>NC_069784.1:110937683-111562683 GCF_027406575.1 Nycticebus coucang | reverse complement strand
GTGCAATCTTAGATAAATTTGCTCAATGACCTTTTCTTCATTTCTATTTCCGCTTGTTCACGTCTACTTGTTCTGTAAATTATTGAGATATCGGTATTGAAAACTCCAACTATATGGTAGATTTGCCTATTTCTCTTTACAGTTTTATTAGTTTTGCTTCATGTATTTTGAAGCTTTGTTATTAGGTGCATTAATAGGTATAAATACATACAACCTCTTGATTACAGATGCCTTCCTCATGATAAAATGACCTAAATTATCCCTGGTAATATCCTTTGCACTTAAATCTACTAAATCTACCTTTTCTGGTATTATTAGTATAACCACTCCAGATTTCTTTGGACTAGTCTTTTATTTCTTTTGAGACAGAGTCTCACTCTATTCCCCTGTTCAGAGTGCTGTGGTGTCATAGCTCACAGCAATCACAAACTCCTGGGCTCAAGTGATCCTCTTGTCTCAGTCACCTGAGAAGCTGGGACCCACAGGTACCTGCCACAATCCTAGGCTTATTTTCCTATTTTTTGGTAGAGACAAGGTCTTGCTCTTCCTCAGGCTGGTCTTGAACTCCTGAGCTTAAGAGATCCTCCAGCCTTGGCCTCCCAGAGTGCTAGGATTACAGATGTGAGTCATCATGCCCAGCCTGGACTAATCTTAGCATGACATATATTTTTGCATTCTTTTACTTTTAACCTGTTTACTTACATTTAAAGTAGAATTTTTGTAGGCAGCGTACAGTTGAGTCTTTCTATTCAATTGTACACTCTGACTTTTGTGTGTTTAGACTATATATATTTAATGTTACTATTGATAAGGTTGAATTTAAATATACCATTCTGCTATTTGTTTTGTTTGTCTAAACTTTTTATTATTTTTATACATACTTTACATCTAAAGTACTATATTAAAAGTTCCATGGAACCTTTGTCTGTTCTTCTAAGTGCTCCAGAATATCAATGTATTTTTTAAAGATTATTTTTTGTGCATATCTCCAGTTAAGCATAAAAGTGTAAATGTACCCACTTGCTCTCTGTTCTCTACTAAAGACCTTCAAAAATGACAACAAAGGTATTTAAATTTTTTTATTTAAAAATAATTGTAGGTTCACATGCATTGATAAGACATCATACAGAATACAGATCCTATGTGCCTCAATAATGTCATCATAGTGCATAACTGAAATTGACATTGGTATAAGCTACTGACTTTTTCAGAGTCACCAATTTTATCTGCACTAATTTGCTTGTGTATTTAATGCTCCGAAACTTCAACACTGGTGTACATTTGTGTGAGCACCGCCACAGAGAAGACACAGAGGAGTCTCCTCACAAAGATACCTTGTACTACCTTTCCATGACCACAGCTACCTCCCTCCCTGAAAGTCTCTGACAACCATAACTGTTCTTTATTTCTATACTTTTGTAATTTCAAGAATGTCATAGAAATGAAATAATACAGTATATAACCTTTTGAAATTGGTTTTTTTACTCAACATAATTCACACGAGGTCCAGCCAAGTTTTCACATGTATCAATAATTCGTTTCTTTTTAATGCTGAGTAGTAGTCCTTATGTACCAGAGTTTGTTTAACTATTCACCCATGGAAGGCTATTTATGTTATTCCACAAGAGAAAAGAAAAAAAAATTATTTATTTATTTATTTATTTATTTATTTTTGGCTAAAGACTCTGTGAAGAGAGTGAAAAAGACAGACTCAGAAAATATTTGCAAACCACATAACTAACAAAGAACTCGTATCTATAATATATAAAGAAATCTTGGCCAGCCGTGGGGTTTCATGCCTGTGATCTTTGCACTCTAAGAGGCCAAGGGAGGAGGATCCCTTGAGCTTGGGAGTTGGAGATCAGCCTGAGTAAGAGTGAGAGTGTGCCTGTAGTCCCAGCTACTGAGGAGACTGAGGCAGGAGAATTTCTTGAGCTCAGGAATTTGAGGTTGCTGTAGGGTAGGTTGACATCATGGCACTCTAGCCTGGGCAACTGAGTGAGTCTCTGTCAAAAAAAGAAAGAAAAAAGAAATTCAATGGTAAAAAACCAACACTACCATTAGAAAATGGGCAGAAGATATGAACAAACATTTCACTGAAGAAGATATACAGCTGCCAAATGAATATGAAAGATTCTCAACATCATAAGTTATTAGAAAATATAAATTAAAACCACAGTGAGATATCACTATATGCTTATCAGAATGGCTAGAATAAAAAGTGGCGATAATGCCAAATGCTAGTGAGGATATGGAGAAACTGGATCACCTATTTATCACTAATGGAACTGCAAAATGGTACAGCTTCCCAGGAAAAGATTATGGTGGTTTCTTACAAAACTAAACACGTGCTTACCATATGACCCAGTAACTTTGCTCTTGGGCATTTATCCCAGAGAAATGAAAAGTGAAGTTCACATAAAACCTGTACATGAATTTTTATAGCAGCCTATTTATAATAGCCAAAAAATAAATGAAATTTTGAAAGGCCATAAACTCAAAGGACAAAGAACACAGGTGGAGTTACTATGAAGTTAATGAAACTGAAGCCTCCCGGAGCCCCTCACAGTTTGCATGGGTGTCTTCCAATACCCTGGCAACATTGCCATATATTTTTGTAAGATAAGACATTTAAATCATAATTAATTAGTATTGTTATGTATTTCCACTCAGACTTCTACATCATGATCCACCTTGTATTGAATATTGCCCGTGATCATTTTTTAGAGCCAGCTGAGGGAAGTTTTGAGATATACTTTGAGTTTGGTTTAGAGGGATATATTTATGTTGCCTGCAATCACTGTGTATACGGGTATATTTTGAGCCATCCTAATGGTGGTCATGGCTTCTAGGAATACTTCTGTTACCCACTTTACAAACACATTAGGTATCACAGTAGAGATGTGTACTCAGTCTCTGAGACTGTTCTGTGATATGATTATTTCCTATGGTACCAGGCATCAGTGTATGTACACGCAGCACACCAGAAATAAGAGTTAAAATGCACAACACCCAAAACCAATTTCTAGGCAATTGTTCCAAATACCAGATATATAAAATTGTAAGTGAATAATTTGGTGTCAATTTCTAGGCAATTGTTCCAAATACCAGATATATAAAATTGTAAGTGAATAATTTGGTGTCACATATATAATTTACCACATTTATGTTTTGATGACAACTTTACAAAATGTATAATATTTCTTAGGCTTTTAGGGCATGGATGGATATTTTCATGCCTATGATGTAAAATGTTGACTATGGCTGTGTACGAAGTCAAGTATCTTGTGTATCTCAACTTTGAATAAAAAGAAAACATTTAACCATGCTATAAAAAATATTGAAATATTTTTCTGTTTCCTCCAAAGAACATGGTATTATAAAATTGTTCTCTTATGAAGAAGTAATCAAAAATATGTAGGTAGAAAAATGGGGGGGAAGTATTATAGGGTTATATTAGGTTGTTAACCAAGAAAAATATTATGCTTTTTCATTCAATGATACTTTAAGTTTAAAAAAATTGTCATGTATTAGGATTTATTTTCATATTTAAAATAAGTATTCCCTTTTGGATCTAATTTTGTATTCGTAATTTTTTCCTCCTTATTTTAAAGAAAGCATTCAAAACTGTATAAGCTTTAGTTCTCATGAAATCTATATCTGTCTCCAGTCAAAAGAAGAGAATAGAAATTAGGAATAAAATTTGAAAGCCAGAAAGCAGATGGATGAATGATGGCTAACTTAGCAAACCAGAAGGCACCCAAGCAAACAGTGAAGGCCTGAAGCTTCAGTTAAAGACTAAGCTGGTGGTGGCAGAAGCAAAAAAATTTATATACCATTCCAGAAAGGCTTAAGACTTAAAAGAATGAGGTAGGTATATCCAAAAAATGGAGGAACACATAAAGCTAAAACAAAAAGACTGATTGACGTCTGTTTATGAAGTACTAAGTATTTCATATTTCCTTTCCATACCAAGCAAAAGTATAGAAATTTACTCTCTGTAGAAGTTAAACCAGTGAGTCTACTGAAGGCATAGGTATAGTCCCAATAGGGAACTCTCAATCCCTCAGCGATTGGTTTCAAAAACATATAAAGTTTGGAAAATTTTCCCCTAGAAAAGCTCATTAGCTTAACAATACTAACAATGTGGGCAATATCCACCCAAATCAAAGGCTAGCCTAATCACTTACAATGAAACCAATCAATTACATTTTTAGCACTTCGTCTACAAATAAGAAAAGATGGCCAAGGAAAACCAAGTATTTTAGGAAGGCCTTTGACATTAAAAATATATAATAAGGCAAAAGAAATTTGGGGGAGATAGAAATGCAGGTAGAAAAATAAAATTGAAAACAGCCAAAATATTCAACAACAAAAAGTGAACTAAAGTATGCTACAGTATACTAAAAATATACACTAAGTATCTTCAGAGAAAGGATATTGCATCTATAAAACAAGACGGGAATGCTACATAAGAAGGATAATTTTTTGAAAAAGGAAAGAATTTCAGAAAAACTAAAACATGTTTAAAATGAAAAAAGAAAGTCTTTTAAAATGAAAAAGGAAAGTCTAATTTGGAATACAAATTAGATGACATCTTCCAGAGAATAGAGCAAAAGTTAAGAAATGTTAAAAGAGAAAACTAGAAAGTGAGTCCACAAGGGCCAACATTTAATTAATATAGTTTCTTGAAAGAAATTTCCCCCATTGACCCTCCCTCAATGTAAGGGAAGACATTATCAAAGAAATATTTTAAAAATTAATGTCCAGAAACAGACATATATGAATTTCCAGATTGGAGGGTTATAGTGCACATCATAAAGACCCAAAAGATATAAACCAAGGTGTACAACTATAAATTTTCCTTATATTGGGGTGGTGCCTGTATCTCAGTGGGTAAGGCATCTGCCCCATATACCGAGGGCGGTGGGTTCAATCCCGGCCCCAGCCAAACTGCAACAAAAAAATAGCCAGGCATTGTGGTGGGCACCTGTAGTCCCAGCTACTCGGGAGGCTGAGGCAAGAGAATCACCTAAGCTCGGGCTTTGGAGGTTGTTGTAAGCTATGATGACACGGCACTCAACCAAGGGCGACAAAGTGAGACTCTGTCTCTACAAAACAAAAATTTTTCCTTCTATCCGGAATAGAGAGAAGATTCTGACCTTTGAGAGAAATACATTCAGGTGCAAAGAATAGAAATCTGAACGACAAAAGATATCTCCTCAGCATTGCTGGAAGCCAAAATGTAATGGAGCTGTGCCTTCTAAATCTCAGGGAAGATTTCCAACCCAGAATTCTGTACCCAGCTAAATCATTGACCAATTACAAAGATAAAATAAAAAAAATTCAGAGAATTGACTTTTATGAGTCCTTTTCAAGGACATTATAAAAAAAAAAAAAAACTTAAAAAAAGTAGATCAAGGCTCAGTGCCTGTGGGTCAAGCGGCTAAGGCACCAGCCACATACAACTGAGCTGGCAGGTTCGAATCCAACCCTGGGCCTGCCAAACAACAATGACGGCTGCAACCAAAAAATAGCTGGGTGTTGTGGCGGGCGCCTGTAGTCCCAGCTACTTGGGAGGCTGAGGCAAGAGAATCACTTAAGCCCAGGAGTTGGAGGTTGCTGTGAGCTGTGATGCTATGGTACTCTACCCAGGGTGACAGCCTGAGGCTCTGTCTCAAAAAAAAAAAAAAATAGATCAAGAAAGAAGATGAAGTGTTTATGGAGTAGTAAATGGCACACAGAAAAGAGAGGAAGCAAATATTCAAGGTAATATTAAAAGGATGTCCCAAGACTGAGCTGAGAAATTCCTAGAGAGAAAACATTTCAGATTAATTGCAATAACTAACCATTGAATAATAATTTTACCAACAATTGGTACATTCTGGAAACTCATTAAGAGAATAAAAGAAATGAATTATATATGATAAATGTGCTACTGGTGTATGAGAGGTACATATTCATCTTTTGCAGTATAAAATTCTGGAAAATATCTAAAACGGCAAAGTCAAGAAAGAGCAGGATAAATATGTTATTTTAAAATGTGGAAGTAAATATCAAAGAAGCTATAAAAGAGTTGAAAACGATTATGTCTCAGGAGCAAGAGTAACAGAGAGGGTTGGTCAGGGAACTGCTATTTTTTGCAATAAGCCTTGTCCAAATATTTAAACCTAAAACTAAAATTTTAAAATGTACTCAAATGGATCTTTACAGTGCATTCTGTTCATCATCTTGCCTTTGAACTTACTATGTCTTGGACTTATTTTCATAGCAGTATGTATTGGTCCATTTTTTCTTCTTCCTCTTTCATCTTTTTTAATGAGTTATATTCACCTATTGCTAAAATGTAATTACTTTAACTAATAGTATATCAATGATAATTTAGTTTGGAGTTTGTTGTTGTTGTTGTTGTTCTTACTAAAGCCTTAATAGCCAATCTCTCATGGCATATTTTTGCTTGCCATTATGTGTAGGATAAGTTCCTAGGAGTACATTTAAAAAAAAAAAATTAGTAGAACCTCTGTAGTTGACCACCTCTCTGCATTGACCCCCTCCTCAGGTTAACGTAATTTTCAGAGACCAGATATGTACCTATCAGTACAGTAGGGCTAGTTCCTTATGTTGACCACCTCCATCTGTTGACCAATTTGTTACAGTCCCTCAGGTGCTCAGGTTACAGAGGTTATAATGTATTCAAAAGAGGTTTCTTCTTGTTTTGTTTTGTTTTTTCAGATTTTTGAAAAATAAACTTTTATGTTTATACCAGTTTTACTTAGACGTGAAGAGAAAGTTTCCACATACACCACAGTTTTCCCTATTAGTAACATCTTATTTTACATTAACAAGCCAATATTGATATATTAATATTATCTAAAATTCAAACTTTATTCATATTGCCTTATTTTTTTAACTAATATGGTTTTTCTATTCCAGGATTACATGTAGGATATCATTTCACATTTAGTTGTTTTGTCTCCTTGGGCTGCTTGTGGCTGTAAGAGTTTCCTAAACATCCTTTGTTTTTCATACATTGATCATTTGGAAAGCAATGGCTAGATACTTTGTAGAATGGCACTCAAATGGGATTTATCTGATCTTTTTCTCTTGATTAAAAAGGTATGCTTGGGGAAGGAAGGCTATGGAAGAGTCATTTCCACCATGTTGTATCAACAGTACATACAATCAACATAACGTATCACTGTTGGTGCTACCCTTGAACACCTGGCTGAGCACTATTCACCAGATTTCTTCTCTGGAAAATTAAATTCCTTTCTACCCCCTTTCCATCCTTTTATTATTTTTTGTAGTCAGGTTCTCTGGCAATACATTTTCTTAGTCTTTGTTTCTCAGAGAAAGATCTTATTTCTCCTTTACTTTTGAAAGATAATTTCATTGGATATGGAATTTCAGGTTTCTGGGGGGTTTTGTTGTCATTGTTCAGCTCTTGAATATTTTCATCTATTTTCTTCTAGCTTGCATTGTTTCAGAGAAGTCCACTATTATTTTTAACCTTGTTCCTCTACAGAAGAGGCAATTTCCCCCACCTCCCACCCCACGTTCTCTCAATTCTTTACCTTTGGATTTCTGCATTTGGGATATAATATGCCCCAGTATAGACTTTTTGGTTTTTATCCTGCCAATGTTTGAGCTTCCTGGATCTACGGTTGGGTGTTAGTTATTAATTTTTGAAAAATTCTTGGCCGTTACTACTTAAAAAATCTCTTCCTCTCCATTCTCTTTCCCCCCTCTGATATTTTAATTAAATGTATGCTATACTTTTTGAAATTATCTTATAGTTCTTGGATAGTAACTTTAATTTTTTTTTCACTTGATCTTAGCTAAAAGTCGAAGAAGTTATATATGTTCAATTCCTTTTCATTCTTTTGTTTCTTTGCATTTCAGTTTGAGAAATTTTTATCAACTTAAGCCCACTGATTCTTTTGTCAGTTATTTCTAGTATTCCCATAAGCCTCTCAAAAGTATTCTTCATTTCACTTACTGTTTTTTCTTTTGGGTATTTAGGAATTTTTCTTTCTCAGAGTTTACATCTCTCCAGTTATTACACATCTATGCTTGCATGTTATCTACTTCTTCAAATTTGAACCTTCATTATTGCTAAGAGCTACAGCATCATTTGTTCACTTATGCTAGAATAAATATCTACTAATGGTAAATGAATTCTATACTTTAAAGAAAGTCAAAGGGCCCTCCGCATGTACACAATAATCTATGGACAGGAAATGAAATATGAAGCAAAGCCAAAACTCCCACTGCAGCTTTGTTTTGTCAAGCTCTGTGCTCGTAAGATATTGTCAGCCACAATGAAATGTGACTTTACTAAACATTATCATTTAATGACATAGAGGATGTAAAAATAAAACAAGTCACCCCAGATGCTGAGGTTGGAACAAACTAAAAAAGAAGTTATTTCCACATTTACATGATAATGTTGCCGTAGACGGTGCTGAAAACTGTCCAATATTCAAGGTTGTTTTTTAAAAGTAATTGTAGTTTTAGTGCCTCTAACCATAAAAGCGTATCTGATTTGTAGTTTAAAACATCATCCAACACAAATTGAAAGTTTCATTTGGATCCAATTCTTTTAGACACTTTGCTATCTCTTACTAAAAATAATTTCAGGATCTAAAATTTAATGTAAATATGAGCTATGATTTTTGAAAGAGCCATAAAAAGTAAATTCAATTATCAAAATGAATGCTTAGTATGTGAACATAAGGCCTTTTGCTCTCAGATCCCTCTGCTTCTGTTTTAACAGAGATTCTGAGTAGGAGAATGTACTAAATTCGCCCACTTTACAGCTCATTTTCCAAACCAGCAGGCTAGGATTAGGGGGATTTTATCTATGTGCAGATAGACAACAATAGTTTAAAAACGTCTACATTCAGTCATCAGGAATTAATCTTGTTCTATTATCTTTTCTTAGAAGATTCTCATGCTACTAAATATTATACTTCAAGATGTGTTTATCTCATCAAAACTGAAGCACCTATAATTTACATGTCTTCCCCTTTTTTTCTTGGTTTGAATAGAAAATGTTATTCCAGAGAAAGGTCCCAATACTAACGGCCTAAAAACTTTTTTATCAGAAGAAAAAGAATCCCAGAAATAATGGTGCCATTTGGACATATAATCCTGGCTAATGAGCACATAAACTTTTGACAAAAAACAAACAAAAAAAAACAAAACTTGATAATGAGAATCTAGTCAATTGCATAATGATCTGGGGCCTAAGAATTAGTTTGTGAATTTATAAACGGTATTAACTGCTTTCAACAGCTACTATGTCAACACTTTAACTGTGGGCTAGATTAGAGATTCGTTTTATTCTGAGCAGATTAAGAATGAGAGTAGAGGATGAAACAGAATGGGGAAAAGAAGCAGGAAATAGGATCAATATTTTACTTTTAGAAGAATCTACTGTCAGATGCAATAGCAAGGAAGTAATTGCACTGGTGACCAGCGTACCAGTAAAAATGGCACTGGTACCATCTCAGGTACTCGTAGGTGAAGTAGGATACCAACTCTGTGTGGAGGCCCATTGCCTCCCCCCTTTCTTCTCCTTCAATCTGCCTACATTTCAACTCCTGCACAGCTATGTGGTTCAGAATCAATGTTTTGTTTCTTTTCCCCTCTTATTTGTGATTTGGGCATACTGCAACAATTTGAAGTAGGTTTCACCCAAAGAAGTCTATGTAGTTCTGTGATCTGTTTGTTGAAGATGTTTTATTTGTAGACTGCTTAATGTTATTGAATACAACATTGTCTGGTGCAATGAAATAGAGTTCAGTGTGGAATCATATATAAGAAAGAACGCAGGCCTCAACGTGAAAATGTTGGGGTTATGGTTGTATCTCTACCACGTAAGAGGTGCAGTGTTTGTAGGCAATGTACATTTACTTTCTAAGTTCCTATTTTCTCACTAGTAAATGAGTTTAATAATAGAATGTACTTCTTTGATTTTGCCTCAATATTAAATGAACTCTTCAAGCCTAGTGCATGAAATATAATAGACACGATGTATGTTAACCATATAAAATGCTGAGCATGACATTGCATGTCTACTTTAAATAGAAAGAATTTAATACAACATTCTTACCTTATTTAAAGCTAAACACAATCCATTAGGCTTCCTGGCATCAAATAGACTCATGGTATTCTTAATGTCAGTCATTAGAATATTAATTGCATCCTAGGGATGCAAGGCTGCTTTAACATACGCAAGTCTATAAACGTTATCCACCATATTAACAGAGGCAAAAATAAAGATCACATGATCCTCTCAATAGATGCAGAAAAAGCATTTGATAAAATCCAGCATCCTTTTCTAATTAGAACACTGAAGAGTATAGGCATAGGTGGCACATTTCTAAAACTGACTGAAGCTATCTATGACAAACCCACAGCCAATATTTTACTGAATGGAGTAAAACTCAAAGCTTTTCCTCTTAGAACTGGAACCAGACAAGATTGTCCTCTGTCACCTTTACTATTCAACGTAGTGCTGGAAGTTCTAGCCAATACAATTAGGCAAGACAAGGAAATAAAGGGAATCCAAATGGGAGCAGAGGAGGTCAAACTCTCCCTCTTTGCTCACGACATGATCTTATACTTAGAGAACCCCAAAGACTCAACCACGAGACTCCTAGAAGTCATCAAAAAATACAGTAATGTTTCAGGATATAAAATCAATGTCCACAAGTCAGTAGCCTTTGTGTACACCAATAACAGTCAAGACGAGAAGCTAATTAAGGACACAACTCCCTTCACCATAGTCTCAAAGAAAATGAAATACCTAGGAATATACCTAACGAAGGAGGTGAAGGACCTCTATAAAGAAAACTATGAAATCCTCAGAAAGGAAATAGCAGAGGATATTAACAAATGGAAGAACATACCATGCTCATGGATGGGAAGAATCAACATTGTTAAAATGTCTATACTTCCCAAAGCAATCTACCTATTCAATGCCATTCCTATCAAAATACCAACATCGTACTTTCAAGATTTGGAAAAAATGATTCTGCGTTTTGTATGGAACCGGAAAAACCCCCGTATAGCTAAGGCAGTTCTTAGTAACAAAAATAAAGCTGGGGGCATCAGCATACCAGATTTTAGTCTGTACTACAAAGCCATAGTGCTCAAGACAGCATGGTACTGGCACAAAAACAGAGACATAGACACTTGGAATCGAATTGAACACCAAGAAATGAAACTAACATCTTACAACCACCTAATCTTCGATAAACCAAACAAGAACTTACCTTGGGGGAAAGACTCCCTATTCAATAAATGGTGTTGGGAGAATTGGATGTCTACATGTAAAAGACTGAAACTTGACCCACACCTTTCCCCACTCACAAAAATTGATTCAAGATGGATAAAGGACTTAAATTTAAGGCATGAAACAATAAAAATCCTCAAAGAAAGCATAGGAAAAACACTGGAAGATATTGGCCTGGGGGAAGACTTCATGAAGAAGACTGCCATGGCAATGGCAACAACAACAAAAATAAACAAATGGGACTTCATTAAACTGAAAAGCTTCTGTACAGCTAAGGAGACAATAACCAAAGCAAAGAGACAACCTACACAATGGGAAAGGATATTTGCATATTTTCAATTAGACAAAAGCTTGATAACCAGGATCTATAGAGAACTCAAATTAATCCACATGAAAAAAGGCAACAATCCCTTATATCAATGGGCAAGAGACATGAATAGAACTTTCTCTAAAGACGACAGACGAATGGCTAACAAACACATGAAAAAATTTTCATCATCTCTATATATTAGAGAAATGCAAATCAAAACATTCCTGAGATATCATCTAACCCCAGTGAGAATGGCCCACATCACAAAATCTCAAAACTGCAGATGCTGGCGTGGATGTGGAGAGAAGGGAACACTTTTACACTGCTGGTGGGACTGCAAACTAGTACAACCTTTCTGGAAGGAAGTATGGAGAAACCTCAAAGCACTCAACCTAGACCTCCCATTCGATCCTGCAATCCCATTACTGGGCATCTACCCAGAAGGAAAGAAATCCTTTTATCATAAGGACACTTGTACTAGACTGTTTATTGCAGCTCAATTTACAATCGCCAAAATGTGGAAACAGCCTAAATGCCCACCAACCCAGGAATGGATTAACAAGCTGTGGTATATGTATACCATGGAATACTATTCAGCCATTAAAAAAAATGGAGACTTTACATCCTTTGTATTAACCTGGATGGAAGTGGAAGACATTATTCTTAGTAAAGCATCACAAGAATGGAGAAGCATGAATCCTATGTACTCAATTTTGATATGAGGACAATTAATGACAATTAAGGTTATGGGGGGGGGAAGCAGAAAGAGGGATGGAGGGAGGGGGGTGGGGCCTTAGTGTGTGTCACACTTTATGGGGGCAAGACATGATTGCAAGGGGGACTTTACCTAACAATTGCAATCAGTGTAACTGGCTTATTGTACCCTCAATGAATCCCCAACAATAAAAAAAAAAAAAAGAAAGAAACTAACATTTTACAACCACCTAATCTTTGATAAACCAAACAAGAACATACCTTGGGGGAAAGACTCCTTATTCAATAAATGGTGTTGGGAGAACTGGATGTCTACATGTAAAAGACTGAAACTTGACCCACACCTTTCCCCACTCACAAAAATTGATTCAAGATGGATAAAGGACTTAAATTTAAGGCATGAAACAATAAAAATCCTCAAAGAAAGCATAGGAAAAACACTGGAAGATATTGGCCTGGGGGAAGACTTCATGAAGAAGACTGCCATGGCAATGGCAACAACAACAAAAATAAACAAATGGGACTTCATTAAACTGAAAAGCTTCTGTACAGCTAAGGAGACAACAACCAAAGCAAAGAGACAACCTACACAATGGGAAAGGATATTTGCATATTTTCAATCAGACAAAAGCTTGATAACTAGGATCTATAGAGAACTCAAATTAATCCACATGAAAAAAGGCAACAATCCCTTATATCAATGGGCAAGAGACATGAATAGAACTTTCTCTAAAGACGACAGATGAATGGCTAACAAACACATGAAAAAATGTTCATCATCTCTATATATTAGAGAAATGCAAATCAAAACAACCCTGAGATATCATCTAACCCCAGTGAGAATGGCCCACATCACAAAATCTCAAAACTGCAGATGCTGGCGTGGATGTGGAGAGAGGGGAACACTTTTACACTGCTGGTGGGACTGCAAACTAGTACAACCTTTCTGGAAGGAAGTATGGAGAAACCTCAAAGCACTCAACCTAGACCTCCCATTTGATCCTGCAATCCCATTACTGGGCATCTACCCAGAAGGAAAGAAATCCTTTTATCATAAGGACACTTGTACTAGACTGTTTATTGCAGCTCAATTTACAATCGCCAAAATGTGGAAACAGCCTAAATGCCCACCAACCCAGGAATGGATTAACAAGCTGTGGTATATGTATACCATGGAATACTATTCAGCCATTAAAAAAAATGGAGACTTTACATCCTTTGTATTAACCTGGATGGAAGTGGAAGACATTATTCTTAGTAAAGCATCACAAGAATGGAGAAGCATGAATCCTATGTACTCAATTTTGATATGAGGACAATTAATGACAATTATGGTTATGGGGGGGGAAACAGAGGGAAGGAGGGAGGTGGGCGGGGCCTTGGTGTGTGTCACACTTTATGGGGACAAGACATGATTGCAAGAGGGACTTTACCTGACAATTGCAATCAGTGTAACCTGGCTTATTGTACCCTCAATGAATCCCCAACAATAAAAAAAAAAAAAAGGAATATTAATTGCATCCTGAGGAAAGGGCCTGTCCTAAGGCTTTTATCAAATAAGATCCCAAAACGAATGATCCATTTTGTGAAGCTGTTCCTTACAGGCTGATTTAATAAAACAGATTGTTCAGAAATGTCTTCTCTTGGATTATTAAAAGTTGGCCTTTCAGCTACATATCATGACTTAGAGAAATAAAACTAAAGGATCCGGCGGCACCTGTGGCTCAGTGGGTAGGGTGCTAGCCCCATATACTGAGGGTGGTGGGTTCAAACCCGGCCTGGACCAGCTAAAATAGCAAAGAGAATTGCAACAAAAAATAGCCAGGGTGGGCACCTGTAGTCCCAGCTACTCGGGAGGCTGAGGCAAGAGAATCGCTTGAGCCCAAGAGTTGGAGATTGCTGTGAGCTGTGACACCACAGCATTCTACTGAGGGTGACAAAGTGAGACTCTGTTTCAAAAAATAAAAAAATAATAAAAATAAAACTAAAGGATCAATAATTATTTTCTAGTCAATGAATCTGCAAATTTCAAGTGAAGTCGATAAAGTATAACTTGGAGTTGAGAAGATGTGATCCAAGTGACACAAGGATCCCCATGGTTATTAGCTCAGGGCTCAAGTTTTGTTCTTAGCTCCTCACCTTGTATGACCTGGTCGTGCAAGGTCAAAGTAGATCAGTCCCTTTTTGATAGCAATGGTTCATTTGTTTGTTATACTTTGTTTATGGCTACCCAACAATGCTCTGACCTCCTCATCCTTGACTTTATTCCTGAGGATCAGCAGATAAAATAAAAAAAAAATTAAACTTTAGGTTGTAAATTGACTCTTTGTTAATAAGTCTGGTTGAAATTTCCATAGAAAGTGGCAGTTAAAAAGAACTATTTAAAATAGGGTTTGTAAATGATGCATGATTTTCAATAATCTATTCTTTCCTTTTTCTCCTTTACCACTGATTATCAAGATTTGACTAAAAATAACTCTCCAGATGCAGAGGCTAAAACTGCCAATCAACATTCCCTGCAGTATCTTTTATGTGTCCCTGGATGAGTGCCTTCCCATTTTTTTCTGATAAGGAAATGTGTCCAGCATGCCTTCTGCTCAGTATTTCGGTATTAACCTTTTTAAATCAGGATTTTCTAATGTAACAAATTCAACATATACAAAGTTATAGATCTAATTGATTCATATAAGAAAGCTATACAAAATATTGATATCATCACCAAGAAATTTCCTTTAAGTGAATCACATTCCAAAGTAGTGCTCTCAAAAATAGTGGCGTTGCAAATCAAAGAGACAAAACAATCCTTCTATACCTCTAGGCTCTCCTATGAAAATCCCTACTGGGCCCTATTGTTTATATTGAAGAATCTAAGGGCAACATTAACTTATTCTCTCCTGCATTGTTCCATCTTGCATCTTGATGGAAAAGGGAGATCTGTGGGCTTGAACTTCCCTTGCCCAAGATTAAAAAAATAGACAATGGGCAAGCTACATGGGCCATTGTTGTAGGATCCTGAGTGAGCGAGGTTAAATTTATTATAGTCATTAAAACAATACAAGTAAGTAGGGGAAGGGGGATGGTCTGACAGCCCCAAGAGGCCACTTTCCTTTTGGATGAAAACTTGCTTCCAACGCAAACAGAAGGCAGTGGAATTCCAAAACAGGAATAGCAGGGAACTCTATTATGTCCCTTCTCACTCATGTTGCTGGCCTGTGTTATCCAACCGTGATGTAAAAGAAAGAGAAAGATAGAATGATCCACAGTTACCTTTCCTTTTAGTCCTTTTCTTACCCATCAATACGTCAAGTAAACAGAAGGTAGACTGTTGGTAGAAGATACACATATTAAGTTGTGAAATAAAAACAATTGAGTTAGTATTCTAATGTTCTGGCCAGAATAAAATAACATTCACATGTATGAATACAAAATACAAATCATGTGATTTTGATGATTCTACATATGAATTAAAGGTCTTTTTATTTGCATTTAAGACTGGCATTATGCAATATAAAGACAAATGATAAGATTCATGCTAATGTTTTAAATGTTTATTTTTATTTATAAAAATGTTATATAAACAAATTAAGAAAACAAGTCAAGAGAAAGGGGAAAAAACTATATTTTTGTCTTTAACAACATATTATTTTCTGCTTTTTGTTTAATAGGATCTGCATTTTCATTTTATTGTAAGCACTGCAAATTCTAAAGCTGTCCCTGATTGTTCCACAGCTGTTTGCTCCTTGACCTTGGCCTTGCTAAGTCAGTAATATGTTGGATTTGAGAAGAATGAAGGTGAGATGAGCACTGAGGAACACTCCAAGCCCCTTTCCTCCTGAGGCCCTGGGGACTTACCTCTTTATTGTTTTAATAAAGACCTTTCTTGCCTTATTGTGAAATTATATCAGTAACAGTAGTCTCTATCACTTTTCCAATCAAAGAAGGGTCCCAGTATTGCTCTGCTCATATCTGATTTGCTAAATACACTTGCTGTTTGTTAAATTCACCTATGCATCATTACTTCCTATAGAACAAGTTTAAGAGATTGTGTTCAACTATCTACATGCAAAACACTTTCCTTTTATTTTACAAAAGGGAATAAAAAGGAAATAATCTCATAATTTGAGGTCACTAAAAATATTTTACACATATTCTACAGAGTCTAATCCCTTCCATCACTCTTTTTTCTCATGTCCTGATTTCTTTCTCATTTATTCTTAGGTGCACAGAATCGAAGTCAGGACCTAGGCCTTTGTAGATGTCCTGTTGGTTACTTCTAAGGAAGAAAAAAAATTGAGTCGTATTGCCAGTGCTCTTTAAAGTTTTCTTAAGAGGTTATAAACAACTGGCCAAGGTGGCAATAACATTTCACCTCTGGCTTTACCTTTGGTTGTTGTCCATCACCTGTAAGCAAATCTTTTGATCTTAGCAAAAACTTTGGCTCAGTTTCAGTTTCTTTGATACCTTATCTCACATTTTCTAATTCTTGGAGTCTCAGTGTTACTGAACAATCAATGGGGTCACTGCCTGGTGTGCGTGGACACCAATACCATGGCATGGACATTTGAGAGATGAACAAGCTATTGCCAGTCAACTAGCAAGGAGACAGGAAGAAATCATCCAATCTGTCTCCCAGAGCTAGGAGCTGGGTCAGGTTTTATAAGAGTAGGGTAATGAGATATGCTCTGATTGGACCTTGCAATGGGGTGATTCCAGAGCTTGATCTGATTGGATCCTAGATCATGCCATGCAGTGTCCGCTTGTTAATTCAGCACATAGGTTCTATCCTTGGTTGCACACTTGGTTCATCTGGGCATGCTCAGATTACATGACCTTCAACCCAGGAGTCCATGGCAACTGAAAAGTAACTCACCGTGCCCTGAGGCTAGATGTGGGAAACTTCTCTTGGGGCTCAGAGTGTTGTACTAGGAAAACAAGGATCATTGACGTTGTCTACAATGCATCCAATAATGAGCTGGTTTGTACCAGGCCCTTGGTGAAGAACTGCATTGTGCTTATTGACAGCACACCACACCGACAGTGGTATGAGTCTCACTATGCACTGCCCCTGGGCCGCAAGAAAGGAGCCAAGCTGACTCCAGAAGAAGAAGAGATTTTAAACAAAAAACATTCAAAAAAAAAATTCAGAAGAAATATGATGAAAGGAAAAAGAACACCAAAATAAGCAGTGTTCTGGAGGAGCAGTTCCAGCAGGGCAAGCTTCTTGCATGCATTGCATCAAGACCAGGCCCGAGTGGCCAAGCAGATGGCTATGTGCTAGAAGGCAAAGAGCTGGAGTTCTATCTGAGGAAAATCAAGGTCCGGAAAGGCAAATAATTCTTCCTCTCTCCTTTTTTTTTTTGTTGGTTGCCATTGTCAGTTTTTAGCTGGCCCTGGGTTTGAACCCGCCAGCCTTCATGCACATGGCTGGCGTGGTACCCACTGTACTACAGGCAAGAAGCCTTCCTCTTTCCTGTCTTAGTTCATGTAATAAACGTTCATTATTCCAAAAAAAAAAAAAAGTTGAACCAGATAGGCTGGTGCAGTTACATTAGTATCAGAAGGTGGTGAGACTTAAATCCTGTTGTGATTTTTTTTTTTAATTCAGATCCTAAAGAGCTTTACGATTTCAGGACCTTCTTTAGGCTGGCCCTTGCATACACGCCTTGCCCATTTCTGCTTCACTCCTAAGTTTTCAGGAATACTAAGCTACTTGTAGTTCTTCAAATATGCCTTGTGTTGCAGACCCCCTAACCTTTTCTCGTGTTACTCCTTCTGCTTAGAATCTCCTTCACTATCTTCTGTACTTAAATAAATACTTCTAGAACTTTTAAGTTGTCAACTCAAGTGTCCCCTCCTCTGAAAGTCTTTCCTGTTCCCTCATGAAACAGATTACGGTCCATCCAGCCAGGGTCCATGTTGCCCTGGGTTATCACTCTGCCTTAGCATATACTGAAATCAGCTGAGATTGCCTTCAGATCACACTGATGTCCTTGAGGGCAGAGATGTATCTTTTGTTGTTCTTCTTGTTTTGAGATAGGGTCCTTCTCCAAGGAGTAGGGCGCCGGTTCCATATGCCAGAGGTGGCGGGTTCAAACCCAGCCCCGGCCAAAAATCACAAAAAAAAAAAAAAAAAAAAAAAGTGTGGCGGCACCTGTGGCTCAAGGAGATAGGGTCCTTCTCTATTGCCTGGGCTGGCATGCAGTGGCATCATCATAGCTCACTGCAGACTCGTTGGGCTCGCAAGATCTTCCTGAGTACCTGGGAGTACAGGCCTGTGCTACTACACACGGCTAATAATTTTTTTTATATTTTGTAGAGCTGAGGTCTTGCTGTGTTGTTCAGGCTGGTCTCAAACTCCTGGCCTCAAGTGATCCTTCTACCTCAGCCTCCCAATGTGCTAGGATTACAGGTGTGAGCCAATGGGCCAGAACAGAGATATATCTTTTTATTTGCTGCAAGTTATATGGACCTGGAACGGTAGTATTCAGCATATTTTCTGTCTGAATTTAAATCAACTGAATTAGATGTGCTCTAATATAATATGTGATCTCTCTTCTGGACATTATTTATGTGGTCCTAGCCCAGTGAATATACATATACAGTCAACCCTTAAGCAGCGCAGGGATTAGGTACACTGATCTCCCCACACAGTTCAAAATCCATATATAACTTTCAACTCCCCAAAACCAAAATACCAATAATCTACTATTGACTTAAAGCCTTACCAATAATATAAATCTGTGGTCCCCAAACCCCAGGCCACGGACCAGTACTGATTAGTGGCCTGTTAGTAACTAGGCTGCACACCAGGAGGTGAGTGCTGAGCAACCATGCAGAGTATCATATGTCACTGTCTCCTGTCACCCCTAGATGGGATCAGCTAATCGCAAGAAAACAAGCTCAGGGCTCCCTCTGGTTCTGCATTATGGAGAGTTGTATAATTATAATATTTCATCATATATTACTATGTAATAATAATAGAAACAGTGTGCACAATAAAATGTAATATATTTGAATTGTCCCCAAACCATTCTCCCATCCCCAGTCTGGGGAAATACTGACTTCCATGAAACCCGTCCCTGGTGCCAAAAAAAGTTGGGGACCACTGATATAAGCAGTCCCTTAATGCATATTTTTAATGTTGTATGTATAACCCACAGTGTTATCACAATAAAGTCAGTTAGAGAAGATAAAAATGTTATTAAGAAAATCATAAGGAAGAAAAACATACTTTTACTGTTCATTAAGTGGAATGAATCACCACAAAGGTCTTATCTTCACTTTGAGTAGGCTGAGGAGGTGGTCTTGGTGTCTCAGGGTAGCAGAGGTAGAAGAAAGTCCACATGTAAGTGGACCCACACCATCCAAACTTGTATTGTTGTCCAAGGGTCCAAATCTCTCTAAACATGTGTGTGTGTTATATAAATACATATATAAATCATATGCTCTAGCACTATTCTCCTAGAATTTTTAAAATCATAGAACCTTAGAATTAGAAAGAACCCCAGAATATCCTACTCAACATAGGAATCTCCTTTGCAAAGTTTAGGCCCCTGGTTATCCTTTTTTATTTAATTACTAGATTTTGTTTTATTATTTTAGCCAGGGGATGATGAAGTGATAGTTTCACAAACCCTTTTACTCAAAGCCAACTGCTAATCTGAATTATCTTCCCCAGAAGCCTGTTGCAAATAGGAATAAGCTACTTGAGTCGGAGACAGAGGAAATGGCATGAGAAATTTTTGCTATGCACAGGCTCAGGCAATCTTTTCCAGGAAGATCCTAAGAAGAGAGTCCCCGAAATTCTCAGGAATTTAAGAATTCTGTCACTAGCTCACTAAAGATAAACCATACAGAGAACAGTGGAGGCCTCCTCGTGGATTTAGCTAGAATTTGATTTCTTGGTACATCTTCGATTCATTTCATTCTGGGGAAAGTTAACTGCACGGTTGTCATTTTCGTCACTGTCCTACGTCAGTTACAAGATTGACATCTATTCTTTTTAGTCTAGAACAGAAATCACTGGATTCCAAGAAGCAATTCAGGCTCTTCAGGTTTTTCTTTATCAGTTTCTCCTTATACATGGGTCACATCTACCTCACCATAGATACACAGACACAGGGAGGTGGTGATGCACAGCAGCCTTTATGGTCAGTGTGGAGACTGGTCCCCTGTATACACACCTAAGGGATCTGACCCGATGACCTAGAGCCTCAGAACCTGACCCTGGGTTTTCCTCCATGTCCTGCTGCCAGCTCTATAAGAGGTCCCTGCATCTCTAACTTCATCTCTCTGTTGATACTTTCTTTTACTGAAAATAGACAACGCCTACCTAACTTTGCTGGCTTATTTTGAAAGTCAAGACAATATATGCAGAATTAAAAGTGCCATGGGAGTGAAAAAGTCTTGTGTTTACTCTTCTATCTATACTGAGAATTAATTGTAAACTGGTTGGACCGGACGAGGTAGAGAAGTGATAGATGGGAAGAGCTGCCTATTGGAAAGGAAAGATGAACTACATAGTGTTGGTTTATATCCCCAGGTACTGAGACCTTTTCTTAATCAGAGAGAAATCTATTTTGGATCCAGAATGGTTTTCCTTGAAAAGAAGATGAATAGCTGAATTATAAAAGTAGGGCAATGGAATGGAGAGACTTCTTACCTAGGATTTGACACTGGATTACTTCCTACTCCCAAATTTCATCGTTTAAGAGCCAAAATTGTCCCACAATGGTCCACAGAGCTCAGCCTTCTTCTGGGCAGGTTCTACGGGGCCGATACTCAGGTCTATGTTCAATACCACTGTCTGTGGCCTGTGGCTTTGTGCTTAATGGGGCAACTGGAACAATGAATGACTTCCTGCTCTTAAGGTCACCAAGCAAGCATGTGCTCCTTTGGGTCAGTGATGGCTTTGTGTGTCTGTTTCCTAGCTATTGCTCCATCAGTGAGCCAGGATGACGAGGGACTGGATTGTTTTTTATTTTATTTTTAATGCTCCTCCTAGGCTCCAGACTCACTGGAGACATCCTGACACATAATTCTTTGCCTAGCACAATGCGATGCCCTTTACCTAGTAAAAGGGTGAGTCTCATAAAGGTGCTGCCATCCCTCAAGAACAAACAACGGAAATGCATCAGGAGAGCTCAGCTGCAGACAGAATGCACATCGCGAAGTAGGAGCTATCCTGGGATTCCTCAGATGAAAGCTGATTCAATGAACATTGTGTTTCAAAGCCTGCTTCCTCTTGCTGGGTAAGAGCTGTAGCAGGAACATCCCACTTGTGTCTGCTGACACAAAAGAATGCTGTGGCTGGGAGATCTTATCGAGCCTTCCGGAGCCACAGCAACAGAGCTCAGTTGTGTCTTATAAGAATTGCTCATTGTTTCAAGGGGACGACTGGCTCCTCTGGGTGGGATCTGATGGCATTTCATGGAGTTGGAGGTAGGTGGTGCTGGGAGGTCAGCCAGCCACATGACCTAGCTTGCTGGCTTCGCGGAAGTTGAATGGAAGAGTAGACTTTACCCAGTTTAATGAGTGCTGAATAACTAACCATTCAAAGCTCCACCATTAAAATACGTATATCTATGTAGTTAATGATATCTTCAATTGTACCAGCTAAGAACAAAACGTAGAAATGATGTCCAGGGTTTCTCTGTTCATATAATCTGGGTTTTTTTTTTCTCTCTCTCTCTCTCTCTGAACAAGTACAGTTGTCTGAGAAACTGAGAAGAATCAAAAACTGTTTTGAAAGCATAAATTCGATGATTTAAAACCAGCTCTAGAAAAATGTAGACGGTAGACACATATAGCACACCCCCGGTGAAGGGCTCAAATACAATAGGACTTTGCCAAACAAACACAAACAAGGTAACTTAATCTTATGTACTCTTCTATTAATCTGACATGTTTTTAAAGTATAAAAGAAAAAATAATAAAACCAGGTCTGGAGAATTTAGATGTTATGATGTACACATTTTGACAGGCACCTCAAAAATTTGTGCTTACTTCATGAGAATGAACATCAAGATTAAAATCATCACATTTTATATATAATAGTGTAATTCAATGACATTGGGTTAATTAAATTTGGCTGATTCTAGATAATGTCTCCTTTGCTTAGAAAGTTTATGAATTTCCCTTTTTCAAATAAGAGAAAATTGATGGTGACTTATTCAGCGACAAAGAATTTGGATTTCTTCTTCTCTCTCCTCTTTCTTTTCCTAAAGGCCTGTTGCAGCAACTAGGACGTATATAACACATATATGTAATATGACTAGCAGTATATATATGTAACTGGCATGTCAAAGAAAAAGGGCAACCTTGAGTTTCTTAAAAGGAACCCCCCCTTTTAGTGCTTTCAGAAATGCCCTTTACCCTAAATTTACTCACATTCAATTGTTTTAGCAAAAAGCAATCCTTCTCCTTTAACTTTGTACAAGCTTCTGAGGATCAGGATATTATCGAAACTACATCTCTGTTCTGAACATACTTATTGAAAATATCACACGTTGTCATTAGTGATGTATAAACTTGTCTTCCCTCAGTGAACTGTGAGCTAGATGCCACTCATCTTCCTGACTCCGTTGGTGAGTGCAGCGTCCTGCATATGTTAGCGTTTATTAAATATTTATTGGCTGGATGAGTGGACAGAGGGCAGGTGAATGATTGGAGAGACAGCTGTGCTGTAGTAGCTGGTGTAATCAGGACTTAATTCAGCCTGTCTGTGTAGTTCTTGGACTGGTAATCCTCTGGGCCATTATTTTCTTAGATACACAGAATGAGGAAATCCTTAGCATCCCATAACCAACTCCTTTGATTTAAAGTTGGGGAAACGAGACTCAGGGAGAGACTCTGATCTATCCATAGCCACATAGCTAATAATGAAGTGGCAGCTCTGTGTTAAAATCCAGATCTTTTGACTTTCAGTCAAATTCCCACTGCATTCTGCTGCTTTCCATGACTCATATTTGGAGGCTTTCAGGCACCCCCTGGAGCAATCTGTCCCTCAACGAGAGACCAAACTGGGCTAGAACAGCACTCAGTGAAAGCAGAAACTGGGGCTGCCAGAATCCTGTGCCAATGGTGCTGCAGAAAGGTAAGAAAAAGGACCAATCCCTTTTTCTCAGGCCAATATCATTCCTTTTCTCCGAAAATGCCACAAATTCAGTGGATAGTGTCCCCTCCTCTTCCTGGCTTTTCCTAGCTAACCTCTGGAAACGGTACTGTCCAGCCCTACTTCACTGGCCAAGATTGCTGTTTGATGAAGAAGCTCTTTCCAAAGGAGTGTTTTCTTCTCCACTCAACAGTGAGGTTGATGTAATGATGCTATCTCTAGATTCCTGCTGTGAGGAAATGCTCCTAATATCTCACTTCTGATTGCCTAGATTTTCGTTTCTCTGAATTCTGCCCAGTCACAATGCGTCTAAATGCTTGTGATTGGTCTATACTTACATAGAATGTTGTTCATTAAGACTTTAACCTTTTAGAAAAAACTATTTTAGAATGAACACATAACAGCATAGAGGAATCTCAAAATAATTATGCTGAGTGAAAGAAGCCAGATTTGAAAAAGAGCACATACTGTATGATTTCATTTATGTCAAACTCTAGAAAATGCAAACCAATTGAGAGTACAAGCAAGCGCAGCAGTGGTTGCCTGGGGAGGTGGGGAAGGAGAGCAGGGAGGGGGGTTAGGAAGAGGTAAGAGTAAACTTTTGAAGGTGATGAGTATGTTCGCTGTCTTGATTATAGTGATGGTTTCATGGGTATATACATATGTCAAAACTTTTCAAATTATACAACTTAAACACGTGCAGTTTATTGCATGTCAATTATACTACCAAAAAAGCTGTGTTTTCTGAAGAATGTGATTTTTTAGAATTTAACCAAAATACTGCACTACTCAAGTAATACTGTACTGTACTTCAGTAAGAGAAGCAAAAACTCTAAGATGTGTGTGTGTATGTAAGTGTGTATCTTATGGTCACAGAGATTTGACCTCACATAAATGTATAGTGTGGTTAAGTCATCTCTGTAGGGCTGTTATCTTCACAGCTGATGCTGGAGCTTGAAGTGCAAGAACAGAGTGTCAGGAAAGGAAGATGGAGGAGCCAGAGCAGGCTAGAACCCCAGGCACTGCTGGGGCTCACAAGGACAGACTGAAATGTGTGTCGGTTTTTAATGGCCTCTGAAGTTGATGGTATGATGTCCTGCTGAAGCTAGGTCCTTCATCATGGAGCTCAGCACGTACACCTGGCCTGGTAATTGCAGAAGCTTAAGAAGGATCCATCCAGGGAAAAGTGGAACAGTTACTGGCCCAGCTGCTAGCTCATTGCAAGAGGCAAGCTAACAGAGCAGAGACAATATGCATCAGCTATACAATGGCTGCTGCTTCACTTGCCCCTCCAAATGTTGCCCAAGAATCTCTCTTGTGGCCCACTCTAAGACACGCAAAAGAATTCTGGGAAACATTTGTCACAAAACCACCCTTGACAACAACAATTTACACATCTCTTTAAATCAAACTTAATCTCCTAATAAAGATAATAACAAAGTCATGTGTCCACCTAACATGATGCATCTATTTTGAGTGTAACTAAAAACACACTCACCAGTTTGTTTGTATTTTTTCACACTAACCTTTTACCCAGAAGAGAATTCAAAGTTCTTTTGTTGACCGTGGGTGATGTCCATTCTTCTCTTAGCTGATTCACATTTCCCTTTGATATCCTATAACTCATATACTGAGATATTATGTTCATACTCTTAACACATTTCATGTTAGATGATGTGATGAGAAAGAAGACAAATACAAAAATAATTGGTTAAATAAATATATATTCATATTTACATATATGTGTTTTTATATATAGTCAGATCAAAGTAAGGTCAAGATGCTCAAAACTATTACAGGACTTATATCTGCAACTGGTCATGTGGTCATAGGGGGTATTTATAATTACATTCTTCTACTATGTCTTTCATATTCCCTTCGTCTTCTGTGAGTACTTCAGCTGGTTGTTGATCCTTGTCTGGAGGCATGAACTGGATCTGGGCCATTAGCAGCCCTGCTTAGTTGAGTTGTAGTTTTCTTTTGATTTTAACCACAGTAAAAGGAGTACTAACCAAAAGGCAACCTAGAAGATCTTTGGCATTAAAATTTACTTCTAGCTCGGTGCCCATAGCTCAGTGAGTAGGGTGCTGGCCACATACACTGAAGGTGGTGGGTTCGAGCCCGGCCCAGGCCTGCTAAACACCAATGACAACAGCAACCAAAAACTAGCCAGGCATTGTTGCGGGCCCCTTTAGTCCCACCTACTTGGGAGGCTGAAACAAAAGAATCGCTTAAGCCCAAGAGTTGGAGGTTGCTGTGAGCTGTGACACCACAGCACTCTACCGAGGGCAACATAGTGAGACTCTATCTAAAAAAAAAAAAAAAAAAAAAAAACTTACTCTTCCCAACTCTCTTTGTATAGAAGTGGGCTAGGTTGATCACTCCGTTCTTTGCCTGTTGATTCAATAGTGTCAGTCCAAGTGGACAGGTGACACTCCAGGTCAACCAAACCATGATGTGTCCCCTGCCAGAAGCACTCCTCCTTTTGAAACTAAGACACCTTGCCTACCAGAGCCCAATGTCACATGGATGGGAAGCAAAAATTTGTCAGTGGATTGCTAAGGATAATTAGTGAGAGCATCCTCTCCCCCTTCTACTCCTTTATTCCCAGCCCCATGAGTCCAGGTTAAGGGGGAAGCAGAAATTATATTAGATGCTCATTTATAACACGGTTTGCATCCAAAAGGTCTGTGAGTCTCTAGAAGGACATCTCACCATTCTCCCAAGCTGGTAGCTATAGGCTGAAGGGGAGCCTGGTAAGACCCGTGGACTGTATGAGTCTGCTGCTGCACCTCATCAGCTGTAAGACAAGTTCCTTAGTCAGACATGATGCATGAAGAAGTCATTCCGTACATGGCTTTTGGAAGTGGTTTTAGCAGAAACACTGTGGGCAGGAAAGTCAAATACACATCTACAGTTAGTGTCTACTGCAGTGAGATTGATGAGGCAAATACCCTAATGTAATCAACCTCATAGCTGAAAACAGTGCCATGCGAGGGGTACACTGGTGATCCCTGCTGTTAGCATGCTGTGCACTCAGCAGTGACTACAGCTAGACAGTCACTGGCAAATAGAAGTCCATGTTGCTAAGCCAATGCATAACTACCATTTTTACCATTGTTGCCATTTTTTGTTGTCACTGGCAGTTGAGTAATGACATGAGTTGCTAAGGAAGGAAGCTGTCTCGGATGAGCCACAGAATGGCTTATCTTTTCAACTGATTATTAAAATCCCCCTCTGTTGAGTTCAGCCTTCTATGAGCAATCTCACCAAACGCAGATAACTTGACATGAAATGCTGGGTGGGTAGGTCTATCAACCAAGGGTCCTAGTCACCATTTTATCAATCGTGTTCCTTCCAAATCTCTATTCAGCCGAATATTAGCCACGGCCAATGAATTAGTGTAGATTTGTACACTTCTCTTCTTTCAAGGAAAATGAACAACCAGGTACACTGCTCCAAGTTCTGTACACTGGGAAGATTTCCCTCCATTGCTATTTTTCGGAGCCTCTCAGAGTGGGGCTCTTGTGCTTCAGCCATCCATTTTGTTTTCAGCTGTCCACTTTTGAGTGGTGTCCTCTTAATGTGTGGAGACATCTTTAAACTTCACCTAAGTTTTGTTATTATTCCTCTATCACCTGATCATAAGAAGCTGCCCAGGAGGTCACAGGTGCCAGTTGAGAGGAAGACCACATAACAGGAGTAGGGGCCATGCATATGTAGGCCGCTTGCTCATGCAGTGTATTTGTGCCTTTAGGCCCTGCTCAACTCCATATGGTCACAGAGTACTGCTACACATACTCCATGAGAAACCCGGATCAGGTGGTAACTCGGTGGCCTTGTGGCCAAGCAGTCTGTCTTTACCACAGTCCAGCAACAAGGCGAAAGCTATTTCCTAAAAACAGAATCTTCATCCATAGAGAATGGCAGGGTTTTGTTCCAAAATGCAAATCTGCTCTTTGACCCACCTATGGGAACCTGGAAAAGCCCTTAAACATTCCTGCCACTGACTTTTCTAGCACCGTTGGATTTTGTGAATCATTTGGCCTAAGTGGCAGAGCTGCTTGCACAGCCATCTGGACCTACAGAGCCTTCTCTTGTCCTGGGCCCCACCTGTAATTGGTCATTCAGTAAGTGGGTCAGGGAGAGTTTCTCAGCATGCCTCAGACTAGACCCCCAGATATCTGTGGGATTTATTTCCCACCCTGTGGCGTGAAAATGTCCTACTCCTGAGTCTGAAGCACTTGTTCCTTTTTTCCTACCAGAGAAGGAATGAGAGAAGTTGAATGAAGGAGAATCCGGGGAAGGTGGAACAGCTGCAAGCCTGGCCACTGCCTCACGTGGGGGAGATGAGCAGAGAAACCAGGGTGGGAAGGGGGAGTAAACTCTGGCTTCTGCCTCGCCTCCAGCCTCCCAACTCCCACAAGGTCCTCTAAGTAGCTCACGGTGCCCAGAAACAGACAGGAATGGGAATTCTGGGAAAGGTAGTTTATGCTAGCCAAGCTGATGTGTCACACACCATAGACACAACTTAGGGTAGATTATTCTAGGGTGTAGCGCCCTGTTTAGAAAAAGAAACATAGATGTCCTGCCTTGGAAAGAACTTCTTTCCTGAAGAATCCATCTGCCAAAATTTTTTCTTGCCTGCTAAACTTTCTAAACAAATTCCATAGAATTTGTTCTGGCCCCAGGGATATTATCAAAAGAGAGCTGTTTCCAGAAAGTATTATTTTTGTAATAAATAAATTTATAACAGTGTGAAAAATATATTCACAGTCTGAGGGTATTATTTACCAATGGCTTTTCTAGGGAGAATAAAATTTGCTTAGGTTTGAGGGCTTGTTTAAAATATTTCATCTTCAAAGAATTAGAATTTTCTTTTAAGTTAAAAGCCATGCTGCAGGCCAAGGGCAGAGTGATATGCTTTTGTGCTATAGCGAAAAGAAAGTCTCCAAATTTGCTCTCAGGGCTGCCTGGAATGCTGTTCCTTACCGTGCTGGTGACTGACCATCATGGATTCAGAATTGACTATCCTGAAAATGTGGAGTATCCCAATGCATAGACCTGTTCCTCTGCAGATAGCATTCTTGTTATTTTTTGTTTGTTTGTTTGTTTCTGAAGTCAAGACCTAAGAGAAAGCTGACATCAATGTTTGTCTCTTAATACATGAATGAATCTGTGCACTTCCCTTAGAAAATGGTAAGATCATTGCTCTATCCAAGGAAGGTGTGTGTATGTGGGAGTGTGTGACAAGTTTTACAGCGACTCACAGGACAGAATTCACAACCTAGAACAGCTCAAGAAAGAGAACAGGTAAGTGAGACTAGAGAGAAAGTGGTTTTCAAACCCACTCTTCCTTATCTCAAAATCGATGCCTGAGATCCTAATGAAGACATTTGTGTGCTCAATGGTGCTGGTATTTCTAAAACTTCCCACCACAGAATAACAACTGTCAACACCGCCTTGCATAGGTATAGGTAAGTAAGAAGGAATACAAAGAGGAAGAGACTTAAATATGCCATTTTACCATGTTAGGGGCAAAATTACTCATATCGGATGACATGCTGAATTGAAGGATCAGAAAAAAGTCTGCGGTGTCTTTGGCATAATATTTGCTGAATAACTATTTCACAATCATTAATTGGTTGATGGACCAAGAAAGGTGCCAGGCTGACTCTTCACACAGACATTTGGTGAGTAATTGGTCCTATACCAAAGAGAATCTTATTTTTCCCTCCAACATTTTGATCTTCAGAATGTTTCAGAATCTCAAATAAAATTGATCCCTAGGATTAGTGCATCTTAGGATCACAATGGACAGAGACCCCGAAAAACTAAACAATGGAGGGAGGAGCAGAACAGAATGGAAAAAAGTTACGGAAATTTTCCACCCATGTGGAGGGTTTGCCACACCCTCGTGCAAACAAAGCTTTGGGGCTAAGACTATGTTTTATGAAAGTGTGATAAAACACTTGCTAATCCCAGAGGGAATGAACAATTTTTTTAAATTTAATTCTCCAAAATTGAGGCCTACATGCTGAGCAGGTGAAGGGGAAAGGCTTTTGTCGGATCTGTTTCTAAACATCTATTTGCTTTCTGTACCTCCAGAAGTCTGAGCTGCTGTCAAACAAGAGAACATGTGTCAGCAGCTCTGGTTCTGCATGTGACTTTGTCCTGCATCTGACCTTGTCCTAACCGCCTCGGCACACCACACCACTGACTGGCCAGCTCTGGCAGGAGGCGCTTGGCTGGCTTGTCACTGGGAGAGCCATCGGGCTAATGCTGCTCCTCCAGCTCTGCAGTCTGCCCTGTGTCTCTCAGCGGCAGGCAGAGCCCCTCCCCAGCCATCCTCCTTGCTGTCATCTCCCGCTGCTTTGTAACAGGGAGCCAAAGGGCTGAGGTTCCCTGAAAACACCATTTAGTTGTGTCTTGTTACCTTTCCCAGTGCCTCTTTTGAACCACTGTGTCCAAAAAAAAAATCTATAGATTTCCCGTGCTCATGATACTAACAAAAAATTGCTTGGGCTCTGTTGCTTAAGACTAAGCCCTCAAAAAAATGTCAAAAGTGATCTTAAAAATCAGGCTGTGAGGCCAGGCATGGTGGTTTACACCCTTAATCCCAGCACTTTAGGTTTATACTCCTCACAAGAAAGAATCACTGAGGCTAGGAGTTTGAGACCAGCCTGGGCAACACAGTGAGACCCCATCTCTAAAAAAAAATTAAAAAGTTAACTGGGCATGCGCCTGGGCAGGGAAATTACTTGAGCCTACAAGTTCAATGTTGTAGTGAGCTGATTGTGCCACTGTACTCCAGACTAGGTAGCAGAGCAAGAGCCCCATCTCTGGAAAAAAAATAAGTCAAGCTGTTGTTAATGGGCTCAGTTGCATTTTTCTTTAAAAATTTTGTAACCCATTTCTTCCATTTTTTTTTTTTTTTTTTGTATTTGATTTTCTAACTACCAACAGAAGGAACAACATGCGGCTGACTTTGTGGTCAAACGTTATACATGACTTTAATACTTTACAACTTTCAAACAGCTTATACACAAACATTATTTCATCAGATCTTCAGATAATCCTGTTATGTGGGTAGAGTTGATGGATACTTTATCACCATTTCTCATATGAAGAAAGAAGCAAATAAGTTACATAACATGACCAAGGTCACTGCACTTCAGTGGTAGAACCAGATTCCAGGAGAAGCATTGACCTTCTAAACTGGGTTTTTTGTTTGTTTTTCATTTTTCCATCACACCAAGCTGCCTCCGTGAAGGAAGGTTACATGTATCTTCCTAACAAAATACTTTCCAGGTTAAATATCTGCACAATTATAGCAAAATTTAGCGGGTCTTATTAGATGCCCCTTAGACGACAACTTTTTCCACATTTGCATATTCTTTTTTTCTTATTAAACATTTTCTTCTTTACCAAGAATTCTCTATTAAACGTTCATGACACAGTTACGCCTTCTTTGATTTCATCTTCCCTCTCTCTCTTTTTCTCCCTTCGTCTCTTTTCTCCTCTCTCTCTTCCTTTTCTTTGCCCATGTCTCTCCCTCCCATCTCTCTCTTGCTTTTATTATTTCTGTTTTTTGTTTGTATGTATTGACTGCACACGGAAGGTAGCACATGCCTTGCCTGAGCTTGAAAAATTACGATTTTACATAAACTCTATAGGTCTGTTATTTTAACTGTAATTTTTCCTAAAATAGTTATTTTTCTACAGAAATAAAGAACAAAGAAGGGTAAATATAATTTTTTAAGATTTTTATTTATTTATTTATTAGAGATATTGTCTCACTTTATCACCCTTGGTAGAGTGCCATGGTGTCACACAGCTCACAGCAACCTCCAACTCCTGGACTTAGGCGATTCTCTTGCCTCAGCCTCCCGAGTAGTTGGGACTACAGGCGCCCGCCACAACGCCCGGCTATTTTTTGTTGCAGTTTGGCCGGGGCGGGGTTTGAACCCGCCACCCTCGGTATTTGGGGCTGGCGCCCTACTCACTGAACCACAGGCACCGCCCAGCAAATACATTTTTTGTGCTAATCAAAACAGGTACACTTGGCTCAGTGCCTGTAACTCAGCAGCTAAGGAGCTAGCCACATACACTGGAGCTGGCAGGTTCTAATCCAGCCTGGGCCTGCCAAACTACAACAACCCAAAAAAGCTGGGTGTTGTGGCAGGCACCTGTAGTCTCAGCTACTTGGGAGGCTGAACGAAGAGAATCCCTTAAGCCCAAGATATTGAGGTTGCTGTGAGCTGTGACGTCACAGCACTCTACCCAGGGTGACATAGTGAGACTCTGTCTCAAAAAAAAAAAAAAAAGAAAAATAGGTACACTGTTACAAAAATTGAGGGCTACTTAACTTGCAGGTTTTTCCTTATTTTCAAACCCAGACACGATCTTCTGTCTGCAAGTCAAATATTTTTGACTTTATTTTTTGGTGATTCATTAATATCACCAAAAAGCCACTTTTAATACGAAATGTCAAGACAGGGGATGTATAAAATTTAGGGAAAAAAGAAGTCAGAATTTTAACAAGATGCTCATCTCTTGACCATTATTAAGACCTAAGAGTCTGGCTCAGTGCCTGTAGCTCAGCAGTAGGGCACCAGCCACATACACCAAAGCTGGAGGGTTCAAATCCAGCCCGGGCCTGCCAAACAACAGTGATGACAACTACAACCAAAAAATAGCCGAGCGTTGTGGTGGGCGCCTATAGTCCCAGCTACTCGGGAGGCTGAGGCAAGAGAATCTCTTAAGCCCAGGAGTTGGAGGTTGCTGTGAGCTATGATGCCACTGCACTCTACCAAGGGCAATATAGTGAGACTCTGTCTCAAAAAAAACAAACAATAACAACAACAAAAAACCTAATAATCTCTCACTTTGATGGCTTTTTTTTTTTTTAAAGAAAATCAAATCCAAGTGTCAACAATGCAACAACAATCAAGGAAAAAAGAGATGCCAGGTGCCATGGTTCATGCCTATAATCCCAGTGACTCAGTCAAGAGCTGAGACAGGAGGATCCTTTGAGCCCAAGGGTTTGATTCCAGCCTGAGCAACATAGCAAGACCTCATCTCAAAAAAAAGACAAAACGAAAATAATTAGCAGGGTGTGGTAATGCATGCCTATAATCCCAGTTACTTGAGAGGCTGAGGAACTTGAGGCCATGAAGTATGGTTATGCCCCTACGCTCCAGCCTGGGTGACAGAGCGACACACCATCTTTTAGAAAAATAATTCTCCAAAAAATAATAATAATAATAATGACAAAGAAGAGATGAGATAGTCATCCTAGAACTCTATTTTCCTGGTCCTCTTTGTGAAAGTACGCATCCCGAGGTGAAATGACCTGCAGTTAGATATTGTATACAAAGGTTTTTCCTAGAATAACATCTTTATGTAGAAGTTTAAATGCCATGGCTCTGTAGTTGTCTGTGCTCTGAACACAGCTGCATAATTAGTAATCATCATTAATCATTCTACTGCTGTACTTTTATCACCAACAAAATTATAGCAACCTATATTTTTAGTAAACTTTAATTGCAAGTTTAATCTGATATTTATTTATCACTTTAAGAAGCAGTTTGCTGAACTGATTACACAATTCTAAAATGATGTTTCTGAAGATAAAAATAAAACTTCCCATCAGGAATAAATAGGCTTTTCAAAAGAAGAGTATCTGCCTCTTGGCAAAAAGAAAAAAAAAGGCATCTAGGTTTCTTCTACCTTTAATGTGAAAATGAGTATTCATGTGGGATGGCTTTAGACTACCTATTAGAAAATGCATATCAAGTAACAGATGTATAATTTATGGAGCTGATTGCTTTAAGCAGAGAAGCTTAAAAATGAGTTTTTGCAACTCAGGTTGTTCTCAAGAGGCAAACATATGCTAATTATTCAGAATTGAAATCTGCCTGGTGAAATATATAAGTAAAAGGAAAAGAAAGAGAAATGATTTGAGAAGCAAAGTGTTTTACCACTCAGAAATATTTTCCTTTTTTTTTTTTATTGTATAAAGGGACGAAATGGCTGTTAATATTCTTGAAAACCATATTAGATAGATTAGATAGTGAGATTCGAATAAATGAGGTTTTCTCATGGGACTGTGCCCCAATGTCCTGTACTGTATTGGGGACTCCAAGCTTTCTTGGGTGGATGGATGAATGGATATGTCAAGAGAAGCTGAGAAATATTCTCTTAACCAGGCTGAAGACATGAAGGCGAAAATGGCTTATTTCATTTATGAAATTGAGCCATTAATAAGCTCAAGTACAAAAGCCTAACAATGAAGATGAATAACATTGAAATATCACTTCCAGACATATATTATGTCCTGAATAACTACTATAAAAGTCAAGTCATATGTTGTCAGTAGCCTGAGTAGGCAAAGGAAATTCTCCTATGAAAACTGGTGCCCAAATGTTCTGATATGGAATCTGAGACCTACAGGTACAGAAGTGCCCTGAATGTTAACTGGCAAGGTGAGGGCAAGGGGACTGGGCCGTCTCCAAAGTAGCTAAGAGCCTCCCAATCACACGCAGGAACTGGCAATGCGAATAAACAGACCACCAAAAAGAGTACAGATAAATGTCATAGCAAATCAAACTGAACATGATAAGCCACTCTATGGTTCTACATGAACAAGGAGTTCCAAAGAGGTACAGGTAGACCTTTACTTAGTCTGCAAAGAACAATGCATTATTAAATAGCATCTTACTTCTCATTTTCCTGTTTTGGTCTGTTTATTTATTTTAGTATTCTTTTTAATGTATTCTTTGAAAGAGATAATTTTTTTTTCCAATTTGAAAAGAAAGAGGAATAACCATCAAGAGTAGAATAGATAATGTATAGTAAAATTTGACATGAATTAACTATGAGCTATAAGCAGCAACTTAGATGAATCTCAGAAACCTAACACTGGACCAAAGTACCTCACTGAAGAATATGTATCATAAAATTCCATCTAGACACACATCAAAAGCAGGCAAAATTAAACCATATGCTGGTAGAAATACACATACAGCTGGGAAAGTTATAAAGAAAACCAAGGAACCACAGTGATAAAATTCGGGATTGTTGTTTGTTGAGTAGGGGAGTGAGAGGGAGGACCTGTGACTGAGCGGGACACGGGGCACCCACATCCTGGCAGTGTTCTGTTACCTACGCTGGTGGTGGGTGCTGAGTATTCATTATATTATTATTCTTTATGCTGAATAGAAACGTCATCACATACTCTTTCAAATGTATGCTTTATATGTTTGATTTTTTTCAAACACCAGGAGTCAAGTTTTAAAATTTCATTTCATTTCTTGAAATCCAAACATACCTCTGTCATTTTAGGGTAGTCCTTATTCAGAGATACGTATGAAAAAAATCCATGATGCAGGGTCTCTGGATTTATAGGCAATAGAATGAAAAATAAATAAAAATCAGGAAAAAAATCCTTGGTTGAATCTTTTTTTTTTTTTTCAAGTTGGCATCGATATATGTGGCCTGATATTCAAGACCTTTTACCATCTGAACCCAATCTTTGCTGCAGGGATATCTCCCAGAATGTCCCTCTGGGGCCTGTTTTCTTATTAAATAAAATCTCCTGGGCACGCTCTCATTTCCCATCTTAGTGTTGTGATTGTCTCCTTCCACTTACCTGCATTTCCCGCCCTCTTGCTTACGGACCATCATCATTTGCGCTCTTCTGGGAGGCTACCAGGGTAACCCTCAGTGTGAGGCTCTGGCTTTTTCCCGAGCTCTCCACCACTGCCAGCTTCATTCGTCTAGCAGTTAACCTGGTGTGCCTTGTAACACCTGCATTTTCACAAACCAGAGATCCTTTTCCTCCCAGGCAAAGAGCTTGACTTTACTTCCTAGCCTCTGTTGCAGGTAAATGTGTTTGAGTCACCCACCACACACATGCCTTGATGGCCTCCCTGTCCCCTCAGAAGTGCTTACAGGGGACCCAGGATACAATTACAGACAGAGTCCTCTCAGGGCGCAGAAAGCTGTTCCTGTAAAGGGTCAGTTAATAAACGCTTTATGTTTTATATATAATATAACATCTCTGTTTCTTCTTTTTCTCTTCCTCCTTCTTTTTCTTCCTCAGCTTCTTCCCCTTAAAAATGTAAAAACCTTTCTTAGCTCCCAGGATCTGGCTGGATTTGACCTATGAGCAGTAATTGGCTGACCCCTACCTGAGACAGAAATATCTGGAATTTCAAAATGATCAGGTAAAAGAATCACTTTCCCTCTGCACCCAATATGGATAAGGGAATAAACTACACCCATCCCCGTTCTACTCACTACTCATGATGGACATGGCACTTTCTTACTGTTCACCTTTCTCTGACTATAGATGTATAGTTGACTTCTGTGGTCAAATCCACTAACAAGGTAGACAACTAGTTGGTGAATTTGAATCATGTGGATCTTTGGTTTTAAAATGTGGGATTTAATCGTCCCCACTAATATTCTTCACTAGAAGCTTGTTTATACCGATATGTGGGTCACTATGAAAGTTTTGAGACAGACTGTGTTACGGTCCATTATTTCACTTCCAAGAAACATAGTTGACAGTGTTCTTTCTGGTTCACCTGTGCAGGTTTCAACTTGCTGGGTTTATTGGCGTTGCTAGGAGGGATTCATTTGTTTCTATCTGCGTGGATTTTATGTTTCCTGATTTTTGTGTATCTCAAACCTTTTATAATGGCCCACGTTTCTCTTATTTATTGCTTTGCTTGGTCTGGTCCATGTCTGTGGAACTATTATGATCAAAACAATCTGCCCAAGCCTAGCAGCCTACTTGAGAATCATTTGTTCATTGGTGGGTGGTGAAAGGCAGTTTCCCCATCCTCCCTCCCCTCTACCTCCTCCCAACTCCACACCTGAGGCCTCAGGCTCAGGTCTGAGGCAGCCAGTGACCCAGCTCCGAGGGTCAGAAGGTAGTCACCATGAAGTCTACAGCTCCTGAGCAGGACCTACCAGGGCAGCCAGAAAGATGGTCAGTTTTTATTCAGCTGGATTTTCTTTTTTTCTTTAGTATCAAATTTTTATTTTAATTTCTACTTCTATGGCTATTTACATATTCTCTTTTCAAAGTTTCTCATTCTTATTTGTAGCATTCTTATTTTTTTTTGCATTTGTTAGATAAAGTCCCTCTTTTTTTTTATTGTTAAATCATAGCTATGTACACTAGTGCAATCAAAGGGTACAATGTGCTGGTTTCATATACAATCTGAAATAGTCTCATCAAACTGTTCAACACAGCCTTCATGGCATTTTCTTAGTTACTGTATATAGACATTTGTATTCTGCCTTTAGTAAGTTTCGCCTGTACCCATTCTAAGATACACCATTGATGTGGCCCCACCCATTACCCTCCCTTCACGCTAACCTCCCCCCTCCCTTCTCCTTCCTTGGCCCTTTCCTCATAGTCTTGTGCTATAGTTGGGTTATAGCCTTCATGTGAAAGCTATAAATTAGCTTCATAGTAGGGCTGAGTACATTGGATACTTTTTCTTCCATTCCTGAGATACTTTGCTAAGAAGAATATGTTCCAGCTCCATCCGTGTAAACATGAAAGAGGTAAAGTCTCCATCTTTCTTTAAGGCTGCATAATATTCCATGGTACACATGTACCACAATTTGCTAGTCCATTCGTGGGTCGATGAGCACTTGGGCTTCTTCCATGACTTAGCAATTATGAATTGGGCTGCAATAAACATTCTGGTACAGATGTCTTTGTTATATTGTGATTTTTGGTCTTCTGGGTATATACCTAGTAAAGGAATTATAGGATCAAATGGCAGGTCTATTTTTAGATCTCTAAGTATTCTCCAAACATCCTTCCAAAAGGAACGTATTAGTGTGCATTCCCACCAGCAGTGCAGAAGTATGCCCTTTTTTCCATATCCACACCAACATCTCTGGTTTTGGGATTTTGTATGTAGCTACTCTTACTGGGGTTAGGTGATATCTCAGAGAAGTTTTGATTTGCATTTCTCTGATGATTAAGGATGATTAGCTTTTTTTCATGTGTTTATAGATCATGCATCTATCTTCTTTAGAGAAGTTTCTCTTCAAGTCCTTTTCCACCCTGAGATGGGATCATGTGTTCTTTTCTTGCTAATACGTTTGAGTTCTCTGTGGATTCTGGCTATTAGACCTTTATTGGAGGTATAACCTGAAAATATTTTCTCCCATTCTGAGAGCTATCTGCTTGCTTTACTTACTATGTCCTTGGCTGTGCAGAAGCTTTTTAGTTTGATCAGGTCCCAGTAATGTATTTTTGATACTGCTTCAGTTGCCTGGGGAGTCCTCTTCATAAAATATTCACCCAGGCTGATTCCTTCAAGAGTTTTCCCTGCACTTTCTTCAAGTGTTTTTATAGTTTCATGTCTTAAGTTTAAATCTTTTATCCAGTGAGAGTCTATCTTAGTTAATGGCGAAAGGTGTGGGTCCAGTTTGAATCTTCTACAGGTTGCCAGCCAGTTCACCCAGCACCATTTGTTAAATAGGGAATCTTTTCCCCACTGAATGTTTTTAATTGGCTTGTCAAAGATCAAGTGACAGTAAGTAGCTAGATTCATCTCTTGGTTCTCTATTCTGTTCCAGATATCTACTTCTCTGCTTTTGTGCCAGTACCATGCTGTTTTGATCACTATCAATTTATATTACAGTCTCAGGTCTGGTAGCGTTATTCCTCCTGCTGTGTTTTCATTGCTGAGTAATGTTTTGGCTATTTGAGGATTTTTCTGATTCCATATAAAACAAAGTATTATTTTTTCAAGATCTTTAAAATATGACAATGGAGCTTTAATAGGAATTGCATTAAAATTATATATTGCTCTCAGTAGTATAGACATTTTAACAATGTTGATTCTTCCCAGCCACGAGCATGGTATGTTTTTCCATCTGTTAACATCTTCAGCTATTTCTTTTCTTAAAGTTTCATAGTTCTCTTTGTAGAGATCTTTCACATCCTTTGTTAGGTATACTCCCAAATATTTCATCTTCTTTGGCACTACTGTGAAAGGAATAGAGTCCTTGACTGTTTTTTTGGCTTGGTTATTGTTGGTATATATAAAGGCAACAGATTTATGGGTGTTGATTTTGTAGCCTGAGACATTGCTGTATTCCTTGATCACTTCTAAAAGTTATGTAGTAGAATTCCTAGTGTTTTCCAGATACACGATCATATCGTCCACAAAGAGTGAAAGTTTAATCTCTTCTGACCATATGTGGATACCCTTGATCGCTTTTTCTTCCCTAATTGCAATGGCTAAAACTTCCATTACAATGTTAAAGAACAATGGAGACAATGGGCAACCTTGCCTGGTTCCTGATCTAAGTGGAAATGATTTCAATTTAACTCCATTCAATACGATATTGGCTGTGGGTTTGCTGTAGATGGCCTCTATTAGTTTAAGAAATGTCCCTTCTCTACCAATTTTCTTAAGTGTTCTGATCATGAAGGGATGCTGGATGTTATCGAAAGCTTTTTCTGCATCAATTGAAAGAATCATATGGTCCTTATTTTTTAGTTTGTTTATGTGCTGAATTGCATTTATAGATTTATGTATATTGAACCAGCCTTGAGACCCTGGGATAAATCCCATTTGGTCATGGTGTATAATTTTTTTGATGTGTTGTTGGATTCTGTTTGTTAGGATCTTATTGAGTATTTTAGCATCAATATTCATTAGTGATATTGGTTATGATTTTCTTTTCTTGTTGGGTCTTTCCCTGGTTTGGGGATCAAGGTGATGTTTGCTTCTTAGAATGTGTTGGGTAATATTCCTTCTTTTTCTATGTTTTGGAAGAGGTTTAGTAATATAGGTACTAGTTCTTCTTTAAAGGTTTGGTAGAATTCTGACATAAAGCCATCTGGTCCTGGGCTTTTCTTTTTAGGGAGATTTTGTATAGTTGATGCTATTTTAGAACTTGATATAGGCCTGTTCAACATTTCCACTTCATTCTGGCTAAGTCTTGGTAGGTGGCGTACTTCCAGGTATTGGTGGATTTCTTTCAGATTTTCATGTTTCTGATAGTAGAGTTTTTTGTAGTATTCGTTAAGGATTTTTTGCATTTCTGAGGGGTCTGTCGTTATTTCATCGTTAACATTTCTGATTGATGAAATTAGAGATTTTACTCTTTTTTTCCTGGTTAGGTTGGCCAAAGGTTTATCTATTTTATTGATCTTTTCAAAAAACCAACTTTTGGATTTATTGATCTGTTGTATAATTCTTTTGTTTTCAATTTCATTTAATTCTGCTCTGATTTTGGTTATTTCTTTTCTTCTGATGGGTTTGGGGTTGGAGTGTTCTTCCTTCTCCAGTTGCTTGAGATGTCTCATTAAGTTATTAACTTCCTGTCTTTCCGTTTTCTTGTGCAAGTCTTGCAGTGCTATAAATTTCCCTCTAGGACTGCCTTTGCAGTATCCCAGAGGTTCTGGTAATTTGTGTCTTGATTGTTGTTTTGTTCCAAAAATTTGGTGATTTCCTTCATAATCTTGTCTATAACCCATCTATCCTTCAGCGTAAGGTTGTTTAGCTTCCATGTTTTTGTATGGGTATGCAGATTCCTGTTGTTATTGAGTTCACCTTTTATTCTATGATGGTCTGAGAAGATGCAAGGAATAATTTCCATTTTTTAAAATTTGCTGAGGTTAGATTTGTGGCCTAGGATGTGGTTGATTTTGGAGTATGTTCCGTGGGCTGATGAGAAGAATGTGTATTCAGTTTTGTTGAGATGAAATGCTCTGTAGATGTCTGTTATGTCCAGATGTTGAATGGTTAAGTTTAAATCTAAAATTTCTTTGCTTAGCTTCTTTTTGGAGGATCTATCCAGCACTGCTAAAGGGGTGTTAAAATGTCCAACTACTATGGAACTGGAGGAAATCAAGTTGCTCATGTCTGTTAGAGTTTCTCTTATAAATTGAGGTGCGTTGTTCTTGGGTGCATAAATATTAATAATAGAGATCTCATCATATTGAGTATTACCTTTAACAAATATGAAGTGTCCATCCTTATCCTTCCTTATTTCAGTTGTTTTAAAACCTATTGCGTCTGCGAATAGGATTGCAACACCTGCTTTTTTCTGCTTTCCATTTGCCTGGAGTACAGATGACCATCCCTTCACCTTGAGTCTATATTTGTCTTTTAATGTAAGATGCGATTTGTGTATACAGCAGATATCTGGCCAACCTGTGCCTCTTTAGAGGATAATTTAAACCATTCACATTAATTGAGAATATTGATAAACCTTTCGAGAGTCCAGTGGACATTTTTAATCCTTTTGCGACTGTGGAAGTGGAATTTGGTCATAATTTTCTGGGTGGGTTTACTTTTGCGGTGGAGGATTACGCTGGTCTTTATGGAGGATAGGTCTGAGAATATCCTGGAGAGCTGGTTTAGTTATGGCAAATTTCTTCAACATGTGAATGTCCTTGAAGTATTTAATTTCTCCGTCATAAATGAAACTCAGTTTAGCTGGGTACAGAATCCTGGGTTGAAAGTTATTTTGTTTTAGGAGATTAAAAGTCAATGACCATCCTTTTCTAGCTTGAAAGGTTTCAGCAGAGAGATCTGCAGTTATTCTAATATTCTTGCCCTTGTAGGTGATGGTTTTCTTTCATCTGGCTGCTTTCAGAATTTTCTCCTTCATATTAACTTTAGTGAAATTGATTATGATGTGCCTGGGGGATGTCTTATTTGGGTTGAATCATGCTGGAGTTCTGAAACTGTCTGCTATGTGAATTTCAGAATCTCTTGGCATGTCTGGAAAGTTCTCCTTCATAATCTCATGGAGAAGAGACTCTGTGCCTTGTGAAGCCACTTCCTTGCTTTCGGGGATCCCTATAAGATGAACATTGGTTTTCTTCAAATTATCCCAGAGGTCTCTATGAGAGTGATCTGTTTTTGTCCTCCATTTCTCTTCCTCTTTGAGAGTTTAGTAGCATTTGAAAGCTGTGTCTTCAATGTCAGAAATCCTTTCTTCTTCCTTGCTTCTGTTACTGAGAGATTCTACTGTGTTTCTCAGATCTTTGAGGGGTGCAAATTCTTGTCTCAATGTGTCAAAATCTTTGGTCATTTGGTCTTTGAATTCATTGAATTCTTGATATATCTTTTGAGTTACTGCTTGGAATTTGCTATCCAGATTCTGAATTCAATTTCTGACATCTCAGCTATTTGTGCATGGGATCTTGTGCTGTGTCTGCCCCATTGATCCTTGGGGGAGTTGATCTACTCTGATTATTCATATTGCCAGAGTTTTTCTTTTGTTTTCACCTCATGATCATTTTTCACCATTGCCTCTGGCAGTCCTTAGATTTGGGGAGGTGTCTCTCCAAGATTAGACCCCAGCGGGATCACTCTATTGTTGCTGGATCTTTGTAGGGAGTGATCCTGTGTATCTCCTCTGGGGCTGCCCCAGCCAAGGAGTTCTGGTTGTGGAAGCAGGTCCGGAGTGTGACACACTCAGATCCAGAGACAGGGCAGGAGGTGGTGCACACAGTTCTGGGAGTGCCTGGCGCCCAGTGACTTTGGCATAGAGAGCCCAAGGGTCCAGCAGTCTCTGGCCCGGAGAAGGGCTCTGCACAGAGGCAGGGAGGGCTCCGGAGGACATGCAGCTACCAGAGTCTCTGGCTATATGAGTGGGCTGGTGTGGAGGCAGGGAGGGTACAGGAGGGAGGACACAGGGTTGCGTGGCTCCCGCAGTTCCTGGTCAGGGCATGTGGAGGCTCAGTGGGCACAGGTCGCAGGTCAGGGGTCACGGTGCAGCTCTTATGGAGGTCTGGGTGGTGCCAAGCCCAGGAGTTTGAGGTTGCTATGAGCTGTGACACCACGGCACTCTACCCAGGGCAACAGCCAGAGGCTCCAGTGTGCCACAACCGGTCTCATTCTGCCCCTGAGAGTTAAGGCTGTAAGGCAGCTCAGTCCCCGCCTTTAGGCTGCTCAGTCACTAGGTTACTAGCCCTCGCCTGATCCTTGCTCTGGGACCCTGAGGGTGGAGCTTGCCAGGGCAGTTCTCTCACAACAGCTCCCTGTGGCCTACTCAGCTGGATTTTCTGTTGCTTCTCAAAAGCCCACGATGACAATTATCAGAGGCCCGAGGAAGATGCTTGTTCCCCTGGAAGGGTTAACAAATGGGCTATGAACACTCTATTAACATTAGCTTACCAAGTAACTAACACAGCCCGGGAGAGTCAGAACTCACCTCTAAGTTAGCCGGATAGTGCACTGCCTGTGATTGTGGAGAACTGACACCTCTTCTGTGGCCCACTGCAGTGAATGTATCTATATATGAATATAATTTGAGGGTGACCCTTTTTCTAAACCAACTGTAGGAAAGCTAACACTTTTCTACTTTTTATATCACAATCAAAAAGAGACTTCATCCCTTTGGGTCTAAAAGTATGTTACAGAACAGGCACAAGAGTCTGTTGTCTGAAGATTGAGTGTGTTGTGGGAAGGAAAAACTTGCTCTTAAAGCACTTTGCAGCATCAAGGACCAAAACAAATGTCAGCATAGGACAGGACATAGCAACTCACTCGGTGTCCAAACAAACGCAATCTGCCCATTCAGGGGGAAACAACTTGTTGATACAGGTGAAGGAGGGGTCTCTGCACAGGGAACCGCACCAGCCTGGCAAGGTGTCAGAGCAAGCCTGGGCGGAACCTGTCATCACTTCCCTCTGACTTGCTGCCATAGCTGCCTGCCCATGCTCATTCCGGTGAGTTCGAGGTTTCAGGGGGACTGCGAATAAAATTGAGGGAATAAACTTCACAGGTGCAAGTGGCTTCAGAAAAGAGGAGAAGAGAAAGAAGGAGATTGGGGGTCCTGGGCAAAACATTTTCATTGTAAGTCAGACACACCTGAAGTTTCCAGATGCTTCGCAGCTTCTGTTCATGTGATGAAGCACACATCTTCTTCCTTTTTCACTTGATTCTGCTCTCAAGTCTCTCTCTCACCTGGAAACTTCTTCTGCTGGACTTTAAAGCCAGGATTCTAAAGTAGGCTGCTTGGATGGGTTGCTTTGATCATGATGGCTCCCTAGACATGGAACAGACAAAGCAGAGTAGTAAATAAGATATATTTGGTATAAGCAACCTTTTAGTGAACAAGATTAAAGGGGGTGATTGGGTCTTGCTTTTTTTTTTTTTTTTTTTTTTTGAGACAGAGTCACTGTTGCCCTAAGTGGAGTGTTGTGGGATCATCACAGCTCACAGCAACCTCACACTCTTGGGCTCAAGTGATCAGCTTTCCTCAGCCTCCCAAGTAGCTGGGACTACAGATGCCCATCACGATGTTTAAATTTTTCTGTTTTTAGTAGAGATGGTGTCTCGCTCTTGTTCTGGTTGGTCTCGAACTCCTGAGCTCAGGCAGTCCGCCTGCCTCAGCCTTCTCAGAATGCTAGGATTATAGGTGTGAGCCGCCGTGCCTAGCCAGGTCTTACACTCTTTAAATCAGAAATCCAAATGGTTCAAATTCACCAACTAATTCTCTACCACTTCAGTGGATTTGACCACAGAAAATCAACTATACATCAATAGTCAGAGAACACTAAATAGTAAAAATGTATCATGCCCATCATAATGCCAGTGAATCAATTGCAGAGAATAGAGTTTTGATGTGGAAGCAGAGGTGTGTTGGGGTGGGGGTCTCTGCTTTACAGAGTCTTTTTGAAACTCCAGATCTTTCTCTCTAGTTTGTTTAGGGTAGTGAAGATTGACCCAAAGGGATTGAATAGAACTGACTTTGTGTTTAATCTCCCACTGTCTTGCTTCTAATGTAATTATTTGAAATATAATTCAATAGAAAAGCACAACTGTCCTGTAAGTTTCTTGAATGTTTATTTCACAGTAAAGTTTCTGCTTATTTGATCAATTGTTAAGGGTTTGTAGCTTGACTTTTTCCTTTTCCCCCAAATAGATGAAAAGATGAACAGTTTTAAACTTTGAGTGTCTTGACAGAGGACTTGACCTTTGTTAAATTTTGGTTGAGAGAATTCGTAGAAAGTTACTCTGAAGCAAGCATGTTCTTAGAAAATTTTTCATTCAAATTTCTCATGGGGTCAGTTCTGAGGTTATTCTGAGAGCTGAATGTATTTGCTCTCTCTCCAAATCACAAATTCTGACATGTGGTAAGTTCCTAGTCTTTTTCTAAAAAATGGCAGGAATATGAAAAAGTTATTAATTCTGTGAGTAAAATATGTTTATATCTGCAAACTACAGCGCTAGAAAAAAGTTACCTATTTTTACTGGGAATCTTCTCAAAAGTTTTAAAAATATAAACCAAACCTGACATCGGAAAGGTACAAAAGATCTTGGTCCTTAATTCTTCTATGTAGTTTTTCAGTCATGCAATGTTCTAATTTTCATTGACATTAAACCATTTAGATCTCAGCCTTAGATCACTATGTCCTAAACTATAGAATGAATATAATAAAAAAAGGGTAAAGGTTCTTGAAAAAAATGTGGCTTCTGTGATATATAGCCATATTTCATTAAAAGAGCTACTTCTATATTATTTCTGTTAATTTTAATTCATATTATATTAATAGCATATTAATTATGTTCTTATAATCATTTTATTGTTTTTGTTTATTTCTTTAAATTTATCTAATTTAAAGATAAATTTGAAAATAAGTGTCTAATAAATGATACCAATATCTTTTATAAATGTCACGTGCAAACCTGATCTGATATTGCTTAAGGAGTTATGAGTAGGACTTATCTAGTCACTAATAACCTCTCTATCATTTTCTATAATTCCTCTCAGTGATATTTCAGTTTATATCTGGGAGGTAGCTGTCAAACTATGACAATTGTCTCTGAGTTCATAGGATATGCTAGTTTAAGCAATATGCTATCTTTAAAATGAAGATGAATGCTTATTTTAGAGCATGAAAAGTCTTGTTCCTTGGGTTGCTACTCCGTCTGTCCATAACTTTGCAGAAAATTACTTACCAGGAGTTCAACTTAAGTCGATGAATTGTGGAAGTAATACATAAATTCATGGAGGGAAAGAAAACGCTTCCTGTTGACAGATTTTGCTGTGAGCAGTAAGACAGGGGTGGGTTCTTCCCTCCTGGGACCCTTAGTTTCTTTTCCCTGGAATTTTTTTCTTTCCATTTGTATATGACTATCTTCATCTTGTCTTGGGATCTCAGCTTAAAGGTCACCCAGAGGGATCATTCTAAGTAGGTACCCTATTATACAATTGTCTACATTGCACCCAATCTAAGAAGGTGCCCTATGATATAATTGTCTACATAGAACCTAATCTAAGTAGCTGCCCTGTTATATCATTGACTAAATGGCACCCAATCTAAGTAGGTGCCCTATTATGTAATTGCATTTATCACAAACTGATATTCTTGGGTTTTATTTGTTTAGTGTCAACTTCCATGCACTTGCAGAGCGTGAAATTTGCTTTCCCTGTGCTGTAACCCAACACCTAAAACAATGCTTGGCAGGTGTTGTGAATTGAATCATTGATGTTCAAGCCCCCCTCCAAATATGTTGACTTTCTAACCCCCAATACCTCAGAATGTGACTCGACCTGGAATAGGGTTGTTGCAGATATAATTAGTTAAGATGAGGTCACAGGAATGAGGTACATCCTTAATCCAGAAAGACTGCTGCCTTTATAAGACAAGAGCGACACACACAGAGGGGACACCACCTGAAGACACAGACAGTGGAGAAGACAGCCAGCAGCCAGGTAAAAAGGAGGCAGAGAGTGGAGCTGTGTCGCCATAAACCCAGGCACACCTGGGGCTGCAAGCAAATCCCTGCCGGCTTGGAAGGCGGCGTGGTCCTGCCAAGGCCTCCATTCTCTTCTCAAATGCTGAGAACTGATATTCCACCCCCTCGACCAAAGTACAGCTACTTTGCTTGAAAATGAAACTAAAGTAAAAATGAGAGTTTTGTCATAAAAATCTGCTGTATAGAAGATAGACTGGAATGTATCATTCTATTGCAGTTCTCTGGTTAGCGTGAAATAATATTGCAATAATTTCATCAGAAATATTCGTAGGAGGAAGATTTTTACTGAGATTTCGTGCTCATTCTTACTGTGAATTTGCAAGTTTCAGCTAGCATCACAGTAACAGCAAACAATTTTTTAAAAGTAATTTTTTAATTACTTTTTCTTCTTTTTCTTTTCTTTTCTTTTTCTTTTTTCTTTCCTTTTTTTTTTTTGCCAGCAAGAGGAACATACCTTTGGGGCACTGCAAAGAATCTGATAGTTGAAGTGAAGCCAACTCTAGTCTTTAGGAATAGTATACATGACACTTCCAGGTGGGCAAATTGAAAGACAGGATGAATGAATCAGTGTGAAAACGATGAAGAAAAATACTCTGGGTTCTTATTTCTGAAGGCCAGAGTGACCAAAATGGAAGGAGCTCAGAATATACAAATTCAAATATATTTATTGTTCAAATTGATTTTTAGTGCTTGCGTTTTTTAAAAAATCTGAAGTCACGTGAAAAATAATCATACATTACGTATATGTATGTTGTGTGTGTGTGTGTGTGTGTGTGTGTATGTGAGGGATCTGAAAATTTTTATTGTAATGGTACTAGACTGAGTCCTTCAGTTAATAACAAATGTCTTCTCATAAATCAGTGGTGACCTTCTTCATTTGTTCCTTGATAATATGAGGAATTTCTTTAGGAGGCGTATTGTCCTATAATTGCAGTTTTGTCTCTTAATTCATAGAATTAAGCACATAGAAGCAAATGGATGTTCCAAAAACAAAGGGCAGACTTTGCGGGGAGTCCTGTGTGGGGTCTGAGAGCGTTTCCTATCTCAGAGATAGGAGGCATTCACATCCTGGCTTGTCATCCGTGCTGTCTGGCCCAGTGTCTCCTCACTTCCTGGCATGAAACCAAACCAAGCAAAACAATAAAAATGACAATTTCTCTGTGTTTTGGAATTCCAAACTCCCATTACCGGAATACTAAATCTTTCAACCCTACTGGCTAATGTGAATTCCAAAATTAACAGTATTTTTTTATGCATTGTTTTTAAAATGTAACACTCCAATATACCTCTCATATACTACAAATCTATGGTATCAACTTATTTTAGACCAAAATACTGGTTTATTAAAATTAACTTTTTTTTTTTTTTTTTAGAGACAAGAGTCTCACTTTGTCACCTTTTGTGTGCTATGGCATCACAGCTCACAGCAACTTCCAGCTCTTGGGCTTAGGCGATTCTCTTGCCTCAGCCTCCCAAGTAGCTGGGACTACAGGCACCCACCACAACACTTGGCTATTTTTTCTTGCAGTTTGGCTGGGACCAGGTTCGAACCCGCCACCCTCGGTACATGGGGCCTGTGCCCTACTCACTGAGCCCCCACCTAAAATTAACTTTTGTTTTTACTTTTGTAAATGACTTGAACAAACTCATTCTCCTTGAATATTAATTGCCTTACATATATGGACAAATGATAGAGAAATACATAATATTCTAGGCTGGGTGCAGCGGCTTGTGCCTATAATCCTAGCACTCTAGGAGGCTGAGATAGGATTGCCTGAAACCAAAAGTTTGAGACTAGGCTGAACAAGAGCAAGATCTTGTCTCTACAAAAAATAGAAAAGTTAGCTGGGCATGGTGGCACATGCCTATAGTCCCAACTACTTGGGAGGCTGAAGCAGGAGGATCGCTTGAGCCTAGGAAATTGAGGTTGTTGTGAGCTATATGACACCACTGCACTCTAGCCAGGGCAACAGAGTGAAACCCTGTCTCTAAACATAAAACCTAACAAAACAAAAGCAAACAAACCGAAAACCCCCCAATCCTTAGTTTATTCTGTGAATTTTTCATTCTTGCCCTTCAAATGTACTTGTTGGTCCAATGGTTTTCATATCTGATGCAAAATTTTCATTTGCCTTTGTCAGAAATTATCTCATGTCAAAAAGGGTTTCTGTTTTATCAGCACCATCACCAACAACCACATCACTATCACCACTTTTCAATTTGTAGAAAATCCAGCAGTATCTGCCATCTTGGCAAGATTTCAAAAGAACATGGATTGTTTTAGTAGAAATAGCTGATTGAATCCTGGATGGATTTGAGAGCTCCGTGTCGGGTCTGTGGAAAACTTCTGTGTTATAAACTTCCACATCACACAGATTAATAGAGTAATAGAATGAACAAAATTATATGGCAAATTCCCATTCCAGTTCTCAAGGACAGTGCTGTGTCCTCTGCTTTTCAAACGAAGTTGAGAGTGGTCCTTTGAGTGCCCTTGGAAACGTGCGGCCATGAGTTTGGTGTGCCAGGAATGAAGGCCTAGACAGGACTGTAGAGTGGGATGAGGTGAGAGAGAGAGAGAGTGTGTGTGTGTGTATGTGTGTGAAGGGGGGGGGTGTGTGTAGAAAGGTTTAGCTAAAAACTCTGCTTTATATATCACAAGAAACTCAGATTAGGGAAATAAATGCAAATTTTTTAATAAAATTTTAGGGCAAAACATTTTAAAGTTATCTCCTGCTTGGAGCAAGGATTCAGATCTATAGATAAAATAAATTCATTCAGCTTAAGAGAAACGCTGAGAAGTTACCTGATTCAACAGTTGTCTTAAGCTGGTAAGGAAATAGAAGTGACACACCAGCCCGCTAGAATTCTGCCTTTTTTACTGTCAGGCCTCAGCACCAAGTCATAGCTCTTTGAGGAAAGAAAATGCAAAATTAACTTCTATTCATTTTCACCCCTGGGCCAGACTTGATGACTGTGATGTTGTTACAAGAGGTGGTTAAGAGTTCTCAGGCCCCCAGACGGCTCAGAGGGAAATTGGTCCCGCTGACGGGTCATTTTAAGTTCTCTGATTCCTAGGTTCTTCATTATAAAACAAGGATAACAAATGAGGCTTCCTCACTGTTGAGCACTAAATGAGATAATCTTTGCCAAAAGTCTTAATTAACAGACAGTGCTTGGTAAAGAAAGGTTGGCATAATGACTATCAAATAGAAAAAGAGAGAAGAAAATCTTTTGTATGTGGGAGAGGTGAGGAGAATGCAGTCAGGGTTGATTTTATGCCTGTTTTACAGATGAGAAAAATGAGGGTTGAGCAAAATTCAGTAAACTGTCAACAAGCTGCAAAACCAGAATGCGAAGTTGTGTCTGTTGGAACCCGAGATCCCACGGAGGAGGCAGCTGCACTGCAATGCCTTCTCCGAAAAGAACTGGGGTGCTGGAAAGAATGCTGAGCTCATCCATCTGAGAAGTGGCTGCCGGGCTCCTGCTGAGCTCTGGAAGCCCTCTGGTAGCTGCCCAGCAATTCCAGCAATCTTTGCAGCTCTGAACTGGGTGCTGCCCAAGTGGCAGAAGTCAATGAAAATATCCAGGGGACAGTGCAAATATCACTCTAGCTTGAAGTCTGGAATGTGACCTTAACTTCCTAAATTTGGCTAATTCCCAGTCCAGTTCTCAAGGACAGTGCTGGGTCCTCTCTTCTGCAGGGCTGACTCATCCTAGGCCCAGCACTGTTAACAGCTCACTCTTTCTGCCAATAACACGCCTTTAGGGAGGTCACTTACCTCTTTCAGGCTGACTTAGGCCAGATCTTTAAGCATACTTCTGACTAATGAATTCAGATTCTACAGAGGGAGACTTGAAATGTTCATGTATTTTTTTGTAAACTTTCTAGTGAAGTTAAATCTACATCAGAAAAAATTATGCATAGCCTGTAAGTATACAAATTAATTAGCACAAAGTGAACATAGTCTCAAAGTAAGTAACAGGGCAATCTGGCCCAAAAGACGACTCCTGGGGCCCCTACTTAGACACAATTCTCCCTAGATAAATACTATATTCTAACTCTTAGCATCGCAGCTTACTTTGCCAATTCTGAAATTTATATAAATGGAATCACACAGCATGTGCTGTTTTGCGTCTGGCATCTCTCACTCAACAGTATGTTTGTAGTTATAGTTTGTTTATTTTCATCACTATAGAGTAAGGGGTCAATCTCTTGTTTTGTAAATAAAATTTTACTGAACCGTTGCCAGGATAATTTGTTTCAGTATTTTCTGTAGCTGCTTTTGCACTATAATGGCACAGCCTAATTGCAACAGAGATTATATCGCTGATGAAGTTGAAAATATTTACTACCTGGCCCTTGGTAGAAAAAAAGTTTGCTGCCTCCTGCTCTACAGTATCTAAATATGCACACACAACATTTCTTTACTCATCCTCCTTTGGATGGACATTCAAATTGTTTCTGGTGTTGTGTTTTTACAAATAGTTCTTCTGTGAATGTTCTTATACGTATCTTTTGGTGGTGATTCTGTTTGGTGAGATTTCTGTTGGGAATATATGTTTTAAAAATCTAGAACCGATTATAACGCACGGTCAGGTTTGAGAACTCCTGCTTGTGAAACATAGTCTAACCCAGAGTGTTTAAATTGTCTTGCCCAAGGTCATACAGAAAATAATTGGCAGACCTGAGACTGATAACCAAGCTCTTGTTTCTGGGAACAATTGTTTCCCCACTACAGTTCCTGTAGTCATTATCTTTAGAACATTAAGTTAGAAGGGTCTTTACTTATCCAAGGTCCTTCACGAATATGACTCTTTTCTATTATATCTGGCTGTACATTTTCAAGAGCAGGAACTTAACCCAGTTCCCTCATATTATAAATAATCAAACTGAAGTTTGCAGATACTAATAATTTGCTCAAAATAGGCATTTCGAGCCTTGACTTTTATTGTGTACTACAAAATGACTTTGAACCTGCCTTTTTTGTCTTTGCAATTTGTCAATTACACAGTTGTAATACCTATTTTACATAGTTGTATATACCTATTTTAATTATTTGAACATTATAGGATAGCCTAAATTAAAGCCAACAATCTTTCCTTTCCTTTCCCACTGTTTGGCCTCTCCTAGACTCTCAATAATTTGTTTTTTATTCATCCATACATAAATACAGTAGAACTTCTGTAAGCCGACCACCCAAGGGATGGTAACAAACTGGTTAACATACAGAGGTGGTCAACATAAGGGACTTCCATTTGAGTACTTGTGGTAAATGTCTGGTGTATGAAAATTAGTCAATTTAAGGAGGTGGTCAGTGTAGGGAGGTGGTCAGCTATGGAGTTTCTACTATGTATAAAACTGTGTGTAACTGGTATGCGTCCACAACTTTGTTAGGGAAGAAATATAATTTAACTCAAATTAATTTCTAGTTTGAGGCTTCATTTCCTCAGGCAAAGTCTTAATCTCAGTTAATTTGGAATAGTCTTCCTTTCTCTGTAGTTGTACCTAAATTTTAGAGAGTTAATATCATTGAGTGTGTGTGTGTGTGTGTGTGTGTTGAGGTGATTGTGTACAGCATGGGAAGCATCTGGTCCTGGGTAATCATAGTAATTCTGAGACATCTTTTGTTCTACCTGGGCCTTGGCTACTGGCCCCTCTCTGTAGATGCTGTCAGGACTGGAGGTTTCTGGGCCATTCCTGAGCCCTGGCAATCACTGCTAGGTTTCCTGAAGCTCTGTCTGACATAGCCCACTATAGCCACGCCTCTCTATGCTCTCTCTCCTGGCCTCCACCTGGAAATTGAAGCCCCATTTCCCTCTGGTTCTAGATCCCATCAGCCTAGTGGGAGTTTTCCACTTTCCCAGGCTGTTTGTGGCTTTTGGCCCCTTTCTTCTAGGCTCATCTCCAACACTTACTGCTTTCTTTAAAATATATTCTTGTCTGTCCTCAATCTGGGTGCACCCCCTCCAACCTTTAATGAGCATCCTTTACAATTAAGGGTAAAAAACATAGCAAATTTTATGACTGCTAAAACCATTGTCTTGCTAGAATAGAAACAATTGAGTGTAACGATAATTTGACCCAGGCGAGGTGGCTCATGTCTGTACTCCCAGCAATTTGGGAGGCTGAATCAGGAGGATCACTTGAAACCAGGAGTTAAGGACCAATCAGGGCAATATAGCAAGAGCCCATTTCTACAAAAAGTAAAAAATTAGCCAGGCATAGTGGTGCATGCTTATAGTGCCAGCTACTCCAGAGGGTGAGGCAGGAGGTTGACTTGAACCCATGTCATGAGCCATGATGACATCATTGCACTCTAGCCTGAGCAACAGAGATTCTGTCTCAACAAAACAAAAAACATTCACTAATTTAATCGCAAAGTCAAACTCTTTTGCTCAAGTAGCTGCTCTTCTCCTGCAATGTTTTTGGCGCTGTTCTTCCTGCATCCCCCAATTTTTACTACGAATTTGCATCTAGTTTTATTTTTCTTTATTTTATTTTTTCAATGAGACAGAGCCTCAAGCTGTTGCCCTGGGTAGAGTGCCGTGGCCTCATAGCTCACAGCAACCTCCAACTTCTGGGCTCAAGTGATTCTCCTGCCTCCGCCTCCCAAGTAGCTGGGACTACAGGCACCTGCCACAACGCCTGGCTATTTTTTGGTTGCAGCCATTGTTGTTGTTTGGCAGGCCTGGGCTGGATTCAAACCCGCCAGCTCAGATGTATGTGGCTGGCGCCTTAGCCGCTTGAACCACAGGCACCAAGCCTCTAGTTTTAATTTTAAGAAGCTGTAAAGACATAGAAAGCATCACATAGTTTTTGTTCCACGCATCATTATGGATTCAAAAGAGCTAAAATTCATTATTTGTATAATGCCAAGACAGTAACTGATTTTCTACTAAACTCCATGGATGATTTGGTTCTTACACGTTTTGACTAACTTATCCTTGTTTGTAAATGTAGCTACCCAGGCATATTTCTCTAAATAAAATATCTAAGTTTATTTATTTTAAACAGAAGCACTCTACATAGAGAATATTATTCAAGTTATAATCTGGAATTAGCACAATGATTCACACACTGTGATTGCCATTCCTGCGCTGCCTCCTACAAACCTTTAAAAAACTTGTTATTTTGGAAAGAATTCTGCCTTCGGAACCACCCCAGTGGGATTTTTTGCCCTCGCTTCCTTTGTACTTGTTCTGGGTGGTGTCTGCAGGACGATGAGGGTCTATTTTGGTGGGGGGGGGGGCGCCTTCTTTTCCGTGAGGAGGAAATGAGCACGCGGTGCCTTGTCTCCAGTCCCGAAGCTGCTAGACACATCAGTCGGGCAGCTCAGCCAGCCGGGCTCCAGGAAGGCTTCTTCCTTCTGATGGGACAATCTAAACAATTGTTACTATTGACAATGGCCCAAATGGAGAAGTATTCTTAGAACAATAAGAAAAGAGAAAGTCAGCCACCAGGCAGGAAAGAAGGTTTTCAAACCTTCAAACTCAGAGAATGTGAGTGTCCTTTAAATGTAAACAGCTCTCGGCAGCACTTGTGCAAGGAGCCCTTGCCATGTGCCAGGACTGCCACACGCCGTTATCTCTAATCCCGTAACAGCCTCCCATGTAGGATAATATTTAGAAATAAACACATCCTACATCAAGCACACAAAGTGTCACGCAACACCCCAGACATGTTTCAACCCATCTGACATCTGTAGAGACCAAGGCTCAGAAAGACTGAAATAACCTCTGGAAGTTTCCATTGCTGGTAAATGTAGATATTCAAGCCCAAACTTGTATAGTACAGAGCCCAGGCTTTTATCTATCACTTTTAAATATTAAAAATAGATGAGAAGTTTGTAGAGAATATATACAGAGAATCTACAATTTTGCTACAAAAAGCACAAGGCAGCGCTGAGGGTGCCACTGACAGCCGGAAACATGTTCTTTTTCTTTTGGGTTTCTCTGAATATTACAGAGGGAGTGGGAACTCAATGAGTGCTTACTGAATGAGCATGTGATAGCATAACAGCCTGCTTGTCACATAACGAAACAGTCTCCCTGGGTCTCTCTCAAGCTCTGGAAATGACACAGAGACTGAACTCATTCTGTTTATGGTAACTTTAAATCTTGAAGACAGGAGTGTAGATCAACGATCTAAATTAACGATAACCATCATACTAATTTTCAACAGAACTCGGTTATCCGCTGCATGAGTGTGACATATGCACCTGAAAAGATCATCATCTATCATCGCTAAATATTTGGGCTTCTTTCCATCAGAGTTGCAATGTTCCATTGATGGTTTCTATTAAATGCTAGATCAATGAAGCAATTCCGTACCTTAATTGCATGTCATTTAAAATAGGTGAGAAAGGAAAATAATGGATCTAAAAGTGAGGTGTCCATTGGATTGTTTGGGGGTAGGTAGTAATGTATGAGAACAAGTCAACAGTTATTTACTTTAGGGCTGTAATGGACCATGAGAAGTTGCTAGTCTTCTGGTTGCCTCCAGGTATAACACAAACACCCAGAAGTTTTCTGCTACCTTTTTTTTATGTTTTCCTGGGCCCTGCCTGGTGCACTAAGGAGCTGCTTATGTGGTATTATTTGAAGCTCTCCTCACTGATCAACACTCCACCCATTCAAGGTGGACTTATGCTCAGGAGCTTCTGCAATTGGCCTGTCACTATCTCCAGGAGTCCACCAAGCAGAAGAGAAGAGAACTTTGTGCTCCCACAAGCTCTGTTGATGACACTCTCATGGATCAGTTAGCAATTCATGAATTACCATCACAGAGGGTGGGATTCTGGACAAGTAAGTCAGATAGGTATGCTGTGAAGTGGAGTTAGGATGGCAAGAGTAGGGGAACCGGCATGTGAAACTCTGTTCAGGGGACCCATCATGAAGATGAGAATAAGTTAGAATGGAGGAAGAATACTGGTCCTTTCCTCATTGGTATACTGGTAAGTAAAAAAAAAAAAAAGAATGCTGTGGTCCTAAATTGTGTCACCATCCATTCATACATTGAAGCCCTAAACTCCCCAATATGATGGTATTTGGAGATAGAAAGATGGAGGTGAGATGGAGAAGGTGTAGATGAGGTCTTCACAGTGGGGCCCTCAGGGTGGAGTTATGCTTATAAGAAGAGATACCAGAGAGCTTGTTTCCTCTCTCTCCTGTGAGGACATGAGAAGGGGGCCATCTGCAAGCCAGGAAGAGAGCCCTCTCTACGCAACCCAATCAGATAGCACGTTGATCTTGGATTTCCCAGCCTCTAAAACTGAGAGAAATCAATTCCTCTGTTTAAGCCACCTGGTATACGGTGTTTTGTTATGGCAATCTGAGCTGACAAATACGAAGAATGATGAGAAAGAAAGCATTAAAAAAGAAATGGGAGGAGGCAGCTTTCCTCATCCCTTTGCCTAAGGTTACCTAAAGTTCACCTTATATTAAAAGGATCAATCTATAGAGCACACTAGACCTTAATATGGCTGCCATGTTTATAGTCCTCTTCAGAGAGAAACTGCTATACCCACAGCACCTACTGAGGAAGTTACTCCAGGAGGTTCTTTATACATAGAAGGCCATGTTCTGATCCATGTTAGTTAGCTACCCACACACAGCCAAACTAGGGTTCATACATAACCCAAAGTCAGGCAACCTAATCAGACCAATAGCCTATGAGGTGGACTGATACCCAAAGCTCTGCCTTCTTGGAATGATGGTGATGAATCTCATTAGCCAATTCTGTCTCTTGAAACTTTGAACTCAAGTTACCTAGGGAAAGATGGTAGCAGAAGAATATAAATACCCTGAAAGATGCAGAGAGAGACAATTCTCAGGAGGTTAGCAAGGGAATAACCTGGTCAGCAGAACAGTGTGGAATCCTGAATCACTTTCCAGAACATAATCTGTATTCCAGTCTTCATGGAAACGATGATCTTGCAATTCCTGATTGTGAGGCTTCTTCTGGACTCTAGTTTAAATTCTAAACTTGAGAAGAAGAAACCTAACAAGATTCCTATTTTCTTCATTTCCACAGGTGTCGCTCTACCTCATCTGTCGAGGTGACATGATAAACCTCTTTCTTGCAACTAAAAGGGCCAATTTTTGTGGGAGTACAGAGGCTGGCAAGTCCAAATCTATAATATGGGCTGGCAGGCTGGAGCCCCAGGAAAACTGATGATGCAACTCAAGTTTGAAGGCTGCCTGCTTATCCCACTTGCTGGGGTAAGCTATTTTTTTTTTGTTCTATTCAGACCACCTAATTAGATCAGATGCCCACATAATGGGGGGGAATCTGTTTATTTAGAGCTCACCTGTTTAAATGTTAATCTCATCTCAAAAAACCTCCAAGTTGACATATAAACTTCACCACCACAGGAGCCTGTAAAGATTTGGGGGGACCATGACAAGGAGAGACAAGCATCTCCATACCCGGTTGGTATTTGTTGAACTGTAGAAGCTTGCATCACTCTGGTGGAGAGGGGCAAGGCACTCTTTGGGAGAGCTTGACATGGATCTCTAGGGTTTGAGGTAATTGCAAGCATGGACAATGGTGCTGCTTCCTGTCCAAAGAATTCTGTAGTCGAAGCAGCTGAAGGGAAGGCAGCCTTGAAATATAACCTTGTTATTGCCCTCCATGTTTCTGGTTCCCAGATGTCCGCAGAATAGCACACAAACTCCTGCAAATGGCTCATGAGTCCTCTGGATTATATTTTCTGTTCTTCGATTTGTACCTCATTTTCTCCCCAGCTTCACCTGACTGCCTGCTGTGCTTGTAATACTCTCACCCACCTACCTGGTGAATGCCCACACCAATGTCAAGATTCAAGTTGTATCACTTCTATAGAACTTTTATTCATGTCCATTTGTTTGAGTTGTCCACTTCCTTCCTCATGGTTTACTTTTATTATAAAACAAATAATGCCCTTTTGCATAATTTTTGTCTTGCCACCCTTTCCCTCCTAGACTGTAAGTTTCTTCAAATCAGAGACCTTATGTTGGTGTCCCCCAACACATAGCTCAGGGGCCAGGAACACAGGATATGCTTGAGTATTGTTTGTTGCATAAACGAATTAGTGAAATTCCTGAAATGAAAGAAATTCCAAGTGTTTGCAGCAACATCTGGGAAGAACTTCGAAAGTTCGTAGTATTTCATAGTCTTCATTTTTCATTTCTTCTGATTCCTCACTTTTACTTTTCTTTAGTAAAAAGCAGCATTTCCCAAAGTGTGGTCTACAGGCCTCTAGAAATCCCAAGATCCTTTTGAAAGATCTGAGAAGTCAAAAGTATTTTTATATATTATGATTTCCTTTTTTTATTGTTTGACATTTTCATTCAGGTTGATAAAAGGGCAATAGCTTCTTGGAATCTTCCTTTGTCAGAATTTTTTTTTAAAAAAAGAGGCAATAGGGGTAATTCGGCTTGGCTCAAAGAGATGGCCCCACACTGTATTAGTCATCACACCATCTACTCACTACCATTCATGCACATCTAAGAAAAAAAAAAAAAGCCACGGCATGGTGGTTGTCCCAAGGAATAGCACTTGTGCAATGAAGTTGCAGGCTGAACAAGTCACTCTTTTCATGGAACACTATTTTTGTTTGAAAGAACAAGTGAAAAACTCTGGTTCTTCAAACAATGGTATTCGGCAGACTTTTTTGTTTTAAAGACTTGTCAGTATTTATTGTGAATGATGAAATTTGAACTTTAAAGTAAAAATTAGAATTTTGGAAAACTTGTAGCTACCATTTTGAATTTGAGAATTTCCAAAGTTTCAATACATGTTTCCTGTTGTTGTTCTAGTGAGATTGATGATTTTATAAACAGATGTGGGGTTTTGGTACTGTGTAATAACATAGTCCAACATTACAAGATCTGGCAAGGCTTGGTGGCTCACTTCTGTAATCCTAGCACTCTGGGAGGTTGAAGAGAGAGGATGCCTTGTGCTCAAGAGTTCAAAACCAACCTGAGCAAGAGCCAGACCTTGTTTTTACTAAAAAAAAAAAAAGAGAGAGAGAGAAAGAAAGAAAAGAAAAGAAGAAAAAGAAAAAATTAGCCATGTGTCCTGGTGAGCCCCTGTAGTCCTTGGGAGGCTGAGGCAAGAGGATTGCTTGAACTCAGGAGTTTGAGGTTACTGTAAGCTAGGCTGAGGCCATGGCATTCTAGTCTGGACAATAGAATGAGACTCTGTCTCAAAAAAACAAAAAAAATGATAAGATCTGCCTATCTCATTGAATCAAATTTTCCAGATGACCAATACTTACTATAAAAGCCATGAGCTTTTATATTTGTTTAAAACATAGATAGATTAATGAATTTTTTAGAAACCAGTACATTTTAATGTAACAGAATATGAAAATTTTGTTGAGATGGTTTCAGATTTTATGTTACATGTATAACTAACCATTAAGAAACTATTGAATTTTGTTGAATTTTGTCATAGTATCAAAGAACATCTATAATTATCTGAAAAAGCTGTTAAAATACTCTTCCCTTTCCAACTACACATCTGTGTAAAGCCAGATTTTTTTCATATACTTTCAACCAAAACAACATAATACAATAAATTGAATGCAGAAACCTTCAGAGATCTGCAAAAATATAAACTAAGGCACCCTTCTACATTTGTTTTAGAAAAACTATTTTTCAGGCAGCGCCTGTGGCTCAGTCAGTAGGGCGCCGGTCCCATATACCGAGGGTGGCGGGTTCAAACCCGGCCCCGGCCAAACTGCAACCAAAAAATAGCTGGGCGTTGTGGCGGGCGCCTGTAGTCCCAGCTACTCGGGAAGCTGAGGCAAGAGAATCGCTTAAGCCCAGGAGTTGGAGGTTGCTGTGAGCTGTGTGAGGCCACGGCACTCTACCGAGGGCCATAAAGTGGAAAGTTTCTTTCTACAAAAGAAAAAAAAAAAAGAAAAACTATTTTTCAGGGTAATGCCTATGGCTCAGTGAGTAAGGCGCTGACCCCATATACCAAGGGTGGTGAGTTCAAACCCAGCCCCAGCCAAACAGCAACAAAAAATAGTGGGCTCCTGTAGTCACAGCTACTTAGGAGGCTGAGGCAAGAGAATCGTCTAAGTCCAAGAGCTGGAGGTTGCTGTGAGCTGTGATGCCATAGCACTCTACTGAAGGTGACAAAGTAAGACTCTGTCTTTTAAAAAAAATAATAATATATTTTTCAGAAAATATATTATTTATGTTAACAAGTAATGAGTTTATTATTATTTTAAATAAATTAATAAATATTCTTAAATTCTCAGTTTTAATTTCTCTTATGATAAATAGCAACAGATACAACCACGTTACAAAAAAAAAAACCTTTTTATTTTTAAAAGTGTAGAGGCAAGTTGAGACCACAATATATAAGGTACTGCTTTTATGCCTTTCCATTCTAAAAAGGATTGGTAACTCTGGGTGGCGCTTGTGGCTCAGGGAGTAAGGTGCCGGCCCCATATGCTGGAGGTGGCGGGTTCAAACCCAGCCCCAGCCAAAAAACAAACAAACAAAAAGGTGGGGCTCAGCGCCTGTGGCTCAAGCAGCTAAGACACCAGCCACATACACCTGAGCTGGCGGGTTCAAATCCAGCCCAGACCCACCAAACAACAATGACAGCTGCAACCAAAAAATAGCTGGGCGTTGTGGCGGGCGCCTGTGGTCCCAGCTACTTGGGAGGCAGAGTCAGGAGAATCACTTGAGCCCAGTAGTTGGAGGTTGCTGTGAGCTGTGATACCAGAGCACTCTACCCAGGGCAACAGCTTGAGGCTCTGTCTCAAAAAAAAAAAAGGGTAGGTAACTCTAAAAAGGAACTACATGCATGTTAACAAAAGAAAAAACAAATCAGATACAAAAAATACATCCATGCTCAAATAGAATTTCTTTTAGAATTGAAAACCAGAGTTCCATTTTACATGTATGAAAAATACTTAATTGGCATACTGATTTCATTTTAGTTGGAAATCCAGCATAGCATAGGATTATGCAGAGTCAGCTATTAGGTTATATTCAAACTAAGACAGTAATTGCATAAACAAGTTGAATCATTAAATGTGCAAAATAATTCATCTAATTTGAATCAAGTGAGAGATTATTCATATTTTGAAAATATATTTATTCCTTAATGCCACCAGATTTAGTTATAAAAAGACTGGAACTAAACAAAGACCTCATTTGCATGCTCATCTTCATGCATAATATTCAGATAATAAAAACATAGTTCAATTTTTAAAAGTTATACAATAAGCAGCTGTTCACCATTTCTTTAATACATTTGACAGTATAAGGAAGACTATATTTTGGTGAAAGTGGTAACTTAAGTTTTCATCAAATTCTGTTAACCATTATAAATCTCAATGTGATCATCTTAATTATTGTATTCCTAGAATTTGTTCTGTCAATACTTGAAATAGGTTATCTTTGACTTAAAATATCCTCATTATCAAGACTTTTATGTATAGAATATGCTCATTTTAGTCAGTATCTGACCTATGGCTTTGGGGGTTTTGTGCAATATTGGTGAATATTTTTTACCAAGTAAGAAGTAGGTGTTTTTTAAAGAACACAGAACTGTGATGCTGGCTTGCTGCTTTTATTATTACAGTATACTTCTTATATGCATAAAAACTCCAATAAATTTATAAGCTACTGAAATAAAATTCAGCAAAATTCAAGTTAACTAGAGTAGTTGAATGTAATCGGTGATATGGCTCTGCAGGAGCACTTGGCTCCCACCACTGCAGTGCAGCTCCTTTGAGTTAGCATGCAAGTGCAGCTACTGATGTCTGATGATTATGTACCCACAACTTTCTGTTTTAATCAAATAGCAGTAAAACCTTCCTATCTGCAGAATACCGTGATGTCATTGTTCCTCACTGGTATAGTACTGCCATTATTAGTACTATGGAATGAATGTTTATGTCCTTCCCAATTCATATGTTGAAAACCACATCCCCAAGGTGATAGAATTTGAAGGTGAGGATGTAGGAAGGTAACTAGGCTCCATTCCCATAAAAGGGATCAGTGTCCTAATAAAAGAGCCCTGAGAGGGACCCCTAGGTCCTTCCATCATGTGGGGCCATGAGAAGATGCTATTATCTATGAGCTAGAAAGGGGGCCCTCAGCAGACACCAAATCTGCTTTGATCTTGGACTTCCATGAGCAATAAATTTTTATTTATAAGCCACCCAATTTTTGGCATTTTGTTTTAATAGCCTAAACAGACTAAGACAAGTATTTAAATTTCTTCAATTCAGTGGATACCAAATTCCTATGATCAGACCCCTTTTGACCATTCTGATCCTGTCATTCAGGACAGTGATCCTGAATTTGATCTTATCAATTAGTTTTATTATCTTTAGAAATGAGAATACCAACCTTAGATATTTTTGTAGAGAACCCGAGTAACCTCAAGAGTGTGCCCTCAGAGTCCAGTTTAAGAAACGATGCTTCAGCTTAGGAAGACCTGATGACTGTCTTGGAGATGATTTTATCCCGAAGTTGGGAATGTGCAAGCTTTTCAAAGCTTTTGGAGCTATCATAACCAAAAGGCCTCAAGACGGAGAAGCCACTCTTTGAAAGAAGGTTCTTTATCTTGGGAAAGTAAAATTTTAGGCATAATTTCTACTTTTCAAGAAGAAACTATACATGTTCTGCCATTAGAAATAGTAACTTTCCTTGTCAAGAACACTTTTACTTGTACACTTTATATAAAATTACTAGTGAGCAAATTCTAAAATCTAAAGCAGGAATTAGCAAACTTTACCACCTGTGAGGCAAATCAGCCCACAGTCTGTTTTTGTACAGATGTGAGTTGAGAATGTTTTTGACATTTCTAAAGTGTTATTTAAAAAAAAAAAAAAAAGATATAAAACAGAAGACATATGTGATTTGAAAATTATAAAATCATTACTATCTGGCTCTTTATTGAAAAAGTTTGCCTACTGCTGCTATAAAGAATTGCTTTTTTAAAAAAGTGATATTAGTCTTACCTTGGAGGCGGAGTGGATAATGTTCATATCCTATCTGGCTCCTTTCCCCTTCACCTTCTCTAGCTATCAGATTGAAGGCTTTTATTATATCACTTGATCTGTTAAGTGCTACCATTTAATTGTTTATTTTAAAAACAGGTGAGAAGATGATTTATATTAATCCTCTCATTTTAAAAAAAGGACTAAAATGAAATAGTCTTTCTGACTCAATTTTTGTGGGTTAGTAATTCTTGGGAAAGAAAAGAAATGTGGACCTATTTACCTTAAAGACCTACATTAAAGCAAAGGTATCTTTAAGGAATGTCAATGTTTTTGATTGACATTGTCATTCTTTTTTCAATAATAACAAAGTAGGTCACTAATATTCACTAACTTTGGGAATAGCTTGAAGAATGTTTAACCTGAGTTCAGAACATCCCAGAGGGAGTATATAATTGTTAAACTCAGGGAAGGACAACTGAACATTAACCTCATTTTCTAAATCTCTTTTCCCAGGAATTAAAGCATGAGTAATATTTGTTTGGTAAGACCTAAATGGCTTAATACTCTCTAAGCCTGCAGAGAAATTCATTTTCAGAGTTGCAAAATGATTTATAAGCTTCATTAATAGTCAATTTTAAGTATGATTAAGCGCTTAGAATATCGTTAAGTACTCAAGAATTACTTGTTGTTGATTAACTATTGCAATCTCCTTTACCTGATTCAGAGAACACATTTAATAGGTAAAGAAATGTTATAATTACTCGCTAAGAAAATAAAATGCGGTGGGTATCTGGATTCCTTTTAATCTTCAATGGATTGTTTAAGAAAGAACATTTGAAACTAAGTCCACAGGGAAAATGTTGCTGGGGAGGAAGGCACTGGCTTGCTGACAACAGGATTTGGTAAAGAGAATTGAATTTGAAAGACCAAAATGAGTTATGTTTTCTTCCCCGAAGGCAGATGGGTACTTGTTAAGAACTTCCTTAAGCAAGAAGTTAGGATCCCTGCCACATTCTCCACCCCCTCACAGTCTCCTCTGTTCTGGAGTTCTCCACAAGAAGAAGAAAAAGTCACCAGGAGAAGGAGGCTGGTGGTGGGGCACTCGTGATGGTCCAAGGACTTGGTCAGCATTAGCCTATCTGTGTACTGCTTATGGGCCACCATGGTGAGCCCATCTTCACCAGAGACAACTGGCACTTTAAGAAATGCTGATCAAAAACTTGACCCAAGAAGCCTTGCGGTCTTCACCCAGCACGTCCTGGCACATGCCCTGGCACACATCCTATGCCACTCTGCTTTTTGCACTAACTGTGCCAGCAAACAGCCACATAGGGACTTTGAAGGAGACTGTGTCCTCCAGGCCTATGTTCAAACTCTGAGGCTGTCTGGCTTGGTGCCTGTGGCTCAGCGGCTAAGGCGCCAGCCACAGACACCTGAGCTGGCAGGTTCGAATCCAGCCCAGACTCGCCAAACAACAATGATGGCTGCAACCAAAACATAGCCGTGCGTTGTGGCGGGCACCTATAGTCCCAGCTACTTGGGAGGCGGAGGCAAGAGAATCCCTTGAGCCCAGTAGTTGGAGGTTGCTGTGAGCCGCGGTGCCAGAGCACTCTACCCAGGGCGACAGCTTGAGGCTCTGTCTCAAAAAAAAAAATAAAAAAACTCTGAGGCTGTGGAGGCATTGCCTTCCCAGGCACCAGCAGAATCCTGCTTCACACCCTACTGATCCTTGTCTGAAAACTCAAGGCAAGATCAATCAGAGCCCTGGGCCTTGGTGCAGTGGGTAACCCTTACCAGACAAGAAGGTAACGTAGGTTCTCAGATACTGCTCTGACCTCTCACTCTGAACTCCATTATTTCCCTGATTTCCTTAGGCAGCTTGGACTTGAGCCTGACTTGTGCAGTCTCACCTAGCCCTAGCCTTTAATTCTTCCAATTGTGCCCCCAGGGCAACTGGGATCTCTGGATCCTAAAGCCCTTCTCTTGCACATTCCTCTCACCCACCCCCAATCCAGAACCACACCTCCACTGTTGTTCCTGCTGGGCTTTAAAACTCTGGGTACTCTCAAAGCAGCCAGCCTGCTTCAAGTCTGAGCTTCAGCCTGCATCCTAGAGTGCAAGTTTGTCTCCTCTTTTGAAAGTTCAGTGTTCTTACATTTGTCTTATTAACTTGCCCTCCTACTTTGAGTTCTAGCTTTGCATTGGCTTGTCTGTTACCTTTGTCACACAGCCAGACTGGCAGATTCCCTGAAACTAGTCTATTTCATGCCTATTCCTCAAGTTTCCTATTTGCGTGCTCCAGAATCCAAGCAGCCTCCAGATAGAGGACAAAACCTGAAACTAAGGGGAAAAGTAGTAGGGAGCAAGTTATCTTAGCACATTGACTCTATAAATGCTGAGTGAGGGGCTGCTAAGAGGAATTTTATAGCTCACCACTGAGCAGGATTCTTAAGGAAAGGCCTGGTGAGAGAGTGATAGATATTTCCTGGAAGTAGAAAGACCGAATTAAAGATCATCTCTTTTTCTGTCTCCTTTCATAGATAAGAAAATAAAATACCAAAAATATTAACCAACTTGACTAATATTACTCTGGTTAAAACAGAAAAGAGTTGGGTCAGGTAAGGTGGCTCATGCCTTTAATCTTAGCACTTTGGGAAACTGAGGCAGGAGGCTCACTTGAAGCCAGAGTTTAAGACCATGCTGAGCAACAATGAGACTCCATCTCTACAGAAAAAAAAAAAAACAGCAAAATTAGCCAGGTATGGTGGTGTGTGCCTGTACTCCCAGCTACTCTTGAGGCTGAGGCAGGAGGATCACTGGAGTTTGAAACTACAGTGAGCTATGATGATATCACTGGACTCTAGCTCAAGTGATGAAGTAAGAGTTTATCTCAAAAAAAGAAAAGAAAAGAAGAAAAAGGAAAATAAAAAGAATAAAGAAAAGAAAAAAGTTGGAGCCAGAATCTTGCTTGCTTGCTGGGTATAGTATTCTCTACTTTCACTCACACAAGTTTTTAGTCTTCATTGAGTGTCTAGTCTAGGCCATGCTATTACAACTTAACAATTCTTGGTATATAATGATGTGCTAGAAAAACATACACAATAAATATGACAAAAGATGACTACTATAAGGAACAACAATACGATAAAATGATGAATATGTGTATATACTATTTTTAAATAATCCAAGGCTTTTTATGCTTGTGTGGTAATAGAAATATATACAATATGTTTTTATGGGAATTCAGAAATAGGAGCTATCAAATTGGGATATGGTTCTTGGAAAGACTTCTTATGTTGGATAGTACAGAAATTAAACTGAAAGGCAAGATGATATTTAAATAAGATGAAGGGAGAGGGAAGGAAAGGGTTTTTTGGCAGGAGAAACTAAAATTTTGGGTTGGGGATTCATTAAAAAAAATTGGACAGTTAATGTGATGACAAATTATAAAAAGCCTTGATTAAAAAAAAATCAAAACTGTTCAGTAGGCATTGGGGTGCCACTGAACAATTTAGCACAATACAATACCATTGTATCTGCTGTGAAGTTTCTCTTTTGTAGTATTTTGAAGAAATGCTTCATAATTCATAGTTTAGGTTACTATTAACTGATGTGCTATGTGATGCTTATTCCACAAAAGCCAAAGCAAAAATTATCTGTGCAAGAAGATAAAGTTGGTTCAGTCACAGCTTCCAGTAAGGATTAAAACACTCACTCTTTGAAAGTTTCAGAGAAAGATTGGCATTACATACAATACTTTTTACTGTGAGTTAATTTTTCTCCTGCCTTGCTTTTTAAAAAAAAAAAAAAATAACATACCCCCTGACTCTGAAAAATGCTTCTCAATAATAATAAAGTATGGTAAAAACAAAATAAATTTATATTAGGGAGCTTTTCACAAAGGATATCTAAGTATATTCTCATAAAATCTTGTGAGGTAGCAATTATTGTCCTATTCATTGATGGGTCAGGACATTGAAGCTTAGATGAATTAAAAGTCTTTTTAGTTCTTATAACAAGTCAAAGGAAAACCTATAATTTGAATCCATGGCTGGTTTCCCAATACATTGTTCTTTTCATCAGCTTTTTATATTAAGTATTAATTTCAATGAAACAAAGATTGAAAGTCCCCTAAAAGGTTGCTTTTAAAATTCTCTTACTGCTTCAGCCATGGTCAGATGTGAAGATTTGCACTCGTGTGCTTACTCTACATTGGCCTACCAGAAGTTTTGTTTGGCACAGTTTTAAAGCCCTCTTTTGAAAGTGGAAACAGGTGCCCTCTCCCTTCTATATCCACTCTCCCCTCATCTAGCATCTTTCTTCTTACCAAGATATTGCCACATCTAATCAGCTAACAATTATTTTTAAACTTCTTTCCATGATGTGGTATCTGCATACCAGCTGGGGAGAGAATGTAATCCATCTTGCAGAAGGTTAAACCATGGGTCATGTGAAGAGCAGGAGGTGGTAAGAAGGGGACATTTGTTGGAGCCCTCCATGGAAATGTCAAACTCTGTATCAGATATCTACCTAACTCCAGACTTTGAAGTTCATGATATTCATGCTAGAACCAATCACTGGAATCAGGTCAAGTTTGTAGAAAATACTCATGAAAGAAAGAGGGAAGAAAAGAAAATTGGAGAAATAGAGGAAGGAAAGGAAAGAAAGAAAACGAAGAAGAAAAAAAGAAATGGAAAAGGAAGGAAATGAAAGAAAAGAAACAGGAGGGCTTTCTGCACAGCCACATTTTTCTCTCTTAGAAACAAATTAACTAATTTAATTCATTTAGCCAGTGAAGATAATTTTTGATAGAGAGTCAATAAATTTCATCTAGCCAGTGGCTTAATATCAGAGGTTGTTAATAGGGAAATAATGATATGATCAAGGAATTAGACAAAAGCATAGAACCTCATGTTGAAAAACATGAAAACTAAGCACAGAGAATGCTTGAGATGACTGTGGAGTACCATGTAACTGTTAGGAGCAGCAGGACACACACTTTAGATTCTATCCTAAACCTAAGGAAAGAGTATCTTGCAGGCCTGCCCCCTAGCACTTTCTCAGTAAGCTCCATCATCAGCTTCTGAAATCCAAGCTGAAACCCTCTGTAAGTTACACTTTCTTCTTTTTGCACCCACAGAAGAAAGAAAGATAAAGAAAACTCTTGACTAATTGGAAGGCAGGCATGTCTGCCAGCTCTGTCCTCTTCATCTTCATCTTTCTTTCTTTTTTTTTATTAATAAATTAATTTATTTTTTGTGGGTTTTGGCATCTTTCTTCACGGCAGCTGTTGTACCTTAGACACTCATGAAGTTTGGCCAGTATTATCATAGCAAGGACAGCTTGACTCTTCCATTCTCCCTAATCCAGCTGGCATGATATTTCTAAAACAAAAATATGTTAATCTTTTTGCTTAAGGGGCTTAAACTCCGCCTTGCCCTGGCCTCTGGATAAAACTCAAACCTAGCGCACCAGGCCTTTTATGAGTCAACCCTTACCTAACTCTCTGGCCTCCACTTTACATTCCTTCACCACTGGAACTCCACCTGCGTGTTGAACAAAATTACTTGCAGTTCCAGAGAAGACCACATTCTCTAGTGATGTCACGTCTGTGCATGGACGGCTCTTTCTGCTGGATCATGGCCCTCTTGCAATTTCATCCCCCTGGCTGGCTTATCATAAAGTAGACCTCACCACTTTCAAGAGTCCTGCCGGCCTCAGCCTGCCCTCTGCTCCCAGGGTCTGTTTCAGGTATCCCTCTGGGGTTAATTCCATCTTATCTGATACTGTGCTTCTTTTACATAGTGTCTATCAGATTTTGTCTATTTTTCTGTCTTGATACAAGATTTCAAATTCCTTCCCACATTCCTACCACAGAATAGGTAAATCCTTGCTAAATGATATTAAAAGAATTAATGAATTAATAATCAGCATGGAAAAAAAATGAAAGAATGACCAGAACATGAAGTTTGGGGTGGGCAGTAGTGATCTATGTATGTGTGGCGGGGTGGGGGGTGGGGGGCTGAGGGTTGTTTCTCTGTAGTGTTGCCTAAATTGGGTCAAGTGTAAAGAATCCATAACTGGTTTCTAGCTTAACTTTAACACTAATTAACTGTCTGCCTTTGGTCAAGTCATTTAACCTCTCTAAACCTCAGCTAACTTTTCTTTTCTTTTTTCTTTTTTTCAAGACACAGTCTCACTTTATCTCCCTTGGTAGAGTGCTATGGCATCATAGCTGACAGCAACCTCAAACCTCTGCCTCAAGCAATCCTCTTGTCTCAGCCTCCCAAGTAGCTGGGACTACAAGCCCCACCACAATGCCTGGCTGTTTTTAGAGACAGAGTCTTGCTCTTGCTCAGACTGGCCTCAAACTCCTGAACTCAAGCAACCCACCTGTCTCAGCATCCCAGAGTGCTAGGATTACAGGCATAAGCCACCGCACCTCCTAACTTTTCAATAAATACTATGAGCTCCATAGGTTTTTTTGCAAGAATAAATAAGATACTGCACATACAGTGCCTATAAAAATTTCCAGAACATACATGTATTAAGAACATAATCATTTACAATCTAATAAATATTAACTGCAGCCCCTTGAAGTTTAGTATTATCTGATCCTGACAAAATTAACCAATTCAAATCAACAAAATCAAAGAGATTGAGATTAGTAATTTGTAATAGAGACTTACCAATTATCAAACAAAAACTTCCATTGCAAAAGAGGAGGAGTTAAGAAAAAAAAAAGGAGGGGCAAGACATGATTGCAAGAGGGACTTTACCTAACAATTGCAATCAGAGTAACCTGGCTTATTGTACCCTCAATGAATCCCCAACAATAAAATAAAATTAAATTAAAAAAAAAAAAAAGAAAAGAAAAAAAAGGAAATGACAAAAAAGTAAAGTTCCAAAATGGAGGGAAAAACCTAATTCCTGTTAGTGAGGTGGTCTGCACCTGCACCATCCTGAAGACTTTTTCCTCCTTTTCTTCCTGCAGTACCTCATTATGTTTTCTGAAATATTTATGTACAAATCTTAAGTGTACAATTTGATGAGTTTTGACAAATTTGACAAATGATATAGAATATTTCAATGACTTTAAAAAATTTTTTCTTTCCCTTTTTTCTAGTCAATTCCCCCACAGACTACTGTTCTGATTTATATCACTGTTTAGGAAGTTAAGTAAATAAAATCATGTGTCTTCTTCACACACCATTAGTCTGTGAGATTCATCTGTGTGTGTATGAGTAGGTCTTCAAAATTTTTATTGCCGAGTAATAGTCTTTCGGTACAAATATGTTACAGTTTTTTTATCCCTTCTGTTCCCAGTGTCGATAGGTTGATGAACTTAGACTTTTTTTTTCCACTTGAGGCTATCACAAATAAAAGTGCTATAAATATTCTTATTCTAGTCTTTTTGCAGACCTACATGTTTTTTTTCTCTTGGCAAATACATAGAGGTAGAACTGCTCAGTCCTGGCTCAGGTGCATGTTTAACTTTATAAAAAACTAACAAACAGTTCTCCAAATTGGCAATATCATTACATACTCCCACCAGTGATCGATGAGAGATAATAATTGTCCCTTAAATCCTTGTCAATATTTGAGACTGTCAACGTTCCAATGCAGACTGTGGTAATATGGTGCGTTTACATAAAACCATAGGAGTTACTCCACCTTCCTCACCAGCACTTGGTATTGGCAATCTTTTTAATTTTAACCATTCTGGTTATTTGATAGTTGTGTAATGGGACACATTGTGGTTTCAATTTTAGTTCCCCGATGATGACTGGAGTTGTTGTTTTCATATACCTGTTTGGCCATCCATATATCTCCTCATGTAAAGAGTTTGTTCAAATTTTGTTGCCAAATTTTCATTGTGTTTGTCTGTTTACTATGAGGCTGTAAGAATTCTTTATAGATTCTGGACACAAGCTTTTAAAGAAACATATGCTTTGCAAAGATTTTCTCTCATTTTACAGCTTGCCTTTTCATGTCCTTTATTGAGTCTTTCTAAAAGCATAAGTTTTTAATTTTTAAAAAGTCCATTTTGTTAATGCTGTCTTTTATAATCAGTGCCTATTTAAGAAAACTTTTATTAATTCAATGTTACAAAGACTTTTTATTATATTTTTATCTATGATTTTTATTGTATTCACTCATATATTTATGTCTATGATCCATTTTGAATTACTTTTTGCTTATAGTATAAGGTAAGGTTCAAGGTTCATTTTTTATTAATCTTTGGAGATATATAATTATGTTGGCATGTGTTGTTTACAAGATCATCCTTCCCACATTGAATTACTTAGGCATCTTTATTGCAAACCAAATGATCGTGTAAGTGTGGGTCTATTTCTAGATTCTCTATTCTGTTCCATTGATCTATTTTTTTTATCTTAACACAAATACACTTTTTTGAATAATGTATTTTTATGATAAATTCTGAAATTCGGTATTGTGGTATTTTGAAATATATATTTGATCTTAGACTTGTTTTCTGGTCTATAGCTCCTAAAATCCTCAGAATCTCCAAAATGATGTCTTTTTGTATGCCACCTAGTTGACTGGCACTGACTGCTGCTAGGTGTCATAGCTTCAGGATAGAGATTGGTCACTGGAAAAACCAAGGCATGATTACAGAATTGAGACTTTCAGCCCTGTCCTCCAATCCCTGGGAAGGGGAGAGGGACTAAAGTTTAAGTTGATCACCAATGGCCAATGGGTTTAATCAAACATGCCTCTATAATAAAGCCTTCATAAAAAACTGAGAGGACAAGGTTTGGAGAACTTCCAGATAGATGAGCATGTGGAGATTTCTGCAAGGTGGTGTACCTGGAGAGGGCACAGAAGCTCCTTTACCCCTTCCACTATACCATATGCATTTCTTCATCTGCATCCATTGTAATATCCTTCATAATAAACTGATTTCTGTAAGCTGCTCTAGCAAATTAATTGAACCCAAGGAGGGGGTGATGGGAACCCCAATTTATGGCCAGTTAGTCAGAAGTACAGGTAAAACAACCTGGGGCTTGCGATTGGCATTGGAAGTGGGGCTCAGTCTTGCGGGACCTAGTTCTTAGTCTGGGTAACCTGATGCTATCTCCAGGTTGGTAGCATCAGAACTGAATTGTGTTAGAGGACTCAGCTAGTGTCTGAGGCAGAATCAATCACTTGCTTGTTACTAGAGAAAAATCCTCCCACACATTTGATCAGACGAGTATTCTGTGTTGATTGGTGTGGAGTGAGAAGAGAGGAGAAACAATTTGTACTTTTCTACTCGGAGGCGTGTAAGTCCTCCAACTTTGTTCTTCATTTTAAAAATTATTATTGCTATTCTATGCCTTTGCTTCTCCTTGAAAATTTCAAAAATAGCTTATAAATTTTTTCAAACAAGGCTGCTAGGATTTTAACTGGTATTGAATTGAATCTATAGGTCAATTTAGGAAGATTTGCCATCTTAACAATGTTGAATCTTCTAATCCAGGCGTGAACAGGCTCTCTTGGGCTCTGTTATAGAGGCACTGGTTCCATTCATTCAAGCGCCACCCTCATGACCTAATCACCTCCTCAAGGTGATTAATACTCTTAATAATAACTCACTGGGAATTAGGTTTCAACATGCAAAGTTTTCTGGGACACAAATAGACCATAACAATCCCCAAGCATTTTACTGCTGTTGTAAATGGAACACCTAATGAAAATTTTCACTTGTTCACTGCTAGTATATGGGAACATAATTGATTTTGTTTATTGAGCTTGTATCTTACAATCTTACTATATTCATTTTTTAGTTCTAATGACCCTTTGTAGATTCTTCACAATTTTCTATGTATACAGTTATTTTACATACACAAATCGAATTGTATTTCTTCCTTTCCAGTCATTCATTCATTCATTCATTCATTTCCTATTGCATTCATGACGATTATAGTGAAATGTTAAATAGCATGGTAAAGATAGACTTCCTTCCCTTGTTTTTGATCTTAGGAGAAAGCATCCTGTCTTTTAATATTGAGTATAATGTTATTTGTAAGTATTCACAGATATTCTTAAACCAGGTTTAGGAAAATCACTTTCTTATTTCTATTCTATTGAAAGTGTCCATCAAGGCTCGGCACCTGTAGCTCAAATGGCTAAGGCGCCAGCCACATACACCAGAGCTAGCAGGTTTGAATCCAGCCCAGGCCTGCAAAACGACAATGACAACTACAACTAAAAACTAGCTGGGTGTTGTAGCAGGTGCCTGTAGTTCCAACTACTTGGGAGGCTGAGGCAAGCCACGGCCCTCTACCCAGCGTGACAGCTTGAGGCTCTGTCTCAAAAAAAAAAAAAAAAAAAAAGTGTCCATTAAAAATAGACTGATAAAATGGTAGACCCAATAAAAAGATGAAGAAGAATTTTTATGAAATGCTTTTTTTATACATTAGCTGAAATAATATATGGTTTTGTTTTGTTTTGTTTTTTGTCTTTGCTCTGTTAATTTGGTGAAATACACTGATCTCTTTTCTGTTATTCAACTATCCTTGTCATACTATATTATCCTTTTTACACATATTTGCTGGATTCAATTTTCCAAATTTTTCTTGGGGAATTTAGCACTTTTATGTGGCACATCAAGGAGATTGGTATCTTTTCTTGTGATGACTTTTGTTTTAGAACCAGGATAATGCTGGCAACATTAAATGAACTGAATATTCCCTCATCCTCTGTTTTCTGAGAGTTTGTTTAAAATTAATTTCTTCCTTAAGCATTTAATGAAAATCACCAGTGAAGACCTCTGAGCTTTGAGTTTTCTCTGTGCAAAGGCCCTTGTTTTGAACTTGGTTTCTGTAATTAATATAAAAATACCTAAGTTCTCTATTCCTTTGTGCTTCTTAAGAAATTTGTCCACTTCATCTACATTGTCTGATTTATTGGCCAAATTACACATAACATTCTCTTATGATATTTGTTCGTGTTTGTAGAATCCGAAATACTATCCCATTCTTTTGATATTGGTCTTTTTTTGTCTTGCATCTTTTAGCTGGAGTTTTAAGAATTTTGTAATTGTTTTAAAAGAACAAGTTTCTTTTTTCTCTCTCATTTGTCCAATTTACATTTTATTGACCTCTACACTTTATTATTTCTTTCCTTCTTGGGTTTAATTTTGGGTTTTCTTTACTTCCTTGGTTTTAATTTTTTTGCTTCTTTTTCTAATTAAATATGGTTAAAATGTAGATCACTAATTTTAGATCTTTTTCCTAAAGTATTAATAGCTTACAAATTTCCCTAATTACTATTTTAGCTGCATGCACAAATTTTGGTATGTTGTGTTTTTATTGAGTTTAAAATATTTTCTAACTTCTCTTGCAATTTTTTCTTAATTCATGAATTATTTAGGAGGATGTTGCTTACATTCCAAATATTTGGGTTTTTCCTAGATACTCCTATTAACTTCTAATTTAATTCCATCATGGTCAAAAAAGCATACTCGGTATAATTTCATTATTTTAGAAATCTGACTAGGACTTGTTTCATAGCTGAATATATTACCCATCTTGGCAAATGTACCACATTGTTTTTGAATGAATACTTTTTTGTATTTTTTCAAATGTTGAGTATAGGATCCTATAAATATTAATAAGGTCAAGATAGTTGATAGTTTTATAAACATCCATGTATTTCTGATTTTACTTGTCTAGCTATTCTTTCATCAAGAGAAGGGTGTTAAAATTTGCAATTATGATTGGGAAATTATAATTTTTGTGTCTAGTATTTTTAAGTTCTGTTAAAGAACATTTATAACTATTGTGTTTTTCTGATGAATTAACTAATTTATTATTACACAAAATCCTTCATTATTTCTGGTGATATTTTTATCTTGAAATATTTTCTAATTTTATTTTGATATAGCCACATCAGTCTTCTTTTACCTTCTGTTTTCATGTCTCTTTCCCTTCACATACTTTCAACCTATTACTCTATCCATACTTAAAGTGCAACTCTTGTGGATGGCATATGTTTGGTCTTGCTTTTTATGGATTCTGATTTTTCTCTAGATTTTAACTGGAGTGTTAAGATCATTAATGTATTTATTGATATATATTTTTGTTGAGTCTACCATTTTATTACTCATTTTACACTTTTGCTTTCTATGCTTTCTATGTTTTGTTCTTTTCCTGTCTCCTAAATATAGAATTATATTTTATTTTTCCTATTGGCTTTTTAGCTATACTTCCATGCATTATTTACGTCATTGCTTCCTCTGTGGATTGATCCTTTAAGAGTCTACTTGCAGTTACACATTATGGCTTCATATGTAAAGTAGAAGACTTTCAACTGCACAAGCTCCATATTAACTTCCCCCAGTTCTTTATCCTTTAGTTGTTATATGTATTATAGCTGGGTGTATCATAAACCCCATAAGATAATGATTTATTTTGTTTTAAACAGTCATATTGACTATAAAAAAATTAAAATGAAAACAAAAATGTTTTCAGGCTCAGCGCCTATAGCACAGTGGATACAGTGTCAACCACATACACCGAGGGTGGTGGGTTCAAACCGGGCCGGGACCAGCTAAATAACTGCAACAACAACTACAACAAAAAATAGCCAAGCATCGTGGTGGGCGCCTATAGTCCCAGCTAAGGGGGACTAATTGGGAGGCTGAGGCAAGACAATCGCTTAAGCCCAAGAGTTTGAGGTTGCTGTGAGCTATGACGCTACAGCACTCTACCAAGGGCGACATAATGAGACTCTGTCTCAAAAAAAAAAAAAAATGATGTTTTCAGTTTACCTAGACCATCATCACTTCTGATGCCTTTCCTCTTATCTGTGGATCTAAGTTTCCATCTTTTATCATTTCCCTTCACCTTCAGGAACGAGCTTTAGCATTCTTGCCTTGTAGACCTGTTTGCACCAAATTCTCTTAGTTTTCTTTCCTTTGAAAATATTTTTGGCTCAGCGCCTGTGGCTCAAACGGCTTAGGCACCAGCCACATACACCTGAGCTGGCTGGTTCAAATCCAGCCCGAGCCCGCCAAACAACAATGACGTCTGCAACCAAAAACTAGCCGGGCCGCGTTGTGGTGGGCGCCTGTAGTCCCAGCTACTTGGGAGGCTGAGGCAGGAGACTCGCTTGAGCCCAGGAGTTGGAGGTTTCTATGAGCTGTGATGCCACGGCACTTTACCCATGGTGGCAGCTTGAGGCTCTGTCTCAAAAAAAAAGAAAATATTTTCCCTTCTCCTTCATTATTGAAGGAGATAGAATTCTGAGTCAACACCCTTCTTTTCTTGTAGCACTTTAAAGATGTTCTTCCCTGCTGATTTCCATGATTTCTCATAAGATAACCAACTATTAGTCAAATTAATTCTATTTTTGGAGGGGAGGAGGACAGAGGCTCACTCAATTGCCCTGGGTAGAGTGCCCTGGTGCCATATCTCACAGAAACCTCAAACTCTCAAATTTTGGGGCTCAAGTGATCAGCCTTGGCCTTCTGCCTCAGCCTCTCAAGTAGCTGAGACTACAGGTGCCTACCATGATGCCAGTTAGTTTTTTCTATTTTTAGTTAGAGGTGGGGACTCCTTCTTACTCAGGCTGGTCTCCAACTCCTGAGCTCAGGCAATCCTCCCACTTCTGCCTCCCAGAGTGCTAGGATTACAGGTGTGAGCCACCCTCCCAGCCTAATCCAATAAATTCTTATGTGTAACAAGTCACTTTTTGCTTGCCACTTTCTAGATTTGCTCTTTATTTTTGGCTTTCAACACTTTGCCTCTGATGATACCTGTTTCTGCAAGATTGACTTTTGCAAAAAGCCAAATTTTATGTCAAATAACAGCACCACTGCATGGCTGAAGCCTGAGGAAATTCCTTGTGGGACTTGTCTTAATTGGACTTTTGACTTTGGGAAAGGGAGGACAAGAATGTGATCTGTGCACCACACCACTAAGATAGGACAAAAAGTGACTCTTATAGCTTTTATTGAATGCAAGGGCATCCAGAAGGGAGCATGCACTCATAATCACATATTCAATATGTGATGGGAGGAAAGGAGAAAACCGAAATGTATATTACAACCCCATAGAGACCCCCACCACAGTACAACTAAGGCCTGGGTAGAGGACCCGAGAGGAGTCACAGTCCCTAAAATCTGAATGCTGGTCCAGACCAGGCAAATAGGAAAGCCCAGCTAGGTGACTCTCAAGTTTGATGCCTGCAGTGCTGCTGCAGTGGAAAGAGCTGGAAAGAAGCTGTAGGACAGATCAGAAATATGTCTGTGCCTTAGATTTCATAGAATAGTGATGTGGAGTCGAATGTGAAGGGTGATAATATATGACAGAAGGCACCCAGGACAATGAAGACTGCAGAAAAAAATACTACACTCCAGAAAGGAGTAGTGGAAAAAGATTGCTCTGTGGGTCAATGTAACCCCTGGAGCTAGACTTGCAAATCAATAACCAAGTAAAAGTCATAGGAGACATAATAAGGAAAAACCCAGACATTGGCCCATGTCCTGGTGCAGACTTAGAGTGAGCAAAGACCTCAAAGCTTGTGGAGAGACTGGTTTTCAACCCTTAGAGAATTTAAAACCTTATTAGGGGAAGTACTAGCCATCATCAGAGTTTGCTTAATTATTCCCTGTCTCCTCCCACTAGTAGTCAAGGCCACGTGCCGAATGATTGAGATGGTCATCCAAAACAAAACAGAAAACAAAACAAAACATCGCATCACACATATTCGATATGAAACACTACTGGCTCTTACAGAAGCAAGCTGATAGGGAGATCCCCAAATTAAAATATATATGGAGTCTCAAAGGGGGGAACAAGGGACGATGCCCAGAAAAAGTGAGGTCTAAGAGAACAAAGGTCTTTGAAGGAGACCCCAAGGACACACCTGCGAGGTCCTCCCCATGGTGACTCTGCTCTTAGGAATTTATAGAAACTTAACTTCCTGGGACCTGGAAACTAATGCTTGGTATCACTTTTGTAAAAACCTACGGTTCTGTAAAAGCCCAAGCTGCTTCTCCAGCTTGATTCAAACAAATGAGAAAGTTACCCGTGGGCCGGAACTTTTTGACTGGAGGTAAAAAGGAGAAGACTGAGCCAGTTGGCGAGCACAGCCATTTTGTCTGCCATGGCTCCACCTGCTGAAATAAAGCCCTTCCTCTTTAAAAAAAATAAATAAATAGGACGGTGCCTGTGGCTCAGTGGGTAGGGCGCCGGCCCCATATGCCGAGGGTGGTGGGTTCAAACCCGGCCCCGGCCAAACTGCAACAACAGCAACAAAAATAGCCGGGTGTTGTGGCGGGCACCTGTAGTCCCAGCTGCTGGGGAGGCTGAGGCAAGAGAATCGCGTAAGCCCAGGAGTTGGAGGTTGCTGTGAGTCCTGTGACATCATGGCACTCTACCGAGGGCGACAAAGTAAGACTCTATCTCTACAAAAAATAATAATAATAATAATTGAAAAAATAAATAAATAAATAAACAGTGGCACCACTGATTCCTTTAAAGACTAGATTATATAACATGTAGAACCACATCAGGTTTCAAAGGCGCATTTTATTAAAAATTTTAAAACCAGATCATTTAAATGCTATTGACATTATCCAAAGTAAAATTATTTGTATGAAGCAAGATAATATTGGTACCAAAATCTGATTTAAAATATACAAAAAAGACCAGGCACGGTGGCTTACGCCTATAATCCTGGCACTCTGGGAGGCCGAGGCCAGTGGATTGCTTGAGTTCAGGAGTTTGAGACCACCCTGAGCAAGAGGAAGACCCCATCTCTACTAAAAATAAATAAATAAATAAAAAATACAGCTGGGCATTGTTGCCAGTGCCTGTAGTCCCACTACTCAGGAGGCTGAGGAAAGAGGATTGCTTGAGCCCAAGAGTTGGAGGTTGCTATGAGCTATGATGCTATGGCACTCTACTCAAGATGACAAAGTAAGACTGTCTCCAAAAACAAATACAATCTGCCTTGACTCAAACTGCACAATAGAAATGGAGGATTTCAAAGGACAGTCACCTCACACCCCTGCTGTCAGGCATATGTATCAAAGGGTAATGAAAATATGCACGGAACGCAGTATATAAGGTCTCTCCCTCTGCCTCCCAGTTGGCCTGTCTTTTAACTCCTTGCTCCTGAAGTGAGGTCTACAGATGTGACAGCAGTGGTCTCACCAGGAGCTTGTTAAAAATGCAGAGTCTCAGGCAGTACTTCAGTTCTGCATTTTAAAACGATCCCTGGGTGATTCACAATCATATTCAGGTTTGCAAGGTGCTGCTCCACCCTGTAGGTGTAGGCAGAACATTATCTCTCTCTGGCCTGTAGCCCTTCCATTTAGCCGCCCTTCTCTTGTGCTTTAGACACTTCCCAGGCGTGGAGTCTTGATCCGCTCAGTAGATTCATGATCGAACACAGGAACTACTGAAGCCAAGGCATAGGATGTATCCCTCTTTTCTGGCCATCCTGTACACTCAATTGGCACAAAGCAAAAACACTATCCAGTGGGGCAAAACAAATATCTATTTTGAAATTCAGGGACTAGTTTAGGAGCGCTTCTTAATATAGGAGAGGGAAAGTGAAAACTCCTATACACTTGAACTCCACCCATCTCGAGTCCTCTTCTACAATTCCATCCACCCCCCAGAACTTGGGGGTGAGTCCACCCCACTCCTCGTACCATCCTCCCTCTACCCTTGCAATGAGCCGTGTCTGTGACATTCTTTATAAAGTTACTGGTTTCAGCGGTGATGACCCTGCTTCCCCCCACCCCATGAGTGATAGAGAGGGCACTTCCTGATCTGATTTGCTACTCTACTCTTAAATCAATGGGAGCTGCAGACAGATGAGTTCCTCTAGCTGGGAGACTTATTAAAGTAACCTATTGTAGAGAGGCAGTTCAGTGTAATGGGTAAGAGCACAGTGTGGGGCTGGAATCCCTGGGTTCAAATGCCAGCTTTATCTAAAACCGAGTACCTGCTATCATTATATGGTACAAATCATTTCTGGAAATGTTTCAGAATGTTGCCAGCTGGTGAATTTAAGGAGCAATTTGAAGTGATTATCTGAGAGCTCCAAACAGGCTTATTAGAGGGAAAAGCAAATTTATGTTAAGAGCTCCAAGATTATTTGCAATTGGTATGAAGAGGAGTCGAGATTTCTTGTTGCTTCTTTCTTAACCTCAATCTGACTTCATTGTAGACTTATCACTCCCCGCTCAAAGTGCTGAGAAAAAAGTTTCTATGCCTTCAATTCTCCCTATTATTTCCCTAAAATATCACAGTATTCTTTTCCTATTGTAAAACTTTATAGAGTGGGCACCATTGTTAACTTCTTTCTTAAAACTGATGGTGGAATAAAGAAGTTGGCGTGAGATGATTTCCATATAATTGTTTAGCCATAGGTATAGAACTAAGGAATCAAAGTAGCTATATACAGACAGGTTGAGAATTTTAGCACTGATTTTCTCTTTTTAAAGATATGCTCATTGTAACAAGGTCTTTTTTCTTCAAGGAGTACTTATTATAGCTCTCGGTAAATTTGGATCTTCAAGATAATACTCCTAGAGTTACTAGGTATTCTATGTAGTGAGTCAGCCCTGGGGTGATATCCTGCCCTGTGTATCTATCTGAAGTGTGACTTGGGGAATCATTGCCAGGCTGGTGAATTTGGTCCAGGTATTATAAAGATAGGAATCCTATTTGACATGTGCCAAAACATACAAAAAAGAGGAAGATCGTCACCATCACACCGGGTGTGATTTGTGGGTGGATTAGAACATTTCTAGATTTTCTATGAAATTTAGGAAGTTCTTTTTATTTTCTCTGAAGTGGTAGGAATATCTAATAAAGTGATATAGAGGTAGAGGAAAGGACTGTTTGCATAATATAATTATAAGTAGTCTAATTTGAAGAAACTTAAAGATGATCTACTATAACATTTCATAGAATGTTGGCATCCTTTCAATGGTATCCTTGTTAGAGATTGTTCTATGATATAGCATGGAAATATATAGCCTTAGGAGCCAAATAAACCAGGGCTCAAATATCTGTCCCATCATTTCCTGGCTATTTTACCTAGATCACACTGCTAAATTTTTATGAGCCTCAGTTTCCTTTTCAATAAAATGGTGCATAGAACTTACCAGGAAGGTTGTTGATAAGGATTAAATGAGAGATAATATACAGAAACCACTTAGTATTACGCCTTTGTGTGCCAAGAAAAAATTGCCATAAAAAGCATTTAGCCATAGAAACTGCTCAATAAAACTTAAAAGCAAAACCATAGAAAACTCTCAGATCTATGAGCCTTTTCTCTCACCTGCCTCCTTTGAAGGGTTGTCATTAGGAATAGATGTGATATTTAAAGCACCTGGCACATGGTGGTGGTTCAATAAATTATAGTGGTCATTATAATTTCCACTGTTTCAACTATGTAGGAAGTATTTACCACATGCCAGTGGTTTGAAAGAACCCACTGAATAATACACACGTTCCTTGTCCATGGCTGGAGAAGACTGTTTTAAGGTGGTTTGAGTGTGACAGGCTGGGAGAGGCAGGAATTTGGGGCTAAGGAATAGGAAGATAATGGTATCATTGACTGAGCTTGAGCAGTCAGAGCAATAAAACTTCAGAGAGGAGGATGATGAAAGGGGAATTAAGAGTTCTGTTTTCTACATATTAAGTTAGAGATTCTCATGAAACAGCCAAGTGATGGTTATAGAGGTAGTCGAATAGGTGAGGCCGGAGGGATTTGGCTGGCAGAAACAATGGGTTCATTATGACACATTGGTGGCATTTAAAACAATAGCACTTGATGAGGTGTGTAGAAAAAGAAGAAAGTCCCAAATTGAAATCTTAGGAGCCACAACATTCAGAACTTGGTGAAACACAAGTAGCCAAGTATCACTCCAGGAAGCCAATGGCATTGTTGGACACCTCAGATGCTTAGGATGTTTCATTAGCCTCAATGGAATTTCAAAATTTTGGCCTCTTTGGAGTAACACAGAGCACATCTGTCCCTTCAAGTAGATGAAGAAAGCTCCCTGCAAGCCTTCTTACTGTTAGACTAAAATTCCCACATGTCCTGGAAACTGGCTCAGAAACAGACATTACCCCAACCCTCCTCTCCCACTGTGACCAGACTGCCATATGCAGGACCCTTAAGCAAACAGTGAGGGAGATAAGTACAGGGAAGACAGGTGTATCACTTTCAAAGTCCACTGCTGTGGTCTGAATGAAGCATGCCTGTGGCTGACACTAACAGAGAAGTTGTCTAAAGTGTGAAAATTGTCTTTTAGAGAAAATCATAGGCCAAGAGGGCACATTCTAGAGTCGGTTGTGCTTCAAGCAGCATCTTTTAAAATACGAAGTGGGAAGGAATGTTCTGGTGATATAAAAGCAACTACAAGCCACTGGACTTCCACTGGAATGAAGACAGGCTGCTCATGTGTCTTCCTTCAGTTCATGACTCCACTATTCATCTGTCTTCACCCAATTGGGTTTTGATTCTCATTTCAGGACTTTGATTTAGTGTGTTTATCGCTTCTCGGCCTTTTGGCTAAGATCAAGTGATTTAGTGTGTTTGTTACTCAGCTATACGACCTTCTATTTGGATATCCATTAATTAACTCTGACATCACCCAAGCTTTGCCTTCCACTCTCAATTATGAATACAACATTTACCTACTACTGCTTTAGTTCTTACCCTGGGTTTTGGTCTTGCTGTATCCCCACATAGCTAAGGAAAGCAACATGCAAAACCAAGACTGTAGGGGTCAGGCTCAGTGGCTCATGTCTGTAATCTTAGCATTCTGGGAGGCCGAGATGGGTGGATTTGCCCTCAACTCACAGGTTCGAGACCAGCCTGAGCAAGAGCGGGACCTGTCTCTATAAATCAGTGTTTCTCAACGTTCCTAATGCCGCAGCCCTTTAATACAGTTCCTGTGGGTTTCGAACCACGGGTTGAGAACTGCTGCTATAAATAGTCAGCCGTTGTGGCAGACACCTATAGTTCCAGCGACTTGGGAGGCTAAGGCAAGAGAATTGCTTGAGCCCAAGAGTTGGAGGTTGCTGTGAGCTATGATGCCACAGCACTCTACTGAAGGTGACAAAGTGAGACTCTGTCTCAAAAAATAAAAAAAATATATAAAAAAACCAATACTGTAAATGCCCTGGCCATTAACCAAATGTCAGATTTTCCAGATATGCTGGTATAGAACTGGAAGCTGATCTGCACTGGTTGGTTTGGCACTTCTGTATAGTTACCAGTGCTCCTTTCTAGTAATTTCCTGACCAAGAGACATCTGAGTAACCAAGGTGTTGTACCACTTCAGCCTGATAAGTCTGTGAGGTATGGTCTACTTCTAGGTACTAAGTATCTGGCCACATTGTTGGGTAAAGTGGTGCTACACAGGGTCCCATGTTTCAGATCTGGGGTTATATCTCTTTGTGCTTTTCTAGAGTTCCTTGAATGATTCTGATGGAAACCACACTTACAGAGAAGCCAAGTCAGGAACATGAGGGGAGGGCATGGCTTCAGAGCCACATCTTTTCCCTGGTCTCAGGCTAGCTGGTTAGTGCTATCTTGTGAGTCATTGGTCAGTTGGTTCCCACTCTTCAAACTGTTCTGACTTTTCTTGATTAATGGATTCATTGGTCACTTCAGATTCTCTGATCCTTATAATCTATTTGATATTCTGTTCTGGATCATTAAGAGTTATTAATTTTGTTTCTATGCTTTGATACGAGATAAAATGGCATGACGGCCATGCACCCCCAACGTTTCTGAGACGCCATGTTACTAGTTCTGGTCTAGGGACTGGAAGCGGAAGAAACGTGTCATCTCTAGGCTGAGGCCCTTCAGAGCTGGTGAGACTCTATATCCTTCTCTTCCCCTCTAGCAGCAACCTTGGAAACCACACACTGACATAGCAGCGCCCCAGGGAGAGCAGCCTGCATCACTGGATCATGGGTGAAGGGGCTATGTCTGTTGGATGTTCACTGTGTTGAGAATGAGCCAATGACAAACTGATCATAGATACAGAGACATCCCGTAACAACTGTTTACTATAGGAGAAAGGAAGAAGCTATACAACGTGAAAATGAAGGTGGAAGCTACACAAAGTGAAAATATGAACCAGAGAGAGAGGAATGAGTCAGGCTCTGTGAATGGACAAAGACCCTAAAGTCTGAGCAAACCCTCCCTTTTATGTGCTCACTAGTTTGTCCCACCTTTCTTCTGTCAGCATTGGTTGTCATTTCTTGCCTTTGGGGGTGATTGACAGGTCAGGGCTATATAACAGATTATATAACAGGTTGATGATATAATACTTTCCCTTTCTACCCATGAATCTTCCCCAGAATCCTTCATGAAAGCTCCACCCATGCTGTGCTCATTAGATGGTAATGAACCTGAGGTCAGTTAAAGGTCACCAGAATCTCCTTACCATTTATGTTCCCACCAGGGAACAGTTCCTAGATGAAATTTGATTCCTCCCTATAATTCGGTTCCTGCTCTCTGCCCTTAGCCACTTCCTTTCCACTGTTTACCCTCCATCAGAGCTAATAAAGACAAGTCCCCACCAACCTCCATCAGTCTCCAGGTGAGCAATAAGTAGACTTTTTTTTTTTTTTTTCTTGAGCCATGGAGGTTTCAGGGGTAGTTTGTCACGGCAACATGGCCTATTCTATCTAGCACTAAACAGAAACAGCAATTTTAGGATAAAGTGCTGCCATGAAAACTAAGCCCATTGTGACCCACTTTCCTAATTTCTTGTTCTCTTTTCCAAAAAGCTCATATACACCCACTGGACACCACTGAGAACAAAATCCTGCTAGTTACAGGGTATGAAACAGCTTATTAGTGAAGAAAAATGTAGCTCCCAATTAAACTGTGAGTGACCAGGCAAGTCATTTTTAATAATTAAAAAATTCTTTAACATTTCCTTTTCTTCTTGTACATTCTGTATCAACGTTAGCAAACTCAAGCTGATGATGGATGTGCACGCAGCAGGCAAATCCAAAACAATGGGCACTGGCGGGGTTTCACACACAACACAGAGCAAATAGCAAAGGGCTCAGACCACCTGAAGGTTTTAAAAGCAAATCAATGAAAGTTAACCGCGGGTTATTAAGAAACTGCAGCTCCAATCAACCAGGCACCTGCAGCTGTGGCCTGGAGCTAACACCACCACTGGAACTCCATCCGATCTGAGAATCATATTTAAATTTGGGGATAGTATGACAAATGCAATGCAGAAGCATAACAACTGGCAAGAAAAACTGCTCTCAGTATGTATGAAAACTAAATGGCAAAGCAATTGGAGTCTAATGAGATTTTAAAATAAAATGTGAAGAAAAAAGGACTAACTAGAAGCAGGATTCCTAGTTAACAATGGATACCTCTGGGTTCTAGGATTACGAGTGATTCTTATTGCCTTTCTTTTATTTATTTGTATTTTCCATTTCTTCAAAAATAAACATGTATTGTTTTAGAGGTCATCAGGAAAAAAATACCTTAAGAATTCACATCTAGGTTATTCAGTACGTAGATTTCTCAAAGAACTAAAAGTAGATTTATCATTTGATCTAGAAATCCCACTACTGGGTATCTACCCTGAAGAAGCTAAGAAAATTTCACCCCAAAATATGATTCCTTGATATAAAGATTATTTTGAATTAAAGGCTATAAAGGCTATTCATAATCAGGAAACTCTGAATGAAGACTTCCCTGTATCTACCTAAACTCTTAAAGGGCTGCTAGACTCCTTATCACATGCTAATAGCCCTGGCCCTAAGGTCATTTGAAGCACAATACCTGTCTCTCAGGTTAATTTACTAATCAATCAGTTTCCCTCCATCTACCTATCCCCTCCTTAGCCACCACTTGCTGCCCTTGTACTTTCCAGTTTCTCTCCCCCCCCCCCACCTTCTAAAAGGCATCTTTAAAAGCCACTGACTATCACTGAAATATAGGGAAATCATTTTTGTGGTTCCCCCCATGTGCATGGTATTTGGAAATAAACCTTTCTCTTATTAATCTACCATAACTGTGAGTTGACCTTTTCAGGGAACCAACCTAGGGGAAAAGGGCAAGTTTCCCTGAGACTCTCCTTCAACCCAAAGGAAAAGAAGACATTTTATCAAAAAGATACCTGCGCTCATATGTTTATCGCAGCGTAATCACAATAGTGAAGATGTAGAATCAACCTAAGTGCCCAAAAACCAATGAGTGGATAAGTAAAAGGTGGCATTTGTGTGTGTATACACACACACACACACACACACACACACACCTCATGGAGTATAGGACTCGGCAATAAGAACAGTTGAAATAATGTTTTTTATAGTAACTTGGATGGAACTGGAGACCATTATCCTAAGTGAAGTAACTCAGGAACAGAGAAATAAATTCAGCATATTCTTACTTATAAGTGGGAGCTAAACTATAGCTACACAGGGGCACACAGAATAGTATAATGGACACTGGAGACTCAAAGGGGGGGAGAGTGGGCAGGGATGAGGCATGGAAAATTACCAATGGGGTCTGATGGACACTACTCAGGTGACAGGTACGCCAAAAGCCCAGACTTCGCTGCCCTATAATGTATACTTACTACGTAGTTCAACTTGTACTCCCTTACTCTATTACAATTTCTTCAAAAAAAGAAAAAATAAATAAAATAAATCTGTCTCTAGGAATAAAGGACAAATACATATTAACTACAAGACATATTGACATTTTTATTCTAACTATACAAAGGAAATACAGTATATTACATTTAGTGTGTTTAAGATCTAAAAATAGTTTGTTAAAGTATATAAAAACTCATCCGGAATTGCTACTCCTCTGCAAGTTCTACTTGATTTGAAACATATATATTTTATTCTTTACATATTTCAAAAGAAAATTTCTCCCGTTTTAGTGATCATCCTAACTCTCTTGCGACAGGGAACAAACCACAACTTGAAAACATACCAGTACAGGGGCAAGTTGTAACACACAGTGGAAAATACCCTGTAATTGCAGCTGCCAAAAGAATGCAAATCATTAAGAAAACTTTTTGTTCTCCAGGTTTCTGTTCCACTGTTTATTCATTTGAATGACTTGGTGTTCCATGAGTTCCCAGCAGGCCTGAGACTGGTTCATTAAGCCCTAATCTTATTAGGACTTTTGTTTCTTTGTTCTCTGTGTCCTCAGGTGGCGATTTGGCTGCACATTATAAATGTTTGTCCCGTGTCTAGGTAGAGTAACATAATTTTGCCTGTGTATTACATAATAAGAATACAAATTTCAGGCATCAATCCTAAAAAGGTGACTCGAAGTAACAGAGCCCACTTCTGTCCAAATAACCTTCAGCATATGACTTTTACTTATAAAATGCCCACATACCACAGCACTAGATATGTATTTATGTATGGAAAGCCAGGCACATATATATTTTCCCAGAGCAATTACCATGTGGACAGAAGTTTAAAAATGACATAAAAGTTTTCCTAAGTGTTATTTCTTTAAAGCAGTGTTTTTCAATCTTTTTTTTTGTTTTTATCTAACAGTATGCTTGAACCTATAGTTAAACTTTCATGACACACTTAAATTATGCTGATCAGAAAAAAAAGAGTAAACTGGGAGACAGAGGTGGGTCGATTACCTGAGCTCACAAGTTCAAGACCAGCCTGAGCTAGAGCAAGACCTCATCTCTAAAAATAGCCAGGCGTTGTAGCGGACCCCTGTAGTTTCAGCTACACGGGAGGCTGAGGCAAGAGAATTGCTTGAGCCTAAGAGTTTGAGGTTGGGTCCCAGTTGTATTGGCACTCTCCCAAGGATGACAAAGTGAGACTCTGTCTCAAAAAAAAAAAAAAAGAGTAAAAATAAGAATATGCTTACTGTGCTTTGAACTTCTTTTGAGAATAATTTAATGAATTATCTTTAAAAATTTTTGCGGCACACCTAAGATCCTCCATGGCACACCAGTTGAAAATCAGTGTTTAAAGACATTAAAGGTTGATTTAAAGTATTTGAAGTCAGGTGACCAGAGGGGTGAAAAATATGGTAAGAAAGGTTATTTGTCCGGAAGAGGGACGGCAATAGAAGGTCAGTTGGATAGGGAGAATCATAAAGCCATCCAGAAAACGTTTTAAATTAGATATGAAATACAACTGGGGCCAAGTCAAATCTCCAGTAATAAAAAGCAAGTACAAATTACCTTGCTACCTGGGTGAGCAGAAAAGACTGTGGGCCATTAGATGCCATCACAGCAGTCACTGTTGGATCATTCAGGAGGCATAGAAAAAAAACATACATCGGGAAATGTTTACTGTAACAAATTCACTCAGACTTTTATAATCAATAAATCATCTAGAGAAAATGCAATTCTGACATCTGCTTATTTATAAATGTTATGTTACCCCCAAAAGTAAAATTGTTATTTATGGGCTAAAAAGCTTAGGGGTTCAAAAAGTCTCATTCTGGTCTTGGAAACCATTCAGATGTCTAGGGAAGGAGAGCAAAGGCATGAGTCAGGGTAGGTCCCCAACTTTAGTATGTTCTGAATGAGATGCACATTCTGATGAAAGGGTAGCCTTATGGCTCTGGAAATTTCTGGAATGGTGGCTCTGGGCACTCTTTAGACACAGTAGAGGTAGTGGTCTTTACACACTTTCCTGACAGCTGCCATCATCTGGACATTCTGTCCCTTAGCACCTGAAGCAGCAGGTGGTTTAGTGGAGACTTAGGTTTCCTGTAGGAGGCATTTGAAGTGCAACCAGTTTTTCTGACATCTGCACTGTTAAAGGTATTTGGTTCCTTAAGGGCTATCTGAGAAGCTGAGTCCAGAAAGTGGATGCCATACTGGCCGTCCACCGGTGAGTGACAGGCAGCCTCATATGACAAAACAGGCACGATGACAGGGTCTCAAATTTGATCCAGGGCCGATCTTCTCAAGTTCCATATTGGTATCAAAATGAACTATCCTCAACTGAAAGGAGCCAGCAAATCTTATTTTAAAATCTACAGAAATGCACCTGTGTTTCCCATCACTGTACTGTGACTCTAGTTTCTAAGTTTGCAATACAGTGAAAAACAACAGCAAGAAAAAAAAACCCTCTGGAACTTAAGCTTCAAATCCCTGCAGACTGGACTCGGAGATAAAAGAAACCCTCCAGCCTTTATTTTTTCTTTTTTGTTGCTTAACAGGCAATCCTACCATTAACGAGCTTAGTTCCATGAAGTACCTTCTGGGCCAAAAGATAAGACTCTCTTTCCCCCAAATCATATTTTCTCAAATATTTTTCAAAGCTGAGGTATAAGCCTTTTAAAAGAATTATGCTAATTTTGCCCTAACTCCAGATGTTTTAGGAACTAAATACTGCTTTGAAGAGTCCTAGTATTTGCAATGTCCAGAATGGAAAAGGAATGCCACCAACGGTAAGCGTTGACAGGACTGTGATGACACCACAAGTGGGATTTCATTTCCCTCTAAAGTTATTTTGCACAAACTTAATGCTACTTTCTGCTACTGAAAGGGCATTTTGACCCTCTGCAATGAAAATGCTGACCAGTCATTAGGGGATTATCTGCTTGGCAGAGTAGAAGCCCAGCTCAAATGCACCTCACTCCTGATTTGAACTGGCTGATGGAATGAAGATATTTCAGGCATAAGCCAGAGCAAATACAGTGATATAAGAAACGTTTAGAACTCCTAAAACTGAGATGCAAATGTACGTCTGAAAAAAGGCCACAGGTCCGTGTGAGATAAGTTTCTATTTCCTAGTTTTCCTTTTAAATAATAGAAGACATTTTCTTTTAAATGTTACTTAAGAAAAGATTATTATGAACAACACTTTCCAGTCTGATAAATGCTTAGATTGCAGGTTGGGGAAGACGCCACATATGGAAGGTGGAGGGGGATGATGGAAAGGAAAGTATACGCACATCTCTAATTCTGCAATTCTTGGGCCTTCTCAGTGTGGGTAAAGAAAAGTACTTACATGAAATAGCACAGGCCCAGAAGCTCTGTCTTATCAATAAAGTAAGTCTTTAGTACTAAGTGGCTGATGAAAACAGTGAGTATTTAGATTCAGGTTCATAAGCCCTGGAGCACAGCTTCAAAGCAGCTACGAGTGTCCCAGCTCCTATTGTGAGCTGACCCTTTTCTCCGCATCGCTCTGCAAGGTGAAGGCTCTTTTCTCCCTAAACAGTACTTGCAGGTAAAGTGTTTGTTAAAATGGTCACAGGACAAAGGAAGAACACAAAAGGAGATGCGCAGCATATGGGGACCTTTGTCAAGTTATTATTTTTACCCCAGCTTTGCTTTTTGAGGGCTAGCACACCATTTCCTAAGAATGAGGCCTCACCTGAAAATCCAACTCTAAGCAACTTTAAAAAATGGACTTATGTATTCAAAAATACACAGGACAATAGCAGAACCCCCAAACTGCAGCCTTTCCTTAATCCCCTAGAATTAGCTCGTCTGCAGCTGTGAGGTGCACTGTTGGCCCGAAGGTTGTTTGCTGTGGTCTCCCTATGGTATGCGCACACTCAGCTGGCATTTCTGCCAAGAAGCTGAAGTTGGGAACACCGGCAGTTTCAAATATGTGATCTGGATTTCAAAATAAAATTCCTGGTACACGTCAGCGTTCCCCAAAACAGGGGGTGTTAGAGTCACCGTCCTATCTGCTGTGCAGGTTGCTTGATATATATCTGGCTTTAAATTGATGTTCCTAGGTCATTAGAAATTGAGAAGTTTTGTCCTTGATGCATTTGTCCTTGTTCATGTGAAATTATGATTAGAAGCCACCTCTACGCAGCTGCTCTGCAATTTGTATTGCATTGGCTTGTGGAATTTCTTCTAACTGCACTGTTTGGTGGAATAACATTAATATTACAAAAACAGGATCTGTGTTGGTAGTTAAGTGGATGGTATCCTTTTCTTAAAAATTGCTAAAGGCTGTAATTTGCAGGTACTTAGTTATTCCATGTGACATTTAACCTTAGCCTGTATTTCCCCCCCACCTTAGGAAAATATTTTATATAAGCCAAAAGAAAAATATGAAAAAATAAATAAATAAAATCCAAAACACACCTACAGAATAAATGGCAACATTCTTTCTGCTGCTGCTATAGTTCTAGGAAAAAATAAAAAAACACCATGGCTCCCTACTTCTGTCTGAAATTATGTCAAGTTATGAAAAGAAAATATATAGTTATTGGTGTTTTGTTTTTGTTTTCTTTTTCCAAAAATAACAAAGGCTTCATAGGTACAGCTGAGCTACATGTTCTTTTCCAAAAATTTTATGCAATAGGATTTTCCTAGGGGGTCATATGACAATTCTAAATATGACTAACACAGCCAAGAAAAAAAGGATGCTGTTTTGGCTGGTACACATAGGTATTCGTTTGCAGTCTTGCAAGCTAACTGAATATCCATAGACCCTGGCTAGAGTCCAGACGATGGCTTTGATGCTGTGTCTGGTTCAAACTGGTTTGGTTGCTGGAGTTAGAAGTATTAATGGGGAGCAGTAAACAAATCCTCTGACTGCCCTTTCCTCTGAGCATCGCTTCATAGGACAAAATTGTGAAAGAAGGATCCAGAATGACAAGAAGACCAGATTATGCCTCAGGAAAAAAAAAAAGAGAGATCAATCGTAACTCTGTAGGGTGACTCCAGGATAAAGGTGACCACACATGTGTGCCATGAAGTGGATTGTGTTCTAGTTTTGCAGTTTCTAGGATTTTAAACGTTAGCATAGTCCATACAGAGTAAGCCATTTTCCATTGTTGTTTTCACCTTCTAACATGTCATTTGGTACACTAGAAATAGTAAATATTAGGTTGTTCTTTCTTTATTTATTTGCTTATTTTGCTCTCTTCCCAAAGGTAAGTGCCAGGAAGCTTTTGTTTGCTATATATATTCCTCTGGCCCTAAGCCTAGACCAGTGCCAGGCACAGGTTCAGTAAATGTCTGTTGAACTAGTAATAAGTAACCTCTTTCAGTCCTGTGTCCTATGAACCTGGTTGATAATATGCCTATAGCTCCTGAAATTACATTATTCCATATTCATTAAACACTTAGCCTTATGCTCAGAAGGGATGTTATTGTTGTGCTCAGGATTAAATGAGACAGTGTACGCAGAAGTATGCGTGTATATATTTCTGGCCACATGTATTATTATCATTCTTACTATTGCATGTCTTTCTTAGGGGTGAAGTCTTCATAAGGAAAACTCCTGAAATTTGAAGTATTTGAAAAAAAGGAGAGAATTACCTGTCAACAAAATGTAGTAATAAATCATAAGAAAAAAATGAAGGAAGGAATACATCCAGAAATAAAGGATACCTTAAAAGATAATAAGATACTAACTTGGGTATGCTGAACTTGAAGTTTAACTGCTGAAATGTGATTGAAGTTGAGTTGTGGGAGGAGATAGATAACTCGTACCTAAAACTTCTCATAAATAAGCATACATACAATTAGAATGTCTTATTTTATTTTCTCAGAAAATTTCCAGTAGTTGAATTTGGGTCTCCCTGGGATGTTGGGCACTTCAGAGGAACGGTACACATCGGTGCCTGTGCCTCGAAATAGCCTGAGTTGACTGAGGCTCACAGTGGCTTTTATACCCTGAAGACCAGGAGGCGTGGTTCAGAAGGATCCCTTGCCTGCCTCTCATAGCCTGATAAGGCAATGAAAGGCAGCCTGCCTCTGGCCTGGTTATTTTAGTCTCTTAATGCTCCCTGGCCTCTGCGCTTCTCCTTGTCCATAATTCTGTGTGGCTAGTTGTAATCAAACCCTACCTTGGAAATGTCAAGCCTGAGCTAGAAGACTGCAGTTATTCCAACAGCTGCCACTCTGGGCTCTCCTGCTGTGTCACACCATGAGGCCTGGGGTGGACATGAAATTGAATTACCAGAGTGCTTTCCATCAAACAGATACTGTACTGCCTAATACAGGCATAAACAAACAGTATGGTTACCTGCTGCGGTCAATCATTTTAAATAAGAAGGAAGTAAATATTCACTTGCCTAGTTGAGTCTGAAAAAGAGACAACAAATAAAAGAACACTTGTCCTGAGGCAGCGTCTCTGGCTCAAAGGAGTAGGGCACTGGCCCCCTATGCCGGAGGTGGCAGGTTCAAACCCAGCCTCAGGCCAAAAACTGCAAAATAAATAAATAAAATAAAATAAATAATAATAAAAAAAAAGAACACTTGTCCTTGCTTGTCCTCAGTGACGGGGCAGAAATACCACACATCTTGCAGCATGTGCTGATTCACATCATTATACCGACCCTCCACATTTGTAGTCTGGATTGATTGATGCTAATTTAAGAAATGATCTGGATCATGTAACACAGAATATGCTCCTTCCACCAGTGGAAGCAACAACCCTTGATGCCTCATCCATCTGACACAAATGCCTCCTTGAGAAATTCCGAGATCTCAGCCCACTCTAGTCGCAAATCTCCAAGCCCCATTACACAACACCCTCCTGACGCCACATATTTGGAGGGCGAATTCAAACAATATTTTGAGAAACAAAGTTCAACGTGCTATGTTCCAGTGGTTCCCATTCCTGCTTCTGCCAGGAAAATTTACAAATTGCTCTGGAATGGTTGTTTTCTCACCTTCTTGAGCCTCATGAAGAGCTCAAAGGCAAAGGATATTTTCTGTGACATTTCAGATGTTCAGAAGACTCATAAAACCTGGTCATCCCAGACCCACTAATCTGGTATTTTAAACCTAAAAAAAAAACAAAAATATTTCGAATTCCTCCCAGAGAGAACTTTAAGCTGTGGCGACTTTCCAGTCTCACTACCCTCTGTTTCACTCCCACATCAGAATAATCTTTAGAAGGATAAGGAACAGCTGCCAATAGAGCTCTATTTACCAAGCGCCTACTGCACGTCAGACCCTGGATCAGGACCCAGCCAGCATTTGGAAGTCTCAATCCCTGCAGATAACGTTCAGTACCTTACAGGCAAGAAACTAAAGGTCAGGAAAAGTAGGTAGTTTACTTAAAGCAACAAGAGCAAGACAGAAAACCGTGAAGTCAGGTCTGCCAAATTTATGTGTGTGCATGTGTGCACGCGTATGTGGTTTGTCATTCAAAGATACTAGATTCCTATTTGGTCCAGATTCTCTTTTTTTTTTTTTTTTTTGTAGAGACAGAGTCTCACTTTACTGCCCTCAGTAGAGTGCCGTGGCGTCACACAGCTCACAGCAACCTCCAGCTCTTGGGCTTATGTGATTCTCTTGCCTCAGCCTCCCGAGCAGCTGGGACTACAGGCGCCCGCCACAACGCCCAGCTATTTTTTTTTGTTGCACTTCAGCCGGGGCTGGGTTTGAACCCACCACCCTCGGTATATGGGGCCGGCGCCCTACTCACTGAGCCACAGGTGCCGCCCAAAGGGACTTGGCAGATGTGATTAAGTTAAGGATCTTTCTTTTTTTTTTTTTTTTTTTTTTTTTGGTTTTTGGCCGGGGCTGGGTTTGAACCCGCCACCTCCAGCATATGGGACCGGCGCCCTACCCCTTGAGCCACAGGCGCTGTCCTGGTCCAGATTCTCTACCTGCTAGTTATTTGATCACACACAAGTTAGTCAACTTTTTTTTTTCTTTTTTTTTTTTTATTGTTGGGGATTCATTGAGGGTACAATAAGCCAGTTACACTGATTACAATTGTTAGGTAAAGTCCCTCTTGCAATCATGTCTTGCTCCCATAAAGTGTGACACACACTAAGGCCCCACCCCCCTCCCTCTATCCCTCTTTCTGCTTCCCCCCCATGACCTTAATTGTCATTAATTGTCCTCATATCAAGATTGAGTACATAGGATTCATGCTTCTCCATTCTTGTGATGCTTTACTAAGAATAATGTCTTCCACTTCCATCCAGGTTAATACGAAGGATGTAAAGTCTCCATTTTTTTTAATGGCTGAATAGTATTCCATGGTATACATATACCACAGCTTGTTAATCCATTCCTGGGTTGGTGGGCATTTAGGCTGTTTCCACATTTTGGCGATTGTAAATTGAGCTGCAATAAACAGTCTAGTACAAGTGTCCTTATGATAAAAGGATTTCTTTCCTTCTGGGTAGATGCCCAGTAATGGGATTGCAGGATCAAATGGGAGGTCTAGGTTGAGTGCTTTGAGGTTTCTCCATACTTCCTTCCAGAAAGGTTGTACTAGTTTGCAGTCCCACCAGCAGTGTAAAAGTGTTCCCCTCTCTCCACATCCACGCCAGCATCTGCAGTTTTGAGATTTTGTGATGTGGGCCATTCTCACTGGGGTTAGATGATATCTCAGGGTTGTTTTGATTTGCATTTCTCTAATATATAGAGATGATGAACATTTTTTCATGTGTTTGTTAGCCATTCGTCTGTCGTCTTTAGAGAAAGTTCTATTCAGGTCTCTTGCCCATTGATATAAGGGATTGTTGGCTTTTTTCATGTGGATTAATTTGAGTTCTCTATAGATCCTGGTTATCAAGCTTTTGTCTGATTGAAAATATGCAAATATCCTTTCCCATTGTGTGGGTTGTCTCTTTGCTTTGGTTATTGTCTCCTTAGCTGTACAGAAGCTTTTCAGTTTAATGAAGTCCCATTTGTTTATTTTTCTTGTTGTTGCAATTGCCATGGCAGTCCTCTTCATGAAGTCTTCCCCCAGGCCAATATCTTCCAGTGTTTTGCCTATGCTTTCTTTGAGGATTGTTATTGTTTCATGCCTTAAATTTAAGTCCTTTATCCATCTTGAATCAATTTTTGTGAGTGGGGAAAGGTGTGGGTCCAGTTTCAGTCTTTTACATGTAGACATCCAGTTCTCCCAACACCATTTGTTGAATAGGGAGTTTTTCCCCCAAGGTAAGTTCTTGTTTGGTTTATCGAAGATTAGGTGGTTGTAAGATGTTAGTTTCATTTCTTGGTGTTCAATTCGATTCCAAGTGTCTATGTCTCTGTTTTTGTGCCAGTACCATGCTGTCTTGAGCACTATGGCTTTGTAGTACAGACTAAAATCTGGTATGCTGATGCCCCCAGCTTTATTTTTGTTACTAAGAACTGCCTTAGCTATACGGGGTTTTTTCTGGTTCCATACAAAAAGCAGAATCATTTTTTCCAAATCTTGAAAGTACGATGTAGGTACTTTGATAGGAATGGCATTGAATAGGTAGATTGCTTTGGGAAGTATAGACATTTTAACAATGTTGATTCTTCCCATCCATGAGCATGGTATGTTCTTCCATTTGTTAATATCCCCTGCTATTTCCTTTCTGAGGAGTTCATAGTTCTCTTTATAGATGTCCTTCACCTCCTTTGTTAGGTATATTCCTAGGTATTTCATTTTCTTTGAAACTATGGTGAAGGGAGTTGTGTCCTTAATTAGCTTCTCATCTTGACTGTTATTGGTGTATACAAAGGCTACTGACTTGTGGACATTGATTTTATATCCTGAAACATTACTGTATTTTTTGATGACTTCTAGGAGTCTTGTGGTTGAGTCTTTGGGGTTCTCTAAGTATAAGATCATGTCGTCAGCAAAGAGGGAGAGTTTGACCTCCTCTGCTCCCATTTGGATTCCCTTTATTTCCTTGTCTTGCCTAATTGTATTGGCTAGAACTTCCAGCACTACGTTGAATAGTAAAGGTGACAGAGGACAACCTTGTCTGGTTCCAGTTCTAAGAGGAAAAGCTTTGAGTTTTACTCCATTCAGTAAAATATTGGCTGTGGGTTTGTCATAGATAGCTTCAATCAGTTTTAGAAATGTGCCACCTATGCCTATACTCTTCAGTGTTCTAATTAGAAAAGGATGCTGGATTTTATCAAATGCTTTTTCTGCATCTATTGAGAGGATCATGTGATCTTTATTTTTGCCTCTGTTAATATGGTGGATAACGTTTATGGACTTGCGTATGTTAAACCAGCCTTGCATCCCTGGGATGAAGCCTACTTGATCATGATGAATGACTTTTTTGATGATAAGCTGTAATCTATTGGCTAGGATTTTGTTGAGAATTTTTCCATCTATATACATGAGTGAGATTGGTCTGAAATTCTCCTTTTTGTTTGGGTCTTTTCCTGGTTTTGGTATCAGGGTGATGTTTGCTTCATAGAATGTGTTGGGGAAGATTCCTTCTTCCTCCGTTTTTTGGAATAATTTCTGCAGTACAGGAATAAGCTCTTCCTTGAAGGTTTGATAGAATTCTGGAGTGAAGCCATCTGGACCAGGGCATTTTTTAGTTGGAAGCTTTTTTATTGTTTCTTTGATCTCAGTGCTTGAAATTGGTCTGTTCAGGAGGTCTATTGCTTCCTGGCTGAGTCTAGGGAGAGGGTGTGATTCCAAATATTGATCCATTTCCTTCACATTGTCAAATTTCTGGGCATAGAGTTTCTGGTAGTATTCAGAGATGATCTCTTGTATCTCTGTGGGATCAGTTGTTATTTCCCCTTTATCGTTTCTGATTGAGGTTACTAGAGATTTTACTTTTCTATTTCTAGTAAGTCTGGCCAATGGTTTATCTATTTTATTTATTTTTTCAAAAAACCAACTCCTTGTTTCATTAATTTTCTGAATGATTCTTTTGTTTTCAATTTCATTGATCTCTGATTTGATTTTGGAGATTTCTTTTCTTCTACTGAGTTTAGGCTTAGATTGTTCTTCTTTTTCCAATTCCATAAGATCTCTTGTGAGACTGTTGATGTGCTCTCTTTCTGTTTTTCGAATGTAGGCATCTAAAGCGATGAATTTTCCTCTCAAAACTGCTTTTGCAGTATCCCACAGGTTTTGGTAGCTTGTGTCTTCATTGTTGTTATGCTCAAGGAAGTTAATGATTTCCTGTTTTATTTCTTCCTGCACCCATCTGTTATTCAACAGAAGACTGTTTAATTTCCATGCCTTTGGGTGGGGTCGAGCATTTTTGTTAGAGTTGAGTTCCACCTTTAGTGCCTTATGGTCTGAAAAGATACAAGGTAAAATTTCAATTCTTTTGATTCTGTTGATATTTGTTTTGTGTCCCAAGATATGATCAATTTTGGAGAATGTTCCATGGGGTGATGAGAAGAATGTATATTCTTTATCTTTGGGATGGAGTGTTCTATATGCGTCTATCAAGCACAGTTGTTCTAGGGTCTCATTTAAATCTCTTATATCTTTGTTTAATTTCTGTTTAGAGGATCTGTCCAGCTCTGTAAGAGGAGTGTTAAAGTCCCCTGTTATGATGGTATTATCAGATATCATATTGCTCAGACTGAGTAAGGTCTGCTTCAAGAATCTGGGAGCATTTAAATTGGGTGCATAAATATTTAGAATTGAAATGTCTTCTTGTTGTAGTTTTCCATTGACCAATATAAAGTGACCATCTTTGTCTTTTTTGACTTTAGTTGCTTTAAATCCACATGTATCTGAAAATAAGATTGCAACTCCTCTTTTCTTCTGAATTCCATTTGCCTGAAAAATTGTCTTCCATCCCTTGACTCGGAGCTTTAATTTGTCTTTTGAAGCCAGGTGTGTTTCTTGCAGACAGCAAATGGATGGCTTGTGTTTTTTAATCCAGTCAGCCAATCTATGTCTCTTCAGTGGGGAATTCAAGCCATTAACATTTATTGAGATAATTGATAAGTGTGGTAGTATTCTATTTGTCTTATTTGGTGAGAGTCCATTGCTTAGTTTTATCTTTTGCATCAGTGTGGAGGTTAGGCTCTGTCCTTTGATTTCTGAGTTCTTACTTTGCTGCTGATCCATTGTGGTGGTCAGTGTGCAGAACAGGTTGAAGTATTTCCTGTAGAGCTGGTCTTGTTGTGGCGAATTTCCTCAATGTTTGTATATCCATAAATGATTTGATTTCTCCATCAATTTTGAAGCTTAGCTTAGCAGGGTACAGAATTCTGGGCTGAAAATTGTTCTGTTTAAGTAGATTAAAGGTAGATGACCATTGTCTTCTTGCTTGGAAAGTTTCATTAGAGAAGTCTGCGGTCACTCTGATGGATTTGCCCCTGTAGGTCAACTGGCGCTTACTCCTGGCAGCTTGCAGAATCTTTTCTTTTGTCTTGACTTTGGACAGGTTCATCACAATGTGTCTTGGAGAAGCTCGGTTAGAGTTGAGGCGACCTGGGGTCCGATATCCCTCTGAAAGCAGTGTGTCAGAATCTTTGGTGATGTTTGGGAAATTTTCTTTTATAATATTCTCTAGTATGGCTTCCATTCCTCTGGGGCATTCTTCTTCCCCTTCTGGAATTCCTATAACTCTTATGTTGGAACGCTTCATAAAGTCCCATAATTCTGACAGTGAACGTTCTGCTTTCTCTCTCTTCTTTTCTGCCTCTTTTACTGTCTGAGTTATCTCAAGAACTTTGTCTTCTACCTCTGAAATTCTTTCTTCTGCATGGTCTAACCTGTTGCTGATACTTTCCATTGCATCTTTAAGTTCCCTGATTGACTGTTTCATTTCCTTCAGCTCTGCTATATCCTTTTTATATTCTTCATATCGTTCATCTCTTATTTGATTCTGTTTTTGGATTTCCTTTTGGTTATTTTCCACTTTATTAGCAGTTTCCTTCATTGTTTCCATCATTTCTTTCATTGTTTTCAACATGTGTATTCTAAATTCCCTTTCTGTCATTCCTAACATTTCTGTATAGGTGGAATCCTCTGCAGTAGCTACCTCATGGTCCCTTGGCGGGGTCGTTCTGGATTGGTTCTTCATGTTGCCTGGAGTTTTCTGCTGATTCTTCCTCATGAGTGATTTCTTTTAGCTGTTTCCTTGCCCTAATTTTCCTTTCACTTCCTCTTGCTCTTTAAGATCTTGTGCCTGTGGACTAAGGGTTACAGGACCAGAAGGGTGAGAAGATTGAAGAGCAAAAAAGGGATGAAAGAAAGGAGGACCGAGTGATAAGAAAAAAAAAAAAAAAGAAAGATAGAGAAAGGAGAGGGGGTGGGGATAAGGAATATTGACAAGAAGAAGAGAGGCACAGAAAGAGGGAGACAGGGCAATATAGGTGTACAGTAGGGTACTTTGACACAACCTTAAAAAACCCCACCTTCTGGGGGTGCCCCAGTTGGGTGGTTCCCTTGAGGTCAGCAGCTCTTTGCTAACCTGATCAGACACAGTACCCCACCTCCACCAAGTAGAGAGGAAAGACAAAAATGCTATAAATCAAACCAAAATAAGCAAACAGAAAATTTTACGGGGATACAATGGGGTGAAAAACCAAATGATAGCGGTAGAAACACTAGCAAAAATGAAGTTGTAGTTATTAAAAAAGGTAGCAATGGGAAATTATAATTAAACTAGAAAAATTGAGAAAGAAAAAGGGATCTCTATGGAAAAGATTGAAATTAAAAAACAAAAGAACATCAACAACGTCAAAATAAACAAACAAAAAAAAAAAAAGAAAAAAATACACAACCAAAAACAAAGCAGTTTGTATATGTTATTGAATATTGTCTGGGCAACACGTGGTCTTCTGGGGTATGAGATGTTAATCACAGTTCAGATATGACTGGAGGCAGCTGATTTCTCAAACCCCAGCAGGTAGACACCCTAAGTCTCTCTTCAGCCCACTTAAAAGGCACTTTGAACTAGTAAACTTGCTGAGCAGAAGCTTTCCCAGCTTTCTTGCTGGAATCACTGCTGAAGTGGCTATCCACTTACCCAGGGTGCCAAAACCGGTCTCACTCTGCCCCTGAGGGTTAGGGCTGCAAGGTGGCTCAGACCCCACCCTTAGGCTACTTGGTTGCTGGGTTACCAGCTCCCACCCTTCTAGCTCTGCGACCCTGAGGGCGGAGCTTGCCGGGGCAGATCACTGACAATGGATCCGTGTGACCCACCGCCAAACACTATTAGCTCCGTCTGGCTCAGCGGCTCAGACTGGGGCCCTAGACAAAGGCCAAAGTTCTCCGCACTCCCGCTCAGGCCTTCCCCAGGGCAGTTCAACTCAGTGCCAAGTCCAAGGACATCAAAACAGTTCACAGGTAAGGCCTTTCTGGTTTGCAGTCTCGCTGCTACTGAACTTACAGTTGTGGGCGGGTTTAGACGGATTGAACACACGCGACCACTTGCCTGTTTTCCACTGTTTTAGTCCTCCTCTTGGGGTCCAGAAGTCTCTCGCTGACTCCCTGTAGCCTCATAGGAGTGATGATAGGCAGTTCCCACCAGCTAGAGATGCCTGGAGTCCTATCTCCCCCGACTCACGGTGCCCAGATGCAAGGAAGCTGTTACTCGGCTGCCATCTTGCTCCGCCTCCCTAGTCAACTTTTTAAAAGGTGATTTTCTTTGACTGAAATGTGGGAATAGCAATTCTTATTCCTTGTACTTTATAGGATTATTAAAGACATAGGATGAGAAAACGTATGTGGTGGGGTGTTTTTATAAGCAGCAAAACACTTTCAGAATTGTTAAAATGAGGTTTTGCTACCCATTATAGAAAATCCCAAAATGATTGTGGCCTACACAACAAAGAAATCTATTTCCCTCTCACATGAAAGGTGACCTGACGTAGGCAGTCTGGAGAAAGCCCGCAGATCCCCAGTACGGGGTCCCCAGGACCCAGGTGACCTGCTGCCCTCTTCCTCAGCATGTCGCCTCCTGGACCAGGTGGTCCCAGAAATATGGTCCATAAGAGAAAAGGCCAAAAGAAGAATGCACTCCCCAGCAGTTGTACACACTGGCTCTACAGTTTCCATTTTCCCATAGTCTTAGGCTGTCTTCTAAAGCACATGGAGACATATAAATTGTGCTCAGATGTCAGGATTAATAAGGCTTTCAATGCAATGTATCATTTTCCCCTTGGAGAGCATAAGCTATACTTTTGGGTATAAAATATGCTCAAAAATATTTCTGAGAGAAAATATATTACATATACTATAAATATATATAAATATCAGGTATTACCACCATTTCACAGGTGGCAAAGTGCAACGAAGAGTAATTATGGAGCTTATTTTAAGTCACACAGAAGATGAAAAAATTACAACAAAGACATTTGATAGTCATACCTTCTACACATTTTTTTGCACAAAACAGCCACACAGAAAGCATAAAATTCACCTAATCAGCCAAATGTTAGCAGAAGCATCCAAACACTCTGAAAACTGACTTAAGTTCAGCCCTGTGTAAACACAACTGAAGAAAAGCGTTCCTCTTAATCAACTAGAACGCTGTGACCCCAATCTACACGTGAAAAACTGGAGGCAGCATATGCTAGCTATTTGCTCACTCACGTCTGTCTTTCATTTTCATTTTAAGAACAACACCAAATGTGTAGCCTCTGACTGCTGACTGGTGCAACCCTCCGTGCTTCCCCATTGGTACTGGCACTGGTATGACAGAACGCGTCCTCACGAGTCTGAGATATATGTAGGAAGAGCTTTAAAGTTGCACAGTCTACATATTGCTGTCACAAATTATTTTTACTAAAATAGATATGTGATGGTGTAGAGCAAACCATTGTGCACATGAACTCCAGAGGACAGTGGATACTATGCCATACCTCCTAGACAGCCAATGGTCACCTCACTCCTCTCCCATTGAAATGTCTTCAAAGTGACTTGCAGCCTCTGCGTGGCTTTCTCCCAGGCCTCATTCAGGCCTCCCGGACACTGATTGCCCTGAGTGAGAAGCCACACCACCCATCACCCGTCCCTCCCTCCCTGTTTTCATTTTCCTCTGGCCACGTATCACCACCTGCTGCTTACCATATATGTGTCTCTTCCTTTATTGTCTGTCCGCAACCAAAACCTGAGTTCCCAGAGGGTAGGACTCTGACTCGTTGGCTGCTGTATCACAGTTTCTTAGAACAGGGCACAGCTGGCTCGGTGCCTGTGGCTCAAGCAGCTAAGGCTCCAGCCACATACACCTGAGCTGGCGGTTCAAATCCTGCCTGGCCCGCCAAACAACAATGACGGCTGCAACCAAAAAATAGCCAGGTGTTGTGGCGGGTGCCTGTAGTCCCAGCTACTTGGGAGGCAGAGGAAGGATGCCGGGAGCCAAAACATATCACAAAAATGCCCCTTGCTATCTTGATTTTACGAGCAAACTATTCTCAGGAATTCAACCGTAAACAGCAATGGTACTTTCCCCTTGTGTATCTCCTCAAAAATGCACCCCCCGCCTTAGGGTCCTTCTCCTAGTAATTTTCCAGAAACTAGCCCCCTCCCCATCCTGTTAGGAATAGCCCTTAGTTACTTCCTCGTTTGTGTGCTTATAAGCCCAGCTGAAAAATAAACTCTTCGGAGCTTGATCAGACTCTTGACTTGCTCTCATTCTTTCGTGTCTCTTGTCCCCTCATTCGACTGACCCCTTTGTTTCCCAGGTCCCCGTTGAATTCCCCACGGGCCGGGGCAGAAGGAGACTCGCTTGAGCCCAGGAGTTGGAGGTTGCTGTGAGCTATGATGCCACAGCACTCTACCGAGGGCAACAGCTTGAGGCTTTGTCTCAAAAAAAATAAAAAAAAGAACAGGGCCCAGCGTATTTGTAGAATAAAAAAAGAATGAATATTGACAAGTTTAGGCACTATGATAGACCAGAAATAAATAATTGGTTTGGCCAGGTGATCCCATACTATGTCCCTTAAATCACACAATTGACATCTCTGACTGAGCTCATGAGAGACTTCAGCTGGATCTTAATAAATCTTATAGAACACTTGCTTCTCTTCATCGTAATGAAGAATGTCAACAAAGTCAGTCATCTCCTTCAAGGCCTCCGACTGGTTTCCATTATGGTTGCTGCCTTTGCAATATTTCTTGGAGCGACTAGTAACAACCTCCATATAAACTCGCAGAAAGTAGCGAATGCCATACACATTCATATTTATTCATTTATTCATTCAATTATTCAAGAAATATTTTTTGAGTTCTTATTATGATCTGGGGAGTAAGACCCTGAGGAGATAGCAGAAAGCGGACAGTCCCTGCCTTCACGGAGCTTACATTCTAATGGAGAGAGGGAACAACAAATAAATAAGTGAATTCATTTATATTTTGAAGGATAAGAAATTCTATGACAAAAAAAAAAAAAATCAGGAGCTGGGTGGAGTGACCTAGGGAGATTAGGGAAGGCAGACCTCTGAATAAGTAAGGGAGTTAGGTCCTGCAGGATGCTGGGGAATGTGTGTCTTGCTGGAGGGGCTATCTGCAGGCTGGACCACCCCCTGAGAAGGCCCTGAGGCCAGGAGATTCCTGGGAGCAGAGAGTCAGATCCTTGGGGACAGTGGGGACCTGGGGCCAGTGTCTGAGGAGGCAGTGAGGAAAGAAGGGTGCAGCTGCTTTAAAGTCAGAGATAGACAGCAGGAGCACAGCCATGTTGAGGCCTTGTGGGCTGCTGTCAGAGTCTGCTTTCCTCAGAGTGAGGTGTGTTCCGGGGGAAGAAGCCGCAGAGTCAGACGGACTGTGAAAGACAACTCTGCTAGCTGTGTGAGCGACAGGCTCTGGGGATCAGTGACGCCACCGTGGAGAGAAAGAGTGAGGTCACAGATGGGCCTGAGCAACTCCTTGGGCCGAGTTCCCACGCAATATCATCCCCCAATATCATCACCTTGGGGGTTTCAACATATGATTTTGGGGGATCAGTTTCCTTGAAAGGAGGAAATAGGAGGAGTTTGGGGATTGGGGAAGTGGGATTTAGGACACCAGGCATAAATGACAGAAGATATTGTGCCCACTTCAGCAGCAGAGGAATGTGGCAGCATTCAGAGCTGCTGCAGGAGAGCCAGAGAGGCGGCCTGGGAGGCCCTGCAGACAGCAGCGCAGCGGGGCAGCCCCAGACGCCTGCACTGCGCTTCCCCTGCCAGAGATGACCCAAGTCCAGGCTGACACCGGACACCACACGCAGGAACTGTTGCTGGAGGCCGCAGTCGTCACTGTCACCTTCCTAGAAATAATATAAATAAATAAAGGATTCCAAATGGTTCCTGTTTTTCACTTCCCTTTTCCAAAGCAGGGCACCTGAGTGGCAGAGCCTGGTCCCAGGTGGCAGGAGAGCCAGGCTCACCAGGGCTCTACTTCCAGCTCCGGGACCGAGAGCATAAGCCCCCACAGCTATTCAGAGGTGCTCTCCCCACCAGCAACCATGCAAACCTTCCGAGATACTATCACTGCTTTGCTCATTACTAAATACTCTGTCAAAAATTTGGGGGGACTTTTTGGAAAGGGATGTGATTTCTTTTTCTCTTTGTCCAGCTCCAGATTGTGCTTCTTGTAAAATATGTGTCCAGCCTTGCTCCAGACAGGGCAGAGATCACGGTAGTGAAAACTATTTCCTTATTTGAGGAATAATTCTGGGAGGAAAAGACAAAGACATTTGAAACCTGGAGACAAAAACTTTGAGAGAAAAATTAATCAGAGTCTTGAAGCATAGGAGGGAATATACACCAACGAAATGATAACTGCAGAAGCAAAATTGTTTAGGTTGACATTAAAAAATTGGAAATTTGGGGTGGTACCTGTGGCTCAGCGGGTAGGGCGCCAGCCCCATATACGGAGGGTGGAGGGTTCAAACCCATCCCGGCCAAACTGCAACAAAAAATAGCCAGGTGTTGTGGTGGGCGCCTATAGTCCCAGCTACTTGGGAGACTGAGGCAAGAGAACTGCCTAAGCCCAGGAGTTGGAGGTTGCTATGAGCTGTGATGCCACAGCACTCTACCCAGGACGATAAAATGAGACTGTCTCTAAAAAAAAAAAAACAAAATTGGAAAATCTGGGTCTAGAATCCCTTAAAAAATGATCATCATCACTAAATGTTAATAAGAACTTATTAACTATTGATTGATTGAGAGGTTAGCAGTTGCAATGAACCCAATGTTTATATGATCCCCCAAATTCATATGTCGAAACCCCCAAGGTGATGATATTGGGAGGTGGGGATCTTTGGAAGGTGATTAGGTCATGAAGGTAGATTCCACAAGTCTGTACTGATGCCCTTGTGAAAGAGACCCAGAGAAACACCTACCCCTTCTGCCACGCCAGGACACAGGGAGATGGTGCCATCCATGAGGAAGCAGCCTTCACCAGATACTGAATCTGCCACCATCTTGGTCTTAGCCGTCCCAGTCTCTAAAACTCTGAGAAATACATTTCTGTTTTTTATAAGCTACCCTGTTTCGATGTTTTGTGACAGAATCCTGAATGAATTAAGGATATTTTAGGCCTTTCTATACTCCATTTTAAAATTATACACCTGTAAAAAAATTTGTGTTATTTTGATATCAAATGTTGTTATTAGCCTGATTCTTTTCTTCTATTATTGACTGCTACATACATACATAATGCTAATATGCATATATTTACTATAAATACTCATAGTTTCCTTTTATTTCTTTATTTTTTAAATATTTATTTATTTATTGAGACAGAGTCTCACTTCGTTGCCTTTGGGAGAATGCTGTGACATCATAGCTCACACTCTTGCTCAGGCTGGTCTCAAACTCGTAAGCTCAAGTGATCCACCCTCCTCAGCCTCCCAGAGTGCTAGGATTACAGGCGTGCACCACCACATGCAACCCATAGTTTCCTTTTAAATTAAAAAACCCTGTAGAGGCCAAGCGAGGTGGCTTATGCTTGTGATCCTACCACTCTGGGAGGCCAAGGTAGAATAATTGCCCAAGCTCAGGAGTTCAGAGGCCAGCCTGAGCAAGAGCAAGACCCTATCTTTACTTTAAAAAAAAGAAAATAGAAAACTTAGGTTGGCATTGTGGCACACACCTGTTGCTTCCAGCTACCTGGGAGGCTGCGGCAGAAGGATCACTTGAACTCAGGAGTTTGAGATTGCTGTGAACTAAGCTGGCCACACAGTACTCTAGCCTGGGCCACAAAGTGAGACTCAAAATAACTAACTAACTAAATAACTGACAGAACTAAAATTTCATAGCATGAGCAATCGCATGGAAATGCAATAGTCAATGTTAAGACTTATTTGGGCTCTCTGGAAGGCGTGTCGTGTCATGTCATTCATGTTTCTGTCTTGGTGTTCGCCCTGCTCATTTTGCAGAGAACACCGAGAGAGAAGTAATTTACCCAAAGCCTGCAGCTGGCAAAGGGAGAAAGCAGAAGAGCCCAGAGATTCCGACTAGCTTCCCAAGCCCAGGGGAGCCCATGGCTCTTCACTGCTTCCCTAATTCAAATAATTTCGACCCTGGGCATACTACTGAGATGTTCCCAAAGAAATTTGACTTATTTCTCCTTTCGTGTATGTAGTGAAAGATAAAGCTTCGAAACTCACAATTATTTAAAACTAGTATCTGGGAATTTTAGTACTAGATTTTCTGATTTATGATAATACATATATAAATTTTGTCACCAGTACTTGGTATTGATGGCATGATTACTAATGAGCAGGTTGAGTTTTCCATATATCATAGATAACTAGAGTACACTGGCTAATTGGATTTCCTGGCTATAACCATGATAAGTAGAAAACTTTTCATCTATTACTAAAATACTTCTGAAATATATTACTACATGTTTTAATAGTAGAATAACAATGGGATCTTCTTTTGTTGAAAGAATTTCTTATGGAATCATTACAACTATTATTGTCTAAAAATGATTAGTTGAATTTATATTGAAATTACTCTATCTTAGATATGTCTTTTTTTTACAGACAAAGTCTCACCTTATCGCCCTTGGTAGAGTGCTGTGGCATCACAGCTCACAGCAACCTCCAGCTCTCAGGCTTAGACGATTCTCTTGCCTCAGCCTCCCAAGTAGCTGGGACTACAGGCACCCACCACAACGCCCAGCTATTTTTTGTCGCCTTTTGGCTGGAGCCGGGTTCGAACCCGCCACCCTCAGTATATGGGGCTGGCGCTCTACCCACTGAACCACAGGCACTACCCTCTTAGATATGACTTTTTTATACTAAGTCATTAATATGGATTTGTTTCAGGTAAACTTTTGCATATTTTCTTAAAAAAATAATAGAATTTTCTGGCTTACTAGATTCCAGTTACTAAGATTTGTCTGTATACTAATGTTTTGAAGAATTCCATGAATGCATAATTTGTGGGTTTGAGGAAAAGCTCTACAATGAACAACACTAAACTGAAGCACTGTTTGTAAAAAGGAAGATGCTGGGCTTTTACACATTCCTGATACAGCAGAAGCTCCTCTCCCAACTTCTGCCCAGATATTTCCTTGGGGGACTGATTTTGTGTTCCCCTTATTCCTCACCCACCCACCCCCTTTTACGTCCTTTTTAAAGACTATTCATGAGATGGGGAGGGAGATGGAAAGAGAGAGAGATTGTGGGGCCTAATCGAATTTCTCAACTAGTATAGAAATGCTTTGAAAGCATTCCTGACAGACAACAATCCACTCGGCACATTACTCCTTTCATTAGAGGGAACTCCTTGTGTCACTGGATATTTGTTCCTTTGTCAGACAATTCGAATGACTCTAATCCTTCTGCCACCCAAACAGTCAATGATTGATACCAGTTATGGCACCCAGAGCAATTCAGATTATGAGCTCTCATTCTGCTCCAAACAGACTTCCTGGGTCTCTTCTACCTAAGAACTTTTCTCATCCAGCTAGCAGATTAATGACAATGATAAAGCCAGAGGCTGTACAAGTCTCTTTATAACCTCTGGACAATACTCCTGGAAAGCATTGCTTTGTCTTACGTGATAAAGCCTCTGATACTAAATTTATATTTAACACAGATGGAAGTAGTGCCCCTTCCGTTATGGAAGTGCACAGTAAGAATGGATTATTCTCAGGTGCCCACATCCAGTGAAACTAAACTAGAAGCCACGCAAAACTTTTTGAATGAACGACATTCCATTTCTCCTTGTAGGATGCTTAGCAGAGGCTTCAGCTTACAGGATGAATAGATGGAGACCAAATGACACACAAATCACCTACACATATAATCTCCACACACTGAAAGACAGCAGGGTGGCGAGAGCCCACAGTAACAAATAGGTAAAGTTGACATCATTGGGTATCAGAGTGTCTTTAGTTACGAAACATGCCTGAGTCACCTTGGTGATCGTGGTGGAAGTTAGCAAATGTTCACCTCTCTTAAGCTGGGTCTGGTAGAACCCAGCCTGGCTTCAACTTCTGCCAATCCACTGGGTGTTTGCTGTCCTGGGTATTATTAACCAACCGGTTTGATAGGAGTGCTTTGTTTTTGCAATTTGTTTTCCGAGCAAACAGGTTATTTAGGCCATGTGTGGAGAAGGCTGGCAGTTTTTGGAGAAGACAGAGCTCCCTTCCAAGGAAGGATGACTGGTGGTTGCAGTAACTGATGAGAAGCGATTTTCTCGGTGTCCACATGCCAGTGAAGCCAGTGGAGGGCAGGGAAGTCCCCCCTCACGTTGAAGTTAGTGGGGAAGTGTAGCCCATCCAACCAGTCTCTCCCAAGGAAATTCTCAGCCAAACACTTCCTTAACCGCTCTCCTCTCTGTACCCCGGTTAGATGGGGGTGGGGTTGACACTAAAACCTTTCACGTTTATTGGGAAAACATCCAAAATGCTTTATGTGTAGGTCGTAAAATAAGGTAAGAAAACAGATTGCCTTGTGGAAAACATCACCCTTGAATTATCGAATTTAGACGCTAATCCCAGCTTGGCCATCATAAGCTTCTCCGCCTCAGACCTCTGTGTTCTCTCCTGAAAAATGCTGCTGTGAAATGTACATAACTCACATGAAACCCCTAGAATAATGTGTACTGGTTTTCAAAGTCTGTCCCCATCCCCCGCAGTGAGATCGGCATTGCCTGGAAACTTGTTAGGAATGCAAATTGCCAGCCTCCATCAAAGAACAAATGGATCAGAGGGGGGGGCAGAGAGCAGGTGGCAGCAACCTGTTTTTATTTATTTTTTTTTTTGTAGAGACAGAGTCTCACTTTATGGCCCTCAGTAGAGTGCCGTGGCCTCACACAGCTCACAGCAACCTCCAACTCCTGGGCTCAAGCGATTCTCCTGCCTCAGCCTCCCGAGTAGCTGGGACTACAGGCGCCCACCACAACGCCGGGCTATTTTTTGGTTGCAGTTTTTAACAAGCCCCTCAGAGAATTCTGATGCACAAAAAATTTCAAGAAACACTGGCCTGGTATAGGAAAGTCCCTCAATAAATGGTAACTGTTACATCATCTTAGTGTAGTACTTCATAAAATACAAATTTGCTGTTCTCCTCAAAATACCAAATATCATCAACTTTGGTCATTTGCATTCCTGTTGACCAGTAATCCCACTTTGCAGAACTTTCCTAAGGACATAATCAGAAATGTCCAGAAAGATTTATTTGAAACATTAGTCATGCAAGTAAAAATTGGGAAGTTAAAAGTCAAATAATCAAAATGGAATTGGTTTAGTAAATTATGGTGCAGCAATGAAAAACTGTATTATAGATTGTGTTTGTCAAAGCAAGCTCTGAGAATCACCTCCATCAGAATCACCTAGAATGCCTCTTCAAAATGCAGAGCCCAGATTTATGAGTCCCCATCTGAGATTTATGAGTTAGAATCTCGGCAAATGAGAGACTCTAGAATCCTTATTTTTTACATGCTACCAAGTGAGTCTTAAGTACCCAAAAGTTTGAAAATAAATGTTTTAGGTTAGTAGTAAAATGTAAGGTATCCATAGTATATTATTGAGTGGATAAAAGTATAGTTCGAAGCAATACTTACAGTATCTCAATAGCATATACATCATACCCATATCTGTAAAAATACCAGAAATACATATGTTAACATGCCAAATAATCATTTCCAGATGACAAGGTGGCAATTCTGGTGATTATTTATTTTCTTCTGCTCTAAATTCTGCACATTTGCTATAACACATACAACTTTTCCATGAGAAAAACGATGTTACTCCCATAACTACATCATAGTGTATGTGGCATTGAACTATAGAGCAGGGACTTCATATTTTATACCTGAGGTAGAAAATTCTGATGTCAACACATGTGAACAAGAAATGGAGAAAATGAAATAATAAAACTAAGACCCAGAAGAACAGTAAATCAAATATGTGTTTGTGTCTCCAAAGGGATAGCATTTAAGACAGCTTGAGGAGTGAAGGGGTCAAGATAAATCCAGAATTCATCTAGAAACTATTCCTCCCCGCTTTTGCCCAGGGGACACAGAGGAAACGTCAGCCATCCAGTGACTGAGCCCACTACCGACTCTATCCAAATTCCCCAGATGATCACTGAGGACAGAAAGAAAGGAAACCTGGGTGATATTAACCTGGCACAGAAGCTATGCAGCTTCATGGAGTCCTGTTATAATAGGAGAGTTGCCTGTCTTTCAGAGTGCTGTAGGTAGGTTGCTTCCTGAAGTCACTGGAACGGTATAGATTACAGGCAAATGTTGCAGCCAGCCTCCTCACTTCGCCTGTGGAAGACACTGATAAGTATGGGATAGGATACTTAAGCAGGGCTGTGTCCTAGCTTGTAATCACTAGAGAGTCTGTTCTGAGAAAATACTCCCCATGGAAAATGCTCCACCATCCCAACAGACCAAAGTACCAAGTTAGAGTTCATGGCAACTTGCATTTAAAGGATTACTTTCAGCAGGTGTGTGTGCTAATGATCCCTCCTGGGCTCACCTCCAAGCTGGGCGCTAGAGAAAATATAAAAGAGGTGACAAGTGAGGACCAGGGCCAACTGCACAGACATGCCACCGGAGCAGCCCAGGCTCAGAAAGCAGCCCCCATGCTTGAGGCTCAATGCTCTGCAGCTGCCTCATGAAATCCTTAACAATTTTATCTTTGAGTCTATGTTTTGTAAGTGAAGGAGCTTGCCCATCCACTCACACTCCCTGCCACTTCTGCAGGTGGCCAGTCTCCAGCTGCCCTGCCCCCATCCAGTGACTACAGCCACTTGGGCGGCAGGGGCCTGGGCATTGGTGCAGGTTGCCAAAGTGGAGTGCACACACCACATGCATCAAGCCTCGGGGTGGGCCTGGGGGTCCCTGGGAAGGTCTTCACTCCCCCTGCAAATACACCTGTGCCTTAGAGAGCATGATATTAAATAGCAAATAATAAAAACACTATGACAGGTCAAGAGAGAAACAGAGGAAGAAATCTTTTTTCTCCCTGCTTTTTGAACAAAGGACCTTTGGGGAGGTTTGGGGGAATTCTTTTTGGATGGGGGGAATTTCCCTGAACTCTGAAAATTAGGGTGCCAGTTCAGATGCAGACGTGGCATCTGAGGACTCGATGAACACATACGAAAAAAACACAAGGGGAGGGCTTACCAGGACGAGGTTCCTCCCTTGATAATCATTCCCGGTCTGTCTGAGAAAACTAATATACCCCGAAGGGTGTATCCCTGACGGCTTCACAACTATAGAATAAAGTGAGTGATTAAGTCCGGAGTATTTTCTCAGAACAGACTGTCTAGTGATTACAGGCTAGGACACAGCCCTGCTTAATCGTATGCAGTACAATTATCCTAAACACTCTTTGTATATGTACATATACTATATATGAAGCCAGGACTAATTAGAGAAGGTATTGGGAGTGGAGTAGACAAGTTCTTTGGCTTTTTCCTACACAATGTTGGGACGAAAAACCCAATAGTAAAAAACAGCTGAACTCACGCTCCATCCTAGAAATTACCTTTCCAGCAACTTTCTATTGTTCTCATTTTGAAAAAACAGTTAATTTTTTAAACATGGTAGTAATAAATTTTGCTTTTGAAAACGCCCATTAGAACAGGAAAGTACAAGGCATGTACACGCAAATTACAGTGCAAATGTTTATTGGTGCAAAATACATTATATGCGTGTTTATAAAAATCAATTACATTTCATAGCAATTTTCAAATTACTCCAACAGAATTAAAAATCATTTTAGGTTTTTAATAAAAACTCAATTTTATTGCTCAATAAAAGTGAGAAAAATCCGTTGAACTCCTCAGTCCTGCTGAGTTGTCTTGGGGAAAACCAACAAGAGGTTGATAATTACTCACATGTAGAAGAAGGGTATGTGTTTGTGTGAGTGTTTGTGTGAGGGTGTGTGCGTGTGCGCGCGCTTTAAGGAAGTCTCTTCAAGACCTAAATTTTGGCCTGTTTTACCCCAAATTTCATGGGCTTCTTGCCTTTCTCTAACAAGAAAAGTAGCCAGGATCCTCTTACCTGTTTATATGTGTGCCCCATATTACAAAGAAAAGGCTAGGGGTTGAGGTGATGGCTTCAGGAAGCTCTGCTTCCTGTCAGAGTGAAGGTGTATCTTCATGGCTGAGTCTCTCTGAAGGACTGCCTGGATAAGATTTCCGGGAAGTGCTCCCCATAGACCTAGGCAAAGGATGCTCTCACTTGAGCCGCATACCTTAGCTTCAGAGAGAAAATCTGTGATGCTGAGGTGACACTGGCCACCTGGAACAGAAGCACTCCCTCCTAGTCCATGCTTTGGGTACCTTGAACTCTCAAATTTGCCTACTAAATGCTCCAGACTGCTTCTAGAACCTGTGTGGGCTGTTCTTTAAGTGGCCACAGCATAGCTATGATCATATTCCTAGCTGGAGAAAGACTCAAGGGCAGATTTTTGCAGGCTGCTGTATTTGAGTGGTGATGTCCACACACCTTTGAACTCTGTGAAGGTCAAGTTGCAGGCTGCAAAGTAGCCAAGAGCACAAAAGGAGCAGGCCCATGGGTTGGCATAGTGAGAGCCTTCATTTGTACTTTTGCCTGTCTGCAAATGTCAGAGCTGGACCTGCTGCCAGGAGACCGTGTGCACAAGGGCCTGACTGGAAAGCTTCCAAGGCAGAAGGCATCTTAAAGGAAGAGGGAGTCAGGGAGAAGGTTGACCCCATAATAGAGTCTTTCTCCAGCTGAAGGGATGATTGTGAGGATGACATAAGGCCCGACCCTTATATTTGTCATTTATTGTGATGGGAAATTCAACCAACTTGAAGCTAAAACTTACTGAATAGCATTTTATTTGATATAGAGAATGTTACTGAACTATCCAAAGTTCCCTCGACTTTAATATAGTAATTCAGCTTTCTGGAGATCGTTCCCAGTAAGATGTTAAAATGTCCACCAATTTTACCCTGTGACACTGCTAAGGCTGCCCATAGGCCAGAAGAAGCCTTGCTAAAGTCTAAGAACGGGTCCTCTATGAGTTTCTCTTCTGTGCTTCCCTGAATAAACACAAAGACATCTCTCTGCTTGCCTGAACCTGAGGTCTGAAGTTTTACTTGTAGAGGGTCATTCTTTGGCTTAAACTGAGAGCAACTGAAATAATGAGATCCCACATTTCAAGCTTTGGTTCAACTGAAAGCAGAGACATTCTTCTCACAGTCAGTGTGGAGACAGAGCTAGGCAGAGAGAAGGAATAGTGCAAAAGTTCTTAAGAGTTCTGGGTACCTGCAGAGCACCCAAACACAGGGCAAGGCAATCCCAGAAATGAAACAGGAGGGGCTGAGACAACTGGCCCCTTCACAGACTTGCCCACCCTGGATACTTCAAATGTGTAGGGTTTCAACTGAGGCTTATTTTCTTTTTCTGAGATAGATTTCATTCCGTCACCCAGGCTAGAATACCATGGCTCAGCCTAGCTCACAACAACCTCCAACTTCTAGACTCAAGCAACTCCTTCCTCAGCCTCCCAAGTAGCTGAGACTGCAGGTGCCCACCGTAATGCCCAGCTAGTTTTTCTGTAGTTAGTAGAGACAGGGTCTCACTCTTGCTCAGACTGGTCTCGAACTCTTCAATCTCAAATGACCAGAGTGCTAAGATTACAGGTGTGAGCCACTGCACCCAGCCAACGTACATATTTTTGCAAGCATAAACCTTCAGGTATACTAAGACACTCACGTGAGTGTTAACAGTTATGAGTACGTGAAGCATGTTCACAAAGGAATAGGTCAAGAAAGAAAATATACAAATGCATGTCACTGCAGTTGGTAATTGTATGCACTCAACTTTGTTAACTGCTGTCATCTAAAAAAACGATGACTTAAGTCTGTTGATGAGATCAATCAAAAACCGTGATAGGTTACCACTACACGTGCAGTTGCCTGAAGAGCTGAGCTCTCAAGACATTTTACCTTTCAAAAATGCCGATGTACAAAAAGAGATGGACAAAAAAGGCATCTCTTCTTTGAGTGAGAAGTTTTCAGCGTTTTTATGTACACAGACAGGATGATTACCCACAGGTTCAATGTTGTGATAATGCCCTTTGGGAGAGTCAAATTTCTGATGTCCAAGGCAGCAGAAGAAAAGTTCGTCTCAGCTCTCAGAGAGAGATGAGTTCACTCTGTATTTGTCCTCTGCAGGCTGACTGGATGGTGTCTGCCAATGTCTGGCCTAGTCTGCTCAGACTCACCAGTAATCACTGGCAACACACTCACAGACACACTCAAAACAATGCTTGGCCAGGTTTTTAGGTGTTCCTTAATCTAGTCAAGTTAAAATGATCATCCCAAGTCTGCCCCTTGTCAGTCTGGCACCCACAGGCATCTCCTTAAACCATACTTAATTTTCAAATAAAAACAAGATCGAGGTAATTAGTCCCAAGTAACATGTTGCAACTAGCCTACAATTGTGATTTGGGGGATTTTAGAGTTTAAGGATTTCAGACTTTAGGGACTTTGGACCTTCAGGACCTCAACATTTGGGACCACGGCATTTGGGATCACATCTTTCCTAATCATGATTCAAACCCCTTTTCATAACAGCATTCACTACACCTGACTTGATCTAATGAGCCCACACTCAGAGCCATAGTCTCCTTAGCCACGCTCATTAACTTCATGAATGAACTTGACTTTGTCTGCCTAGATCCATGGTTACCATGAGGTTTGTTTAGTTTGTGTAAACAGTTGGGTCCTGTCAGCCCTTCCACGGTTGTCTTCTAAGGTGAAACTAAGAGAAGCTAAATCAATACAATCCGATCTCTCTTTAGCTTATAAAAGAAAACCCTTTATAACTGCATCAATTTTAATCATTATCTCTAAATATCCTGTGACTTTTAAAGAAAAGGTAATATAAAATGAGACTTAAAAGAACATAAATCCTGAAACACACTTAGTTCCTTTTCTCACAGTAACTTCAAATAACCTAGTCCAAGACGGCACTTACTCGGTTTGAGAGACAATCTTTCTTTCACACATCAGATGTCAAAAAGCTGACCTACAGTTTCCTGTCTGCATATTTCAAGCAATTCATGCTGTGATGGCTTTGGCCTGCTTGCAATTCATCAAGTGCTTTGCTTTTATTTCCAATTGCATCTATTTTAATAATTGCATTAGTGAAAGTATCTAACAAGTAACCACATCCTAGTAATTTGAGTCAGGGTCATAAGTGTGCCCATCACCCAGGCAGTACCCACTGTGCTCATTAGGCAGGTGTCTGCCCATCCTCTCCTTCCTTCTCTCCCCAACCAACCCTCAATGAGTCCCACTTCCCTCTATACACGTGTGTGCCCATTGGTCAGCTCCAGTCTAACAGCGAGTGCCTGCAGTGTTTGTTCCTCCATTCCCTAGACATCTTATCCAGGACGACAGTCTCCAGTTCTATCCAAATTGCTGCAAAATGCCTCACTTCATCCCTCTATGTGGCTGAGCAGTACTCCATAGAATACACACACTACAATTTGTCAATACACTCATGAATCACGGGGCACCTGGGCCAAGGCTACATTTCTGCAACTGTGAACCATAATGCAACATGCACTTGAGGGTGGGTGTCCTCCTGACAAAATGACCTCCCTTCCCCAGTAGTGGGATTGCTGGATCAAATGATAGGTCTAATTTCAGTACTTTGAAGAATCTCCATACAGTTTTCCATAGAGGTTGTACTATTAATAATTTGCAGTCACACCAACAGTGTACAAGCATTCCTTTTTCTCTGCATCCACACCAGCATCTATTATTTTTGGACTTTTTAATAGATGCCATTGCAACTGGAGTAAGGTGACAGCTTACTGTGGTTTTAATTTGAATTCCCCTGATAATTAGTGACATTGAGCATCTTTTCATATGTTTACTGGCCACTTGTTTATTTTCTTTGAAAAGCTTCTGTTAGTGTCTTTTCCCTGCTTTTCAATAGGGTTGTTTATTTTTTCTTGCTGATTTGCTTGAGTTCCTTATAGATTCAGGTTATCCTTATAGATTCAGTTCCTTATAGTTCCTTATAGATTCAGCCCATTGTTGGATTTATAGCTTACAAATATTTTCTCCCCTTCTGTAGGTTGTCTATTTGCTCTGTTAATAATTTCCTTAGCTGTGCAGAAGCTTTTTAATTTAATAAAATCCTATTTATTTATTTCAGTTGTTGCTATGATTGCCAGTTGGATCTTTTTTAATAAATTCTTTGCCTAAGCCAATATCTGAAGGGTTTTTCCAACATTTTCTTCTAGAATTTTTGTGGTTTCATGGCTTACATTTAAGTCTTTTATCCATCTTGAATTAATTTGGGGGAGTAGTGAAAGATGTGGATCCTGTTTCGTTAGTCTGCATATGGCTATCCAATTTTTCCAGCACCATTTATTGAATAGAGTTTCTTCTCTCCAGTGTATATTATTGTGTGCTTTGTCAAAGATCAATTGGCTGTAAGTGAATGGTTTTATATCTGGATTCTCTGTTCTGTCCCATTGGTCTAAGACTCTATTTTTGTGCCAATACTATGCTGTTTTGGTTACTATAGCCTTGTAATATAGTTTGAGGTCCGGGAATGTCAGACCTCCAGATTGTTCTTTTGCTTAAGATTGCGTTGGCTATTTGTGGGGTTTTTTCTGGTTTCAAACAGTGCTTTAAATTATTTTTTTTTTGATCTGTGAAATATGATGTTGTTATTTCATTAAGGATTGCATTGGATCTGTAAATAACTTTAGGTAGTATGGACATTGTAATAATTCTGATTCCAGCAGTCCATGAGCATTATATGCTTTTCCATTTGTTTATTTCATCTGCAACTTATTGCCTCAGTGTTTTGTAGTTCTCCTTGTAGAGATCTTCCATCTCCTTGGTTAAGTATGTTCCTAGACATTTTGTTTTCTTTGTGGCTATCGTGAATGGTATTGAGTCTTTGATTTGACCTTCAGCTTGACTGTTATTAATGTATAGGAATGTTATTGATTTGTGTACATTGATTTTGTGACCTGGGACTTTGGGGAATTAAGTTATCAATTCCAGGAGTCTCTTGGTGGAGTGTATTATCGGTTCAGTGGGTTATGTCAACTCAGTAAGTTTTTGCGTGGAAATAAGTTTCCAATTTTCTTGGATACACACCTAGGAATGAAGTTTTGAGGTCATGAGTAGATATTTTAATATCTTAGAGAGGGAAAGATGATGTTTCAAATGTTGCCTGAACCTTGGGTTTCCCTGCTCCACCAAGAAGTCATGTGGTACCAGTGTGAAATTTAACTAAGCTATTCTGTCCTTCCTATCTCAACTAATGCAATGGTCTGAGCAGATCTCCTTTGATAAAAATGACTGTGGTGCTCTCCCCAACCTGCTCCCTGTGGAACAGTGTTCTAAAACAAAGTTTATACTTAAGTAAGTATTCTTCCTTCTAAAAAGAAATAAAAAGTAGCAATTTCTGCAACATTCAAAATGGGAACATGGCAATGTGCCCTTGTTTGGCTCTTAATAAATCTCCTCCTAGAACTTTAGGGCCTTGAAGACCAAAATAACACAATGACTTGGAAGAAGAGCCTGGCGATTTGCCAGTCATGGTGAATATTTTTTCCCCAAGAAGATCCTTTTGATTCCTTCTGAATGTGGACCAAGAACGGGGAAATATATAAACCACATATTGGTTAACTAGATGTGCGTTATATTTTTTATTCATGTAAACAGCTGGCCTGATCACACACCAACTAGTTGAAATGGAAGTTAAAGCACATGGGCCACGTAACATTAGATCATTTAAAAATAATAATTTGGTATTATTTTTGGTAGACTTTTCTGTCCTCTAACTTGTATTGTTTGTAGACATAGCTACAATTTGAAGAACAGAATGTATCCTCAGAAATGTGCTACATTGATAAGTTATGCCATGAAGAAAGAAGCAGGATATATTTTTGACTTTCCCATTTGACTGCTGTAACTTGCATTTCTCACTTCCCATGTGTGTCATCAGAGCTTATATTTTTTTTCTTGTAGGCTTTTCAATTCTCTCTGCTCCTTCCTTGTTTTCTTCATTTTGACTCCATAATTCGTGAATCACCAATTTCACCATTTGTGATTATTTTCAAACGATGGCATTGCATACATCCATTTCAGGGATATATCCATCAAGAGAAAAATGCTAATGTCAGTAAGAATCATCTCTCTAATTTGTTAATGCATGTCTGAAAAATACAGAACGTGTGGTATGGGTACAAAAATAACTTGAAACAGAAGGCTGGGGAGAGAGAAGCAGATAAAATACACATACTAAGTAGTTTGTTGATTCTTTCCCTCATAAACTAACCCACGTGTCACTGGCTGCCCTGGGATTTCTCTAGCGCCTGCACTTTATACATCCCCCAGTGAAGTTCCAGAGCCCTGATTCTCCAGGTTCATGCTTGTCAGGCGTGAAGCATCTTTCTTTCCTGGCCACTCTTCTAAGAGATGGAATGCTGTAGCTTCATGCTAATCACAAGTTTCCTTGGGAAAATTCTTTGGCTGCTCTACAAACAGCTCAAATCCAATATTTCACCAGCGATAAGTGAAATTTATGGGGTCTGTGATTATGATTTGTATTGTGGCCTTTGTGATTTGTATGAATATGAAGCATCCCAAGTGTATGTGCAAAGAATTCACGCATTACACAAGGACATCAATGAGATGCAGGCCTTGGGCTGCATGCTGCTCTGCACAGTGCAGAATAGTGATACTCCTCAAACTGCATCGCCACAGCTTTCTCCTTCCTAAGATTCTTTTACCTGGACTCTTCCTCTATAGCACAAAAAGCCTTCTCTCTCAACTTTGCCAAACAAACCTTTGTCAGTCACTATTTGTTTTTCACTGTCACTGATTTTCTCAATTCAGCTCAGCAGTTATTATGGTGCCTGGTGCTGTTCGAGACATGGAAGGATTGTTAAGAACAAGTTGTTTTGAGGAGCACGGGAGACAAGCTATGGAAAGATGGGCCTGTAATAGTGCAGGAGATACATGAATCCATGCTGTGGTGGGAGGGAATGTGCATGCAAATGATTGGAAAATGAGGAATTCATTACGTGGAAATAATCTGAGAAGACTTCATTACAGAGTTAATTGCTAAGCAGACCGCTCTCGGTAGGAACTAAAAGATTTTTTTTGGCAAAGTGAGACAGAATGCTTTTTGAGTTGTAGAGGAAGCATCCAAGTGAGAGAATCTTAGAAATTAGAAAGCTCTGGCAATGCAGTTTGAAATACAAAACTCTGCAGAGCCATAGCTCAGTCGGCAGGGTCCTGGCCACATACACCTAGGGTGGCAGATCTGAACCTGGCCCAGGCCTGCTAAACAGCAATGACAACTGAAGCCAAAAAAAGAAAAAAAGAAAAGAAAGCCAGACTTCGTGGCAGGCACCTGTAGTCCCAGCTACTTGCCTGAGGCAAGAGAATCACTTAAGCCCAAGAGTTGGAGGTTGCTGTGAGCTGTGATGCCACAGCACTCTACCCAGGCGACATCTTGAGACTCTGTCTCAAAAAAAAGAAAGAAAGAAATACAAAACTCATCTAGTCAAAGAGGGCATGGGACCCAATTCTGACAAACAAGTCTGCAGGACCCTGCGGGGTGCTAGAGTGAGAAATCTTTGCTCCCTTTGAAGCAGGTGTAGCTGATGGTGACTTTCTGCCCTCATCACAAGAACCAGAGGAAGAATCCAGGTTCCGTAATTACTGGCCCAGTTCTATTCCCAAAAGTTTGGCACTTGTCCCTCAAAGCCACATCAGAAAAAAGAGGAACAAACTGTTTGAGAAGAAGGAGAGAGAAGTTTATTCCCATCCCCCTGGAATGACAGGGGCTGGGGTCAGAAGCTGAAGCAGTTCTCTCCATGTGAAGGAAAGGCCAAGCAATCGTGAGACTCTGCCCCCAATATCTCTGCAGCCTCTTTTGTAATGTGAGAGAAAGAATAGGTCTTGGTTATAAGTCACATTTTCTAGTATTTGAAGGCAGGCTGACTCCTAATTGATGATCTTAGGTGAGTTTTTGAACAGGGAGTTGTCCATATTCTAGTGGTATTTGGTGATACAAAACTTAAAATTAAAAATGCACATGATTGTAGAATTATTTCATGAGAAGGGTATTACTTTACATCTTCCAAGTTTATTCCCTGGAAGAACCACACTGAAATAGTTATATATCTCCATTTCGTGATGTGTAGCTAAAAGTAGATTTTCTGATTTTTCAGCCATGTTTGACCCATTAAGCCTCACTATCTCTGACAAGCAAATCTAAAACCCCTTTGCATGGCCATAAATTAATGCCAGTGAGAACTGCAAGGGACAGATACATTTACAAGGTCATTTATTTTTTCTTTAGTTTTTCTTCCAACCCCATGAAGTCATCTATTTCTGCTGGCATTTTTTTTCATATTAAAGGATTATTGTATCCTTTCCAAAATCTAAGCTTTCTATAGCACCTTTTCATATTCTATGAAATAAAGATATTTTAAAAACTCAGTTTCTCACCCCTTCAATAATTGCTTTTTCACCAATTTTGGTAAGTGTCAGCATCAGGCAGGTTTAAGGATAGCATGTGTTGAAGGTGAGCAACTTGTGTCAGAGCAAACAACCTACAGAGACTGGAAGGTGCCACACCGGCCAATGAATCACATGACTGGTCTTCAAAACCTGTTTGGGGACTTTTTAAACATCTCTACATTCGTCTCCAGAAATCCTATCCAGCGGGTCAGGAATAAAGATCAGAAATACATATTTTTAAATCTTTCCAAATACTCAGCCAGGTTTGGGGACCACTAACCTAGTCCAGTGCTCCCCAAGCAGGCACACAGTCCAGCCAGGGATGCTGTAGCAATGCAGATTCTGTTTCAGTAGATCCCACGTTGGCCTGAGTGTCTGCTTCCTGCCCAGCTCCCAGGCAATGCCCATGGTGGTAGTGCATGAAGCACACTTTAGCAAAGATGGTCTAATCCACACCCCAGTGCCACACTTTTGGACTACAGGCAAGAAAACTGAGGCTGGGAGAGATTCAATGAGTTACCCAGGTCACATGGGCAGGCAGTGGAGGGATGTGGAAGAATCCAGGTTCTTTAATTCCCAGCCCAGTTCTATTCCCAAAAGTTTGGCACTTGTCCCTCAAAGCCACATCAGAAAAAGAGGGACAAACTGAGAAGAAGGAGAGAGAAGTTTATTACTTTGCCAGCAAAGAAGACAATGGTCTCAAAATCCAAATTCCTGCTTCTGAGCAGAAGCACAGAGCTTTTTTTTTTTTTTTTTTTTAGAGACAGAGTCTCACTTTATGGCCCTTGGTAGAGTGCCATGGCATCACACAGCTCGCAGCAACCTCCAGCTCCTGGGCTTAAGCGATTCTCTTGCCTCAGCCTCCCGAGTAGCTGGGACTACAGGTGCCCGCCACAGCACCCAGCTATTTTTTTGTTGCAGTTTGGCTGGGGCTGGGTTTGAACCCGCCACCCTCGGCATATGGGGCCGGCGCCCTACTCACTAAGCCACAGGCGCCGCCCAGAAGCACAGAGCTTTTAAAGGTTCTGATCTCAAAATCCCTTGTGGGGCCAGCACAATCTCACGACCTCTGACCAGAGTCAGCCCATCTTCAGCTAGAGGACCTCGTGACCTCCCCACACTCCATCTTCAGCTAAGATCTTGTGACCTCTGCCCAGATGATTTCCTTGAGATATCTCCTGTGTCACAAAGAACAAGAGACATTCCCTGCCCCTCCTGATCACTGGCCAGAGGCAGGGATGCAAGTTCCAGTTCCCAAAAATGTGGGGAGACAGAAAATAGTTTTGCCCTTTTTTTTTTTTCAGGCCATTCTCTCGGTAACAGTGCTCCCTGCAACATTACACCAACTTAAGAGAAGATCCACCTGCCTGTGAAAACCACTGGTGTCAATGACGACTGAAGATCACGAAGCTACTTTGGTTCACTCTTGTGTTTTCTTAGGGAGTCTTTGACTAGTTTGTGTTCCCATTCTCCACCTCTTTTCACCTTCTCTAGCCTTCCCTGATCTAGCCTGTGGTGTGGCAGTAAATGTTTAACTACCAGATTTTTGCAAAAAAGGGACCTGATTTGTAATGTTTCCTGATTTCTATGGTTTAAATACTCCTACCATGGCCAATTGGAAGTTACCAACCTGACATTTTTTAATATGAAGCAGGAAAAAGATGCCCCCAGTCAGCTGTCAAGAAATAGTGGAGGCTGACTTCTGCACACCATTGCCTCCAGTCTTCTGGCTCAGAACAGTAGCTGGGGATGCAGCCAGACTGCAAGGAGTTGGTACCTGCCTACAAGAAATAAAACCAGGGGCGGCACCTATGGCTCAGCTGGTAGGGCGCCAGCCCCATATGGTGAAGGTGTGTGTTCAAACCCAGCCCCGGCCAAACTGCAACAACAACAACAACAACAACAAAATAGCTGGGCATTGTGGTGGGCGCCTGTAGTCCCAGCTACTCGGGAGGCTGAGGCAGAGGAATCTCCCAGGCCCAGGAGTTGGAGGTTGCTGTGAGCTGTGACACCGTACCAAGGGCAATAAAGTGAGACTCTGTCTCTAAAAAAAAAATAAAAGAAACAAAACTATTGCTTTTGAAGCCAGCCAACTCTGCAGTAACTGATAAGATATATTGATTTGTGTGTCTTAGCAAAGCTAACACAAAGAAGAGAGAAAAGGTGATGGGGAAAGAATGTGCTTATAAATGAAGTGAAACATTTAGAGATCAAAAACAAGCAAACAAAAATTGACTGATTACTCTGCAGGCAGAAAATTGTATAGATAGATGCTTTCATTTAATCAAAATACAACCAAAACCTGAGATCAATTTACAATTCAACTCAGCAGTATCGGCTTCTATCTCCTGTGCTCAGGGCATTTAGCGAGGCTCTTGCAGTAGAGGTTTAATTTCATGGGATTTTATTGTAATTTTTCTGTTTTTCCTAGAAGAAACCACTTCTGCTAGGAGTCGCCCTGAGAAAGCTGAGACAAACAGCTCTCTGTGCCGATGCAGAGGTGAGGCCTTCCTTCTGCCTTTGGACACCGGCTCATTTCTATTTTTATAAGTAGAGGTTCTCTATTAAAAGAGATTCATCACATTAAGTACGTTATATGGTTCTAGAGAGAGAATACATATAGTTATACACAACAGATAACTAGAATCTGTGTAACAAATACGTACATTGTTTAGTCAAATCATACAAAGTAGGACTAACATAACATCATTGCTATTCTTCATTAAAAATGGGTTAAATTGAACAGAAGTATTATTTTTCCATGTAATTAATGAATAATAAAAGTCACATGTAAGGAAAAATAAGAGGAATAAATGTGGACTTCTAACACAGAGGAACTTTAGATATTACATACAGGTAATAGTTCCTGGGTTATGAACAAAATAGGTTCTGTGGGTTTGTTCTTAAGCTGACTTCTTATGTGGGTTGGAACAGGTACATTTATTTATTACTGGTAACAGCCTGTTCTTAAGTGCAAGTCAGATGTCAGTTGGATGTTTGTAGCTTGTGGACTGTTTGGAAAAGCCTCCATTCTTAAGTGCAAGTTGTTGTAACTTGGGGTCTGCCTGCATTTCTATCAAAAATAGCCTTGCTTTTCTCTTAAATTACCATTTTCTGGTTTCTCTGCCTAATAAAAATTCCTTTCACCAATAAAAACATTTTCCCCACTCTCCACCTAAAGGTTGTCACCACTCACTAGCTCTCTTGGGGAAAAAGTACAATTCTTGCCTGTTACCCGTATTTAGTACATGCTGTGGTCCTATATCCCCACCTCCCCAGACTCCCTTTATCACTGCCTTTCTTGGTCAATTCGTCACTGCAATTCTACCAAGGTATGGTGATATAACCAGACAAGATGGATTCCCTAAATATTTTGGGACGTGTTAATCATCACCTTTTATTAATGCTCAAATGACACACACTAAGAGTTAATTCTAAAGTCTAAGAGCCTTTATACTTCCATACAGACCTCCTATTGGAGGGTTGGAAAAGATTTCTAAGTTTTACATTACAAATTAGAAAGTGAACATTTTTAACCTGATAGAAAAACAACCAGAGGGAATAACTGCTGATGCCTTTCTACATTGATGTCAGAACTGGTGGTACTGGCAGGCCTCCTAATTCTCACTCCAGAACGGTGACTAGAACACAGTAGATGTCTTTAAGAGACGTAAACAATAAGCTGACCAATGGGTGGTGCCTGTGGCTCAAGGAGTAGGGCCCCAGTCCCATATGCCAGAGGTGACGGGTTCAAACCTAGCCCCGGCCAAAAAAAAAAAAACAATAAGCTGATCAACTTTCCTTTTCAAAAGGCTGTACTCATCATTTCAGTTACTTTAGGAATTGTGACTTTTCCACTTTTTGCAAATGCGGGCAGAAACAGTGAGTGCTTTCTCATTTTTCCTCTAATGCTGAGCCGTACCTTTGGGGCTAGAACCGCAGAGCCACTGTCTAAGGGCCCGGTTTCTGTCACAATAACTCTCAGGAGATGCCCATTTCCTCATTAGCCAAATGTTTTATTCCTCTTACTTATAACTTGTAACTTTAGCAAAATCCTTGCCAAGTGATCAGGAAGGTCCTTTTGAGGAGCATAATCCTGATTTTGTTCCTTTTTGCTCTCTTTTCCTAGTAATGCTGTCGCCTCTCTAGCCCTCTCTCTCCTCCTCTTCCCTCTCTTCTCTACCTCTGTTTTTATAATCTGGTTACTCTAATTATAATCTCCCTCATATAAAAGGAAAATAATTTTGAGAAAGGAAACATTTTTGACCTCTCGGAGTGTAAGCAGCTGGGGATCTACTCACCCTTTGTGCTCCTCAACACCCTCTTGTTTTTCAACACCAAGTTCTTTGGGCTGCAGACAGCTGAGGAGCACGTGCAGCTCTCCCTCACCAGTGTAGGGCGGAGTCCCACCAGTGCTCCACCCCTCGAGGCACTGCCAAGGTGGTGAGCATCCGCTGCTGTGCCCCAGTCCGCCAGAGGAAAGGACGAGACCCGGGTCCTGGGAAACGGAAGAGAGAAGATGAAGCTCTTGTCTTAGAACAGCATGAGAACAGCATGAATCCCCGCTGCTGTCCTGTCAAGTTCTATGAATTCTATCTCTGAAAATGTCCTGAAAGCCTCTGGACTCACAACAATGTATTCTACCTGCAACCCGAGCGGCCCTGCATCGCCAAGTCCCCTCTCTGGTAGCCTGCGATTCCCACGGACCGCAGCATGTTGGAGAGCATGCTCAATCACATCCTGGCTATGCGTGAGATTTATGAGGAACTGGGTCGTTCTGCTGAAGAAGACCTGGACTAAGCCCAGGGCCATCTGTATCCATTTTTCACATCATCAGTGTCTGTCCTATGGCCACGTTATGCAGAGTGACTGGCCCAGAAACCACTGCTACTCATTCTGAAGGGACCCAACTGCCCCTTTCCACTCACCTATTCCCTGCCTTCTCTAGGAACTCCTGGCTTTGACCTTTTCCATACCACTTGACAAGCACAGGGCCCTAACCTTCTGTACTCAGGAGCTGGTCTCCTAGTACAGAAACCCAGCTGGCCCGTTTTCCTTATACTTCAAAGTAAACCCTTTCTCTTGGGTCCAGACTCCGGGTAGAGTGTTAATATCTCTGGTGATCCTGTTGGCTTTGGGTTTCCTGACCCGTCCCACATAGGTGAAGCCTCTTGTTCCTAGCTTTGACCTGGGGAAGAAACTGGCTGCCAGCTGCCAGCTGCTGTCTCTGCCCTATGCCGACTTTCTTCTCAACTCTTCCCCAGTACCACTAAAAAGGGTCTTGTCTGAAAGTTACGAGAGAAATTTAGATAGTAGTGAGGGGACCATTTATCTGAAACACAAAGCCTAGATGCTTTTCCCCTCCTGTGAGATAATTGGTTGCTGGTACCCTCTCCCCACCTCGTCCCCCACCCCGGCAAGCACTAGCCCTTGGTGCTGCAGTTTTAAAAAATCTTCCAAAAGCATTCTTTTCCTCAGAGGCGGAGAATGGCTCTAAGTATGGGGAACAGACTCCTGTTGTGCAGACTCCTGTCCCCTTGGTCTATATGTTTGTCTCTCTCTGCCATATTAGGTTGGCATGAGCCGTGGTGTCAACATGCTCAGCCCCTTTCTGTAAACTGCCTCCCTTTAGTCCAATGGACAGTGCTCCCAAGGCAAAAACTACCTTCTGACTTGGGCAGGGGCTAGGTTCCCCACTCTTGTTTTCCCCCATCATGAGAGCCAGGCCAAGTCTATGGAGGCCTGGGTCATGTAGGATCAGATCTGTGGTCAAAGGACAGGTGAGGAGCTCTTGGCAAGTTCCCCGCCCCTACTGCCTACATCTCTCTTCCCCATCCCAACTTTGAGGTCCCAGAAAACGTTAGTGTCTGGAAAGCGGGGTACCCAGTTCTTTCCCTGTTGGCTTTGCTGTTCCCCAGCTTCCTTTTTGTGTTTTTATAACTGTCACCATTTAGCCACTGTTTAAATTATATATATTTTTCCAAGGCTCCTGGCCTGTCCCTTCAGTGAGCCATGCCCACCCTTGTGTTGTACTGAGAAGCTGTTGTCATGACTAACTTCTGTCTCTGGCATTGTTTGTTTCAAATAAAGAGTTAAAATTGTCAAAAAAAAAAAAAAAAAGAAAGGAAACATTTTTGAAATATATTACCTTTATTCTGGAATTGGCAACACCAGCAGAGTTCTTCATAGAGCAACGGCCACCACATATGCTTCTATTAGGGGAAAACTGAAGCCATAGGGCAGCATCTAACACGGACAAAGACTCAGAGTGGAGAACGTTGCCAGAGTCCCATCAGCGACTGTCTGAATCAGAGTATGCAATGCAGAAAGCCTGGCATAGTATGTCACCATGTAAGTGCCAGTCACACGTGTGGGTGTCAGAGGTCACTTCTTCATTTATAGCTAAAAAGTGGAAGATGACTCATGTGTCCTTGTACTGATGTAAACAAAACACTGTAGGTGGATAGTATCCCCTTGAGGTTGCTGGAGAAGTGAGTGGGTGAGCGGCTGGTGAGGAAATCACTCCACCAGCCTCCTCCCTTTCCCACTGTGCACAGACTGATCCTTGTAAGGTGCCGAGGACGCTGACATACTCCACAGCAGGCGCCAACACCTGAGATCACAGAGAGCACTGACCTCAGTGGCTTAGGGGGCCAATTTAAATTCCATGATCTATTAGCCCAACCTTGCTCTTTCTTCAGCCATTTAAATGGCTCTGCAAGAGGAACTATTTCCATTACATAAAGGAAATTACAAAATGAATGCACCCAGATTCCAGGGAGTTGAAATGTTGGACAGAGACAGAGGATTCACAAATCTTAAATGGGAGTATTTAAGCATTTTTGGTCTTTTATTTAATTAATTTCATTGAAAATTATTGTGTTATTGGTACTTTTCAGGCACATCATTGTATGTATGTTCAGAGGCAACTTCCAAAAAAGGGAGCAAACTATGAAAAAAGAATATTTTAATTCAGTTATCTTTTAGTATATTCCTATATTTTATAGGACAATTGATTCCCGCTCTGTCTGGCCTATATGATAAGGATGAGTGATTTTAAAAATCACACCTGTAATTTATAGTTTAAGCCTAATTTGGCCTCTTAAGAATTACTATGTGCTCAGGCACAGTGGGTCACAACTGTAATCCCTGAGCTCCGGGTGGCTCAGGATCCCCTGAGCTCAGGAGTTCCAGATCAGCCTGGGCCAGAGGAAAAGCAAGACCTCATCTTTTTAAAACTAGAAAAATTAGCTGGGCATCATGGTGAGTACCTGTAGTCCTAGCTACTCAGGAAGCTGGGGCAGGAGGATCACTCAGACTCAGGACTTTGAGGTTGCTGTGAGCTATGACACCAAAGTATTCTAGCCTAAGCAATATTTTGAGACTTGTGTCTCAAAAAAAAAGGAATCACTCTTTTTTTCGGGCTCATATTTACACCAACAGTTGTGACATTTATAATAAAAGGGGGATAAAAAGATTTTAAAGTCAATATTGTTACTTGAGAATAAGTAAATACTCCATGTTATCTGGGATTTCATGAATGATGTGAGGTGCCCCTTCATTCTGAGAAGGCCATCTGGGAAGGCTGTCATTCACAGCTACCGAGGCAGGCCTGAGCGGGAGCCACACATGGTGACAAGGACAGGCAGGAAAGTGTAAGCAGTGTGGATGGACCCATTGCCACCATTTCAATCATGCTGGACTGTCAAAACTTTCGTAGTCAAAAAATTAAATATACTTTCAGCAGTTGGAGTGGTGCCAACTTTGCTTTGTGTTTCATTTATTTTTTGGAAACCAGGCCTTATTCTGTTGCCCAGGCTGGAACGCAGTAGCAGGATATGTAAGTCACACAGCTCAAGCCATCTTCCCACCTCAGGCTCCCAACTAGCTAGAATTACAGGCACACATTACCACATCTGCCTAATTTTTCTTATTTTTTTGTAGAGACAGGGTTTCTGTATGTTGCCCAGGCTGGTTTTGAACTCCTGGCTTCAACCAATCCTCCCCGCTCCGCCTCCCAAAATGCTGGGTGAAAAGCATGAGCCTCTGTGCCCGGCTCACTTTACTATTTAAAAGAAGCCGTTGTTTGGTGCCTACTCCTCAGCAACACATAACTTACTGTAGAATTTCACAGGCTTAGTCACAGCCCACCCCTCCTGTGAATGTGCCTTTCAGAGGGACAAGGGGTGTGTCTGCAGTGTGTTTGCTCCTGAGTCACTCACAGAGTGAGCAATCGGCGATGGGTGACCAGGAAGATGACAGCATCCCATCATCGTTTGGGGTTCAGAAACTAGTAAACACTGGAGACTTGTTTTAGTTACACATAAAAACAAAATCATACATTTCTTGTTCTTTTTGAGGGTGTGTCTGTGTGGAAGTGAATGTGCTCTTGGGCAAGAACACACACACCTGCTTGTTCAAATAGCTGTGAAGAGACCCAAGAGAGCTGGCCTCTTAAGGTCCATGTAGGAGTAAGTAGCAGTTGCCAGGTAAGTTTCATCAGCTAGGAAACCTTCAGGTGAAGTCCGTGACAATCTCCCTGCCGGTGGCTTTGTATGACCTTTAGTTTTCTCATTTTAATTAAAGGAGTCCCTGTAGCTTTATCATCCCTTGTTCTTGCCTCTTCAAATAGAGTATTATTAATAATACATATCATTTTCAATGATGTTAAGATGAGAATTACAGGCCTTAGAGTTAGACTGACAAAACTTATTTAGAGTTCTTCGCAGAGGAGGATTTATCTGCCCTGCTATTCTTTCTTTCTTTCATCACTTCTTTTGATCAGTATGGCCCCTGGATATTTATTTTATACTCTGAGCGTCCTTTTCTTTTCTATTGCTCGTGTTGTTCCAGTTTTGGCTTCTGGGAGCTTTTTCAGTCGGCTGTAGAGCCCCATAGCTGTGGGGTTTTGTTTGGTTTGGTTGGGGGAGCTGTTGCCACTGTTGTTGTTGGAGCATTTCCTTAATTTCTGGCATTACAAGATGTTGCAGCTCATCTCGTGTATGTTCAGCTCAGTCCTAAAATCAGCCATTTCCCTAAGGAGTCTTGGTTCTTCTCACTGAAGGATGGTGTTAGAAACCAAGACCTCTTTGCTTCCTGAGTATTACTGTTGTTAAGCCTTCTCAGAACAAAGATATATATGTGTGTGTTCTAACGAGTACATGTGTACATGTCTATGTTTCTATATGTGTTTATTTTTATCCATATTAAGCCAAACATGAATTCATACTGATGTCTCCAAGTCTAGTCCAATACCACACAGATCATTCTAGCCTTTCCTCTTGGTTCATGGGTAACCTTCTACTCCAAAAGTGAGGCGCCTGCCTCTCAACATCCCACTCCATTTACTGATTTATTCAATACCAGTGTGTGTAACAGCTTGAAAATTAAACCCTACCCCTAAGGAACACAGCTTTATCAACTAGGGTACAGTACTTAGTAGCATTCATTTGCTATTCGTCTTCAATTCTCCATTCATTTCCAAAGTTACTTAAGTCAGCAGCTTCCCCCCAACCCCTTCACTGAAATTATTTTATACATCTGTAATATACTCAGATTATTTTGTCATAGCCTGCATTCCATCCTGGGATCACCATGATCTTTAATGATTATTTTGTATTTTTATGCATTAAGGTTCACAAAATCACTATTATTTTTTCATTTAGTTTGGTTTTTTCCAACCGTGTCTCTCTCTGTTGCCCAGGCTAATGTTGCAATGGCCTCAGTCTAGCTCCAAATAACCTCAAAGTCCTGGGTATAAGTGATCCTTCTGCCTCAGCCTCCCAAGTGGCTGAGGCTGCAGGCACCCACCACAAAGACTGGCTAATTTTTCTACTTTTAGTAGAGATGGTCCTGTTCTTGCTCAGGCCAAACTCGAATTCCTGAGTTCAAGGGATCCTCCCACCTTGGCTTCCCAGAGTGCTAGGATTACAGGTACAAACCACCGCGGTGGGCCCAGAAAATCTCTTTTGTGTTGTGAGGTCCTATTCCCCACTCAAGGAGCTGCACCTCATTAATCATGAGTCACCCATAGTGACTTCCTTTCAAAAAGAATAATGTGAAAAAAGGGCAGCGCCTGTGGTTCAGTGAGTAGGGCGCCGGCCCCATATGCCGAGGGTGGTGGGTTCAAACCCAGCCCCTGCCAAACTGCAACAAAAAAAAATAGCCGGGCGTTGTGGCGGGCGCCTGTAGTCCCAGCTGCTCGGGAGGCTGAGGCAAGAGAATCGCGTAAGCCCAAGAGTTAGAGGTTGCTGTGAGCCGTGTGACGCCACGGGACTCTACCCGAGGGCGGTACAGTGAGACTCTGTCTCTACAAAAAAAAAAAAAAAAAAAAGAAGAATGTGAAAAAGGTAGAGAGGAGGGTAACTTTACAGAGAAGAAACCTGACCAACATTACCTCAGCTATCTGATCAAGGTTAACGTCACCAGTGATAAGTGATATTGATAGAAATTACCCTTGAGGTGTTGTAGGAGAAAGACACCGTATACCTCTGTAACCCATAACTCCAGTCTAACCCTGAGGAAAACATACAAGAAACCCCAACTGAGGGACATTTTACAAAATCACTGACCAAACCTTTTCAAATTTGCCACAGTCATCAAAAACAAAAGAAGTCTGCAAAACTGTCACGGTATCGGGGAGCCTAAGGAGACAAGATAACACAATATAAAGTAATTTTCTGGATAGGATTCTGGAACCACAAAGAGATATTACAAAACGATGGGCGTCTGAACGCAATATGGACTTTAATTGATAATAGTATTGACAAAGGTACCAGGTATGGGATGTGTAGAACTTACCTATTTTACTTTTCTGTATACCTAAAACTATTCCCCAATAAAAATTTCATTTAAAAAAAATAAAAACTAAAGCAGAGAAAAGTAAAGTAAACTGCCTTAAGAAAAAAGGAATTTGTAAATTTGAAAGGAAGAAGAAGCTGTTAAGGATTTTGCTTCATTTGGGTTGTAAAACATACTTCCCCGCTAAGAAATCTTACAGAATTTTTGACTTTGAAAAAAAAATGTGAAAGTAGGACACTGCCTGTTAATCTAGCAAGTAGAGATGACCCAGAGGAACTCGTCTCTGAAGATGTGTTTAGATTAGGTTTCTTGCATTGAGAATGAGCTGATGACCCAAAAACCTTATTTTAAATGCTAACGAGCATCTATTTAACAGAAAATTGCTATATTGTCAAATCCCATCTGGGTCTCATAATCAGTAATTGGGATATAAGTTCCTATCTTTTTTTTTTTTTATTATTCCTCTGGAATATATTAGACTGTTATTTGAAGAAGAAAACTGTGTTACTCACCCCTACCATGAGTCCAAAACTAGACAATAGAGTTTCTTTTCTTTTTTGTGGTTATATGTGTATGTATATAGAATATACATATATAGTATAAAAAATATGTATATCCTATAATGATATATATCATATATATCACAAAATTTTCCATTTTAACTATTTTTAAGTGTACGATTCAGTAATACTAAATACATTCACAATGTTAACTATTATCACTATTTTAAAAACTTCCACATCAGAAAAGAAACTCTGTATCCATGAATTCATATCTTGTACTACATATATCCAATGATGGACGCTGGGGTTGTTTCTTTTCTTAAAAGAAAAGAAATGTATTAAACTTTTCTGAATGGCAAAATTTGGCTTACTTGTAGTTAGCTTTAATGCCTATCATTTGATGTCAAATAGTCATTGAATTTTCTAGAAATGACTTTGCTAACTTTGTGGCTCTACAGGCTTCAGGCCAAAGTCATAGCTGAACAGGTAACAATCTCCCAGAAAGAACTGCTGTTGTTTTTTCACTGGTGCTTGTTTTTTGCTTTTGCACAACTCTTTTGAAATGTTGTGACCTGTCTTCTTTCCCAGTTGTTGTGGCCATCCTGTTGTTAAACTCCAGTAATTCAGATTTCAAGTGATGTATGTTGATTATTAATTAGTATGCCAATTAATGTCATAATTTATAAGTCAAGTTCTTCTGGCTGGTGTAATTATCCAGCTATACGTGTGACAGCAACATGAGCTTAAGGAATTGCAATTGGTGGGATTTACTTGGAGAATTCGTCTGCCCCAAATGAAGCTCTTCTTTCCCCCTACTATAGCTTGTCTAGATTCTCTCCTTTCATTGGATATATTATTTACCTGATCACCCAAAAAAGGTCCCCAGGACGTCCCTTTTCTCACCCTTGTTATAAATCCCACCTGTTTTGCCCCGTGTAAGCATCTTTCATGTCTCCGCCTCCTCTTGGTTCCTCCATTCCTTCCTGAACAAGTGTAATGAGCACCCTTGTCATTCCTTGAGATTCTTTCTGTAGATTTAAACAAGAGGGGCCCTTCTCCTGGGTACTGCGCTGCAGAGGGAACAGCATATGGCAAACACATACACATTAAAACTTGTTGAGGAACACATGATTTTTCCATCATTCAGGATCTGGATGGTGCTCAGCATTGGAATAGTCAATGCCTAACCCCAAAGATCCACTCTCGGGATTAACACTGTTTAAGCCCAAGGGACACAAATCTATCTGCACATCTCTTCTCTACGTGGCTTTCCCTAAAACATTCCCTAAATAAAATCCAACTATCTGAATGCTATGAGAAGCTCTGAGTTGTGTCATTACCCACACAAGGAAAAAGCACCGCTTTCTACACCTTGCAGAGCGATTTCAGTGGCAGGTGCTTAGGTAAGCTGGAAGACAAATTGATAAGTTTATTTTTATGGGCTGAATGGTATTCCCCCAAAACTGATGTGTGAAAGCCCTGGCCCCCCAATATTTGGAGTTAGAGTTAATTCAAGAGATAATTAAGTTAAGAGGAGATCATTTGAGTGTGCCTTAACCCAACAGACTGATGTTTTTGAAGAAGAAATTCAGACATGGACACACAGAGGGAAGACCCCGTGGAGACCCAGAGAAGAGACTGCCGTCTACAGGGAGTGAGGCTTCAGAAAAGAGGAGCTCTGCAACACCTTGATCTTGCACTTCTTGCCTCCAGAACTGGGAGCAAATAAATTTCTGTTATTTTAGCCACTCAATCCATGGGACTTTGTTATGTCAGCCTTTGGAAACAAATATACTTACCAAGGCTCTTCTTCTCAAAGAGCATAACAAACTATCGGTTCCCAGTTGTGCCATTTTCTTGTTTCTTTTTGTGCTCTAATTTGCTCCTAGTAGCAGCCTTCCCTTCTGCCCCGGGTCTGTGTTAGGAAAGCCTCTCCCTGGCCTTGCTTTGGCGCTGCCCTTCCTCACGGGCCTAGTGGTGCAGATGGCCAAGGTGCACCTGCCTGAACCCCATAACTCCTCTTGTTCCAGATTGCCCTGTCCAGATAGCCCTCCTTACCAGGGAAGATGCTGACCTCTCCCTTGAATCCTTCCTTCTGAAGATAGACTATCCACACCCCAAGTCTGTGAGATGGCCCAAAGCATCCGTTTGTGGGTGATGGGCTCAGAGCTCAGACATGTAGACTGGGCTGTCCATATGCAAGTATCCAGACCCCGCATGACATGGAAAAGAGCTGGGGGTGGCAAGAGAGGAAGAGATGAAGTGTGGGGCTGGAGGCTAGAGGCTGGAGGCCAGCTTTACTTACACTGAGACCTTCTGACATGGTTCTCTGAGAAGCCAGGGAGCTCTAAATTCAAACTTTAACTTCCAGATAATTGAGAAGCTATATTCATCAAGACCAGAAAATAGAACATATTTTGTTTTATTGTTTTTAATGTGATTTATAACTTTTATATAGTTAGACACATGATATATGGGTCTTCACATCTTGCTTCAGACCCCACAAATATTGGGGGGAGCAGGCTTGGTGGTTCTAGTGGAACTCTTGAATTAGTGTAGTATTTTCTACAGGTGCACAGGGAGACTAAGGCACATTTTGCAATATGAGACAATTCATATAGGTGTATGTGTATAGGTCTAACACAACATGTGAAGCATGATATGTGTATAGGTGTATGTGTATAGGTCTAAACACAACATGTGAAGAATGATATCAACTTTAATACCAACAAGGAGGTGGATATTAAAATAGCAAATGACTGTGTTTCTGTAAACATTCATTACAATTTTTTAAAACTCAAAAATTTTGGCTTGTTTAAATTATTTGATTTAAATTTTTATTAGATTTTAATTATAACTTGAATTTGCTTTTACTTTTTTTTTTGAGACAGAGTCTCACTATGTCACCCTCCATAGAGTGCCGTATCTTCACAGCTCACAGCAACCTCAAACTAAAGCTGGCCTCCAGCCTCCAGCCCCACACTTCATCTCTTCCTCTCTTGCCACCTCTAGCTCTTTTCCATGTCATGCGGGGTCTTGGATACTTGCATATGGACACCCCAGTCTACACGTCTAGCTGTGTCGTCATAGCTCGCAGCAACCTCAAACTCTTTTGAGCTAATGCAATTCTCCTACCTCAGCCTCCCAAGTAGCTGGGACCATAGGTGCCTGCCACAATGCCCGGCTATTTTTTGGTGGTAGTTGTCATTGCTGTTTGGCAGGCTCAGGCTGGGCTCAACCTACCACCCCTGGTGTGTGTGACTGGCGCCCTAGCCGCTTGAGCTACAGGCATAAAGCCTGCTTTTACTTTTAATGATTATTTTAAGTATGTCAGAAGAAGAATTCATTTTTTATATTTTTTTCTTTATAGAAGAATACATTTTAAACAAAGATTATAATACATTAATCCCTTGTTTGAATCTCCGGGTGGGTTATATAGTAGGCAGACCTCCCAGCCATTCCCACTGAACAGTCAGAACTGGTGATCTGGAAAAGCTCATCCAGAGCTTCATTCCCCAATGTGGTAGCCACTAGCCGCCAGTGGCACCTGAAATGTGACTCGTCAGAATTAAAACACGTTCCGAATACAAAGCACCCTGTGAAAAAAAGAGAGTAGAAACTATCGCAATAATAACTTATATATTGAATACATATTGAAATGATACTATTTGGATATAGTGGGTGAAATAGAATGTATTAGTGAAATTAATTTACCTCTTTCATTTCACTTTTTTAATGAAGTTGGTTTACATTTTATGTCTAGAGCTAGAGGACGGCATGGGCAGACCATCCAGGCTCCGGTGTCTGCCTGTCTCTCCTGCTGTCTCTCAATACTATCTCACTCTGGGCTCCAATTTCTCCAGGTTGCTTAAAGAAATCCCTCTCTATTTCTACCAGCCACCACCACCATCCAGCAAACAGCTTGACACCTTGTCTCTTTGCTCCTTGCAACTCCTGGAGTGACACCTGGCCAACTCTCATTCAGTCTTTGCATATTAGGCATCAGTTACTCATTCAGGAAACGTCTCTGGAAATCCAGGCACACCCATCCCCTGCCCTGATTAGGTGCCCTTCCTCTAGGCACCTATAATTTCCTTTGTGCACCTCTGACCTGAACTTAGCCATGGTTTTATAAGCATCTCATTGTGTATTTGCCTTCCAATATATTAAGAGCATCTTGAGAGCAGAGGCAGGTCTTATCTATTTTTACAGTCCTAGAGGCTATCACAGTGCCTGGTAGTCTAAGTCCTCCATAAACGTTTTGTAGATGGGTGAATGAATCAAGAGTGAAGCAGACTTGGCTTTTTCTCTAAAGCAGAACAATCTAGAAGAGGATGCAGACACGTAAATACATGTGTTGTTAAAACGTGTGCTTTAAATTGTGTTATAAATGACACAGCGTTGTATGGACATTCTGAGCAGAGAAGCTGAGAGCTTTGGTTTTGTAGGTGTATGACCCATGCCCTTAGAGGGCCTAGTGCTTAGTATAATGCTCTGTGGTCACTGTTTTGAAATTCTTAATTGTTTTTCATTGAGCAACTGCACATTTTCATTTTGCTCTGTGCCCTACAATTATGTAGCTAATCCTGCACTAACCCCTGTGGGGCTAGGATGTGGTTGGAAAGCGGGGGGAGGAGGGTCCGAAAAAACATCATCACTAGGATTAGCTAAATACAGTGGGGCTGGGAAAGGGGAGACTGAGGGAACCAATCAAAGCCAAGGGAGCTGCCTGCACAAAGACTCAAGAGAACAAGCGCCCAGGTCCAGCAGCTCATCCCCGCTGCCAATCAGCAGACGGAGGGAACAGCAGTGGAGCTCATGTCATGCTTTGGAGTGGACGTCATACAGAGGACCATGAGACTCTGTCTCAAAAAAATAAATAAATAAAAGAGTAATGTGTTTAGATTTGCGTTTTAGAAAACCAACCTTAGGACGGTGTTAGAATCTTTTCTCCCTTTTGGTATTGGTGAGGGGAAGGGGGCAAAGAGATTAGAGAACAGAAGAAGAGGCACCAGGAAGAGTCTCCTGGGTGGCCCAGGCGACACCAAGCAGCATGAGCTAAGACCTCGCTGCAGGACAGAAAGGACATCCTCGGAGCAGACTCCACCGGGTGGGCAATCCGTAGCACGTCGGACGTAAAGGAAGGAGAGGGGTCAGGATGGCCCCAGAGGCCAGTGAATCAAGCGTTTCATTTTGCTTTGTTTCCTAGGTACAGCCTTCTTTGTTTGTGCCCTTTCTTGCCAATGAGGCATGAACAAACGCCACATATCTAAATGATTATTTGTTTATTCCTCAGTTATTGTGTCATCCAAACATGATCTTTGTGTTGTCTCTAGAACTTGAATGTTCTTATTAATGGGATGTTTGCTGTGATCTTTCAGAGAACAGGCCGGTTCTTGCTTTGGGGGTGGGGAGTGAGCTGATGTAATGGCAACAGCAGACCTCGGCTTCCTGGTGTAGAGTGAGCACCTAGCAGGTGCCCTCTGCTTCCCTAACACTTCACAACAGCATCCCTTCACGGAGGTCATTTTCCTATGTTTGGAGACAAGGAAAGGGTGACTCAGGTGAAGAGTGAGCTAATACGGTAAAAAAGAAAACTTTCAAAGCGAAAAAGTAGAAAAGCAATAAGCAGAAAAGTTTTAAAGCAGTTTTCTGACTTCATGTTCTTCTATACTTTTTCCATCAAATGACACTCGCCTAAAGGGACTAAACAAGAAAAGCTGAACAAGCATTTGAAGTATTAGCTTCACCTGAAGGTTTCTGTTTCTTCCTTTGCTCATCATCTTTGTGGTCATCGTCTTAAAGATGGCTGAAAAAGAACATAAACACTGAACAATATGAGTAAAGGGAAGGGAATGGCCAGAGTGGAAGGGTTGTGGTATTTGTTAAATGACGACTGAGGCCAAAAAGACTTGGGCAGGATGACATCAACGTGGCCACGGAGAAGTTGTGGAGAATCGCAGCTGTACAACAGTCAGGGTGAGTGCACCTGCCTGTGCATCCCTACTTGCTTTCTTCTTGGCATTTATGCCTTTTCGTGGCATCATCTGAGATTATTCTTGCTATCCTGATACTGTTATTACGTACTAACTGTTATCTTGTTCCTGCATTCAACTCCTTTGGGCAAGAACTGTAGTGTTTTGTTTAATGCTATATCCCCAGAGCAGAGGAAAACAATGGTGCATATAATCACTCAATAAATATTTGTTGAATGAATGAATGAATATCATCAAAAAGCCAAGCAATCAGAGGAAAGCAACATAGAATAAACAAAATCTAGCTGAATTGAATTGCTTTACTTACCAGCTTTGGTTATGGAAGGCTACATATAACTATACTCAAAGGGTAAGTTTGCCATTTGTTTTCCTACTGCTGATAACAGGAATCCTAAAAACATACAAGTAAGTCTTAATAAGCCCTGGAAGATAGGCAAGTGGTCTAAGAAGGGGGAAATGTTACAAAGATTACTACATCAGAAATCACTTTAAAGGAACCTTATAAAGCCACATTATATTTTACTGTTAGGCCAATGTTAACTAATTTTTTTTTATTAAGTCATATACACATAGATCATGAATACATTTATGCATATGTGGGGTACAATGTGTTGATTTTGTTTTATACCATCTGACGTGGTTACATCAAACCAATCAACATAGTTTTCGCCTCATTTACTTGACTTGATCATTGTGTTAAGACATTTATGTTCTACACTTGACAGATTTGACTTGTACCCTTGCAATATGCTCCATAGGTGTGGTCCCACCTTTTACCCTCCCTCTATCAAACCTCCCCCCTCCTCTCCCTTCCCACTCCATTTCTCTCCTTCATCCTGGGCTCAATGTTAACTAAATTATCAGAGAACTTGTAAGGGTGAGAACTCTCATTTTATTGAAGGAAATCATAATGGTTAACAATTTGTGCTTTGGCTCAAAATTCAGGTGCCAGCCAGTCAAACTGGAAACAAGACCATTTTTGTTTGTAGACAGTAAGCCCTTCACTCTCTGAGCTTCTTCACTCTTTCATCCCTTAGTGTATCTTTTTTGATACTATGTACTTTTTACCAAATATTAGAATTAATTGTATACACTGGACTCTGAGAAGCTCAGCCTTTCACATACAAATAACCTTTTCAAGCGAAAGGACAAAGGGGAATGAATGAAGAAGTAGATTCCAAGTTTTAAACAGTCCATTTACAAAGAGTTTTTTGGAGTATCACCATTTTACAAGCTGAAAACATTCTGATTTCATATTTAATAGGCAATATCTTATAAACCATTCATCATACACTAACTTTCCTCCAACTCATCGGTATGTAACTTTTGCCTCTTAGGAATTCCTTCTTATATGAAACTATGTCATCTTAAATTTTCATTTCTGTGAACAAATAAACAAATTTCAATTCTGTGAACAAATAAACAAATTTCAATTCTGTGAACAAATAAACAAATGGTACCTCTAACAGCTGTCAAATTATCTTTTGTCCCTAAATTTACTTTGCCATTTAATACAGTCATTCCCTCCTGCAAAATCAAATTCCCTCTTATATGCTCTCTTTCTTTCAAATATCCATCCTTCAGAGCTTTTGCTTATATATTTTGCCTACATTCTTACTTGTACTGTATAGTCAGAGAGAAGCTATTCATTCAGGGACAAGAGTGTACAAGCCAATCCTTCTCTGCCTCCCTCCCACCAGCAGCTCTTCTGCCCCGTCTTCCAGTGGGCATAAATTTGTCTAAACACTTATCCACAGTTCCCTTTTCCTGGGCCTTCCCAACACCAAAAGTGACAGCCCTGCCAGAAAAATAACAAGCCCGTTTTCATCGACAGTCCCTAGTTGGGTACAGACACCACGTGACTACCCCATTGGTTGACTCACCTGGAAGGGCCCTCACCGACTCACAATGGATCGTCATCACTGTCTAATTTATAGACCATGGAACATTCTGTCCATGTGGTTAGAAAAGTGACTCATATGGTTGGGTGTTTTTCCCCCACAAAAACAAATATTCTGTCTCTTTCATTTTGAAGTGGAATGTGAGGCATCAGTTGCTGAGAACTTTCACCACTGTGATTGAGAAGAGTCTGGGGTAAGAAGCTGAGGTCATGCTGAAGAAGGGTTTAGTAATAGCTGTTTGTGCTTTTGTTTTGTTTTTCCAGCTCTTGGAGATTGCGCTGCCTCAGGGTTTGTCTGTATTGAATTCTAAGCATAATTGGGAAATGAGTTCAAAATCCTAGCAAAGATCTGGCTTTTTTTTTTTTTTTTTTTTTGAGCAACAATGCACTGGAATGAGGAAGTGGGAGGTAAAGATACAAAGTAACTATTTGTTTCTATTAAAGTTACAGAACAAATATGCTAGCTATTCTATGTTAAAAAGTAGTCTTAGATTTCTTAATCACTATGACATTGCACAAACATTACTATAAGAATTCCATCTTAAAAAAAGCAAGAAGAGGGCAGCGCCTGTGGCTCAGTCAGTAAGGCGCCGGCCCCATATACCGAGGGTGACGGGTTCAAACCCGGCCCCGGCCAAACTGCAACCAAAAAATAGCCGGGCTTTGTGGCGGGCACCTGTAGTCCCAGCTACTCTGGAGGCTGAGGCAAGAGAATCGCTTAAGCCCAGGAGTTGGAGGTTGCTGTGAGCTGTGTGATGCCACGGCACTCTACCGAGGGCCATAAAGTGAGACTCTGTCTCTACAAAAAAAAAAAAAGGCAAGAAGAAAATTCTGTTACCGCATCATTCTAGAAAATCTGCTTTGACTTCCCCTAGGTCGAGTACTTAGATCTTTTTCAGATTGCCATTAGAACAAATATATGTCCTCATTACACTGTTTTTTTCCTTGACCCTTCTATTTATTTAAGATAAGACAACATTCAACATATAAAGGATCTGAAGCACTACGATAAAAAAAAAAAAATGTACCTATTGAACCCCTCTCCGTCCCCCATCTGGCTAAGGTGGAGAAATCCTTGCCTTTGGGGACTTTACATTATAGTGTCAGAGGCAGAAGAGATACATGAAAGAGTAAATGTTGAAGGAGTAGATGCGACGAGTCCCGGGACACATCCATTTCTAAATGAGGAGTGACAGAAGCAACGTGGACGCTGAATCCCACACGTCATTCTCAGGTCCAATTTACTTGCTGACTAAAGGGAAGATAAATTAAAAAATTCTGGTATCCACACGACTATCACCATGAAGAGCAGACTTTTTGATCCAAGAAAAAGGGAAAAAATAACTTTTTTTTTTTTTGAGATAGAGTCTCACTATGTCACCCTCGGTAGAGTGCCATGGCGTCACAGCTCACAGCAACCTCCAATTCTTGGGCTTAAGCAATTCTCTTGCCTCAGCCTCCCAAGTAGCTGGGACTACAGGGGCCCGCCACAACGCCCATCTATTTTTTTGTCGCAGTTGTCATTGTTGTTTTAGCTGGCCGGGGCTGGATTTGAACCCGCCAACTTTGGTGTATGTGGCTGCCACCGTAACCACTGTGCTACGGGCGCTGAGCCAACTTTCTCTCCTCGAAGATTAAATCTTTCTGTATTTTTTTCCTACTAGGAATGAAACCTCCAAAAACCAGGGGCCGGGGGGGAGGGAGGAGGACGCATGGCTGAAGGAGGGAGGACAGGGGGCGGGATCTCACCCAATGTGCGCACTGTGAGGGTGTATAACACGCCCCCTGGGTGAGGGGCTCTTCTACAAATGGAACTTTACCCTGTAAATGAGAACAATGTAACCTAAAAATTGTACCCTTGTATTAATTTGAATAAAGTTTAAAGAAAAGCAAACAAACAAACAAAAACCGGGGGTGAATATTAACAGCAGTTGTTATTGTGCTGCTGCTATAATAGGAACCTCGTAAGCATGGTTGCCTGTATCGTCTTACTCAAACGTCGCAACAATCCTGGAAGAAATATGTTGTCATGCCCTTCGTACAAATGAGGACAAAGAACAAAGGATGAGAGAGGTTAAGTAAAATGACCCCAAATCACATCTAAAGCATGGCTGGGCAGGGTTCACACCCAGGTGTATCCAGCTAAAAAGCCCACTGCTTTTCCTTACACCAGAGGAGAACTGGTTACTCCTTTTCCCTGTGATGGGTAATTCCTCTACAGAGGAGATGCCCATGTTCTCTCTCCACTGCTGATCTGCAGAGAAACCAGAGGTGGGGGAGGGAAAGAGAAGGTAAAAAGAGTCAGTGAGGGTCAGAAATGATTTGCTGAGTCGCTCGTCCATTCATTGGATCAAACAGAAATATATACTGAAGGCCAAATAGGTGCTGGATACAGAGACACAGTGTGAAAGAGACAACCGTGCTGCCTGGGGAGCCTGCTGTCTCATGGGAAAGACAGACCAAGAAGACAGCACGTCAAATAAGAGAACAAATAGGGGGCCTGGCCAGGGAACAAGGGGGGCTGCAGCCCATTATGAATTCCATTATTGCTGTTCACCTTCCAGCTCTCTCTAAAGAAGTGACACAAGCTGAGTCTGAGAGACGCCCTAAGGAAGCAGATTATAGGCAGAGAACAGAGCAAGCTGAGGGAGGAGGCTGATCACAGGCCCTGAAGGTCAAGAGCTTCCTAGGCATGGCCAGCTGGTCCAAACCTGCTGTAGCATCATTACCAAGCCTTCGGCAGCCATCCGGACCTTCTCCTTCTCTAAGAGCTAGGCCTCTCCTATTGTCCTTGGTGGAGGTCTGGCATAGACCCCTGGAGCTTTCACTGTAGTCCTCACCCCACAGCACCACCGCCCTGTCCCTGAGGCACCGGTCTGGGTGCCACTTCTCAGGGCTATTTCCCTGTATCAGGAGGCAGTTGTCTCTCCACACTCACTTTCTCTCTTTTCCTCCTTTTCCCACAAACCCAAAGGGAGACAATACCTTTCCTTCTGTTCCTTAAGAGCTCAGCCAACAGCTAATACACATGCATTCAGTCATTCACAGACAAGGCCCTCTAGTCTGCAGGATATCTGCCCGGATCACATCTCAGCCGCTTACCTCTCCTCCTCTGTACTGATGGCTCCGAGACCTCGGGCAAGTTGCTCAACTCCTCTGTGCCCCAGTTTAATCGTGTTTAGTTGAGGTTCCACCTTTTAGGTTTTCTAGAGAAATTAGATGTGTGAATCTCTATAAAACGTTTAGAGACCTGTGCCTGGCAACTGACAAGTGCTTGTGATTTGTTTTGTTATCACCATCACTGTATGCCAGTTACAGGGACCAGGCAGAGGACATAACAGATCCGACAGTCTCTCCGACCCAGTTGTTCCTCATCGACATGACAGATGCTACAGTGGAGGTGTACAAAGCCAGGGAAGAACAGACAGACGTGTTGAAAGGAAGAGCTGAACTTTCCCAGGTGAACTAGGGAGAAGGAGAAACAGGAAGCAAAGAAACCTTTTCCAGGGGCAAGAACACCCCGTGCAAAGGCAGAGAAGTGTGAAGGGGTGAGACCTGGGTCCGCATGGGGGAGGCAGGGTCTCGGTGGACAGAAAGGTGGGAGGCAAGGTGGTCTCTAGAGCCTGGTGACAAGCAGAGTCTGGATCATCCCCAAAATGATCTAAATCTCTAAGCAGGTAAAAAACTGCATATGCTTTGAGTTTGGAGACAGGTCTCTGCAGGAGGCATGGAGTGGACAGCTCACTAGCTCTCCATCGGTCAGCTACCTTGTATCTTAAATAAGCTTTTACAGCCTGGCCTGACCTGCGGATGTCCTTGCCAATTACAACATTGTTTCTATTCGAAATAAAAATAATTCCAAACATCCTACAGGCAAAACAAACTTCAGAAAACTTGTTCATGAAATCAGGTCCTCTGGCAATGAACCTCCCCGATTTTAGTTAAAAAACAAAAAACACAATCTCCCAAGGATTGAGAAGAACAAACAAAGCAATGTTGTTTTATTCTAAAGGGATCAAAAGGTTAATCAGAAACCTTACTCTAAAATCTGTTATTTAGATTCCTTCCCATCTGTTATCCTTAAATTGTGAAATTAGCCTGACACCCTCATTCTGATTGAGGTCTGTACAATGTGTATTGATGGAGTCTGTGTGCCGGGCATTATGCTAAGCCCTTTATACCATTAGTTAGTCTTTACAACCCCCCTAATGTAGGTATTACTGTACTACTTTTCAGATGAGGAAATTGAAACTCGGGGGGTTAGCTGATTTTACCAGGGACACACAGTTGGCAAGTAGCAGAACCAAAGGTGGTACTCAGATCTGTCCGTGTCCAAAGTCGGTGCCCTCCATTTCCCATTATGGCTCTGTAGATCAGCCAACACTTAAAACACTTTTATTTGGTCTTCAGCCGTTAAAAATAATCCTGTTTTAATTGAGTGACTGGTTTGGGTAACAGGTGCCTTGAATCTGTGCTGTTTGTCCAAATTGCTCCCATCCCTTCCATGCCGACCTTGATCGAGTATTTAAGCATGACAGTATCGTCTGTATGCTTTTCAAATGGATAATTTTACATGCTCAAAATCTCACAATATCACTAAGCAAATATTAGCATCCATTAGTTGTGAATTGGTGAGTTGAGCTGAAACAGGATGAATGGCAAGTTCTGGGATGTAACAGAAGTGGGAGCTAATAAAGGTTTAATGGACTCATGAGTCCACAGTAAGAAATTTCCTACCTCTAGCAGCCACCAGAATGTAGAGACCTCAGGGTGCTTGCCTGGCTTTGCCAACTTCATTCCTCCCTTCCACCTTTTACCACCAAATCCTAAACACATAGTTGGATGTATGAGTCCTCAGTTTTGTATTAAATGACTCACAATCTCTTCCTGGGAGTCATTTGGGAACAAATTTCAGAATCATGAATAATGTATTTTCTAAGTCAGAACAACACCCTGTGTCCAATTAGTCTCAGCTAAGTTCCAGTGACGGAATTCCACCCACCTTGACTCAGGACCACACAGTGGTGACATCAAGGGGTGGATGGACACCGCAGAGAAAATTAATGAATGGAGGGACGCGCTGAGCCATGTGCATGTCCCTGGGCCCTCCTCAGAGACAGTCCTGACCTGCTGGCCTGCATGAAGGCCCAGAGGTGGACAAGCCTTATCTTGACATGCTTCTACTGTGTCACAACAATCACAATGTGTCAGGAAGAGGCAAAAAGAAGCAACTAAATTACAGGAGCCCCAGAAGTTGCCATACATAGGGGAAATGGGAAAATGTAGCTAAATGTACCTTTATTTACCAAATTTTGCAAAATATTCTCTATGTGTTGGCCGCCTCTTTATATATACATGAAGCTCTTCACGCTGAACACATTCTAAGATACCTGTTGTTATGCAAGATTCTTAACTTCTCCTACATATAGAGACTTTGGGGGCACCCTGTACATTAAACCACAGATGCATTAACAGAAGTGTCCCCAGATGCCTGGCTCTGTAGCATTTTTCCCATGCATTTTAAGGAAATCCAGTGTCCTTGTGTCACAGTCTCTAGGCAAGTCCGGATTGGGGTTTGACTGCAGAATCATTTTACGCATGCACATGTGTGTATATACAAAGTATATAAACATACATGTGTATATACACCTTCAACAAAGCATTTACCATTTGCCAGACACTGTCCTGAGCGCTATAAAATGTTAACCCCATCAAACCTTGTAATCACACCCTGACACAGGAGGTGTCCCCAACCCGTACATGTAGCCTTGAGTCACAGGTGAGTTGCCCAAAGGCATCTGGGAGAAGGGAGGCAGAGTTTGAGTCTGACTTGTTCTTAATCATCATTCTGACGGCAGCTATTGTGAAAAAACCTAAATCTCTGTAAAATTATGTACGAGAAAGGATTTTGCTCTGCTGATTCCACTTGCTTACTGGGCAAATTAAATTGCTTCTTTATCCAGCCAAATTGATCTTCTCTGGGTAGCCTCATATGAAGCTGGCCATAGCAGGATATGTGGTTCCAGGGAATCACCCTTACCCAAATTATCTTCAATATTCATTGAAGACTGATGTCCAAAATTCAACCATTATAACCCCAGCTCTGGATGGTAATTTTCCATCTCCCTTACTTTTATTTTCCCCCTAAGATTACCAAAGACTAAGTGCTATGAAACTGATATCCAAGCAAGAACTAAGGGAGATCTCATGAAAAAAGCAAATACATATTGCAAACTATTTATGCTGATAATAAATTGCATATGATTAATGCCCAGGGGAAAGGTAACACCCCAGTGGCAGTAAGAATGTTCTTTATTTCTTGATTTCTACTTTTATATATTTGTCTTTCTTTCTCCCATTCCTGCAGACTTCCTGACTTTCTGGACTTCCTAACTCCCCTCCTGCTCCCTCTCCTTTCCATCTGCCAAGGTCCACCTGGCCAGAAGATGTGCCGGCCTCAGAAGAGAGGTCATTGTGATGCCGTCCTTTATGTGCCAAAAGATCTATGATGTAGAACTTTCTTTCTATACAGAATCTAAATAAAATATGAGGAGGAGAGAAAGTAGGTAAGAGAAAAGCTTTTCATATCTGTTTTCTGGTCCTTATAGGAGCAGGTGATACTCTTAGAAGGATTTGAACCCTGCTCCATCCCCTGTGTTTGTAATCTATCCTAACTTCTGTGTCTGCTCTATCAAGAACACAGTCATCCCCAGCTTACCAAATTACATTAAATGTGATAATACCCATGAGTGCTGAATATATGGTATTTCTAGAAACACGAATACTTCAAGAAGACCAAAGACTTGCTCAAAGGAGAGACCTTGCTCAAAGAAGCTAAGCAAGAAGTTGAGGCTGGGTCCTTTCTGCAGAGGACAAGAAGAGGTAGCATTCCCAGTCAGACATAGTAGGAAGGGGAGAGGGTTATATGGACAAGGAGCGCTGGGCTTCCACAGTCAGTTTTGAATGCTGTCTACTCTTTGAGTAGACCATGATTGGCTTTAAGGACCTTGTTTTTCAAGCATTCATCTGATGAGGAATCTTCTCTTCCCTCAGACCTGGAAAAGAATCAGATGTCCTTGCAGAGCAATGATGGGGCCCTGCCTCAAAATGTATCTTTCTCCAAACTAATTAGTGGGTCAGCCAATGCCAGCACTGAGGGTCCTGATTCAGCCACACCCAGGACCTCTCCACTCCATGTCACAGTGCAAGAGGAAGTAGCGGGTGAGCATGGAGTCATGGCACCTGTATCCATCTGCTTTCCCATCGAACAACACCTACCAGGCAGCAGACAATGTGCAGCTAAAGGTTCCACGGGCAGCACGATAGCAAATGCAAAGCCTTAGAGACAAGGGAAGGAGCAGGTGACAGCAGGTGCAGGGAAGCTACAGAGACTGCAGAGCCCACATTATGAGCATGTAATGATGGTGTGGGCGTCTGCTCTATCTCTGCCATGGAACATTGTGATAAATTATTAATAAAAGGGTTTGTGTACACAGCAATGAAAAGAAGACCTATTTTTCCTCAACAAACTGAAGCAAATTGGATGCAGGGGGGGTTTACTTTTCAGACTGAATCTTGAAAATACATTAAAAGCAAATGAGTAAGTGGTATCTGTGCTCGGCATAAATTCATGCATAAAAGGGAGTAAAAGAATAAAGTTTCAATCAGAACAAACATCTCTGAATAAAGTTAGCTTAGGAATAGTGGGTTCTTGATCTTTAGCCATATATTTTGATCAACTTCAATCTTGGAAGATGACTTTTACATGCTAATCCTGAAAGTCTCTCTCACTCTTTCTCTCTTTGTCTAAGTGGGTTTCCATTCTTAGATCTGTGACCTGGACTCTTAGAGATAGATAATGTTAGATTTATTTCATTTAGTATTTTTACATGTTTTTAATTTAATTAATTTGATTTAATCTTTTTTTTTTTGAGACAGACTCTCACTATGTGGTGGCATCACAGCTCACAGCAACCTCAAACTCTTGGGCTTAAGTGATTCTCTTGCCTCAGCCTCCCAAGTAGCTGGGACTACAGGCGCCCACCATGACAACCAGCTATTTTTTGCTGTAGTTGTCATTGTTTAGCATGCCTGGGCAGGGTTCGAACCTGCCTGCCTCAGTATACGTGGCCGGCGCCCTAACCAGTGAGTTGTAGGCACTGAGCCTAATTTGATTTAGTGCTTATTTTAAAGGTGTTTTATTTAGTACAGAATTTTATTTTTAATGGTCTACATTGAAAATTTAGGGGACTCAGGTGGCGCCTGTGGCTCAAAGGAGTAGGGTGCCGGTCCCATATGCCGGAGGTGGCAGGTTCAAAACCAGCCCTGGCCAAAAAACTACTTGCATCGTAATAATAAAAGGTTAAAAAAAAAAAAAGAAAAAGAAAATTTAGGGGACTTGCAAGTAAATTCCAGATACTGGCTTGTCAATATTAGAAAGATCAAGAAATTTGGGGCCCACACTCTAGAAGAATAATGGATCAATTGCAGTCAAGAGAAGCTGCCCCTTCACATTATGGTGTTGTCTTCCTCGCCCCACACCTACACCCCTTTCACACATGTTCTTTCCCTGCCCTGCCTCTGAAGAAATTTGCATCTGTTATAAATCCTTTTTCTTCCATCCATTATGAGAGTTTCGTTAGATCATTTTTTCTCAGCCCTTCTCTGCTTGCTGCATTTAAACCTTGGCACAAAGGTCACAGGCAGACAGAAGGCACTTTGCTGAATAACTTGTGTTTGAACTTATGCAGCAATTATTTGACTTTTTTCTGAAGGTGCCCATGCCATATTTAGCAGTTAAATATTCAGTGTGGCAAAAAATAAAAGGGGGTGGGGGAGTCAGCTTGCAAGATCTCTCTCATTCATTTTTGTACTTAGAAAAGTAAAAGACACTTTTCATCTAAGGTTAAAATAATCAGTAAACATCAACTAAGGTATTCTGAGATAGGACTGATGGCATAGGTTTGACAAGTACTGTTATTCACACTGAAGAATGACCCACTTAGGTTCACTAGAGCACTTGGTAAATAACACTCAGACACTGGTGATGTTGAGATAAAGCCGTTGACGACTGGCAGAGATGGGAGTGGCAGCCCCCGGGAGAAAGCTGCAAGGCTGACTCCACGCCGGGTCTGCGTGCCGTTTTCTGTAGACCCTTCCCTCGAGTCTATGTTGGCCAATCTCCCCAGATAAGCGGATGTGCTGAGCTTGGAAAGCAGGACTGACTCTGCAACTCGGAGCCAGCATTACCTGCCCAACTCCTCACAAGCTCACAACAACGATGAGCTTCTCCTCCTCCTCTGAGCTGCAGAAGACTCCCAGGACGGACAGAAACAAAATCTGGGAGGCTTCCTGGTTCTCTGTGCAGGTGTCCCTTCTCTTCAATCTCCTTCACTGATTGGAGCAAACTGACCATGGATTTGAACCTCGACTCTGCAGCTCATTTGCCATGTTAACAGAGCAGAGCCCATAAGGTGAGGACAGGTGCATTTTTCTGAGATAGCTGAGTTGAAGGTCTATGTGGAACTGACACTTGTTGGGGCCCCTCCAGATGTGGAACTGACACTTGTGGGGGCCCCTCCAGATCCATGTTTTACGCTGCTATTCCCTGGGAGGTTGACCCATATGAACCCGTCAACAGACTCTGTTGCCACCTGACTTCCTGTAGGCTGTGCCCATAAAGGTACCAGTGGAAGGAGAGGGAGACTCGGGTACATACTCTCTAAGCTGCCAGATTGGTGTGGGTTGGCCACTCTGTACAGAAGCCCATAAGCAGACTTTAAACAGCTTCCCTTGCTGGGTCTGCTCTTCCTAGCCCTGGGGTACTATACTATAGTTTGTGGATTCCTCAAACCCTACCCACATTTTGCAAATAGTTCCTTATTGAATTCTCCTCTAATGACCCAGTGAAAATGTGGACTCTCTTTCTGACCAGGACTCTGAATGATACTTATGTGAAACACCTGGCTACATATACTAGCGGCTTAGGCAGTGGCAACAATGCTTACGTACTAACTCTGTAGTACTAACTCTGTAATTACGGTTAGCTTAATAATGCTGTGTTTTAAGGACCCGTGTTTCTTGTTTGGAAAAGGAAATATCCTGCAAAAAGTGTGATTCTGCATTTATATAGACAACATGGTTTGGAAGTAGAATTCATGAATGAATTCAAACACCAACTAAGTAAAAATGAAAAACTTTAATTAGGCTGGATATGACCTCATAAACTGGAATTTAGAAAAATCAGAGGCCCTGATATTATGAACCAGTCTCACTTCCCGGAGGATAGGTACAACATGAGCTTCTGGAAAATGAAAATTTATTCTACCGAGCAGTTGGCAGAGTTTTGGTGGTTCTCAAAATGCAGGTCTCAACATCATCTGGGTACATGCTAGAAATATGAATTCTCGGCCCCACCCTTGGACCTGTAGAATCAAAACTCGAGGGGCTGCAGCTCAACAGTCAGTGTTTCAAGAGATACTTCAGGGGAAGCCTGAAGCATGCTAAAGTTTCAGGACAACTAGATTTGAGTGGTTACTAGAAGTAAGCAAAGCCAACATTCAGAAGTCTAGGTAAGCACTTAGCATCAGATAACCTGACAAGCAGTAAAGAATTCAAGAGCAAGTGATTTCACAAAGAGGTTAGCTTGGGGTAACTCTGACCTTAGGGCATAGGAAAAGGACGTCTGGCTGTGATTCAGAACAGGACTCCCATCCCTAACAAGGATGTGGAGAGCAGTACACCCCAGTAATACAGGGGCTCAGGCCTAAATGAATTAGGAAGCAGGAGCATTATGCAGTAGAAATAAGACCCAACCACTGTACAGTGGGCACAGAATTCAGGACACAGAGCCAGAAGAGATTATTCTCCAGCTTTAAGAGCTGATATTTTCCCTGTTAGGTTTTAGACTTGCTTAGGACCTGTTACTCCTTTTTACTTTCTTGTTACTTCCTTTTGAAATACGAGTGTCTGCATTAGTCCTATCACACCATTGTATTTTGGAAGTAGATAACTTGTTATCATTTCAAAACCTCATAGGTTTAGGGAAATTTGATTCAGGATAAATCATGTTTTGACTCTCAGACTCTGACTTTGGCCTTTGAAGTTGGTGCTGGAAAGAGTTAAGACTTTGGGGCTGTTGAGATAGAATGAATGTATTTTACAATGTGATAAGGACATGAGTTTTAGAGGTGGGGGAAGAATGCTATGGTTTGAATGTGTCCCCCAAAAGTGTGTATTGAAAACTCAATAACCAGTGGCATAATATAGGTGATTGGGTCATGAGGGATCTACGCTCATGTATTCATGTATTAATACTGCTATTGCAGAAACAAGTTAGAATTAAGAGCAGATTGTTAATTTAATAAAGGTGAGTTATACTTGCTCTTAAGATCTCTTTTGAACGTGCTCACTCATCCTTCTGCTTTTCTGCATGTTATAACATAGTATGAAAGCCCTCAACAGAACGTGCTGCCATGTTCTAGGACTTCCCAGCCTCCAGAAGCATAAGCCAAATAAACTCTTTTTCCTTATAAATTACCCAGTCTTGGTATTCTCTTATAGAAGGAGAAAATGGACTAAGATAGGCAGGGTAATTTACTGAGATATTACTTTGTATTTTGTTCTCTGTGCTTTTTCCTAGCCTTGTTCCTGTAAGACAGCCAGGCTCCTGGCATGTTCTGTCCCATCAGGACCTGTGGTCAGAAGTGCTGAAAGGCAGTATCTCCAGCTAATATTTGAGAAAGCTAAGATCATTGCAGGGCAGAGATATGGGGAGTAGAAGAGGTAGGCAGTGCCTTCAGGGACAAGAAGTAGGAAGGGAGAAAAATGTCCCCAGGTTGGGACTGTCTCAGAGTCAGGAGACCCATGGCAGTGCTACCCAATATAGAGGGCTCAGGGAACACTCAATGAACTCTGCCCCATTGAGCCTTGTATTTCCCAGCCTCTTGAGAGAGTTCTCTGCCCCCCAGATACAGTCAAAAAGCATAGCCCTAAACCTAAAGGATACTTCATCCTAAGGCAATAGATGCTCAGGTAAACTGTAGCCTCATCATGGATGTAACAATTATCTGTAAAAAGCCAGAATCTTGAGGTTCAAACCAGACCATCTCATTCAGTAGTAGTAGAGGGGAGAAGCTGAGGTATCCATTCTATAACAGATGTTTCTAAAGCAGGTAGTTTCTAAGACTCCACTCAGAAACATGGAAAAGGTAAGGAAAAGTCTGCTTCTGTTCTACTCATACTGATAGGAAGATCTTTTCCTTGCACGTAAGCATAATAGAAACTATCTTCCTAAAAACAAGTAATGCTAGTTTTTTACCTCTTTAAGGTCCAGCAATCTATCTTGCCAGGAGCAAAGCTAAGAAAACTTCTGTCGTTCTCAGAATCCATAATTTCTTCTGTCCAAACTTTATTGTGAAAAAATTTACAGCTAGTGAAAATCAAAGCAGGCCTCTCAATTTCAGTGTGTGCCAACCATCCCTCAGTGTCGGCATCCTGATGTATAACGTTACTATTCCACTTGCGTTAGCAATTTTTCTTCAACGTGGCCAGGCATTGTGGCACATGCTGGTGATCCCAGAACTGTGGGAGACCAAGGTGGGAGGATCCCTTGAGCACAGGAATTCAAGACCAGCCAGTGTCTAGTGAAACTCCCATCTCTACAAAAAAATTTAAAAATTAGTGGGACACAGTGTCATGAGCCTATAATCCCAGCCAATCAACAATCTGAGGCAGAAGGAAGGCTGGAGCATAGGAATGTGAGGCTGTAGTGAGCCACTGCACTCCATCCCGAGTAAAAGAGCAAGATCTTGTCTTAAAATTAAAAAAAAAAGTTTTGGGGAGGAGAGCAAGATGGCGGCCAAGTGGCAGATTCCTTGTATCTGGGCACCGTGAGTCCAGGGAGATAGGATTCCAGGCATCTCTGGCTGGTGGGATCTGCCTATCATCACCCCTGTGAGGATACAGAGAGTCAGCAAGAGACTTCTGGACCCCAAGAGGAGGACTAAAACAGTGGAAAACCGACAAGTGGTCGCATGTGTTCAATGGGTCTAAACCCCCCCCGCAACTGTAAGTTCAGTAGCAGCGAGACTGCAAACTGGAAAGGCCTTATCTGTGAACTGTTTTAGTGTCTTTGGACTTGGCACTCAGTTGAGCTGCCTTGGGGAGAGCCTGAGCGGGAATGCGGAGAACTTTGGCCGTTATCTAGGGCCCCAGTCTGAGCCACTGAGCCAGACGGAGCTAATAGTGTTTGGCTGTGGGCCACAGGGAGCCATTGTAAGTGATCTACCCCCACAAGCTCCACCCTCAGGGTCACAGAGCTAGAATCAGGTGGGAGCTGGTAACCTAGCACAGAGTAGCCTAAGGGTGAGGTCTGAGCTGCCTTGCAGCCCTAACCCTCAGGGGCAGAGTGAGACCGGTTTTGGCACACTGGGTAAGTGGATAGCCACTTCAGCAGTGATTCCAGCGACAAGCACTTTCCTGGGAAGTTTTCTGCTCAGCAAGTTTACAAGTTCAAAGTGCCTTTGAAGTGGGCTGAAGAGAGATTTAGTTTGTCTACCTGCTGGGGTTTGAGAAATCAGCAGCCTCCAGTTGTATCAGAACTGTGATTAACATCTCATACCCCAGAAAACCACGTGTTGCCCAGAAAATATTCAACAACATATACATACTGCTTTGTTTTTGGTTGTGTTTTTTTTGTTGTTGTTGTTGGTTTGGTTGTTTTTTTGTTTATTTTGATGTTGTTGATGTTGTTTTGTTTTTTTAATTTCAACCTTTTCCGTACAGATGTTTTTTCTTTCTCAATTTTTCTAGTTTAATTATAATTTCCCATTGCTGCCTTTTTTAATAACTACAACTTCATTTTTGCTACTGTTTCTCGCACTACTATTTGGTTTTTCACCCAATTTTATCCGTAACATTTTCTGTTCGTTTGTTTTGGTTTGATTTATAGCATTTTTGTCTTTCCTCTCTACTTGGTGGAGCTGGGGTACTGTGTCTGATCAGGTTAGCAAAGAGCTGCTGACTTCAAGGGAACCACCCAACTGGGCACCCCCAGAAGGTGGGGTTTTTTTAAGATTGTGTCAAAGTACCCTACTGTACACCTATAATGCTCTGTCTCCCTATTTCTGTGCCTCTCTTCTTTTGTCAATATTCCTTTTACCCATCCCCTCTCCTTTCTCTATTTTTTTTTTTTTTTTTTTGCTTTTCACTCGGTCCTCCTTTCTTTCATCCCTTTCTTGCTCTTCAACCTTCTCACCCTTCTGGTCCTGTAACAAAAGGACTCATCCAATCCTTAGTCCACAGGCATGAGAACTTAAAGAGCAAGAGGAAGTGAAAGGAAAAGTAGGGCAAGGAAACAGATAAAAGAAATCACCCATGAGGAAGAATCAGCAGAAAACTCCAGGCAACATGAAGAACCAGTCCAGAACAACTCCGCCAGGAGACCATGAGGTAGCTGCTACAGAGGATTCCACCTATAAAGAAATGTTAGGAATGACAGAAAGGGAATTTAGAATACACATGATGAAAACAATGAAAGAAATGATGGAAACAATAAAGGAAACTGCTAATAAAGTGGAAAATAACAAAAAGGAAATCCAAAAACAGAATCAAATCAGAGATGAACGATATGAAGAATATAAAAAGGATATAGCAGAGCTGAAGGAACTGAAACAGTCAATTAGGGAACTTAAAGATGCAATGGAAAGTATCAGCAACAGGTTAGACAATGCAGAAGAAAGAATTTCAGAGGTAGAAGACAAAGTTCTTGAGATAACTCAGATAGTAAAAGAGGCAGAAAAGAAGAGAGAGAAAGCAGAACGTTCATTGTCAGAATTAAGGGACTTTATGAAGTGTTCCAACATACGAGTTATAGGAATCCCAGAAGGGGAAGAAGAATGCCCCAGAGGAATGGAAGCCATACTAGAGAATATTATAAAAGAAAATTTCCCGGGCGCCAGCCCCATATGCTGGAGGTGGCGGGTTCAAACCCAGCCCCAGCCAAAAAACCAAAAGAAAATTTCCCAAATATCACCAAAGATTCTGATACACTGCTTTCAGAGGGATATCGGACCCCAGGTCGCCTCAATTCTAACCAAGCTTCTCCAAGACACATTGTGATGAACCTGTCCAAAGTCAAGACAAAAGAAAAGATTCTGCAAGCTGCCAGGAGTAAGCGCCAGTTGACCTACAGGGGCAAATCCATCAGAGTGACCGCAGACTTCTCTAATGAAACTTTCCAAGCAAGAAGACAATGGTCATCTACCATTAATCTACTTAAACAGAACAATTTCCAGCCCAGAATTCTGTACCCTGCTAAGCTAAGCTTCAAAATTGACGGAGAAATCAAAGCATTTATGGATATACAAACATTGAGGAAATTCGCCACAACAAGACCAGCTCTACAGGAAATGCTTCAACCTGTTCTGCACACTGACCACCACAATGGATCAGCAGCAAAGTAAGAACTCAGAAATTAAAGCACAGTACCTAACCTCCACACTGATGCAAAAGATAAAACTAAGCAATGGACTCTCACAAAATAAGATGAAAAGAATACTACCACACTTCTCAATTATCTCAATAAATGTTAATGGCTTGAATTCCCCACTGAAGAAACATAGATTGGCTGACTGGATTAAAAAACACAAGCCATCCATTTGCTGTCTGCAAGAAACACACCTGGCTTCAAAACACAAATTAAAGCTCCGAGTCAAGGGTTGGAAGACAATTTTTCAGGCAAATGGAATTCAGAAGAAAAGAGGAGTTGCAATCTTATTTTCAGATTCATGTGGATTTAAAGCAACTAAAGTCAAAAAAGACAAAGATGGTCACTTTCTATTGGTCAAGGGAAAAATACAATAAGAAGATGTTTCAAATCTAAATATTTATGCACCCAATTTAAATGCTCCCAGATTCTTAAAACAGACCTTACTCAGTCTGAGCAATATGATATCTGATAATACCATAATAACAGGGGACCTTAACACTCCTCTTACAGAGCTGGACAGATCCTCTAAACAGAAATTAAACAAAGATATAAGAGATTTAAATGAGACCCTAGAACAACTGTGCTTGATAGACGCATATAGAACACTCCACCCCAAAGATAAAGAATATACATTCTTCTCATCACCCCATGGAACATTCTCCAAAATTGATCATATCCTGGGACACAAAACAAATATCAACAGAATCAAAAGAATTGAAATTTTACCTTGTATCTTCTCAGACCATAAGGCACTAAAGGTGGAACTCAACTCCAACAAAAACGCTCGACCCCACACAAAGGCATGGAAATTAAACAATCTTCTGTTGAATAACAGATGGGTGTAGGAAGAAATAAAACAGGAAATCATGGGCGGCGCCTGTGGCTCAGTGAGCAGGGCGCTGGCCCCATATGCTGAGGGTGGCAGGTTCAAACCCAGCCCCGGCCAAACTGCAACAAAAAAAAAATAGCCGGGCGTTGTGGCGGGTGCCTGTAGCCCCAGCTACTCGGGAGGCTGAGGCAGGAGAATTGCCTAAGCCCAGGAGTTGGAGGTTGCTGTGAGCTGTGTGATGCCACGGCACTCTACCGAGGGCAATAAAGTGAAACTCTGTCTCTACAAAAAAAAAACAGGAAATCATCAACTTTCTTGAGCATAACAGCAATGAAGACACAAGCTACCAAAACCTGTAGGATACGGCAAAAGCAGTTTTGAGAGGAAAATTCATCGCTTTAGATGCCTACATTCGAAAAACAGAAAGAGAACGCATCAACAAACTGACAAGCTATCTTATGGAATTGGAAAAAGGAGAACAATCGAAGCCTAAACTCAGTGGAAGAAAAGAAATATCCAAAATCAAATCAGAGATCAATTAAATTGAAAACAAAAGAATCATTCAGAAAATTAATGAAACAAGGAGTTGGTTTTTTGAAAAAATAAATAAAATAGATAAACCATTGGCCAGACTAACGAGAAATAGAAAAGTAAACTCTCTAGTAACCTCAATCAGAAATGATAAAGGGGAAATAACAACTGATCCCACAGAGATACAAGAGATCATCTCTGAATACCACCAGAAACTCTATGCCCAGAAATTTGACAATGTGAAAAAATTGATCAATATTTGGAATTACACCTTCTCCCTAGACTTAGCCAGGAAGAAATAGAGCTCCTGAACAGACCAATTTCAAGCACTGAGATCAAAGAAACAATAAAAAATCTTCCAACCAAAAAATGCCCTGGTCCAGATGGCTTCACACCAGAATTCTATCAAACCTTCAAGGAAGAGCTTATTCCTGTACTGCAGAAATTATTCCAAAAAATTGAGGAAGAGGAATCTTCCCCAACACATTCTATGAAGCAAACATCACCCTGATACCAAAACCAGGAAAAGACCCAAACAAAAAGGAGAATTTCAGACCAATCTCACTCATGAATATAGATGCAAAAATTCTCAACAAAATCCTAGCCAATAGATTACAGCTTATCATCAAAAAAGTCATTCATCATGATTAAGTAGGCTTCATCCCAGGGATGCAAGGTTGGTTTAACATACACAAGTCCATAAACGTTATTCACCATATTAACAGAGGCAAAAACAAAGATCACATGATCCTCTCAATAGATGCAGAAAAAGCATTTGATAAAATCCAGCATCCTTTTCTAATTAGAACACTGAAGAGTATAGGCATAGGTGGCACATTTCTAAAGCTGATTGAACCTTCTATGACAAACCCACAGCCAGTATTTTACTGAATGGAGTAAAACCGAAAGCTTTTCCTCTTAGAACTGGAACCAGACAAGGTTGTCCTCTGTCACCTTTCCTATTCAACGTAGTGCTGGAAGTTCCAGCCAATACAATTAGGCAAGACAAGGAACTAAAGGGAATCCAAATGGGAGCATTGGAGGTCAAACTCTCCCTCTTTGCTGATGACATGATCTTATACTTAGAGAACCCCAAAGACTCAACCACAAGACTCCTAGAAGTCATCAAAAAATACAGTAATGTTTCAGGATATAAAATCAATGTCCACAAGTCAGTAGCCTTTGTGTACACCAATAACAGTCAAGATGAGAAGCTAATTAAGGACACAACTCCCTTCACTATAGTTTCAAAGAAAATGAAATACCTAGGAATATACCTAACGAAGAAGGTGAAGGACCTCTATAAAGAAAACTATGAAATCCTCAGAAAGGAAACAGCAGAGGATATTAACAAATGGAAGAACATACCGTGCTCATGGATGGGAAGAATCAACATTGTTAAAATGTCTATACTTCCCAAAGCAATCTACCTATTCAATGCCATTCCTATCAAAATACCAACATCGTACTTTCAAGATTTGGAGAAAATGATTCTGCATTTTGTATGGAACCGGAAAAAAACCCGTATAGCTAAGGCAGTTCTTAGTAATAAAAATAAAGCTGGGGGCATCAGCATATCAGATTTTAGTCTGTACTACAAAGCCATAGTGCTCAAGACAGCATGGTACTGGCACAAAAACAGAGACATAGACACTTGGAATCGAATTGAAAACCAAGAAATGAAACTAACATCTTACAACCACCTAATCTTCGATAAACCAAACAAGAACATACCTTGGGGGAAAGACTCCCTATTCAATAAACGGTGTTGTGAGAACTGGATGTCTACATGTAAAAGACTGAAACTGGACCCACACCTTTCCCCACTCACAGAAATTGATTCAAAATGGATAAAGGACTTAAATTTAAAGCATGAAACAATAAAAATCCTCAAAGAAAGCATCGGAAAAACACTGGAAAATATTGGCCTGGGGAAAGACTTCATGAAGAAGACTGCCATGGCAATTGCAACAACAAAAATAAATAAATGGGACTTCATTAAACTGAAAAGCTTCTGTACAGCTAAAGAGACAATAACCGAAGCAAAGAGACAACCTACACAATGGGAAAGGATATTTGCATATTTTCAATCAGACAAAAGCTTGATAACTAGGATCTATAGAGAACTCATATTAATCCACATGAAAAAAGCCAACAATCCCATATACCAATGGGCAAGAGACATGAATAGAACCTTCTCTAAAGATGACAGACGAATGGCTAACAAACACATGAAAAAATGTTCATCATCTCTATATATTAGAGAAATGCAAATCAAAACAACCCTGAGATATCATCTAACCCCAGTGAGAATGGCCCACATCATAAAAATCTCAAAACTGCAGATGCTGGCATGGATGTGGAGAGAAGGGAACACTTTTACACTGCTGGTGGGACTGCAAACTAGTACAACCTTTCTGGAAGGAAGTATGGAGGAACCTCAAAGCACTCAAGCTAGACCTCCCATTTGATCCTGCAATCCCATTACTGGGCATCTACCCAGAAGGAAAGAAATCCTTTTATCATAAGGACACTTGTACTAGACTGTTTATTGCAGCTCAATTTACAATCGCCAAAATGTGGAAACAGCCTAAATGCCCACCAACCCAGGAATGGATTAACAAGCTGTGGTATATGTATACCATGGAATACTATTCAGCCATTAAAAAAAACGGAGACTTTACATCCTTCGTATTAACCTGGATGGACGTGGAAGACATTATTCTTAGTAAAGCATCACAAGAATGGAGAAGCATGAATCCTATGTACTCAACTTTCGTATGAGGACAATTAATGACAATTAAAGTTATGGGGGGGAGGAAAAGCAGAAAGAGGGACAGAGGGAGGGGAGTGGGGCCTTGGTGTGTGTCACACTTTATGGGGGCAAGACATGATTGCAAGAGGGACTTTGCCTAACAATTGCAATCAATGTAACCTGGCTTATTGTACCCTTAATGAATCCCCAACAACAACAAAAAAAAGTTTTTTTTCAAAGCATGTTTATGTTGTGAACTCTTAAAAACCGAACTCTCAAATGGGGACAGTATTTGGGTGAGTCATTTCTGAACATGTCACATCACTCACCTCATGTGAATCAACATCTTATGCCTACCATGGACATTTGGTGTATAACCTGAATTCAGTCTTCTTTGGGTTTTGTAATTGCATCATCTTTACAAAGGAATGTTTGCATCTACAGTGGAAGTCATAATAATACCCTCTAACTCAGTAAGTTACCTCTACAGGCCTGTCAGGATTCACAAATCTTCTTCCCAAAGGAGTAGAAATACTGATGACCTGTAACAGAGGTTGGCAAACGAGAGCCAGAGGACCAGAGCTGGTTGGCTGTCTCTTTTTTTATATGGCCCATGAGCTGAGATTGGTTTTCATATTTTTTAATTGTTAAAAACAGTCAGAAGATAAATATTCCATGAACATAAAATTACATAAAATTACATTACAGAGGCTTGAAGCCTGTGGCTCAAGCAGCTGAGGCCCCAGCCACATACACCTGAGCTGGCGGGTTCGAATCCAGCCCAGGCCTGCCAAACAACAGTGATGGCTGCAATCAAAAAATAGCCAGGCATTGTGGCAGGTGCCTGTAGTCCCAACTACTTGGGAGGCTGAGGCAAGAGAATCGCTTAAGCCCAGGAGTTGGAGGTTGCTGTGAGCTGTAATGCCACGGCACTCTACCATGGCATTACAAAAAAAAAAAAAAAAAATTACATTACAGAAATTAAAATGTCATTGTCCATAAAGTGCTAAGGGCAAATCCACCTTCATTCACTTACATATTTATTGTCTACAACAGCACAGTTGAGTAGTTGTGACAGAGACCACAAAATTTGCAAAGACAAAAAAAAAAATAACTATATATCCCTTTACAGAAAAAGTTTGCCAACCCATGAGCTATAAATTTGGAGTTTTCATCTGTTAAAATTTCTGATAGGTATAATGTAACAATGGGAAGCTTAATAAAGACATTCGGAGTTTCAGGGGAAACATAGTAGCATTTGTGCATAGGAGGACATTACGTAAATAAATATGCTAGGGGAGATCCCTTGTTTTTGTGGATTAAAATTCGGTGTATTTGCTTCTAGTTTTTTTCTGTGTGTACATACATCTTACCTATTTGGTATCATACTCCATATGCACAATTGTGTTCTTTTATTAACTTAATCGTGTTTGTCATGTTGATAAAAAAACTTCTTTGCAAACATGTTTAAATGACTGTATGATATTAAAAGGAATATCTTAAGTTCTCCATTAAGACAATATCCACAAAAGAGCAATCAGGTGAATTATCTTTTCCACTGAGCATCTCACCCTTAAAGTAGGGACCCCAAGCAAGTACCTACAGAGGTCAGGAAGGAAATGGAAATGTGAGAAAGGTCAGCTCAAGAAAAAGGTGCTTTTCCGCATTCTCTAGAAATACATGACCTTCTCAAAACCCTCCTTTACAAAATGGAGATTAATTTTTAATTGCTGGCGAGAAAGTTTTTAAAAAGTTAGACACCATCCTGGTTGAATCTATGGCCAATTTGCAACTTCCTATTGTGTTTGGCAGTATCGATCTCAGGATCGAAGGCAACGAGATCCCTGTGTCTGAGAACCTTTTAATGCGACCATCCTGATTTGCCCCAAATCGTGCTCATTTTAGCACTGAAAGACCCATGTCTCAGGAAACCCCCTGTGTCCTGGGCAAGCCAGGATGGTTAGTCACCTTCAATTCACATTCACCTGACTCTGATTTGTTATTTGTTAATTTGGTCTGTACACTCACATGCACACACCGAGTGGCTTTTGTTTTCAAACTTACAACAAATGATTGATCTTTTTTTTCTTTTTGATTTGTCTCTCCTTTTATACTTTCTTTTTTTTTTTTTTCCTTTTATACTTTATTCTTAACAGTTTTGGTTTCTGATAAACAAATCAGCCAGTTGAAAGATTTGGATTGGCCCCAGATGTTACATTCCAATTCTGGATCCATTTCATGCTACACCTGCAAGTCACATTAACCAGCAAATGGCAAAACCAATAAGGAAACTCCATGCACTTCAAGAAACTGACACCTCGTGATAATAGCAATCTCTTAATAAATCACCTACCTCAGGCAAGGAAAGAGGATTACTGAGCATCTGTTATAAGTTGAGCTGCAGTAGGGGACTGAACGGTTAAACAGGGTGGCTCCACTGCAATGAAGCCAATGAAACGGTTGAAGAGGCCGGGGAATCTGCTCTTCTTATAACCTAGTTCAACTGAGCTCCTGTTACTCCCAATCACTTTCATGATGGACACTGTGGCCTGGTTATTCACCACCCACTCTGGGTCCCTATGGGAGTGCCAAGGCCAGAAAGCCAACGCCAACCAGCCGGTGAGGCTCTCTGCATGCTTCAGATGTGTCCAGTTAGAAGACTTTGATTCAGAACTGAGCCACACAGGATAAGGGCAGGATGTAGCCCTCACTTTGCTGATGTAGACTTGGGCTACAGACTGTAGCAGAAACGAGTGGGTTTGTACCCGGCAGCTGAGGTGCCAACGTCTTGATTCTGTAGGTTTCTCATCAACATGGAGGTGACACGCTTAAGCGTCTGGTTCTGCAGTGTGGTTTGAAGCTCATTCCTGGCAACTCAGTCTAGACCCATTTTCTCAGGTTTCCCAAAGTTTGGGAACCTCCTATACGCTCTAATAAATGCATTTTTTTCTGTATACTAGCCAGAGAAGATTCTACCGTCTGCAAGAAGAATGTTGATCAGTACATTGCATTGTCAAAGTTAAGTTTTCTTGAAACCTGTAACTTTAAAACCTGTTATGACCAGAGAATTGGACAGTCCTTCATTTCTTCTGAAATTCCCTACAGTCTGTGGGAAGAAAGGAGGACAAGGAAAAGTTATAAGTAGATGGAAATGGTAAGGCTTAAATGGTTGGATCACCCAAGACTATTCCACATTTAGATTTTCCTGACTGAGGATTTTTGGTTTAATATCTACTTCCCTCTTAGATGCTAGACTCCATGAGAACAGAAGCCGTATTTGTTTAGTTGACACTTCATATGTGATACCTAGCATACTTCTGACTTGTAGTAGAAACGCCATAAACCGTATGTGACTGTATGAAGTAGTAGATGTGTGTCTGTTCAATGATGTCAATTGTTACTGTTGTCAAGCAACTACGAGGAGACTAGTTACTTTGCATATATGGTAGAACCTCCATAGATGACCACCTCCTACATCAACCTCCTTCTCAAGTTGATCTACTTTTCTTTTCTTTCTTTCTTTTTTTTTTTAGAGACAGAGTCTCACTCTATTGCCCTTGGTAGAGTGCCGTGGCGTCACAGCTCACAGCAACCTCTAACTCCTGGGCTTAGGTGATTCTCTTGCCTCAGCCTCCCAAGTAGCCAGGACTATAGGTGCCCAACACAACGCCCAGCTATTTTTTTGTTGCAGTTTGGCCGGGGCCGGGCTCGAACCCTCCACCCTTGGTATATGGGGCCAGCACCCTACCCACTAAGCCCCAAGTTGATCTACTTTTCATAGACCAGACGTGCACCACGCGTACGTGTCAGTACAGTAGGCCTAGTTCCTTCTGTTGACCACTTCCACGTATTGACCAGTTTCTGACTGTCCCTGAGTGGTCAACTTACAGAGGTCCTACTGTATTTCCTCACCCTCCTCTAAAGCAGGTTTTTTTTTTTTTAATTTATTTATTTTTATTGTTAAGTCATAGCTGTGTACATTAGTGCAATCAAGGGGTACAACGTGCGGGTTTCATATACAATCTGAAATAGTCTCATCAAACTGTTCAAAGTAGCCTTCATGGCATTTTCTTAGTTATTGTATGTAGACATTTGTATTCTGCATTTAGTAAGCTTTGCCTGTACCCATTTTAAGATGCACCGTAGGTGTGGCCCCACCCATTACTCTCCCTCCACCAAAACCTCACCCCTCCCTTCCCCTTCCTTGGCCCTTTCCCCGAAGTCTTGTGCCATAGTTGGGTTATAGCCTTCATGTGAAAGCTATAATTTAGCTTCATTGTAGAGCTGAGTACATTGTATACTTTTTCTTCCACTCCTGAGATACTTTGCTAAGAAGAATATGTTCCAGCTCCATCCATGTAAACATGAAAGAGGTAAAGTCTCCATATTTCTTTAAGGCTGAATAATATTCCATGGTATACATGTACCACAATTTGCTAGTCCATTCTTGGGTCGATGGGCACTTGGGCTTCTTCCATGACTTAGCGATTATGAATTGGGCTGCAATAAACATTGTGGTACAGATGTCTTTGTTATATTGTGAATTTTGGTCTTCTGGGTATAAACCTAGTAAAGGAATTATAGGATCGAATGGCAGGTCTATTTTTAGGTCCCTAAGTATTCTCCAAACATCCTTCCAGAAGGAACGTATTAGTGTGCATTCCCACCAGCAGTGTAGAAGTGTGCCCTTTTCTCCACATTCACGCCAACATCTCTGGTTTGGGGATTTTGTTATGTGGGCTACTCTTACTGGGGTTAGGTGATATCTCAAAGTAGTTTTGATTTGCATTTCTCTGATGATTAAGGATGATGAGCTTTTTTTCATGTGTTTGTAGATTGTGCGTCTGTCTTCTTTAGAGAAGTTTCTCTACAAGTCCCTTTCCCACCCTGAGATGGGATCACTTGTTCTTTTCTTGCTAATACATTTGAGTTCTCTGTGGATTCTGGTTATTAGACCTTTATCGGAGGTATAACCTGCAAATATTTTCTCCCATTCTGAGGCCTGTCTGCTTGCTTTACTTACTATGTTCTTGGCTGTGCAGAATCTTTTTAGTTTGATCAGGTCCCAGTAGTAAAGCAGGTTTTATTACCTTCATTTCACACCTAAAGAAACTGAGTCTCAACAAGATCAAATAAGAGTCATGGCTACTCACTCAAATTCAAGAACTCTGATTTCAAAACCCATGAGGTGGTTTGAATACAAGTCTCAGCACCCAAAGTGAAACAAAACAAAACAATTCGTATGCAGTTTCTATTACACCCCACATATTCAGTTTAGGGATTCAACACCTTCCCAGGCAATTGCAAATCTCCTCACAGCATCTCAATCATCTAGAAAACCCGTAGCTCCTACAACACCTGTGTCAGTCCACAGGAAATCCTTTCAAAAGTATTCCTGGAATTTGGCTGCATCCATGTGTGAAAATATTCCTTCACATAGGATGCCTCTCCTTTCCATTCATAGCATCATGTCGGGAATTGGAAGGAAAAAAACCATCCATGTCATAGTAGAGGAGAAGAGGAAGGTTGTCTCAACCCTCGGAATTCCTGGTGTTCCTGCCAAACCAATTCTAAGGACACTGACAGTTTTCCATGCAGGAATTCTTTCAGGGAAAACTTATTTTGCTCAAGGATTATTTCCATAGTCCAGTCATATTCACCTCCAAAGCACTTTCAGACTCACCTTTAAAAACACCCTTTTGAAAACCAATGCAGCACAGAAGGAACTCGGTTGATTTTGACATTTTGTTATTTATTCATATATACATGCCATTTAACCAACAAATATTTCTTTTTTTTTTTTGAGACAGAGCCTCAAGCTGTCACCCTGAATAGAGTGCTGTAGCATCACGGCTCACAGCAACCTCCTACTCCTGGGCTCAAGCAATTTTCCTGCCTCCGCCTCCCAAGTAGCTGGGATTACAGGTACCTGCCACAACGCCCAGCTATTTGTTGGTTGCAGTCGTCATTGTTGTTTGGTTGGATTCGAACCCTCCAGCTCAGGTGTATGTGGCTGGTGCCTTAGCTGCTTAAGCCACAGGCGCCGAGCCCCCCAAAATATTTCCACAGCCTCAACAACACATAAGATACTGTGCTGGCAGTCATGTAGTAAAATAAGATAGTCATTTTATCTCTCCAATCACGATGGTAAAACGAGAAGATTAAAACACATTGTTTTGTAGTAAGCATCTTAGGTGGTTGTTACATCTTTGGGGCCCTGAAGCGGGCTGCTATGCAATTCATTTCTTGTAGAAACATTTGGGCTGAGCTTAGTCATAGAAATACATCTACCTCCAACTTGGATGTGACTCATCACCACCCTATTGCATGTGTGTGTTCCTTGGCTGCATATCAGGTCACACTAGTTCAAAAACATGCTCACAGCATCTGACAGCAAATCCAGTATTTTAAGTGTAATATAGTATCTCTTTGTTTTCTGAGGCTTCCTAAATCATGTTATAGAGAATGAGAAACCTTATTCCCGTCTGTTCATCAGAGTGCAGGCACTGATAGAAGAAAGAAAAATGCAAACTTAACCTCAGAGTTTATTCTTTTCTTTTTGTATTTGTAATGGAAACTTTGTGGCAACTTATAGCAGATTTTAAATGAGATATTTTTGCTGGGGCCAAAGACCCAACAAAGACCAATTTTTCCCCGACCTTTTTCCAAGCTGTCTTCCCAAGATGAAAACACCGACTCTGGCTGATGAGTCATTACAGATTCAAGTCCAGGTGGAGAATAAACTCCAGCCAGGGATAAACCTCATTAAAGTTATACCTGTAAAAAAAGTCACAATGGTTCAAGGTTTATTAGGAAGGTTATAACTTGCCTGTAAAATTTAGCTTGGGGGCTGAAGTAGGGCACACAAGTTTCTAGTCTATAAGCACTTTAAAATCAGAAAATTCAATTAGGTACTTCTAAATTAAATGGTTGTTAATTGGCAGAGAATTGGATTTTGATGTTTAAAAACTTCTTGCCAAAAGCTTAGGAGACATTTTAATGTTTAAAAATACAGTGAAAATATAGTGTAGCAATTGAAGCCCAATAAAAAATTTGAAAAGTCAATTCAACCCAGCATCTCGCCTGCTCCCCACCCCACTTTCCTGCCTGTAGGAGATACCTCTTAATACTTCCGGGTCTGCATTTGTCTAAATGAAAGACCGTGATAGTATATACCTCTTCCCAGAGATGTCAGGAAGGCGATCTAATGACTCTATTTCTCATTTCAAGTTCAAATAATATGTACTCTTCTAAGGGAGGAGGTCAACACAAATTCTCCTTCCACCCCACCCTCACCCCCCCAGGGCCTCTGTGGTAAATGAGCAAGGCCCAGTCAACCTCTTAGGAAACAGAAACGTTCTATGCTACTCTGATTCCCACATGTTTAGAGCCAAAGAGAGATTTATTTTTTTTTCCTTTTGCTAATTCCCAAGAATTGGAAAGAATAAAGGGTTTAGGAGTTTTACAGTCATGGGCACGAAATTTAGCTCTGACTTTCTAGATGTGCGGACTGTTTTGTTTGGGAAGTGAGGATTGTTATCTGTGAGAGATGAATGAGGGACACATGGGGGATCCCGTGCACAGTGGACAGTCAGTGGCAGCTGCAAAAACGAATGCCCAGAGGACGAATCCAGTCCCATAACAAGTCCTGGCCAGCCCTGCAGGTCTCCCTTCTGGCCTTGGAGGAAGACCAGGTCCATGCAAGTAGGTGACTTTCGCTCATCCTCATGCAGAGAAGCAAAATAATTGATTTGGATGGGAGAAGTATACTCAGACATTGCTACGGGGAAGATGCTCCTGGGAAAAATTGTGTTTTTTCATGTGCTGGCAATAGAATGGCACAATTTCCCAACCAGTAGCATCCTTTTCCTTTTTCTAAGTAATGAGTTTTCATAATAATTTCTAATGCGAATTTGCTTATTTAATGGGAATACCATGTGCCGTTCTGTATTTCTTATTAATACTCTAAGGAGTAATAATAGTCAAAGCATGGAAAGCTTATTAAGACTAATACTCAAATGTGGTTAAATACATTAAAAAGTCTTAGTAAAGAATATGCACTATGGATCCCATACACTGTTTCGGTTTTTACAGAAAGTCCATTAAGGCAGAGAACCTTATCAAAGCAAATTTGCCCTCCATGTGCAGCCCTTCCTCCATCTTCTATTTTTCTTTTCTTTGAGACACAGTCTCACTCTGTTGTCTCAGACTAGAGTGCCCTTGGAGTCAACTTAGCTCACAGCAACCTCAAACTCCTGGGTTCAAGCAATCCCCCTGCCTCAGCCTCCCATGTAGCCGGTACTACAGGCACCCCCCATGACACCTCATCTTGAAAAGACAATGTACATAAGAGATAATACAATTTTATGCCAGAAAAATGTGAAAGATGCTTTCGCCTCCCCTGGCACAGTTACAGAGGCAGACGACATCAACGGTATGGAGATGGTAAGCAAAAAACTAAGACTTTCTATGCCTAGAAATAAGGGTCTGGTGTAAGAAGAAAATATCCCATCCCAGACTAGAATTCCAGGAGCAGGAATGATAAGGGACATGAAAAAAGACAATCAAACTGAGTCGGGATTACTGTATCAGCTCCCTGATGGTGAGTCATCTCCAATTCCTTGGAGAGGAACTGAAGACTCTCAACAGAGGACTGTGTCACCTTGAGGATCTGTGTACCCTCTTCCGATTTGCCTCCAAAAAGCACAGTGGTAGAATTTTTTTTTTTTTTTTTTTTTTTTTGTGTGTGTGTGTGTGGTTTTTTTGGCCAGGGCTGGGTTTGAACCCACCACCTCCAGCATGTGGGACTGGCGCCCTACTCCTTGAGCCACAGGCGCCACCCTAGTGGTAGAATTTTTTAAAACATGAATTTTAGAGGTAGACAGACTAGGTTCCAAAACCAATCCTCTCATTTCTAAGTTTGTGGTCCTGGGCAAGTTGTTTAACCTCTCTCAACCCATTCGTGTTGCATTTGGTAAGACAGCTAGGCTACCACCTGCCTTTTCAAAGGGAGGGTGAGGCTTGAATGCAGTAATATACAAACCTGATTAATATACAATGAGCCCTTGACACATGGTGTGTACTCTGATATTGCTGTTACTTCTTTTTCAAAATTAGGCATAAAAATACTCTTTTTAAACAAAGCCAGGTACTAAAAGGAGAAGAAAAGCACAATTACTAATTTTCACAAGAATAATCAGGCCATTGCTTTCCTACTTAATCATCACAGGGTAAAAAGCAATCACTGGAGTCAGAGCTGGGCAGCTGCCCCCAGGTAGACTACTGGCATCTCAGCAGAATGCCCCCATTCTCTAAAAACAAAGAAAGTGCAGCTTGTTCCCCTGGAGAAGGTGCTTCAATGATGTCTGGGTTCATGAAGCTGTGGGGTGGAAAAGAAATTATGAAAAGAAAGCCCAATCTCCCAGGCCAATGGCTTACATCAGTCTCTTCCAAGGGTTCGGGAGAACCCCTGGCAGTGTGTTCACATGGTTATACGCTCTACAAAATTTGCAAAAGTAATATATTTTTGCTGTAATGTGTGGAGACACATCTACATCTATCCACACTGAAATTTCCCCCAGCAGACTTCTTCTGTAGTCCACGGGAGTTGGAGTGCCTACATGTATTTTTGAGATCCAGCTAAAGGGAAGTTCAGTTGAGGATACGACTTATTTGGTTTTAATGGTATGTACTTCTGTGGCCCATGGTGCCTTCCATGTGGTTAATGCTAGCTGCCCTGATGTAGGAATGGCTTCTAGGATGGTCCTATTGTCCACTGGGCCAACTCAGCCAGCACTAGGAGGCTAAAGTGCAGGGCCAGAGGCTGTGTCACTGTGTGAATGTTTCTTATAGCGCTTGGCACCACAAACCTACCAGCAGCAGAGGAGGCACAATGTCTGAAACATATGGAGCCGGAGCTGGTCTGTGGAAAATCCTTCCCATCATCAGATGCTTAAAAGTTTAAGTGGAAGATTCTGTCTCATGATATCTAGTCAACTTGGCGACTCCCTCCCGTTAAGAACATACTTGATAATGGCATATATACGATGAGTGGAACATATTTCTTTGCCTTTCCTTTTTAATGATTATCATGTCAAATAGAATTGATCAGGATTTCTTCTGTGGTGGAGCACAAGATGTTTAGCAATACCACAAACAGAAAATATATTTCTGGAGTTAAACATTTTATTCACCTCAGTTATCCATAAGAAGAAATTATTTTTAATTACATATACCAAAAGATCAAATTACATTCTATTTTCTTCATGGAAAAATGATTTTTAAAAGTCATGTACATGGGCGGCACCTGTGGCTCAGTCGGTAAGGCGCCGGCCCCATATACCGAGGGTGGCGGGTTCAAACCTGGCCCCGGCCAAACTGCAACCAAAAAATAGCCAGGCGTTGTGGCGGGCGTCTGTAGTCTCAGCTACTCGGGAGGCTGAGGCAAGAGAATCGCTTAAGCCCAGGAGTTGGAGGTTGCTGTGAGCTGTGTGATGCCATGGCACTCTACCAAGGGCCATAAAGTGAGACTCTGTCTCCACAAAAAAAAAAAAAAAAAAGTCATGTACATAAAAATCAAAGCCAAAATATGTAGGAAAGAATTACAGAGGCAGATCAAGCAGTTAATTCATTATAGATATAACATTGTAGTTTCAGATTCTGTAGTATTTGTCACATTTTTAAACTAACATGTTGAGATTTCTTTTCTAACTTTAAAAAAGCATTTACTTTCATAACCATACTTTTTCTTTTCTTCTTATTGAGATATAATAATTGTACAGATGGGGTACATGGTAATAGATATGTAATGTACGTGATGAGATTAGGGCAATTAGCAAGTCCATTATCTCAAATATTTACCATTTTTTTATGTTAGGAACATTCATTATCCTATCTCTTTGAAACCACAGAACATATTATTTTTACGTGTAGTCTCCCTGGAGCGACAGAGAGCTTATTCCTCCTCTCCAGCTGTAATTCTGCATCCTTTAACATATCTCCCCTATAACTCCTTGCCCCTACCCTTCCCAGACTCTAGTAGCCTCTGTTCTATTTTTTGCTTCTATGAGATCAACTTTTTAAATACTTTTTCTTTAAAAACATCTACAAAATTGTATAACTGTAAGATACCATGAAATCTGGATCTATTCCTGATGTCACGCATGCCCTTAGAACAACATCTTTACTGCAAAACCTTTTCATTTACCTCTCCTAGGAAGGTAAGTAAAATTACATCTAATACCTTAATCTCTGGCAACCTTTACTTACAGAGCACTGTACAAACTGGTTATGAAATGACTTTCTGAAGAAGTCACCACCCTCGCACAGCCAGAGAAGCAGCAGATGTCGGCCAAGTCCTCTGTGAACAAGGAGCAGGTGGAATTGCTGGTACCCGGGGGAGTGTCTGCCCTGAGAGCCAGAATTCCATAGCTAGTGTCATTTTCTTTACTCCCCCCTAAACTGAGAAGCCTGGAAGGTAATTTAGAACTTTTTTTTTTTTTAGAAGAGCAAGCCTGCTTCTCTGAAATATGATCTCTGCATGAAAACGAAGAGGCCCTGTTGCCAGCAGCTAATATCCAATGATAGGTAAGTAGGTAGGCAGGTACACAGTCAGGTAGATAGTAAGGCCATAGTTGGTACTGGAGAGGACTTGGGCAGGGGGGAAGTGTCCTCTTCTCATAAGGAATTCGACATTTCCCCAAATACATTCTGTTTCCACAGCTCTCCTGATTGCATGCTGTGTGTCCAGAATACTCCATCCTGTATGAACTGGCTCTAGGGGCTACAGCAATGTGCTTCTATGCTCTGCGCTGGGAACACAAATGACCGCTCTATAAACCTCTGATGCTTCGTTAAGTAACAAGAAGCCTGCAGGACTGAGTCACAGTTCGCAGAAGTTGTTACTCAACTCACACAACAAGCAACAGCTTTTGGAGGAGGAAGGTGAAAAGGCTTATGGGTGGGGGTGGACAGGGAGAGCTGGGGAGCCGGGGACGACTGCAGCAGAGCTAGGAGACACCCTGGAAAGAGGGGTGCCTTTCACTGATGAAGCGACTGGGGAGGGTGGCCACTGTCAGCCTCCCACGGAGGCCCGGCCACAGCGGCATCTGCAGCGGGACATCTCGTGGTGTCCCCAGAAGGAGCAGCAAAACGCTGGTCATCACGCCAGGAATTGCCCGAGGCTGAGGCAGGGGCTGCGGCAGTCAGGACCTGTCTTGATGCTCTTTGATTCAGGAGCTTTAATTGTCTAAAGTATCCACTGTGGGGTCCTAAAGTCTGTTTTCCTTTGTGCCCTCAAGTCTCTTTGGGGCTTTCCCATTATGAGAAAGTGAACAAGATAAAATCAGAAAAGGTGACAGGGTCTATTCATAAATCTGACCCTATCAAGTAAAGAGGGGAGGTGGGAAGTGAGGAGGGGCTTTTTGTCTGATCAGGTCCCAGAGAAGAATGAAGAGGGTGAGAGAAAGGTGTAAACAGAAAAATGAAAGCCAATGTACCAGCCTTCCTATGACTCCCACTGAAGCCAGCCTCAGGAGGAAGCTGACGTCGGAGCGCTCCGGGTGTTCACTGTACTGGTACTAAAAAGAAAAGTCTGAAAAATAAGTAAATAAATAAAAAGATAAGTCTGTCCTCATATTACTTTTTTATAAATTCCATCAGCCCTAGTACAGTTTTTCTTTTTTCTTTCTTTTTTTTTTTTTTTTTGAGTCGGAGTCTCACTTTGTCACCCTCGGTAGAGAGCTGTGGAGTCACAGCTCACAACAACCTCAAACTCTTGGGCTCAAGTGATTCTCTTGCCTCAGCCTCCTGAGTAGCTGGGACCACAAGCACCCACCACAATGCCTGGCTATTTTTTTTAGAGCTGGTCTCTGTTGCTCAGGCTGGTCTCGAACCTGTGAGCTCAGGGCAATCTATTTGCCTTGGCCTCCCCAAGTGAGGAGGAGGCGTGAGCCACCACACCCGGCCCAGTTTTTCTATGTTGACATCTTTTATCTGGTCTCCCGGTGTTGAGGAAGAGAAAAAGAAAAGGCATATAGGGACATAGCTTTCCCCCAGTGTCACCTTGGTCCCCAAAACCTACAGAGAAAGACAGGAAGCTGTCGCTAACGCCATCTTCTCCCAGTTTGGAATCAGCTCCTGGAAGCAAGAGAGTGTTGCATGATCATACGAGATTTAATTTAGTGATAAAATAAAAAAATACACAAAGTAGCTTTTAAACTTTATTTAAAAAAAATATGGTTCACACAAACTCTTATATGACCTTTGCAGTTTTATAATCACTCTGCTCTGACAAAAGCAAACTTACTATAAGAAAAAGAGATTATTTTCAAGACATAAAACATCATTCTGGTGTTTGGATCAGCGAACCAACACACTAGCATTTGCATAATTAATTCATTTAATTCACCACTGAAAAATTTACCATTGTGTATTTGTTGCCATGATGCCAGTGGGCAAAAGCTCATGTTGTAACATTATGGCCCACCTGGTACAAAACAGAGTGGCTCTTCTATTTGGCCCTTCAGGATTAAACATCATCATGACCACCATGAGGGATTAACATCAGTCCTCCTCAGCTGCGTAGTGTAAGCTGATCATAGCACTTCCTTCCCCCTTCATTGACTGGTTCAGAAATGTGCAGGCCTTGGCCATGCAAACTGATGGAAATGCAGAGAGCCTTACGTGGGGCTTCAGGTAAAGAAGCCAGTCTAGCTCTCCCCTGTCAATAGAGAACCTAGTTGCTTTTGGTAGCTGGCATCAGTCAGGACCTCATCAAGATAAAGTTTCCATGCTTCAATTAGAATAATTCAAGAATCATTTAATAAAAGAGACATGGGCCAGCTGAAAGGACACAGGAAAAACCAACAGCCTTGATGAGAAAACAGCCAAGCTGCCATCATAGCCATTCCCCATGGGCTGGGTGCCGTGGCTCACACCTGTAATCCTAGCACTCTGGGAGGCTGAGGCAGGTGGATTGCCCTGAGCTCACAGGTTTGAGACCAGCCTGAGCAACCATGAGACCTCATCTCTAAAAAATGGCCTGGCATTGTGGCGGGTGCTTGTGGTCCCAGCTACTTGGGAGGCTGAGGCAAGAGGATCACTTGAGCACAAGAGTTTGAGGTTGCTGTAAGCTATCACACCATGGCACTCTAACACTCTACTAGGGGTGACAAAGTGAAACTCTGTAAAAAAAAAAAAAAGCTGTGCCCCATGGCACAAGAGCCAGAGATTGTGAGGAGAGGACCACCTTGAGGGGTGCTTTGAACTTGAGTTAAGAAAAGTCATCAGCACAACTTGATCTCAAAGGGAGGAAGCCAGATGAAAAAATACCCCCAGCTTCATTCTCTTTCCCTGTTTGGGTTCCTGCAGGGGTTCCCCATTTACTGAATCCAAACAGAAGGCAGACGGTAAGGGGTCCTATTTATGTGAGCCACACACACCACAGAGCAGATTGAGAAGGGCAGGGAGCAGGTCTGAAGGAATAACTGAAAATGTTTAACAGAGCAGCCTCCTGTGACTGTTAGGGAGTTACCTGGGCATGAGGTTGATACTATAGAAGTCAGAATAGAGACAGAGGACCTGGATAACTGATGACAAGTGACCCAAAAGCTGTGATTTTCAACCAGTGTGCCATGAGAGGATCTTAGGTGTGCCATGAAACAAAAAATTTTTTTTTTCAGTTTTTGGCCAGGGCTGGGTTTGAACCCGCCACCTCCGGCATATGGGGCCAGCACCCTACTCCTTTGAGCCACAGGCACTGCCCAACCCATGAAAAATTTTAAAGAGTATTAATTAAATCATTTCAGAAGAAGTTCAAAACACAGTAAATACGTTCTTTGTTTTTTATTCTTTTTTTTTCTTTTGATCGACATAATTTATGTGTGCTGCAGAAGTTTAACTATAAGTTCAAGTGTGCCATGAAATAAAATGGCTGGAAAACTCTGCCCTAAACTTTACGCTATCTTGGCTGTTCTGCTATGTAAGTTTTCATATGATTTGTTAGTTTAATTTGGAAGATTTGTAACCTGCAGCAGCAACTATCTTAACTCAATGCTTTTCAAATGGTATGTGGTAACCCATTACTGGGTTGTGAAGTCATTTGAGCTGGTTGAAACCAGCACTCTTTAAAAATGAAAGGGAGGCCGGGCACAGTGGCTCATGCCTGTAATCCTAGAACTCTGGAAGACTAAGGCGGGAGCATTGCTTGAGCTCAGGAGTTGGAGACCAGTCTGAGCAAGAGTGAGACCCTGTCAATAAATAAATAAGTAAACAAAAAGTAAAAATGAAAGGAAAAAGAATAGAATGTATGTGAGTGCATCACACAATAAAAGTATTTTTTTCTGAAACTTTTGTTTCAGTTTTGTGTATGTACATATACAAGATGCTACAGTTCTCTCTATAGGAATAAAAAAGAATATGATATTTCTCTTTTACTTTTATTTTTTAATGTCTGATGTAGTTTCAAAGCCATTTTCTGTGTAAAGAAGTGCACCACTCGTAATTTCTGAAAATACTGAAGAATGACCTGAGTTCAAGCTTTACACTAATAGTAACTGATTTCTTTTATCTTGATACTAAAGTTTTCTCCAAGGAGACTGCTGAGTGTTTTCAACATAGGTGCCATACACAGACTCTCATTCTAAAACTGCACCTGCCAGCAAAGCCTGCTATCCTAGAAGGGACAGGGAGTTACTTAATCTGACAGCTCTACCAAATACAAACAGACCCTTGGTATCTAGTAGTAAAATATTGAACAGGATTTTGAGATCACTTTTGAATGATTGTATTTCAGGAATTTTCTCAGTTTCTTTTTATCTTATTGCTAGACAGTGATCCTATTGTCTGGTGACATAAAACATTTCTAAGTAAGAGGATTAGATAAGGGAAACAAGTTACACCCTAGGAATGCTTTCAGCTGCAAGTAACAGAAAAGTTATAAATACATTTAGTCATCTCTGCTAACAAGTTGTCCAGAGGTGGGCAGTTCTAGTTCCATTTAGGGAATAGTAGCTCAAAATGACATCAAGGATTCAGGCTCTTTTTATATTTTTACTCTGTCTTCCTTAGTACATTGGCTTATTACCCAGTCATCTTGTCACTTCATGATTATAGAAAGATCAATGCAGCGACAAGCAAGTTATCCTCATTGAGTTACTCTCAACGCAAGAAGAAAGGTCCGGGGGCCAAAGGGCTTTTTACAAGTCTCTATATTTTTAACTAGAAAGAAAATATTTCCTAGCTGCTCCCTACCTCCCACTAATGGATTTCACCTCACATCTTTTCAGACAGAAATTGGCCCTATACCAAATACTAGATCAATCACTTGCAAAGGGAAACCGAATGGCCACAATTGGCTAAGACATGAGATTTATTCCCCAGAGTTTAGCACCTGCCTGGAGATTTAGACATTTGGAGAAAGTCAGGATTCTGTTGGTTTGCAAGGAGGAAGTGGCCTTTGGATGAGCAACCAACAGTGCTTTTCCTAATTAATGCCTTCCTCTCCTTGTTCTGCAAAATTGGACTAGCTCTTCAGAGGAAGCTTGTTGACTTTTTAACGTCAGTTCACTGGGAAGGCTGAACAGTGAAGTCATCTGGTGTACAGGCAACTTCAGATGAATGTCAACCAATGAGTAACTAACTTAGTCTTTACTTCACATGTTTTTAAAAACAGATGCTCATGGGGAATCTAGGGAAAATAGGTCACCAGTGCACTTTCTTCACAGTAGGTAAAAGGAAAAAAAGAAAACAACTGAGGTAGCAGAGACAAGTGATTTGATACTCTTAAACCTTTGCATCAGCAGGCGAGGCTTTAACTAAAGACTTTTTATGCCAAGCACCTACTAGAGTGAGACTAATGATGTACCAACCTCTAAAATATTCAGCTTTCTAGAATATTATGAATTAGAATACATGGCCAAGTACCTTTCAGATTTTATTTTAATTTTCTGCACATTCACGTTCCACTAAATCTTAGGAACAATTCCAAGTGGCTCTGTTATGTGCCCACATGAGTGTCCATGTTAAAATACATGTGAAGTGAAGACTAAATTAGTTCCTCACTGGTTGACGTTCATCTGAATATGCCTGTCCACTAGATCACTTCACTGTTCAGAATGAAATACCGTAAATCCCATAAATTCCAAACTGCTCACTTGCACTGTGAAATCTTGCTTAGATATTCTTATAGAAACTAGTCCCTTTGTCTTTTGATGGATCAAACTGCTTTATTAACATCAATTTGATCAGTTTTTCACTAAAATGCTCAAATAATCAGACAAGTTTTCTTGAATATAACTTGCAGTTATTCATGCATTGTCAAAAACTCAGAGCAGATCCTGCAATCCCATTGCTAGGCATCTACGCCAAAGAAAAAGAATCATTTTATCATAAGGACACTTACACTATATTGTTTACTGCCCCTTAATTTACAATCACCACGATATGGAAATAATCTAAGTGTCCATTACCCAGGAAAGGATTAATAAACTGTGGTATATGTATACCATGGAATACTATTCAGCCAAAAAAATGGAGACTTTACATCTTTTGTATTAACCTGGATGGAATTGAAGCACATTCTTAGTAAAGTATTACAAGAATGGAAAAGCAAGTATCCAATGTACTCAATATTAATATGAAGCCAGTAGATGCACAAATACACCCCCAGATGAGAGAAAAACTAAATTCAATTCAAGTGGGGGGAGAAGGGAAGGGGAGAGGGGAGGAGAGATGAGGGTGATTGGTGTGCTCCCATTTAATGGGCCCAATGTAAGGGTACATGGAACATCTCCTGGGAGTGGGATTCAACTATGACAGGGACCTTACCTAACAAATGCAAACATTGTAATCTAACTATTTGTAGCCTCATATTAACCTGAAATTAAAAAGTAAAAACTCAGAGCACTTTCCATATAGCAGATTATTCGAATAACTGATTTAATGTTTGTACCTGGCTTGGATGTAGATGTTCATGCTAATAGACATGGTGCAGAGATGATGGCTGGCAGCATAGATCACTTGCTCAAGGGGGCAACGCTTTCCAGACATGTTCTCATTGGATTGTCACAACAAGTCTCGGAAGTAGGCATTACTTTCAAAATTTCTTTTTTTTTTTTTTTTTACTTTCAAAATTTCAACGTAGGACATAACTTCTTAGGAAGACTAAGTAAATGTTCCATGGTCATTTTTATTATCTATTTAAAAATATTATATTTTTAAGCATCAAACATTTTGAAGTCATTATTTTTAAGTTGTTAGGCTGAGGAAGATATTTTACATTTGCTGAAATCCATGGAGATTACATTTATGATTCACTAAGTTTGTTTAGACTATTGGAGTTCTTTGCTAACAAGAGAAACAGATTCAAAATAACCTTAAAATGGAAACACACTGGAAGGGCTTGGAGTAGCTCACAGAATCAAGGGTGAACAACTGAACCCTCGGAAGAATAAGATATAGCCCAATTGCCAGCATCTAGATGGCAGGAATGAGCAGACGGGGGTCTTCAGGAGCACACTATGGAGATGATCCGGTCCAGTCACCTCCTGATCACATGACTCTCCACTGGCATTTGTGAGATTGAATCAGATTGGCCTCACTTCCATCACATGCCTACAGTTCTTCAGGGAAGGACATGGGTCTCGATTACTGGGACAAAATAGGGAAGGGGTAAGTCCGTAAGGAAAAAGGAATGTACTATTTCCAAAAAATAAAGGCAGAGATGTTGGCGTGGCGAAAACACCAATGTCCATGACATTACACAGAGCTGGGAGTCAAACTTCAAACTCACGCCAAATCCTTTTCTCTTAACTGTTTTCCTATTTTTTTCCATCACTCATAATGAAAATAATCCCAATGGAGAAAAATGAGATGACACATAATTATCCCATCGGGTTTGGCACTGCCGTGTACAAACTCAGTGAGGAGAGGAGCCTTCACAGAAAGGTGTAGAGAGTCCAGTGACAGGTCTTGCTGATGGTTCAGCATCGTGTCTGCTCATCTCCATCATGCCATGGCCATGCCATGGTGAGAAGCTCTGTTAGCAGCCAGACTGGTGCAGCCAACCGAGTCTGGGATCCCTGAGTTGTCTTGGTTCTCAGCGCCTACTCCCAAATGCAGAAGTGTGTACTTCCTGTTTCTAGTAAACTGACGTCAGAAAATTAACATGATTGCTACTATTAGCACCATCCAGAGTTTCATTATTGGTTGGCTGTTTCAGTATTAGCTCGTAGAAACGAAATATCACCTTGTATTTTAAAATAAAATTTCCAAGTTCCTGTTTGAAGTAAAGATTTATTTTTCCACGAAATTCCCATGGTTTCTATAAAAGCATGAAGAGACCACTTAGGTTGTAAAAAATGTGCTTTTTTTTTTTTTTGGTTTTTGGCCGGGGCTGGGTTTGAACCCGCCACCTCCGGCATATGGGACCGGCACCCTACTCCTTGAGCCACAGGCGCCGCCCAAAATGCGCTTTTTTTAAGTTAATGATTTGTTTCAAATTGTAAAGTAGCCACTTGAAAATCCCTTGGACATTTAAAAATTTTTCACTCTCAATACTTTTATTCTTTGAAGCTATAAGGTATATTATTTTAAAATTCCTGGAGACTTCATTTAGAACCATAAAATTGGGCTTCATTTTTTTCTCTTGGAATATTGTGTGTCTTTTTAGTCCAACTTCATCCTGATAAATAAAATCAATTAACTAAATTGGAAAGGAAAGAAAAGGAGAGGAGAGGGGAGGAGAGGAGAGAGGAAAGAACAATCTAAGAATTATTCTTGTTTATTATTTATCGAGCATGTCAAGACACATGGTGGGGTCCGTGTCTATGTCAATGCACATAGTCTTAATTGGTGGCAACAATAATTACTGCTAGAAAAAAACAAAGGAAATGAAGAGATAAAAAGGAAAAAAGAATCATGACGTCGCTCCGATGGAACAGCACCAGCAATGCTGTACTGAAGCATTTAGTAATTATCCAGTTAGGCCAGGGTATGGTGGCTCTCACCTAAAATCCTAGCACTCTGGGAAGCTGAGGTCAGAGGATCTCTTGAGCTCAGGAATTCGAGAGCAGCCTGAGCAACAGTGAGACCCCATGTTTACCAAAAATAGAAAAAGTTAGCTGGGCCTGGTGGCTTGTGTCTGTAGTCCCAACTATTCGGGAGGTTGAGGCAAGACGATCACTTGAGCCCCCGGGTTGGAAGTTGCAAGGAACTATGATGACCCTGCTATACTCTAGCCAGGGTGACAGAGTAAGACTCTGTCTCAAAAAAAAAAAAAGAAAAAAATAGTTATCCAGTTGCTATTTTGAAAGTGCCTCTGAAGGTTCAGCCATAGCAAGCTGAGGATGCTGCTCCAGATGTAGACGGCAGAACTTTCCACTCCAGCTCTATTGTTTAATAGTTACATGACCAAAATGAAATGATACCATGTGTTACCTCTGTGGGCCTCAGTTTCCTCATATGTAAAATGGGGATAATAAAATCACCTGCTACATAGTTTTATGAGACAGAGAGAGAATATTTCTAGTATACTTAGAATGGTACCTGGGCTTCATTATTATATCTGTGGGTAGGATAAAATGGAACCATGGAAATTATGTTGTGGAAACAATTTGTATTGTCATATAGAAATATTTATTATAAAATAGTATATAGAGTATGAAATCTATTATAACATATATTCATATGTATTCATAACAAAGAAAGTATATACATTGTAATAATGCTAACAGGGTTATCTCTGAGGGATAAGGTTGTCTTTGAGTGATAGGATTACAAGACTCACTTTCATAGCTTTTATATTTTCCACATTTTATCACATGACTATAACCGGTTTTATAATTAGAGGGGAAAAAAAATCACTAAAAATGTAACTAGCATTTAAAAAAATGGTTCTCTTTAAGTAAAAAAAAAAGAAAATATTTAAACCAAACAGAAAAAGCATTTTCCATTTTGATGGATCAAGATCAAAGAGAACCCAGTCTGGATACAGAAAAGTAAAAAACTCTGAGGCTCAGCACAGGGCATCTGCAGGGAACGGAAAATGAGATGGGATTCAGATTAAAGTGTGCATGACGGTAACTGCAAAACAATAATCATGTGACCTTACCTAGCAGCTCAACAGCTATGACCTTCAGTTCCTCATTTCTAAATTCAGGCTGGTTGATGCCTGAGACAGGGAAGAGATGAAGGTCATAAACAGTTAGACATGCGGAAAGCATTCAGTAATAATACCGCTGTAAATGTAAGCAATCCATTTGTTATCTTCATTATTTACTAAGTGAAAAAAATACAAAAGTTTTATATAGCTCCCTGCCATGAGCTAGAAATGATGTAAACTCGTGAATGTTCTAATTCAATAATCTTTACTCTGTTTATTAGTATTTGAGTCCAGAGGTCAAAAATGGACTCCTGTTTATTTTAACTGTTTTAGTTTATTAAGACATATATAATTACTTAATTTTTTTTTTTATTGTTGGGGATTCATTGAGGGTGCAAGAAACCAGGTTACATTAATTGCATTTGTTAAGTAAGGTCCCTCTTACAATCGTGTCTTGCCCCAGGACTCCCATTTTTTTGAGACTAATTTCTAGCTGACTTTTTTTTTAATTATCATTTATGTGTTTTATTTTAAAAAGAATGAAGCAAAAATCAAGTTTTAATCTATTTTTTAAAAAGTAATTTGGCTTAATAAAGTAATAATAGCCATTATATTATTAATTATGGGCCTCCATGCCACCCACATGGTTTTCAGATCTCATGTTTATTAAGTTTCACCGTCAAATAATATCTAAATAAACAGAAAGAAAAAACAAGTCACCCTGTTTGTTGTTAGCTGGTTCCAGATCCCATTACTCTCAGAAACTGCTTCTCAAAGTTTAACGTGGATGTGAATCCCCTGGGCGTCCTCCCAAAGGCTCTGGGGTGGGGTCTGCGAGTCTGTGTTTCTGACGAGCTCTTGGGTGGTGCTCAGGCTACTAATCCATCCACCTCGCTTTGTGTGGCAGGTTCTAAAGTGTTTTAGGAATGTCAGTGTAGCTGATCTAAAGGCTCTTCCATCACATGTGATATAAACGGAGAAAAGAGAATTTTCTCATGATTTTCATCCCTCCCCCAGCCCCACAATATTGTTTTTTTAATGTTTCTAAGATTTGCTCATTGTTTTCCTGCTGACTTGTTCTCTGAAGTTCCCCTCCACCTGGTAAGCTGCTACTTATCCTTTAAGGTTCCTCTTCAAAGCTACATCTTCTTATAGAAAACCTGCCCAGTGTTTGGCTGTGGCATGGTACCTAACAAATCCCCCTAAGTTGAAGAGGTAGTTGCTGCTCCCAGGGGCTCTTCCGCCCATCCTTAACTGACTCACTCACTCAGTGGCCGTCAAAGGGTCACAAAGAGCTCCTTGGGTTGAACAGGTGCCCCTTTGGGCACCTTCCTCCCAATCAATCATTTTCCCCAGACTCCGTGATTCTTTAGAATAGAGAGTCTGCCCAGCCGAGGGGGCTCAGTGGTAGTTTTACCCTCTAACGTCTGCATATCTTTTGAGTTCCTTAAGGTAAAATAGTATAAGGTTTTATACAAACAGCCAAATAACATAGAAACATTGACAAGAGCTATTTAAAACAGAAAAAAAATAGAGCCAGGAAAGTGACCTTACACCTGTAATCCTGTCAGGAAGGTCGATGCAGGAAGATTGCTAGAGGCCAGGAGTTTCAGACTAGCCCATGCAACCTAGAGAGACCCCAGCTCTACCAAAAAATTAAAAACTAAGTGGGCATGGAAGTGCCTGCCTGTAGTCCCAGCTACTTGAGAGGCTGAGGTGGGAGGATTGCTTAAGCCCAGAAGTTTGATTTTACAGTGAGCTGTGACTGAGCTGTGATTGTGCCACTGTACTCCAGCCTGGGCAACAGAGCAATCCCCTTTCTAAATGAATAAATACCAGAAAAATGTTTCTGTGCTACTGAACCTCCTTTTCATCTAGCAAAGGCACATATGGGGCAGGAAAGGGACATAAATGAAGGTGTTCAGTGGGGACAGTGTTCTGATAAGTGAGCGACCCGGCCACTCTCCCACAGAGGAATATTGCCCGGGACTGTCAAACCTTTCAGAAGACAGAAATCCAGATTTTTATATGCAATCTCACACATCAACAAATCCAATTTGGGGTTGTTGTTTCAACACCGTAAGAGCCAAACCAAACAAATCTATGGGCCAGATGTAGCAGGTTGGGGGAAGCCAGGGGAATGCAGAATTTTCACATTTGTTTAAAGTGACTCTGCTTTTGAATTAATGTTTACTTCCAGACTGTTCATATCCATCAGAACTTAGTGCATAGTTTATCAGTGCCTGGCATAGTTGGTGCTTGGCAACAGCTTCACCCTTCAGCCGTGATGTGGCCAAGGAAGTCCTGTCTTAACTCTGGATACTCCTATCACTCATGCATATAAACTCACACAGCTCCAGACACACAGAAGCCTCTGGAGGCCCTCCGTCCTGTGTTGCTTCACCTGTAAAAGTATTGTTTTCCCAGCCTTCTTTTCAGAAAATAGTTGGTTTAGCACAAGGAATCAAGAGGGCTGGTGAGTACATCTGCTTCTGCCTGTAGGGTGGTGTGGCATCTGATTCTGATTCTGACAGTACAGCAGCTCCTTGAGTCTGGCAGAGGGTGTGAAAGGCTCTAGATATTGCAGCTTGAAATGCCAAAAGGAAATCTCCGAATCTTGCCCAGGTTGAATAGCATGCGGGAAGACAAAATTAATGGGTGTGCCAGCAATACATTCCATATTATCTTTAACCAACAAAGTCCTGAAAAATTAAATGGTGACACGTATCAGAATATTATAGTCATAGTACCAAAAGCACTACTTTCATTGCTCCCAGTTTTGTGATTTCCTGACACCATTTTGTAGAGATAAAATCCTGCTTCGTTGTCCAGGCTGGAGTGCAGTGGCTATTCACAGCACAGTCAGAGTGTCCTTCAGCCTCAAATTCCTGGGCTCACGTGATACTCCTGTCTCAGTCCCTCAGGTACCTGGAACTACAGGCACTCTGTTCTTTCCCCATATTCATCTTTATTTTTTAGACACGAAAACAACCACCAAGATATCTGAAATGATGGCTTCCTATATTACACATTTCGGCATCCTTCTTGTAATTCAATAGAACTTCAATAAAAATTTCTGAATTGAACAAATGAATGAATATATTATTTTAAATCACAGAGGCTTGAACAATGACCTTTTTTACTCTGTCCTAGGTACCAGGCAACAATCCTAAAGTGGACATTTATTGCACATAACAATGAATGAATAACAATGGATAATCAAGAATACAAGCTCTTTCTGATCACTACTGGGCAATGTAAAATTTCAAGTGTAGCAATTACCACAAAGGCATTAACACGTGGTATCATGAGAACATATAAGGGAAGGATTTTATCCAGTCAGGTATATCAATCAGAGAAAGCTTCCCTGGGAAAGAAATATTTTAGCTGAGCTAAAGGAAGCATAAGGCTATTCACTAGGAAAAAAGAGCAGGAAGAAACTTCTAGGCCAGGGGTCAGCAAATTATGGCCCATGGGCCAAATCTAGCCAGCCACAGATTATTAAAAATAAAGTGTTATTGGATCAAAGCCACACTCGCTCATTTACATATTGTCTACAGCTGATTTAAGTAGTTGAGATAAACATAGTATGGTTCAAAAAGATTAAAATATTTACTGTCTTTATTTTTTTTTTGTAGAGATGGGGTCTCACTTTATCACCCTCTGTAGAATGCCGTGGAGTCACTGCTCACAGCAACCTCCAACTCCTGGGCTTAAGCAATTCTCTTGCCTCAGCCTCCCGAGTAGCTGGGACTACAGGCACCCGCCACAACGCCCGGCTATTTTTTTTTTTCCCTGCAGTTTGGCCGGGGCTGGATTTGAACCTGCCACCCTCGGTATATAGGACCGCCACCCTACTCACTGAGCCACAGGCGCCACCCCTACTGTCTTGACTTTCACAGAAAACTGTAGCAACCCCTGTTCTAGGCAGAAAGAATAAGATTTGCAAAAGCTCTGTAGCTGGAGAAAAGACAAGGAGTGGAAGTCAGGGAAGGAAGAAGGTCTGTGTAACCAAAGCAGGGGAGTGAGGTGAGGGAAAGAGGGAAAGCCAGGGGAGAGAAGGTGGAGAGGTAGGCAGGTCCAAACCACAGGGAGCCTTGTAAGCCACATCCTGGAAGCAGTGCAAAGGCACTGGAATATTGAAACATGAAGGGGACAGGGGGAGGGAGCCACAGCTAATATGATTTACACGGGGGGAACATGGAAACCACAGTGTGGAGAACGGGGTGGAGAGAAGACAGAATAAAGGCAAACATGCCACTTAAGAGATCTTGTTTATCTTCATTTTCTTGGACATTCATGAACAAATTTCTGTTTTTTTGTTTTGTTTTGTTTTATGATGAGTCCCTCTCTGTTCCCTAGGCTGGAGTACAATGGCATAAACACTGTTTACTGGAACCTCCAACTCCTACCTTAAGTAATCCTCTTCCCTGAGCCTCTCCCAAGTAGCTAGGACTCTGAGTATGTGTCACTACATCCAGCTAATTTTTTTTTCTTCTTTTTGAGACAAAGTCTCACTAGGTCACCTTCGGTAGAGTGCTGTGGCATCACAGCTACAGCAGCCTCAAATTCTTGGGCTTAAGCGATTCTCTTGCCTCAGCCTCCCGAGTAGCTAGGGCCACAGGCACCCACCACAATGCCCAGCTATTTTTTTTTTTTTTGGTTGCAGTTGTCATTATTGTTTAGCAGGCCCGGGGCCAGGCTCTAACCCACCAGCCTCAGTGTATGTAGCTGGCGCCCTACTCACTTGGCTACAGGCACCAAGCCCCAGCTAATTTTTTTTAATATTATTTTTTGTGGACACGTGGTCACTCATGCAATGTTGCCCAACCTGGTCTCAAACTCAAGGCCTCAAATCCTCTGACCTCGGCCTCCCAAAGTGCTAGGATTACAGTCATGAGAGACTGTGCCAGTATTATTTAGAGAATTTAAGGAGACAAATGTATACTACTACTCAGGGTAGGCAAACTGCTATAACAACCCCCACATTTCAATGACTTCCCATAGTAAAGGAGAATTCCTCCCTCACGTCACAGTGCAGTGTGGGAGTGTGGGTGACTCTCCCTCCTCTGCACCCTCACAGTTGTTTCCATGCAGCAGGACTGGGGTAAGGGCCAGCCTGGTGGTAGGAGGTTTGTTTGAGACAGGCATCTCCCACTCAGATCCTTGGCTAAAACTCAGTCGTATGTCCCCACCTAACTTCCAGGGAAGAGGGTCTACTTATCTACCCAGGAAGAAACGAAAACCCTGGCTATTAATTGAGCATAGCTGTCTCTGACACAGCAGTGGATGAGACTACTGCAGTGACGCTTGCCTGGAGACCCAGGGACAAACAGCAGTGGCACCTAACAAGGACCTTTCTTCCTCCCAACCCAGCAGCCTCTCAAGCCAACTAGTCAGTCACTGTGGGGCTAGTGTCCACTGTCCCTCTGCTCTGTCCATCTCATGTCAATTCCCAAAGCCCACTGCCAGGAAGGGACCTGGGAAGAGGTAGGCTCCTCTTTCCTCAAAACAGATCAGTTAAACCCACTCAGCAGAAACAGTGAAACCCTCAGACTACACTAACAATAGAAAGTAAACAGGGGAGTCAGGTGCGGTGACTCATGGTTGTAATCTTAGCACTCTGGGAGACAGAGGTGGGTGGATTGCCTGAACTCACAGCTTCAAGACCAGCCTGAGCAAGGTCCAGACCCCTTCTCTAAAAACTAGCTAAGCATTGTGTCAGGCGCCTATAGTCCCAGCTATTTGGGAGGCTGAGGCAAGAGGATCCCTTGACCCCAAAGAGTTTGAGTTTGTTGTGAGCTATGACGCCATGGCACTCTACTGAGGGTGACAAAATTAGATTCTGTCTCAAAAAAAAAAGAAAAGAAAAAGTAAATAGGTAGGAGCTGGGTGTGATGGCTCATGCCTTTAATCTTAGCCTAGGCTGAGGTAGGAGGATCCCTTGAGCTCAGAAGTTCAAGCAAGAGCAAGACCCTTTATCTATCAGAAACAGAAAAAAGTAGCTGAGCATGATGTCAGTTCCTGTAGTCCCAGTTACTCAGGATACTGACACTGGATGATTTCTTGAGCCCAGGAGTTTGAGGTTGCTATAAGCTAGGCTGACACCACAGCACTCTAGCCTGGGACAACAGAGTGACACTCTTGTCTCAAAAAAAAAAAAAGTAAATCGGTCCTTGCAAGGATAACAGCCACTTCTGGACTAAGCCATCACTGGCTATTATGGAAGGGGTCGATATTGCTGCTGATTATAAAAAGCAAATAGTTATAGCATAGCTGCTCCTCCATCACAACATGGCACGTTGATAACTCAGATGTACCTATTCTAAGGCCAAACAACTGTGTGCAAACTGCAGATCACCACCCATTAGGGGATTATGAATCAGGTTAGTGAATTACAGCCATCACTTTTTAAAAATAGAGATTTACAAAAAAAAATCAGAGCACACCACACATACTAAGAAAAAATATTCAGTGAAACTTTTCAGATACACACATATATTCTGGATCACAATGAGAAATCTGTATTTCTTATTATAAGTCAGGGTCAAAAAGGTTTGAAAAACCCTGGCTCATCAGATGAGTTGATACTCCTGTTCCTAATTGCCCGTGTTAAAGGAAGTTCCCAGATATATTATTACCAAGATCTAATCTGTGAATTACTTCAATCAATCTGCTCCAGGGTTTGTTGGTGAGGATCAGGGCTGTGTTACTGAAGATGAACATTGGCAACACTCACACACACAGAAAAAGAAAAATAAAGAAGAAGAAGAAGAAACATATATAGTAATAATTACTACACTTAGCGGAAATAAAGAAGAAGAAGAAGAAACATATATAGTAATAATTACTACACTTAGCGAAAGATAACTCGAAAATCTAAAAAAAAAAAAAAAGCAAAAATAAACACTCAAAAGAATATCAGTTGGAAGAAGAAATCCAACAAAGGACATAAACCAGTGGATAAAAATCTAACACCAAATTCTATTTCCTGTTGTAGATGCAGTGACCCAGATGACTGACTTAAAATCAGCAGCCTGACCTGCCATTTCTTTTTTTTTTCTCTTGAGACAGAGTCTAACTATGTTGCCCTCCCTAGAGTACCCTGGTATCACAGCTCACAGCAACCTCCAACTCTTGGGCTTAAGCAATTCTCTTGCCTCAGCCTCCCAAGTAGCTGGGACTATAGGCGCCCGCCACAATGCCCAGCTATTTTTGTGTTGTAGTTGTCATTGTTGGTTGGCAGGCCCAGGCTGGGTTTGAACCTGCCACCTCCAGTGTCTGTGGCCGACGACCTTCCCACTGAGCTAGGGGAGCCGCCTATGACCTGCCATTTCTATACTGAGTAATGCTTTCCAGATAACATTCTGTTGATAGAATATTACCTAAACGACCAGTTAAAACACACGCACACAGAGCCTGCCATTATATATAAATGATTAAAGTGAAGCAAAGAGAAATTTAATATCACCAGTTCTCTCTGGGATCCAGTTTACTCATCAGCCTACCAAGAGCACAATCGCGATCCAAAATTTTCTTTGTGTGTTTAGTAACTACAATAAATATCATGCAGTTAGTTGACTAAGCCGTACTTTTCTCACTGTTGTTTCATTAGTACCTCCCCTGACAGACTAAGAAGTGTGGACCGGCCAGTTTGCTAAGGCCTGGCTGACGGGAGCCTGGTGCCTACTTTTCTAACCTGGCAGAATTTAGGGCCGGGAGGGCCCTACAAGTCCCATACCTCGAATTCTTCATGTGACTGATGAGAAAAATGTACCATGAAGTGACCCCATGGAATTCCACCCAGGTTTTCATTCACTAATCTAACGAGTTCTGCTGCTGCTCTGAAATAACACCCATGTTTGTGGGGAGCTGAAGCCCTGGTCCTCTAGGCTGCAGTGCTACTTTTCTGAGATGGAAGTGACAAAAGCTAAGCAGCTGGCACTGCTTTCACCAGACCTGTTCTGCCCGGGGTGGACAGAGCCACCATCTTGCCTCCTCAGGCAGCACACGCTCTGTTGCCACACAGCACTGGAGACAGCCAGGCAGGGGACGCACACAGACGGTCCCCTGATACCTTTCCCTTCTTACAGACACCCCAGAAGAGGCTGACTGTCCACTCCTGCACTCTAAGGGCAAGCAATCCTTGCACAGCATCTGCTAGGGGTGCTCTATCGGCACATGCATTCATTTACTCATGAAATATTTATGATACATTGAACACACGCTGTGTGCCAGGCACAGTACCAGGCCCTTCAGAGACACCAACAGCAGTGAGGTACAGGGGAGAATGCTTCCGTCCTCGAGGTGCGCACGTAGAGTCTAACAACCCATAACATAAAGAGTACAGATACTACAGAGCAGCGGTTCTCAACCTGCGGGTCGCCACCCACAGGAACCGGATTAAAGGGCCGCGGCATTAGGAAGGTTGAGAACCTCTGTGATAGAGCATACTAATAGACAAAATCAAATGATATGTATTGTCTCCACACATGTAGTCTTGAAGTAAGATTCAAAGACTTCAAATTCACACAAAAATGATTGAGAGACAACTGAAGTTTTCAATAGCTCATACCATAGTTTCTGATCAGAAAAATGTGGCTGGGGAAAAAAATGGAAGAATTGAGGAACCTACACTTGGCCTTGTGCCCCACTTTTTCTATTTACCAACAGAATAATGTTGAGTCTATTTCTCAATCTCCCTGATCAGCTGCTCTTCTTTTATGCAAGCAGGATTGCGTCTACCTCGCAGGCTTGTCAGGAAGACATTGCAGCATTCTCTCCCCCTTATTCACTGCTGCTGTTGTTGTCTGGTACCGAGGACTAAGAGGGCACATGAACACAGAATGACAGTGTGGCTAAAAAGTGAGTTGCTTCATCTCTCTGTACCCCTCTGTCTTGGCTTGTACAATTGGAAAATAGCAGGATCCATGTCATCCGATTTCTTTTCTTTTTGTGGTTTTTTTGGCCGGGGTTGGGTTTGAACCTGCCACCTCCGGCATATGGGACCCGTGCCCTACTCCTTGAGCCACAGGCGCCGCCCATGTCATCCGATTTCTGTGAAAATTAAAGGAGCTGACACATTCTAATACTCAACACATTGTAGATATTATATGAAAGTATTATGTGAACTATAAAATGCTACATAAAAGTGAAACATGAGCCGTGCCTGTGGCTCAGTAAGTAGGGCGCCAGCCTCATATACCAAGGGTGGCAGATTCAACCCGGCCCCAGCCAAACTGCAACAACAACAACAAAAAATAGCTGGGTGTTATGGCAGGCACCTGTAATCCCAGCTACTCAGAGGCTGAAGCAAGAGAATCGCCTAAGCCCAAGAGCTTGAGGTTGCTATGAGCTGTGATGCCACTGCACTCTACTGAGGACAAGAAAGTGAGACTCTGTCTCAAAAAAAAAAAAAAGTGAAACACCATTAACTCTTAAAGTTGCATTCAATCGAAAGAAGAGTATTGGGACCGGAATTATTCCAAGGCACTACACACCCAGGTAGTGCCTCCAAATCTCAGGATTTCAGGCTCAGCACTATTTCAGAGGTTTACGCTTAATCTTAGGCAAACAGCTGAGAAGCAATAATTCAGAGGTTTAAATACTGTACCAGCGGTGTCCAACCTGTGGCCCACAAGCCACATGCTGATTATTTGAGGACTGTTTTGCTTACCTTTGGTGTCAGATATTGGGAAAAGTATGCATGGTCTTTTTTTTTTTTTTTTTTTTGCTCATCAGCTATTATTACTGTTCGTGTATTTCATGGGTGGCCCAAGGCAACTCTTATTCTTCCATTCTGTGGAGAGAAAAAAGGTTGGAAACCCCTGCCTGGCTCTGCTCTGACTGTAATGTCATACAGCTCCTCGTCTAAGGCACGTTTCTTTTGTGTAAACTTTCCCTTTGTCTTCTATTTCTTTGTAAATCACTTCTCAAAGTATAATTTCTTTCAGACCCTATGTAGCTATTTATGTTAGTCCTGTGTATATAGATAAAGAAGGTGAGGGAATGCCAAACCTTTAAATCTTAGATGATGTTTCATCTTCCTATTCCTTAAAGAGTAAAAATAATTCTTCCTGTCCTTGAAAGGTCACATCTTCAAAATGAGTTAAAACAGCACTAAGAGACAAAGGTTATCTGGGTAAGAGGGGGCTGGAATTACCTATCAGAATTTGAAATTATGAAAAGAAGCCTCCATAATGTTTTTCTTCAGGTGTCTTTGGTTTATTTCCAGTGTTAAAGAATTCCTGATTTCGAAGTGGAAGACATTATTCTTAGTAAAGCATCACAAAAATGGAGAAGCATGAATCCTATGTAGTCAATCTTGATATGAGGACAATTAATGACAGTTAAGGTTATGGGGGGGGAAGCAGAGAGAGGGATGGAGGGAGGAGGGTGGGGCCTTGGTGTGTGTCACATTTTATGGGGGCAAGACATGATTGCAAGAGGGACTTTACCTAACAATTGCAATCAGTGTAACTGGCTTATTGTACCCTCAATGAATCCCCAACAATAAAAAAAAAAAAAAAGAAAAAAAAAAAAAAAAAGAATTCCTGATTTAGGGACCACTGAAAATTGAGCGTTAAGCTATCTCTAGACCAAATTTTGTTATGATGGTCCAATTCAGGTAAATAATTCATCATCTCTTTTATCTATTCCAATGACCATTTTCAAAACAACTAGTTTTTTGTTGGAATTCACTCAGTTTCTGTTTACATAATAGTTTGTATGTGGAGACAACACTTAATATTTCATTTGATGGAAGAAAACGAGCACAAGTAAAATAACATTAGCATTCTTCAAATCCAAACTTATTCAGCTAATAGCAAGCAAGCGCATGTGAGGAGGTGTAGGTAGCTAACTTAGATTTAATCTGCATAGAGAAAATGACTACCCACGCTTTTATTTTATTTTTTTATTTTTTAGAGAGAGTCCCACTTTGTCACCTCTGGTTGAGTACCATGGGGTCACAGCTCACAGCAACCTCCAGCTCTTGGGCTTAGGCAATTCTCTTGCCTCAGCCTCCCGAGTAGCTGGGACTACAGGTGCCCGCCACAACGCCCAGGTAGTTTTTGTTGAAGTTTGGCCAGGGCCAGGTTTGAACCCGCCATCCTCCGTATGCACCTCCGTATACTCACTGAGCCACAGGTGCCACCTCCCTCCCCATGCTTTTAAATTACCTATAGTCCCAGCTACTTGGGAAGCTGAAGCAAGAGAATCACTTAAGCTCTAGAGTTTGACGTTGCTATGAGCTGTGATGCCACGGCACTCTACCCAGGGCAACATAGTGAGACTCTGTCTCAACAAAAAAGAAAGAGGGCGGCGCCTGTGGTCAAGGAGTAGGGCGCCGGTCCCATATGCCAGAGGTGGCGGGTTCAAACCCAGCCCCGGCCAAAAACCACAAAAAAAAAAAAAAGAATCACGTAAGCCCAAGAGCTGGAGGTTGCTGTGAGCCGTGTGATGCCGTGGCACTCTACTGAGGGCAGTACAGTGAGACTCTGTCTCTACAAAAAAAAAAAAAAAAAAAAAAAAGAAAGAAAGAAAGAAATTACAATCTTATGATTTTTGATATAAAGTAGAGAAAAAAAAAAGAAAGGAGGAGGAGCAGAAAGAAGAGGAAGAGTTTGGTGTCTTGTTTCAAAGATGCCGGAGAAGAGGATGACAGTCAGATGAAAATTTCACCCCCACTAACCCTAATATGCACTTCTGTGCCTCTTGTGAATTTGGAAGACAATTACTTTGCCTTTCACATTTTCTAGTGAAAAGTGCCATTCTGACTTCCCTGTCCTGGAAACCCTGCATCTGTTATATAATACTGATGAAGTTGAGTCTGGAGCCGCTAGCACTGGACCTCTCTTTTATGAATAATAGGGCACACATAAATGATTAAAACAAGGCAACTAGAAACCTGGTATTGCCAGTCCTCTGTAGGATCAAATTCATTTATCAGCCCATGAAGGTCACTGACCCCGATTACCCAAGGCCTAAAATGATTAATTGATCTATTCTTTCATTTCACTTACTTAAATTGAAGTGGGGGGGTCAAAATACTTTCAGTGACTTGACCTGTAAGCAATTGCATTTAGCTTGCTGCATCTTCTGAAACACAGATTGCTGGTAGTGAGAAGCATCGGTGCCTGCTATGACAGAGATAAAGGGGAACAAAGAACCGCAGCTTTTCTTACACATCTTCTTCACATTACTTAACTTGTTATTCCAAGGTTAGTCCTCTTCCTACAATTTCCCATACTATTCTAACTTCAGAAAGTACAAGACTATGGGAATTGAAAGACTATGCTGGCAGATATAGAGATATTAAATTGAAGAAATAAGGAATTTTTTAAAATGTGTTTATATTTGGGCAGCGCCTGTGGCTCAGTGAGTAGGGCGCCAGCCCCATATGCCGAGGGTGGCGGGTTCAAACCCAGCCCCGGCCAAACTGCAACAAAAAAAAAAATAGCCGGGCGTTGTGGCGGGCGCCTGTAGTCCCAGCTGCTAGGGAGGCTGAGGCAAGAGAATTGCGTAAGCCCAAGAGTTAGAGGTTGCTGTGAGCCGTGTGACACCACGGCACTCTACCCGAGGGCGGTACAGTGAGACTCTGTCTCTACAAAAAAAAAAAAAAAAATGTGTTTATATTTACAGTCACCCACGGAGATGCCCCTAATGTTGAGTAAAACATCATTTCTCTCAAAACTGTGCTAAGGTTGTTAGAAGGTTTTCACAAATGATGGGGCCTTCTTCATGTAAAGGTGGGTGTATAGAGAAAAGAACAGAGCATGTATAAACTAGTTTATTTTCCTTGTAGTGATCAAATAACCAAAGAATCAGTCCATGATAAGCATCTAGAAAGCATCTTGCAATATTGTTAAAATGATTGAAGTGGATTATGTGCACTCCGTAGTGCACTCCAATTTAAAAATTGGTTGAAGGGTGAAAGCCCTGATTTTTAGTGTGTGCTGATTTCTGTGTGATAAATACACCTACTATCACTGATTTGAAGCTACCAATATAAAGTCATTGAACATGGATTTTGGAAGAGATGTGCACTATTGCATAGTATTTTCTCCATACAAAACCCAATTTGCCAGCTAGGCACAGTGGGGTATCCCTGAAGCCTCAAGGGAAGGGAAGGGAAGGGAAGACAAGGGATGGGAAATAAATCCAGAGCCCAATTAGATTAGAATTTTTTTTTTTTTTGAGACAGAGTCTTACTTTGTCGCCCACAGTAGAGTGCTGTGGCATCACAGCTCACAGCAACCTCCAGCTCTTGGGCCAGGGCGATTCTCCTGCCTCAGCCTCCTGAGTACCTGGGACCACAGGCGCCTGCCACAACTCCCGGCTATTTTTGTTGCAGTTGCCACTGCTGTTTTAGCTGGCTGGGGCCAGGTTGGAATCTGTCACCCTCAGTATATGGGGCCAGTGCCCTACTCACTGAGCCACAGGCACTGCCCTAAATTACAATTTTAGACAAACAGCATATAGTTGAGTGTAAATATTTCCATGCAATATTTGCGATATATTTATACTAAAATGTTATCCATTATATATCTGAAATTCAAATTTCAATGAATTTAAATGAGTAGCCAGGTCTATCTGGCAATCCAAATAGAGCTATCACAGTCATAAATAACCTCAAGTGCATAAATAATAGCAAAATGTACAGGTAAATTTTGAGAATTTATTACCTTTCTTTTAAAATGTAATTTAAATTTCAGGTTTATATAATTAGATTTTTAATAATGACTGTGTTTGACAATAGGCTTGAAAACTTTATGAAGAATTTTAACAATTAGCTTTTGTGAGCCAGCTCTAGCATAACGCTGATATTATACTTAAGTATAATTAATATATTAGCAACATAATTAATTAATATAATACTTCTAAACCAGAGAGACTTTGCAAATGCAATGAGAGTAGAAACTTTAAAGTGTACCTCGGTATATAACACTATTAATACTATGATTTTATTTTATTTTTTTATTTTTACTAAATCATAGCTGTGTACATTAATGCAATTATGGGGTACAATGTGCTGGTTTTATATACAATTTGAAATATTTTTATCAAACTGGTTAACATGGCCTTCATGGTATTTTCTTAGTTATTGTGTTAAAACATTTGTATTCTACATTTAGTAAATTTCACATGTACCTTTGTAAGATGCAAAGTAGGTGTGGGCCCACCAATTACCCTCCCTCCACTCATCCTACCTCCCCTCCCCTCCCTCTCCCAATACTATGATTTTAAACAGGGCATCATTAAATTTCACATGAAGTCAACTTGAGAGGAATTAAATCCTCCAAACCTTGCACTGCCTCTTCATCCCCAACCCCTTGGGAAATTTCTCCGTACTGAGAAAGAGTACACATTTAGGTTTCTTCCTTTCTGCTTTTAGGATTTTGAGGGGGGAATTAGCTATCTTTAGAAATGGTGATTTGGGGCCGGGTGCAGTGGTTCACTGTAATCCTAGCATTCTGGGATGCCGAGGCGGGTTAATTACCTGAGCTCAGGAGTTTGAGACCAGCCTGAGCAAGAGCAGGATCCCATCTCTAAAAATAGCCAGGCGTTGTGACAGGCACCTGTAGTTTCAGCTACGTGGAGGGTGAGGCAAGAGAATCGCCTAAGCCCAAGAGTTGAGGTTGCTGTGAGCTATGACGCCACAGCACTCTACCCGGGGTGACAAAATGAGACTCTGTCTCAAAAAAAAAAAAGTAATTTTAATAAAAAAATCTATGGAAGTAGCTGCCATTTTTTGTGTGGGGTTGGGAATGTGAGAGAAAGTACACACATGAGCCCTGTTGCTCACGGCCGCCTCCCTGCAGTGATTCACAAAGTCCCTGACTCTGTTACAATGTGAAGTTCTCCAAAGGAGGGCTCTGCAGATAAAAAAGGTTAGAGCACACAGCCCCTCGCATCCCCACACCCCACACTCCCCACCCGGGTGCTGCTTGCCTGTGTCACTATATTTCTTAAAAGATAGGCTCGGCACCTGTGGCTCAAGCGGCTAAGGCGCCAGCCACATACACCTGAGCTGGTGGGTTCAAATCCAGCCCGGGCCCACCAAACAACAATGACGCCTGCAACCAAAAAATAGCCAGGTGTTGTGGCGGGTGCCTGTAGTCCCAGCTACTTGGGAGGCGGAGGCAGGAGAATTGCTTGAGCCCAGGAGTTGGTGGTTGCTATGAGCTGTGATGCCACAGCACTCTGCTCAGGGCGACAGCTTGAGCCTCTGTCTCAAAAAAAAAAAAAGATAAATGCCCCTGGTCTTTCTACACATAAGATAACATCTGGCAGGACTAGTGATTATCTCACTGTAAGTTAGAACCAGATGTACTCTTGCACCCAGACGCACACCTGATTTTGCAGGTACTGAATCTTCTCCACCAGTATACAGGCGTGAACAGAAATCCTGCTTTGGAACAGTCCGGCAGAACTGCTCCCAGGCTACAGGCCTCCATCAATAGTCCTCAGTATGACTTCTGAATAAAACTAACTTTAAAGTCAAGAGCCTGGTGGGGTGCAGTGGCTCAGACCTATAATGGTAGCACTCTGGGGGGCCAAATTGGCAGATTGCTCCACCTCTACTAAAATTAGAAAAATTGGTGGGCTGTTGCCAGGAGCGCCTGTGGTTCCAGCTACTCAGGAGGCCAAGGAAAGAGGATCTCTTGAGCCCAGGAGTTTGAGGTTACTGTGAGCTAAGCTGCCATAGCACTTTAGCTTGGGGTGACAGAGTGAGATCAAGAATTGTCTCAAACTTTACCTAACAATTGCAATCAGTGTAACCTGGCTTATTGTACCCTCAATGAATCCCCAACAATAAAAAAAAAAAAAAAAAAAGAAAGAGAAAAAAAGAATTGTCTCAAATAAGTAAATAAAGTCAAGAGCTTGCCTTTTTTCTCTGGTAGACAGGGAGGGTAGCAAACTTGAGTAGAAGGTCCTTTTGCTTCTGTGTTCAGCTTAAGCACTTTCATAAGATGTTAGTAGTGTAAAGATAAGCCTGGAATTTTGTTTTGGATAAAGATAAAAAAATCTGCACTGATCCACAAAGTAATCAGATTAGGAGCCTGGAGGTTTATGGCTACAGAGAAAACAAGATCAAGATAAATTTTAGAGAAGCAGCTACTGAGGAGGTAGAGTTCACCAATTACACACAAGAGTTTACCTATTTTTTTAATTTTATAAATAAATTGATTACTTATTTTTGAAGAATATAAAACTATGTACTAAATATAGCATTAAAAATAATTGCTTGTATTTTATGTCAGAGCTCCTCCTTGATGAAGACATCTGCATGAAAAGTAGCATGTTTGCACACCAATTCCAGTAACTAGCTTTGAAAGTCTGTAAGTTCCTTTTGTTAATTTCCTCATTTATTTGTTTATTTAAGTTTACTTTAGTTTTTTTTGAGACAGAGTCTCACTCTGTCACCCTGGGTAGAATGCCGTGGCATCATAGCTCATAGCAACCTCAAACTCTTGGGTTCAAACAATCCTCTTGCCTCAGTTTTTCTATTTTTAGTAGAGATGGGGTCTCCTTCTTACTCTGACTGGTCTCGAACTCTTGAGCTCAATCAGTCCACTCACCTCAGCCTCCCAGAGTGCTGGGATTACCGGCATGAGCCACCTCACCTGGCCCCTAATTTCCTCATTTATAACTTTAGAAAATTACATCACAAATAGGAACAGTTATTAAAAATGTTTGATGTCTCTCCTATTAATCTGAGTAGTAACTCAGTAAAATATTTCTATAGGAAAAAAAAATAATAAAAAAAAAAATTTCTATAGGTTCTTTAAAATGGTTTGTAACTTTACTTACTTTCCAAATTGAGTTTTGACCACACCATAAAGCTTTAGATTATTGAAAATAATTGAACTACGCAGAATTAAATTATTCCACTAGTATAAAAGGGTCTTAAAATCTTCTAACCACTTAATTGAACTGATGTTGATTAGTTCAAAAGAGCAATCTAAAATTATTATTGAAGATTGCATTGTTGGTCAAACTCTCTCTATTGCCCAGGATACTAAGTGATAAAAATTAATCCTCTCAGATCTTACCTTCAGAAAATGAAATTCAATTTATTTCCATTTTCTCAGTGAAATTAAAGTTAGATATACAAATCAAAAAGACAGATGGCAAATTTGTCACAAATACAAGTGCAAAACTAATTCAAAACTTTAAATAAAATGTTTCATTAACAATGGAGAGGAAATAAAATGGAAAAGATACAAGAGAAAAAGTGGAAAGAAATTAAGATGTTGGGGACTTTTATTCATATAAAAATGAGTATTATCATTCCTGTTGTTATTTGCTTTCATTTAATTTTTATTTAAACCTATTAGGGGCGGCGCCTGTGGCTCAGTCGGTAAGGCGCCGGCCCCATATGCAGAGGGTGGCGGGTTCAAGCCTGGCCCTGGCTGAAACCAAAAATAAATAAATAAATAAATAAATAAATAAAGATCTGTCTAAACCTATTAAAGAGCACTTTCTAAAATGTGACCAAATGATAACCAAGGATCCCAAGTTCATGAACCAGCTTTGTGACTTTGGCTAGCAAGCACCTTGTCTCTCTGGGTCTTAGTTGTCTCCCCAGCATCCTTTACAAAACTTTAAAATTCCTGGCCAGGTGGCTCCCACCTGTAAACCTAGCACTAAGGGAGGCTGAGGCGGGAGGATCACTTGAGTTTAGGAGTTAGAGATCAGCCTGAGCAAGAGTGAGACACCATCTCTACTAAAAATAGAAAAATTAGCCAGACATGGGGGCAGGTGTCTGTAGTCTAAGTTAATTAGGATGCTGAGGCAGGGGTGTCACTTCAACTCAAGAGTTTGAGGTTGCTGTGAGCTAGGTTGACTTTAAAATTCCTACTTAAAAATCTTGTGACTCTGAACTAAAACACTGTAGCAGAAAAGTCAGTGCCTTGAATGACTCAGCATTTTGCACGCAGTAAGAATGCTGAGTGGTAGGACTCAGCCAGCTTTCAGTTCTGTTTAATGCAACAAAAATTTCATTTCTTTTTTCTCCAATAAAAGCTTTGTAAGAAATCAGAATATTAATAAGTGTTAACTTAACACAGTTGTTAGGAGAAAATGTTCTATATTTAGAAGAGACTTATCCCAGGTTCCATTTTAACACTAGAGCAACAGATTAGTTACCCAATCACAAAGACTAAAAATCATATCCTTTGCAACTATTTAACACTTTGATTTTTTTTTTTTTTTTTTGTAGAGACAGAGTCTCACTGTACCGCCCTCGGGTAGAGTGCCGTGGCGTCACACGGCTCACAGCAACCTCTAACTCTTGGGCTTAGGTGATTCTCTTGCCTCAGCCTCCTGAGCAGCTGGGACTACAGGCGCCCGCCACAGCGCCCGGCTATTTTTTTGTTGCAGTTTGGCTGGGGCTGGGTTTGAACCCACCACCCTCGGCATATGGGGCCGGCACCCTACTCACTGAGCCACAGGCGCCACCCTAACACTTTGATTTTTAAATAATATGTCAATTTAGAAAAGTGCAGGGCTGTTGGGTTTTCAATATGACTTCAGGGAGTACACTAGAAAAAAATTTGAAGACTGCAGCTTCCAAGTCTTATCTTGTTCAGTGCTTTATTACTAATTCTGAGCCTAATGCCAGGCACATGGCAAGCCCCCAATAAAGTCATTAAAATAAGAGAGACAGGCTCGGCGCCTTTAGCCATAGGCTAAGGCAGGCAGGCAGGGCGCCAGCCACATACACCAAAGCTGGTGGGTTCCAGCCCAGCACAGGCCTGCTAACAATAATGACAACTACAACAACAACAACAAAAAAACTGGGCATTGTCGCAGGTGCCTGGAATCCCAGCTACTGGAGAGGCTGAGGCAAGAGAATCAGTTAAGCCCATGAGTTTGAGGTTGCTGTGAGCTGTGATGCCACAGCACTCTATCAAGGGCAACATAGTAAAACGGAGGTGGTGGGTTTCAAACCCAGCCCTGGCCAAAAACTACAAAAAAACAGACTGACAGATGACCTGGTGTGTGTGAATGACTTGGGAGATTTTAGCAATGACAGAGAGTCTGTGGTTGAATTAAAAATTAGTAAATACAATAGAAAATAAAGCAAATAAAAATAAGACATTTATTAATAAAGGACCAGAAAGTAATATAGATAAGGAAAATAGTAATACCTAACAATTTTCAAAAGATAAGAATTTGCATAGCATATTATAAAAGCATTGAGAAGATTCTATAATAGGCCTTTTAGTACATAAGGAAACTATGGCTTAGAATTTTAGAATTTTAGAGCTGATAAAAAAAGGCAAATGGTAGGGTATACTTCTGAAAAATGTTTCTTCCTCAAGTAGTTAACATGGATACCAAAACTATCCCTGTAACTCTGACTCCTGAACAAAATGATAGAGATCACACATGGAACCCCTAGTGGGTGTAACAATCAGGTCCCCCAGAGGAAATGAGTGGCACACTCCAGAAGGGTTCAGTAAGGGACTGCAGATCAGGAATAGGCAGAGTGAGGTGCCTGGCTCAGTGCCTGTAGCACAGTGGTTACAGCGCCAGCCACATACAACAAAGTTGGCGGGTTCAAACTCAGCCCCGGCCTGCTGACCAACAATGACAACTGCAACAAAAAATAGCCAGGAGTTGTGGCAGGTGCCTGTAATCCCAGCTATTTGGGAGTCTGAGGCAAGAGAATCACTTAAGCCCAAGAGTGTGAGGCTGCTGTGAGCTGGGACGCCACAGTACTCTACCGAGGGTGACATAGTGAGACTCTGTTTCAAAAAAAAAAAGAAGAGGGTGGCACCTGTGGCTCAGTGAGTAGGGCGCGGGTCCCATATGCTGGAGGTGGCGGGTTCAAACCCAGCCCCGGCCAAAAACCACAAAAAAAAAAAAAAAAAAAAAGAAGAGTGAGATGCCTGGCTAGTAACAGCAGGTGTTACAAGGCTCAGGTCTAAAAGGAGTGAGAGGAGGAAGCAGAATCCGGTGGGCGCAAGTATGGAGAAGGTCACCTTGAAGGGTGCTGTGACCTTTGCTGTGATCATGCAACCAGCCCAAGGCGACTCTGCAGGCAGGAAGGAAGCAGGGAACTGTGGGGCCTGACCCCGCCGGGCTCTTTCCTCAGACATCCTGCGGGCGCAGCCACTGGACAAACCCAGTTAGTGCCCTTGTTAAAACAGTCTACACAGGTCAGCCTCTGAGGAAGAGCACTTGGGGCAGAAGGGAGCAGAGAAGCTGGTGTGGGAGGGTGGAGACAGAAGATGCCCAGCGCCGTGAAGCTGGCGTGTACTACTCCATACCATTTCTTTGATCCCACTTTTGTTTACTGTTAATTATATATTAAACAGGCTCAGTGGTTACAGCGCCAGCCACATATACCGAGGCTGGCGGGTTCGATCCCAGCCCAGGCCAGCTAAACAACAATGACAACTGCAACAAAACGTAGCTGTGCGTTGTGCTGGGCACCTGTAGTCCCAGATACTTAGGAGGCTGAGGCAAGAGAATTGCTTAAGCCCAAGGGTTTAAGGTTGCTGTGAGCTGTGATGCCACAGCACTCTACCAAGGGTGAAATAGTGAGACTCTGTCTCAAAAAAAAAAAAGATCTATATATTAAACGAATACCTCATCATTATGGAAAATTGCCTAATATAATAATAATAAATTGAACAAAAGTGCTTCAGTGAAGCATTCTTTGGGCACATTCTGACCACATTTGAAATTAAAAAAATACCACGAACATAATTAATTCATTGCATTTGGGGTGTGACTATAGGCGGAGAAAGTAACATAGCATAGGGAAGGACCACAGACAAAGAAGCTTTTGAAATGTATTGAAGGGCCAGAATTAGCATCATTTGGAAAGGAAGAGAGGTGGTTCGATTTGGTTTTGCAATTGAATTGGAGGGATGGGATACATTGTCTTTGCATGGGTAGGTAATGCTAACATTGCCTGCAATGGGAAAGCTTCATGGAAATCTGATCCTAGCTTTGAAAATGTAATATCTTCACCCACAAATAAGTTGCCATTTATAGACACCATTCAGCAAATGCTTAATGATCGTACGCTCCGCGCCAGGCACCATTCTAGGGTGTTGATATCGTGATCAGTAAGGTAGACATTGTCCCAGCTCTGATGAAAACTTTGTGTACGTAAATCTTATGCAGAAGTCCACTGTATTTACCAAAAAGCTAGAATATGGATCGTGGTAAAAGTAGAGCTTTTCTGTTTTATTTTATTATAAGGAGCCTAGGACCCTCTCCACCCTTTGGAACATAACACAGTAGTATGAAATCACTGTTACTTTATAAGCTTCCCACAATATAACATCTTTGAGACGAGGGGACCTCAGTGTCTCTTGGAAGAATGAGGCTCAAATAATCTCAGAAAAATGCTTTCCCATAATTCTCATTTAAAAATTTTAAAGAGGATCAGCGCCTGTAACTCAGCAGCTAAGACGCCAGCCATATACACCCGAGCTGGCGGGTTCGAACCCAGCCCAGGCCTGCCAAACGACAATGACAACTACAACCAAAAAATAGCCAGGCGTTGCGGCGGGCGACTGTGGTCCCAGCTACTTGGGAGGCTGAGGGAAGAGAATCGCTTGAGCCCAAGAGTTTGAGGTTGCTGTGAACTGTGACACCATGGCACTCTACCAAGGGCAACATAGTGAAACTCTGCCTCAAAAAAAAGTTCCTGCCGGGCGGCGCCTGTGGCTCAGCGGGTAGGGCGCCGGCCCCACATGCCGAGGGTGGTGGGTTCAAACCCGGCCCCGGCCAAACTGCAACAAAAAAATAGCCGGGCGTTGTGGTGGGCGCCTGTAATCCCAGCTACTTGGGAGGCTGAGGCAAGAGAATCGCCTAAGCCTAGGAGTTGGAGGTTGCTGTGAGCTGTGTGACGCCACGGCACTCTACCAAGGGTGATAAAGTGAGACTCTGTCTCTACAAAAAAAAAAAAAAAAAAAAAGTTCCTGCCCTTTTGCAATGTCCACCCTAGCAAGCTTTAGATACCTCATGACAGCATCAGTTATTTAATTACAGTTGTGCCAAGTGCTGGGAAGAGGAAAAGTACAGGCTCTTTTGAGAGTGCAGAGCTGTGGTGCAGGTTTCCTTGAGAAAGTGACGTTCCTGCAGATTACTGGCTGTTTAGTAGAATTTAATCAGTCCAGGGATTGCAAACTCAAATTCCTTCAAGGGATCAGGCAGGTCACGCAAATGTGTGCACCAGCCAGTGGATGAGACTGCAAGAACTGTTACAGCCCAAGATCTGCTGGAGGGAGTCTGTTGGCCTTAGGGCGTTCAGATTCAGACTTTAGATATCTTGTAGCTGGCCAAACCAAAGAAGTCTGCTGACAAAGACAGCAGAAGGGCTGGCACTGCTGATGGTACAGGGCAGCGAACAGCAGGAACAATGGCCCTGAGGCAGGAAGGAGCCATCTGTTTTGACAAAGTGAAAGAGCAACTGTGGGTGGAGTGCAGAGCCCAAGGAGAGAGTGGCTCCCACGGGCCCAGGTGGAGCGAGTAGAGAGGAGCTGTCACTCAGGCCTCAGCCGCAAGTGAGCGCTTTGGTCTTTAACCTACATAGTGACTGAGGCATTGGAAGGTGGTAAGCACAGAGGTGAACTAATTAGACTTGTTTTTTGAAAGCTCCTGGGCAGCACTGTTGGAAGATTGGGAGGTCAGTTAGGAAGCTGTGGTGGGGTTACCCTTCTCTCCTTCTGTTTCTCACCTGCATTATTTAAATACCTGCCCTTGTCTTTATGTAGTCCCACTCTGTACTCCCCACCCAAGGTGACCAAGAGGGGTGCTTTCTTCTCAAGTCCCGACTAAGAAGGAAGTCCTGAAGTCTCTGCCCTGGAACAGAAAGAACAGAAATAAAAACCTGGCATAGAAAACCCATACATAGAACCTTCTCTCTGCGGTCTGACGTTAAACACTGTACTATCAGCAATGATAAGGTGAGTCCTGAGTATTGTGGGAGTGCTGAGTTCAGGTGCCTCACATCCCAGACATGGGAAATCAGGCAAGGCTTCATTTGCAAACCTAAGTACTGTTGCCTGAGTTTTTCATTTGGTTTAGTAATTTTAAAGACAATTTTTATGTAAGAGCATTTTTGAGACTCTGTTGCCCTGGGTAGAGTACTATGGTGTCATCATATCTCACAGCATCCTCAAACTCTTGGGCTCAAGTGTTCCTCTTGTCTCAGCCTCCTGAGTGGCTGGGATGAAAGGCTCCTGACACAAATTTTTCTTTCTTTTTTTTGAGATAGAATCTCACTTGGTCGCCCTAGGTAGAATGCCATGGCATCACAGCTCGCAGCAACCTCAAACTCTTGGGCTTAAGCAATTCTTTTGTCTCAGCCTCCTGAGTAGCTGGGACTACAGGCACCATCTACAACAGCCAGCTATTTTTAGAGATGGGGTCTCGCTCTTGCTCAGGCTGGTCTCAAACTCATGAGCTCAGACAATCCAGCCACCTTGGCCTCCCAGAGTGCTAGGATTGATTACAGGTGTGAGCCACCAGGCCCAGCCCAATTTTTCTACTTTTAGTAGAAAAGGGGTCTGGCTCTTGCTCAGGTTGGTCTTGAACTCCTGAGCTCAAGCAATCCACCTGCCTTGGCCTCCCAGAGTGCTGGGATGACAGGTGTGAACCACCTTGTCCAGCCCATTTAAGAGTATTGTTTAGAGACTATCTCATGCAGACTTCTGTCAATTAACAGGAATGTATACTATTATATTGCTTGTATGTATAAATAACTTGTATGATTAGCTTGCCCACTGACTTCATGGCATCATACTTTGTTCTTCAGGAACTAAAGAAGAGGAACTTGCTACCCTGGCAGCTGACTATGAGTCAGCAAGTCACCATAACAGTCATATAAAGGGGAAAACTTGAAGTTAGGAAAATATTAAGTCAGCTCAACACATTTGCTTCTCCTTTAAAACAATGGAAATGACAAGTTCTTGTGACCCTCCTACGCAGCCAGACGTGATGTGCTTGTGTTTCTCTTGTTGTACAAGACAAATTGGATGAGCACCGTGAAGTTAAAATTAGCTCACTTTTTTCAACTTCTTTATTCACTGGTTTATTTAGGCTCAAAATTTTCTTCTCTCTCTTTTTTTTTTTCGTGGTTTTTGGCCGGGGCTAGGTTTGAACCCGCCACCTCCGGCATATGGGACCAGCGCCCTACTCCTTGAGCCACAGGCACCACCCAATTTTCTTCTCTCTATGGGTCTCCCTCCAGCTGTGTGTAAAGCATACTCATATCACATTAATCCTAAAACAAAACATTGGAATTAGGATTAATTTTCTTGTGAAAATTACATTCCTTGGCCTAGTAATCATTCTCTTTATGAATGTCTCTAAATCCAGATTCAAAGCTTTCTAGGCTTGAATAACAATTCTATTTTAGAGCTATTTTGTCTTTAATACAAAATCTCACAGTGTTAAAAACTTAGCTTTTGTGCAGACATCATTCACTTCAGCTCAAGATAAGGGAAGGATTCTATGCTACAAGCTCTAGAAAGGAGAAAGACTTCCGGTACTCTGAGTAGTGAATTGATCACGTAGAAGTTTCTTTAAGGCAAGAATGTGCAGCCGTGTTTTCCTGAACAACATGAAAGTGCAGCCGTGGGATGGTAGATCAGTCCAGAAGTCAGTCAGACAAGGTGGGTATTGTCACGCTTACTGATTCGTTTTCAGAATGTTGCTCTGATGTCTCACACATAAGCCTGAGCATCTGCCAAACTGCTTTTTCCCTCCAAGTGACAAAAATAAAAGAAAAAGAAATGACAGTTGTTACCATCCCACTTTTTACCCTGATCTATACAGTCCTTAGCAACCAGAGTATCTACGTTTGGGGCATGCTGCGATGATTGTCATAACTTTGAAGAAAACAAATCTTCAAAGTTCTTTTTGATCTTTTCCAGAAAGATGTTCAGTCCTTTGATGGTAAAAAGCATCAAAACCCAGAATCGAGAGGCAAAATATATCATATCCCACTAAAAACTCCTTGAAGCAGGTAATTGACAGCTCATGCAGTTATAATGGCTGTGATAGCTAGTGACTGCTACCTGGAACATGCTAAGAATTCTAAATATATTAGTTTATATAATTCTTGCAACTATAAATGGTAATATAAGGAGACTGTGGTTTTGTTTTGGTGTTAAATATGTTATAGTTTCACCTACAGAAAAATGTAAAAGAATTAGCGAGGTGGGGCTTGGTACCAGGTCTATCATATAAGAATCATTCAATGTATTCATTTATTCAAAACCGTGTTCATGAATGAATGCCTCAAAGATATTGTTTGCTATTTCTTTTAATATAGCAATTTAGTTGTCTCTAAAGTAAAGAGTAAACATTGGGATGTACTAAAAAGAAAAGTTTTCCTTCCTAGCTCTTAGAGACCTACACCTTTGATGAACACGCTATTTCAAAAGTAGGCCATAGGGGGCGGTGCCCATAGCTCAGTGGGTATGGCACCAGCCACATACACTGTGGCTGGTGGGTTCCAACCTTCAGGGCCAGCTGAAGCAACAATGACAACTGCAACAACAACAAAAATAGCAGGGCATTGTGGCAGGTGCCTGGAGTCCTAGTTACTTGGGAAGCTGAGGTAAGAGAATCACTTAAGCCCAAGAGTTTGAGGTTGCTGTGAGCTGTAATGCCATGGAACTCTACCCAGGGTGACAGCTTGAGACTCTGTCTCCAAAAAAAAAGAAGTAGGCCATAGAAGGCAGAAGTGTTAGACTGGAAGAAATGGAAACACTGGCTTCAAGTCCCAAATCTGCCTGCTACTTACAATCCTAGCCAGCAGCTAGCATTTGGTACAAGAGAGTAGGACAAGAGCTAAATGAAATATTAGGGGTCACATCTCAGAGGGAGAGGTTGAGAGCAGAGCTCTAGGACCCAACCACAGGGTATGTGGCTATCCCGGCTTTCCCTGTGATTTAAGGCCACTGATGTTAGGAGTTCACCACAGGCACACCACATACAACCTCGGGTGGGCTAAGGTTGCTGGGGTATTCCCTGCCCTACACAGACTCAGTGCCTCTCTGAGCCTAAGTACCTAAACTGGCAAAGTATAAACTCTTTAGCTAGACCCCAAGGTGCTCTCAGGATCTTGCTAAACTAATATTGTGGATTGAATAGTGTGCCCTCAAAATTATGTGCACGGGAGACCTTAGAATGTGACCTGTTTAGAAATAGTCTTTGCAGCTGTGATTAGTTAAGACCCAGCCATACTGGATTTGGGTGGGCCCTATACTCAGTATCATGGATGTTCTTATAAAAACAGGATACACAGAGATGACACAGACACACAGGGAAGAAGGCCCAGAGGAGACAGAGGTACAGATTGGAGTGATGCAGCCACAAGCCAAGGAGATCTGGGAGTCCCCAGAAACTGGGAAGAGGCCAGGACAGATTCTTCCCTGGAGTCTTCAGAGGGAACCTGGCCCTCCCCAACACCTTAATATGTGGCTCCCAACACCTTAATATGTGGCTGCCAGCCTCCCAGAACTGTGAGAGAATACATTTCTGTGAGTTTTCGTTGTTGTTGTTGTTGTTGGGTTTTTTGAGACAGAGTCTCACTTTGTTGCCCAGGCTAGAGTGCTGTAGCCTCGGCCTAACTCATAGCAACCTCAAACTCAGGGGTTAAGTGAGCCTCCTGCCTCAGCCTCCCTTGTAGCTAGGATTACAGGTTCCCATCATAGTGCCGGTTAATTTTTCTGTCTTTATTAATAGAGATATGGTATTATGGTCTTGCTCTTGCTCAGGCTGGTCTCAAACTGCTGAGCTCAATGGATCCTCCTGCCTCAGCCTCCCAGAATGCTAGGATTATAGGTATGAGCCACCATGCCAGGCCAATTTCTATAGTTTTAATCTGCCTACTTTGTAGTACTTTGTTACAACAGATCTAGGGAACTAAACAACTGGTTAAAACTCAAACTCCTTAGCTTGACACCAAAAGACTCTCAGGATCTCACTCCAGTGAAGTCACTTGCAACAGCTCGCGGGTGTGTGCTCTGTGTTACAGCCAGACAGCCTTATTAAGGGTCCAGAAAGCACTCAGCACTCTCCTGGGTGCATTTATTCACCCTCCCTAGTCCCACCACCTGACGTGCCCCATCTCCACATCCCCACACCCACTACCATGTGTCCAAACCTCCCTGCATAGAACCCTCTCTGATCCCCCAAATCAGACACGATCTTACTGTCTTCAGAAATCTCACAGCACTTTCTTTATAGGTCACATTTGCCAATTTCTACCTGGAATTAATTACTTGCATCTGTAGCCTAATCTCCTTTACTAGACTAGAAGGCCCTGGAAGAGTGATCGCTTATACATTTTTATATTGACCACTGTATCTGGGCTCAATGCCCAAAATGAAGTGGTTACCTCCTAAGTACTTACTGAGTTGATCACTGTCTATTTTGCTGGCTCACCTGTTCTACTGAGAATAAATAAGTCACTGAAATCTGATGCTTCACACATGTGTGCAAGTTGATTAGGAAAGAATGGCCAAGGTGGAGACAGTAGGACCATTATACCACAAAGTCTTCATGGAGATGTATATATATAATTTGTGTCTGTGTGTTTAAGTAGATACAAAAATATATCTCTAAATAAAATAGTATGACTCTTACTAAAAAGTAACAATAAATATTTATTATTAACCACAGCACTGACTTTCTGAAAATCTCAAAGGAGTGAGGTGAGCAGAGGGTTTGAAGACAGTAATTTCAGCCGCCCGAGGGAGCAGGTGTGCCGAGAGGCAAGGCAGCCTCATTCCCTCCTGCAGAGGAAATGTGTCCACATTCTCTGATCATAACATTCATTGTTTCATTCCCACTCTACTGAGAGCAGAGGAGTAAGGGCCTGTGGGGAGGCCTGTTGCCAACTTCAGCCCTCTCTCGGGGCCTCCGCCCAGCCACATGGCTCCCTCCCTCCCCTGAGCATGTTCTTGCCAGCACGGGCCACTCTGCCACACTTGTGCTTCCAATGGAGAGAAACACTAAGGCAGAGGGGTGTCAGATGTAGGTTAGGAGGAGCTCACTGTGTCATCAGCCCAGCTACTAGTCAGGTCTAACTAGTTGGCTCCATTTATCTGGATTTTGCAATTCAGATAAAGTTCCTTATATGATTGTGCAAGACTAATTATCATTCTGTAAGTGATATTTAGTTCTCACCTGAAGGGTTGTCAAAGTCCCCAAGGCTTTTGCCTTGGGAGTGCTGGATGCCCTTGAGAAGCTATATCCTGCAACACAGGTACCATGGGCTCCCATAGCTACCAGAACAACCAGAGGTTCAGAAAGCAGAGCCTCCAGGCTCCTGGGGAGAGTGCCAGAACGGTGTGAGAGCTTTCAAGATTTCTTCGGGTGCTCACATTCTATGACTCAATGAAAGATGCCACCTCTGGAAGGACCTGGGCCGGATAACCCTGGCTGACTCAGAAGGCTCTGAAGGAGAGATGTGCAGATTTCCATTGCTTTGTAAAGAGAAAACTTTCCCTATTAACTAAAGACCAGGAAGTCAAAGCATAAATAGAAACACAGAAAATTTAAATGAGATAATCTAAAGTATAGGTCTAATTAAATTAAGTAAATCAAATCCCATGCACTTTCATTCTAAAACTCCATAGCCATTAAATCCAATTACTTCCCCCTGTGGCTTTGGCTTTAAATTGATGTTAGCAATGATCACATCGGATTCCTGCTCCCTGCCAACCTCCAACAGCTTTCATGGCAGAGGCGCAGTTAGTAAGTGATCGTAGCTGCCAAATGCAAGTGCCCCAAGTTCTGCAGGACAAGATACAAGGGCAGATGGTAGATAAGGACACATCTAAATGGATGCCTTCTAAAATGCTGGGTTTCTTTTGTTCTTTTTGCATTCTGGTTCTCTTTGCCCCTCACTCTACAGAAAAGGTTTATGTAAGTGTGTTTTTTAGACTCTTGAAGGGGTTAGCAACTTACACTGACAAGTCCTTTATCTTCTGCCAACATCAGAACCCACAATACAGCTCACAAAATTCACCACATCAAATTACAGAGAGCAGTCGTTAGGGGAAAGTTCTCACTGCCTGGAGCCCACTGCTCAACTGACCATCACCTGGAACCTGGCAGAATTGTTATCTGAGGTAGTCACTGTCCTCAAAAGTCAAACAAGTCTCATCTCAGCTGGTCTCACGCTCATGAAAGTTATTAACCTTGCTTATTAAAAAAGGTCAACATATGTGGCAAGACATGGGTTTCCCAGCTTCAACTGGCTCTGCACACATAGATTTGCTGCAGTCCCCCCATCAATTAAATATAACCTAACTGCAGAGATGCCACAGCTGAGGTTGTTACACTTGTTAGATTTTATAGAGACTAAGTCCTGTGAAGATTCGAGGTTAGAAATTTTGTAGACAAATTGCTTTCTCTAAGCAACTTTACTGACTGAATTTCCTTCTCAGGTCTGCTTCTAAACAGTACAAAAATATGAATTTGGGGATTGCTATTATTAGTTCACATGATGCGATGGAAAATCCTCTCTTTGGGGAGGGTGCTGAATCTCAGAATTCTGTGTCACACTGTGAAGTGTAGTGAAAAGCCCCCAAAATCTTAAGCCAAGAATAATGCCTGCATAGACAATTCAACTGTTACGACACTGTTGAGTCAGTTTGTCTTGTTTGTCTTTGATGGTAGTTGGTTTTAATAGAATTGAAATTTACATATGTCGGGCGGCGCCTGTGGCTCAGTGAGTAGGGCGCTGTCCCCATATGCCGAGGGTGGCGGGTTCAAACCCAGCCCCGGCCAAACTGCAACAACAACAAAAAAATAATAGCCGGGGCATTGTGGCAGGAGCCTGTAGTCCCAGCTGCTCGGGAGGCTGAGGCAAGAGAATCGCGTAAGCCCAAGAGTTAGAGGTTGCTGTGAGCCGTGTGACGCCACGGCGCTCTACCGAGGGCGGTACAGTGAGACCCTGTCTCTACAAAAACAAAAAGAAAAAAAAAGAAGAAGAAATTTACATATGTCATATCATAAAGCTGGCAGTGGTTCTCGTCTTTGGCTACACTCGAAATCACCTGGAAGCTTTGAAAAATATGATGCCCAGGCCCCACCTTAGACAAATTAAATGGAACTCTCCCTAAGGGTGGAGCGTGGGTTTAAATCTCTCAAAGCTCCCAGATGGCTATGTATGCAACCTGAGTTAAAAACCACCATGAGATATAGCCTGACATGCAAATTTAAGAGACTTAGTGTAAAAAGCAGGGGGGGTGCATAATTAACTGAACAAATTTGATAATTAACTGGCCAGTATCCTAAGTACTTCGAATAAATTCCTAGATAGCCAAGTCCCGAGATGGACAGGTTAGGGACAAAAGGAAAGCCCAAGTATTTTATTTGTGCAGATTATGTGATGGCAGAGTAGATTCTTTAACGAGCTAAGTGAGCCCTTCTATTCTAAGACAGTAAGTATTCCCTTATCCAATTTCCTCCTTCCGGTGTTAGCAGAGCTCACTTAATCAGAGGGAATTAGGACACTCTACTAAAGGGGCAAAGGCCTTCCCCTGACCTGCCATGACCCGACTGGTAGCAGCTTTGCAGTGGCTGGCAGGGCTATGGGCACAAATGGGAGCCTCATCTGCTTCCGGGAAGGGGTGTTTTCACACCCACAGGATTTAGCTGAGGAGTTACTGTTATATTTGAAAAGGACTTCTTTTATTTTATTTTTTTTTTTTTTTTGGTTTTTGGCCGGGGCTGGGTTTGAACCCACCACCTCCGGCATATGGGACCGGCGCCCTACTCCTTGAGCCACAGGCGCCGCCCAAAAAAGGACTTCTTTTAAATTAATGTTATTAATCATTGTAGCTATAAAATTTGAGAAGTGATAACTGAAAGATTAACATTATTGATATATACCTAACATTTCATTTTAATGTACAATCAGCTCTCTGTCTCCATGAGTTCTGCACCCACGAATTTGATTAACAGTAGACAAAAGTATTCAGAAAAAAAGTAACAATACAACAATAATACATAATATAAATTTTAAAACAATACAATGTACCTACTACTTATATAGCGTTTACATTGTATTATGTGTTATAAGTGATTTAGAGATGAATTAAAGCATGCAGGAAGTTGTGTATGGTTTGTATGCAAATACTATCCATTTTATGTCAGGGACTTAAATAGCATCAGATTTTGGTATGGGGGAGGGATGTCCTAAAATCAATTTCTCTGCTTATATCAAGGGACTACTCAGGGCAGTGGTTCATGCCTGTAATCTCAGCACTTTGGGAGGCTGAGGCAGGAGAATCACTTGAGGCCAGGAGTTCCAGACCAGACTGGGCAACAATAGCGAGACTCCCATCTACACACACAATTTTTTTTTTTTTTTATTAGCTATGTATGGTGGTGGTTCCTGTAGTCCTGGCTATTGGTGAAGCTAGGAGGGTCATCTGAGCCCAGGTGCTGCAGGCTGTAGTGAGCTATTATTGTGCCCCAGTACTACTCCAGCATGGGCAATAGAGCAAGACTTTGTATCAAAAAAGCAAAAACAAAAACCCACAAGGGATATTGTATTTTCAGGAGCAACTCAAACGTTACTATATGGCAAGGGATTTGACTAAATATTTCATTTGGCAGCTGATGAGGCTTTACAGACCAGGAACCCAGTTATATTAATATATCTTTGATGTATTACAACCCAGCTTAAATCTCTAAAGAAAACAGTGTAAAAAAAAATTATCTTCTGGGCGGCACTTATGGCTCAGTGGGTAAGGTGCCGGCCCCATATACCGAGGGTGGTGGGTTTAAACCCAGTCCCGGCCAAACTGCAACAACAATGACAACAAAATAGCCAGGTGTTGTGGCAGACGCCTGTAGTCCCAGCTACTCGGGAGGCTGAGGCAAGAGAATCGCCTAAGCCCAGGAGTTGGAGGTTGCTGTGAGCTGTGACACCACAGCACTCTACCAAGGACGATAAAGTGAGACTCTGTCTCAAAATTATTTTCCATCAGGGGACATCTACAAGGCCCTTCCTTCATTACTCAAATTTCTTTCTGTGGGATCCGACCCAATCACCCAATCGAGTTTTCTATGTCTGCCTTCGTTAGCTACTTGATGAGAAGTTGTAACATGTCGTAACATCAGAGTTCGGATCTTCAACTGTCTCATTAGCCTACATAGGAATTACAAACACATTAGTGAGACATTTTGAATTTTCACTTTAAAAACTCACATCTTCATACATACTGGATTAAGAGAGGTTTTTTTTTTAATTATTACCATCACTGACTTGAAACATTTATTTTGTGGAGGAAAGTGGAGTACCAGTTTTGATGGCTTGAACGTAAGGCCATATATAAATATGTCTGGATTGATTGCTTGTCAAGTAAGAGATATGACTAAATGTTTCATTTGTCATCCAAAGGGACTCTATGAGCCAGGGATCCAATTATAGAAAGGGTCCGAGAGGTGAAGAAAAAACTAGTGGTGATAGGAAAATATTCATAAAGGTAGAAGTTATTTGTGAAGCAGAGAGACAACACGGCTTGGAAGGCAAAAACAAACAGAATGAGGTCCATGAAAGCCACCCAAGTGTCATCGGCAGAACGAGAGGAAGCCCGTTTCCCTCTGCACATCTCTGACATGTTGGTATGCGGGATGCAGGTTTGGGGAGACAGACAAAGAGCTGAGATCCAGATGGAGACAGAGTTGTGAGGAAGAGGAGAGGGAGAGAAGGATGACAGATAAAATAAGGCTTCTAGAGAGAGACAGCTAAATTTATTGAGCTTTTACCATGGACGCTAATAGTAGGAACTTGAGATAAGGCAAGAAAAGGTTAAGCAACTTGCCCAAAGTCGCACTAACGAGCCAGGCGATCTGACTCTGGAGACTGCAGGCTTCACCACTCCGCTTCAGGACTGAAAAAAAGCTAGCTTGCAAAGTAGGAATGCACTTTATATGCATATAATGCATTTTATATGCCTTTTGTTACCTGGTTTAAATCTACAAAAACCCTGTTTCTAAATAAGGTCCCTGCTATCAAATTCATACCCATGCCTAGGGCTTAAATATATAGTGAGGATTTAAAAATAGTCATCAGCTAATTTTTTTTAATGTGTAGATCAGTAGAATACAGCAGCTGTTAATTAAACAGAATAAAACAAAAAGAAGCCTTACTATATCCCAATAATTTAAAATCAGAAGAAAGTTGCCAAAATATGAAGGGACGGTGGGCCTGGCTTTCTTTGCTTAGCCATCACCGAGAGAGTTAAACCTGGCCTAGATTGCTCCTTTCTGAGTGCTCTTTACATCTATCACACACAGATACCAACACATCTTGTTGGCTCACCCTAAACTGGTTATCCACAGACTTGATATTTGTGACTTTTTTCCTTACCATTTTAGTATAGAAATTTTCAACTATATAGCAAATTAGAAAGAATTTTCCCTTGAACCTCTGGCATACTCAGCACCTAGGTTTCGGATGCAAATTTATCCAGCTTACACGGTAGGAACCATAGGAACAGTGGGGTTTTCTGTTTGTTTTGGGGGTTTTTTGAGACAGAGTCTCACTATGCCACCCTTGGTAGAGTGCCGTGGGTCACAGTTCACAGCAACCTCCAAATCTTGGGTTAAGCAATTCTCTTGCATCAGCCTCCCAAGTTGCTGGGACTACAGGCACCCACCATAATGCCCAGCTATTTTTTGGGTGCAATCGTCTTTGTTGTTAGATGGCCCGGGCCGGGCTCGAACCCACCAGCTTCCATGCATGTGGTCAGCACCCTACTCACTGAGCCACGGGGGCTGAGCCAGGAACAGTGTTCTTGATTGATCTTCAGCTTCATCCCTGAGTCATCGTACAGTCCCACTGTGATACTTGTTATTATTTGAGTTCTTGCAATGGATGCTGAAAATTTACTACACTGTAGGCAGAGATAGGTGATGAGGAAGGATCAGGTGCAGAACACAAAAAACAAAAGCAAAGAATCCTTTTGTGCGTTGTGCATGTTATTACTGGTAAACTATCTGAGCATGCTTATGATCAACAATCTCTTGGTGGCTTGGCACCTGGTGCACAGTGGTTACAGCGTCAGCCACATACACCGAGGCTAGCAGGTTTGAACCCCGCCCGGGGCCAGCTAAACGACAATGACAACTGCAACAAAAAAATAGCAGGGCATCGTGGCAGGCACCTGTAGTTCCAGCTACTCAGGAGGCTGAGGCAAAACAATCACTTAAGCCCAAGAGTTTGAGGTTGCTGTGAGCTGTGATGCCTGGCACTTGACCAAGGGTGACATAGTGAGACTCTGTCTCGAAAAAAAAAAAAATCTCTTGGTGGTAAAAGTTTTGAAAAGATATCAAGTTTTTAACATTTGCACATCAAGCTAAGACTTCTTTTTTTTTTTTGGTAGAGACAGAGTCTCACTTTATGGCCCTCGGTAGAGTGCCGTGGCCTCACACAGCTCACAGCAACCTCCAACTCCTGGGCTTAAGCGATTCTCTTGCCTCAGCCTCCCGAGTAGCTGGGACTACAGGCGCCCGCCACAACGCCCGGCTATTAAGCTAAGACTTCTTAAAACTCCTTTCCTCCCTTAATTTCACTCTTGCTGCTCCTCACACTGGGTAATGGGATGGGATGGACTTCACATGGTGCATAAAGGGAGATTTGCTCTTACATGCACAGGTTGAGTAATCCCAAGTGCACTTGAACTTCCATTCCCACAATACTCTCCCCCACCCCCTGTAGCAACCATTTAAACATGGAGATGATGTTTATAGATATCTCAGCCTTCTCTCTTTGGAAAATCAACATCATTAACCTCACAGAGATACTGGATGTGTTGCATGGATGACTCACACCATGAATCACAGCTGTGAAAACCATTGCCCACCTGGTTAGGTGTAGAGAAGGATATTCATGATTGGAATTGTGTCCCCAACTCTGCCCTCTAAAACGTGATGAAATTATAACTCCTAGTACTTCAGAATGTGACCTTATTTAGAAATAGGGTCCTTGTAGATTTAAACCAGGTAAGATGAGGTCATCTGAGTGTATGCTAGTTCAATATGACTGGCATCCTCAGAAAAAGGGGAAATTTGGAGACAAAGACAGACATGCAAATAAGTAGAATGTCATGTGAAGGTGAAGACAGAGATTGGGGTGATGCAGCCACAAACCACCAAAAACCAGAAGAAAGGCCTGGAGCAGACTCTCCCTCACAGCCTCAGAAGGAGCCAACCCAGCCAACGCTTTGATCCCAGATTTCCAGCCTCCAGAACTGCAAGACAACAAATTTCTCTTGTTTAAGCCACCTAATTTGTGGTACTTTGTTACAGGAGCCCCCGCAAACTAACATGGAAAATGTTGGCAGGAACTCAGAGGCTTTGAGAATATCATATATAAGGCTACAAACAATGGCGAGGAAAAGAATCAATCAGAGAAGACATAATTATACAACTTTCCTTCCAAATGTTGTACTAGCATCCTGAAGATTGTTTTTAAAATTAAAAATGTTAATATAGTCTCACCATGTCGCCCTCAGTAGACCGCTGTGGCATCACAGCTCACAGCAACCTCAAACTCTTGGGCTCACGCGATTCTCTTGCCTCAGCCTCTCAAGTAGCTGGGACTACAGGCATCCGCCACAACGCCAGGCTATTTTTTGTTGCGGTTATTCAGTTGTAGTTGTTTAGCTGGCCCAGGCCAGGTTCGAACCCACCTGTGTATGGTGTATGTGGCTGGTGCCATAACCACTATGCTACAGGTGGTGAGCCTAAAAATATATTTTAAAGTAAGATTCAGAGACCATTCGATGATAGCTATTTTTGTTATCTCTTTGGCATTTGATTGTGGCTTATTTTGGTTTTATCTAAACGTGTGATGTGTGATATTTTCTCTTAAGGATAAAGAGTAAATTCTATGAAATACAAATATAAAACAGGTGAGTAGATCTAAGGAAGAGATTCTGCATTCTTCCAGCTCAACAGTGTTACTATGCTTTTCTTCTTATGGCACACGCACAGGAGGACCAGGCAGGCAGGAAGGTGTAGACATTTCGGAATAGATAATTCAATTCTTTACCAATATGTTTCAGATGACAGTAGAATTTAATTCCCAGTATTTTTCCTATCCTTTAGCCTAGAAATCAAGTCACAGGGAACAATTCTAATGGCTCCTTCTTCAGGTCTTTAATTACTGCCAATATTATAGAGGAACCACAGTCCCTCCAGGATGGTCCACGTAGTTCTGGTTCCTTCGTCATTCCTTTAGCCAAAGCTATAATGGCTGTTTTGTCTCCTTCCTCTTCCTAAGTCCTATGTACTCTAGTCCTTAAATACTGGAACATCATTCAAAGTCAGCCATCTGGTTGACAGAGCTCTAATTCCACAGAAAGCCAGCACCACAGGTGCTGACACTGTCCTGGCAGCCGTGACCTGAGGACATGCGATGGGGCAGTCCCCAGAGCCCAGACTGCAGCACACACAGAGACGCTCCCCTGCAGCCCTTCCTCCCCGAGTGTTACGGGAACTGGGCTTTGTTGACTTTCCTATACCAGTGGAGATAAAATAATTTTCGTGGTTGTTTGCCTTTATGTCTTTGTTGAGTGGTTATAAAATTATATTCCATTGTGACTGTATGTGTATATGCACATCATTTACCTTTAAAAATAAAAATAAGCTCAACATTTGCTTTTAATTGGCATAAGATTGTTATTAGTAAATTAACAGATTTTTTTTTTTTTTGAAACAGAGTCTCACTGTGTTGCCCTGGGTAGAGTGCTGTAGCATCACAGCTCACAGCAACCTCCAACTCTTGTGCTCAAGCAATTCTCTTGCCTCAGTCTCCCAAGTAGCTTGGAGTACAGGCACCCACCAGGATGCCTGGCTAGTTTTCTAATTTTAATAGAGACAGGGTCTCACCACTGCTCAGGCTGGTCTCAAACTCCTGAGGGATCCTCCTGTCTCAGTCTCCCAAAGTGCTAGAATTATAGGTGTGAGGTACTATGCCTGGGCCTTAATATTTGTTAAGTCGTGTTCTCAGCACAGGGACATGTGGCAGGGGACATAGAAGAACGAGGAATGGTCTCTGTCCCAATGGAGTAATCACACTAATTAAGTGGACAAAACCAAGACTCTTGCCACGCTCAAAGTAAAATTATTGCCAGAAGCTATGATGAGTACTATATAGAACCATTTAGCTGCACATATAGTGGAAGCAAAAAGAAAGTTGGCATTGGGTGGCACTTGCGGCTCAGTGAGTAGGGCGCCGGCCCCACATACCGAGGGTGGTGGGTTCAAACCCAGCCCTGGCCAAACTGCAACAAAAAAAAAAAAAGAAAGAAAGTTGGCATAACGTCAACAACCAATACAAGTTCTGTCAAAGATATCATATGGGAGCTGCCTTACGGGGGAAAACTAGAAAGATAGACTGAGGTGCAGGGTCTGAATATTGTATTTTGCAGAACACAGAAATAGAGGCATGAAAAGGGGGCCAGACCCTATCTGTGCTGGGGGGATTCATCCACCTGATCTGAGAAGGTTCCAGATCTGGATGGAGGCAGTAAGGGAACAGGTGCCTCACGGATGTGCATTATGCTCTTGCTTTTGGTAAGTATCGACTGAAGCCCTGTTAGGTGCCTGGCACTATTCCAGGTAATAGGATAGGAGACAGCCGCATCCCTGCATCCCTTACAGCCTGCATCCCTGCCAGATGGACAAATGATAACACACGTATGATGTCAGGGGTAAGTGCTATGAAGAAACATTAATCAGGGTGAAGTGGGGAGTCAGGCCCTGCTCTTTAATAGATAGAATATTGAAAGATGGCGCCTCTAAAGAAGAGATGTTCAATGTGTCATTTGAGTAAAGTGAAGAAGTAAGGTGCTGAAGAATCTAAAGAAAGAGAATGTCATCAGAGGGAAGAATAAGGACTCGGGATCAATGGAGGGAATGACATCTGTATTTTGGGAGCCACAAGAAGTCTGTGTGAGCGAACAGGACAGAGGGAGTCACACACGGCCTGATGGAACAGGGAAAGGAGTTTGGGGGGTTATTCTGCATGTGATAGGAAACCATTAGAGGATTTTATTTATTTTACAATTGTAAAAAATTACTCTGTCTGCTTGTGTAAAGAGCAAGTAGCAAGATGCCAGTTTGGAGGTTTGTGTAAGATTCTATGTGAGAGATGATGGGTTTGGGGTGAGGGTAATTGAGGTATACGTGATTGAGTCTAGCCAAGATCGATTTTGAAAGTAGAATCAACGGGACTCATTGATGAGTTTGGATGGGGAGAATGATGAGGAAAAATCAGGAGTTGAGAATAACAACTATAATAAGTTTGGACTGAGCGCACAGGTCAGTACTGGTGGCATTTACTGAGATGGGCAAGCCTGAAGGAGGAGCAGGTCCAAGCTGGTGGAATTAGGGTTTATTTTGGGGCCAGTATGATGTGAGGCACCAAATAGATGCTAAATAAGGAGTTAGGTGGCAAATCTGGAGCTCAGGGGAGAAGTCAAGTCTGAAAGTATGTATTTGAAAACCAGTAGATACAAATGTAATTTAAAGCCACAAAGTTGTATGAGATTAATGAGCTTACATGGAAAACAGAAGACAAATTGACATCTGAACGTGGAATTACTTTAACATTTACAGATAGGCAGGGTGCGGTGGCTCACGCCTCTAATCCTAGCACTCTGGGAGGCCGAGGTAGATGGATTGATTGAGTTCAGGAGTTCAAGACCAGCCTGCATAAGAAAATAGCCAGGCCTTGTCTTAGGGCACCTGTAGTCCCAGCTACTTGGGAGGCTAAGGCAAGAGGATTGTTGAGCCCAAGACTTTGAGGTTGGTGTGAGCTATGATGCCACAGCACTCAACCCCAGAGTGACTGGGTGAGACTCTGTCTCAAAAAGCGAAAATAAAAACATTTGGACCAGAAGAGAAAGAAGAGCCAGGAAAATAGAATGAGAAGGAGGAACCCAGGAGATAGAAATGTGGACTCAAAGAAGCCAAGCTGAAATAAATAAAGTATTTCAAGGAAGAGGGGGTGACTGACTGGGTCAAATCCATTGAGAGACTGAATTCTAGCCAGCAGTTTGCTGGTAGCTTGACAACAGTGTCTATGATGGAGTAGGAAGAAAGGCTGATTAAGGTGGGTTAAGAAGTTGATGGGAGGGCTCAGCACCCATAGCTCAGTGGTTAGGGCGCAGGCCACATATACCAGGGCTGGTGGGTTCAAACCCCGCTGGGCCAGCTAAACAACAATGATATCTGCAACAAAAAAACAGCCAGGCATTGTGGCAGGCACCTATAATTCCAGCTACTTGGGAGGCTGAGGCAAGAGAATCACTTAAGCCCAAGAGTTTGAGATTGCTGTGAGCTGTGACACCACAGCACTCTACCAAGGGCAAGATAATGAGACTCTGTCTCAAAGAAAAAAAAAAAGAAGGAGCAGTGCCTGTGGCTCAGTGGGTAGGGCGCCGGCCCCATATACTGAGGGTGGCGGGTTTGAACCCGGCTCCAGCCAAACTGCAACAAAAAAATAGCCAGGCGTTGTGGCGGGCACCTATAGTCCCAGCTACTTGGGAGGCTAAGGCGAGAGAATCACCTAACTCCAGGAGTTGGAGGTTGCTGTGAGCTGTGACGCTACAGCACTCTACCGAGGGTAACAAAATGAGACTCTGTCTCTAAAAAAAAAGAAGAAGAAGAAGAAGATGATGATCGGAAGACGGGAGTAGGAGATAGCAAATATTGCTCTCTGGGGGAGATATGCCTTGAAATATGATGGTAGCTAAGGAATTCATGAAGTTGAGGGAGGGCCCTATTTTTATTTAAGATTAGAAATAAGATGGTATATTTCTATACTAAATGATAGTGTAGACAAAGAGAAAGTCACAATGTAAGAGAAAGGAGATACTTGGGGGAGCAAGGTTCTGAGTAAGACTCGGTGTAAAACAAGAGTTATTAGCCTCAGATAGGAGCAAGGGCTGTTCCTGCCTTGCAAAAAAGGAGGGAAGGGAGAATGTATGGAAGATTTCCTAATGGCAGTGGAGTCCGTGGTGGATTTGTTGTTTTCTTAATCAAATAAGAGACCAAGTTATCAGCTGAGGAGGAGCAGAAAAAGATATTGGAAGTTTGAAAAGAAGGATGGTATTAAACACCTGCCTTGTAAAGTGGGACCCTGAAAATGTATTAGCCTGGCTGGACAGTGCTGACGGTCCACTGAGATCTGTGCTCATGAATGTTCGGTGAATGGAGTGGGCATGGCAGTACGCTTTTCTCCCATGACATTCTGTTCCTCCGGTAGAGAAGAAGAATAGGCAGAAAGTCATGTTTAACCATGAGCAAGGCATATGAGGTAAGGGAATGGAAGAGACGGAAGCCAGGGATCATGAGATAGGGGTGCGATGGGTAGAAAAGAAAGAGAGGAGAGAGATGGGGATTGTGAGAAGTTCCAGTGGTGCTGAAGAATTATTTGACTCAGGCACTGAAGTAAGGAAGTTGGAAGGAAAAGGGTGGGTAGTTGGGGTTAGATGGAAAATCATGGGGTTGCAATTTTGGAGTTGGTGCAGTCAGCGGTAATGAGAAAGTTCTGGATCACAAAGTGGGTGGTTAAGGTGGAGTAAAAAAGATCTTGCAGGGTATGGTCTGAGGAACTGAGAAGATAGGGCATGGTATGGGTCATCTCCAGATATTGAAATCACTAAGGATGACAGGAAAAGAAGGGAAGGCAGAGAGAGAGAGAGACAGAGAGAGCCAAGTGCTAAAATCACCAGCAAATGAGAAGGAATAGCTAGAAGTCTGATGGCAAAAATAAATGGTTGGAGGGTATGTGGAACAAAGTTTCTAGACCTTTGAAGAAATAAGAAATCTTGGAGGGGCACAGTGGCTCACACCTACAACTCTAGCACTTTGGGAGGTAAAGGCAGGAGGATTCCTCGAGTTCAAGAGGAATCCTGAGCAAGGGTGAGCCTGAGCAAGGGTGAGACCCCATCCCTACTAAAAATAGAAAAATTAACCAGACATTGGAACGGGCACCTGTAGTCCCCAGCTAGTCAGGAGGCCGAGGCAGAAGGATTGCTTGAACCCAGGAGTTTGAGGCTGCAGTGCACTGTGATGATGCCATGGCATTCTTCCTGCATGATAGAGCAAGACTCAGGAAAGAAGGAAGGGAGGGAGGGAGGGAAGGGGGGAGGGAGGGAAGGAGGGAGGGAGGGAGGGAGGGAGGGAGGGAAGGAGGGAAGGAAGGAAGGAAGGAAGGAAGGAAGGAAGGAAGGAAGGAAGGAAGGAAGGAAGGAAGGAAGGAAGGAAGGAAGGAAGGAAGGAAGGAAGGAAGGAAAGAAAGGAAATCCTGAGAAACTATCTGGAATTTCAAACAAGGATGAAGAAGCATTCAGTACTCCCCTTCAGGAACATGGGGTGTGGGAAAAACTGCCCCTCTGGAGAGGTATGCACAGAATCAGTGTCCTTGGGGGAGGGGTAGTGAGATCTGAAAGGTAAAGAGAATATACTGAAAAGAGGTCAAAGATACACAGTGTGTTTTTGATGACCGACTGACTTATGAAGCAGAGTGAAAGTGTGTGTGGAGGCAAGAAAGGGTCAGAAGTTAATCGACCTCATTAGGTATGGACCAAATAGGAAAACAAGTGTGTATGTGTGTGTGTGCACACTAGTCAGTTCAAAGTTGCTCCAGGTAAGGGAAATCTCACTCGTGGCAAAAGTAGAGATGTACCCTCAGATGAACCTTGTGTTCTCTGTTCTTCTGCAGAAGGAGCAGGTCTCCAGGTGACTGGTGAGGTCACGCCCATCGCTCGCCATCATTCACCACTAACCCTTCATCATTCTCTCTCTCCATAACATACCTGCCAGCACGAAAGGCCCCATTCTGAATTTCCTTAGCCCTGCTGGAATGAATTTCTCTCTCCTCGTTGAGCATTTCATCAGACTCTTGAAGAAAACTCTAGAACACATCTAGGATGCATCTAAGGCCTACACAAGCTAACAGCTGCCCCAGGAGACTGGAACCAAGTCCCAAAACTTAAATGCCTTCTCCTCACTAGCTCTGCCAAGCCTTTATCTTCTGCTGCTTCTAAATTGCTGCAAGTAGGTAATTACTTGGCAAAAGTTAAAGTACATCCCAAGGATAGGAGTTACTGCTCCATACATCAAACTCTGGGAACTATTTATAAACTACCTTACCTGTGCATGAGGCTTATACTGAAAAACCTCAAAAACAGCTGAGTCTGTTCTTTTCTTTTTTTTTTTTTTTTTTTTTTGTAGAGACAGAGTCTCACTGTACCGCCCTTGGTAGAGTGCCGTGGCGTCACATGGCTCACAGCAACCTCTAACTCTTGGGCTTACGCAATTCTCTTGCCTCAGCCTCCCGAGCAGCTGGGACTACAGGTGCCCGCCACAATGCCCGGCTATTTTTTTGTTGCAGTTTGGCTAGGGCTGGGTCCTAACCGGCCACCCTCGGCATATGGGGCCGGCGCCCTACTCACTGAGCCACAGGCGCCACCCCGAGTCTGTTCTTTTCAGTCTATCACATGCACTTATCTTATTTTGGTCCTCAGAAGAATCCACTGTGGGCTGGGTGCAGTGGCTCCCACCTGTAACCCTAACACTCTGGGAAGCCACGCAGGTGGATCACCTGAGCTCAGAAACTCAAGACCAGCCTGAGCAAGAGCAAGACCCCATATCTACTAAAAATGGAAAAACTGGCTGGGCATCGTAGCGAGCACCTGTGATGCTCAGGAGGCTGAGGCGTGGGGATTGCTTGAGCCCAAGAGTTGGAGGTTGCTATGAGCTATGAGGCCACAGCACTCTATCCAGGGCACAGAATGAGACTCTCTATCAAAAACAAAAGAAGAATCCACTGTGGAATGGACAGATGCCAGCAAGTTAAGTCACTTGCTCAAATTCATGAATTATAGCTGGATTTCCTATGCAGCTAATGAAGGTTAAACATAAAGACTCTCCCCTTGCATGAGCTTCTTCCAAGATCCTAAAAAAGAAAAAGGTTTACCAATGTGTTCACAAGGTCATGAGTGTCTATATAATTTGTATGAGTGCCACATTTTTGTCCCAATTTGTGATTAAATCAAAACTAGTAAATATTATAATTTCTTTCCACCCAGATGATTTCTCTTCAAGTTGGATGGCCTGGAGCATTGTTTGGATGCAGCTAATGGAAAGTTGATTTGTGGGTAATGCAGTTCAGTTCTGTTGGGCCCATTTATGTAGTACGAAGTCACTTGTATGTATAGTTACATTATTATAAGCCTTCCCACGATAGGACTGGCTTTGTGGAATACACTTCCCCGCTTCCTCCCCACTCTCACCCTCCCTGTGCCAAGTCTTTGGCTTCTACACCAAGATTGTAGGGCCACATGTTGTCCTACAGAATCTGGTACCAGAAGTGTGAGGATGTGGGTAGTGGGAGAGAAACAAGGTTTCACTGAGTCCTCACTCCATTCTCTACAGAAAATATTACAAAACTTTTATCTTTGAAGAGGCAGTTGAAGTATGCAACCAAAAAATGTTGAGAAAAGAGTATTATAGAAGTGTGTTAAATAGTTGGTTAATAAACACGTGTATTGTCCTAGATCACAGCAACCATTAACACTGGGGCTCAAGCGATCCTTTTGCCTCAACCTCCCAAGTAGTTGGGATTATAGGCACCCATCATGATGCCTGGTTAGTTTTTCTATTTTTAGTAGAGATGGGGTCGCTCTTGCTCAGGATGGTCTTGATAGGCACCTATCATGATGCCTGGTTAGTTTTTCTATTTTTAGTAGAGATGGGGTCGCTCTTGCTCAGGATGGTCTTGAACTCCTAAGCTCAGGCAATCCACCAGCCCAAAGTGTGATATCACGCCCGACCTCTTTTTCTATATCTTAATACAACTTAAATGGAACTTTTATGTAACTTTGGTCTTCTGTCTAATCCCTCTCCTCAATTTCCTCAGGAGGAATTGAGTAATGAAAGCTAGCAAAACAAGATTATAACCACAAATGACTGCACTTTAAACATGATTATCAATTTTTTTTTTTTTTTTTTTTGAGACAGTGCCTCAAGCTGTCGCCCTGGGTAGAGGGCTGTAGCATCGCAGGTCACCGCAACCTCTAACGCCTAGGCTCAAGCGATTCTCCTGCCTCTGCCTCCCAGGTAGCTGGGATTACAGGCGCCTGCCACCACGCCCGGCTATTTTTTTGCTTGCAACGGTCATTGTTGTCTGGTGGACCTGGGCTGGATTCGAACCTGCCAGCTCTGGTGTATATGGCTGGCACCTTAGCAGCTTGAGCCACAGGCGCCGAGCCATGATTATCAATTTTAACAGACAGAGAGACACTTGAATGTTTTGTAATACCAAACTTTAAAGAAATCTATTATAAAAACTGAAAACTCACCCGCCGAGCATTTTAAAATGGTGGGAATTCAAACTAGTACAACCTCTATGAAAAGTCATATAGAGATTCCTCAAAGAACTAAAAAAGGTAAACCTACCAGTTGCTCCAGAAATCCCACTACTGGGTATTTACACACAATTTTAAAAGTCATTTTTATCGAAAAGACACATGCACACGAATGTTCAGTGCAGTACAATTCACAATCAGAAACATGTGGAATCAACCTAAGTGTCCATCAATACATGTGTGGATTAATAAAATGTGGTATATGTATACCATAGAGTTCTACCCAGACATTTAAAAAAGATGCTCAACTAATACCTTTGGTAATAACCTGTATGGAACTGGAGACCATTCTTGTAAATGAGGTTTCGCAGGAATGGAAAAACAAACACCCCATGTGCTCACTATTAAATTGGAACTAATTGATCAACACCCATGTGCACATTTGATAGTAAAACTCAACAGAAAGCAAACAGGTGGGATGGGGCAGGAGGGGAGGGATAGATTCACACCCAACGAGTACAATGCACACTATCCAGGTGATGGCACACCAGATTGACTCAAACTGTACACAAGCAATTCATGTAACCGAAACATTTGTGGCTCTGTAATATTCTGAAATTTAAAAAAGAAAGCAAGCATTGGTTGGTGTTATTTCTACATGGACAGATTAATAAATTAAGCCAAGATTTTGAAGGTTGGCAAAGTTCCAGCATTCTATCAAAAAAATGTTTTAAAACAAAAATATAAGTTAGTTGCTTCATGTTACATCTCACAACCATTATGATCAATGTTTTCATCTGTATAGAAACAGGGTTCTTTATGTCACAACTGCAATTACTTACTGCCAGATGTTTTACACAGCCTAGTGTTCCACTAGAGCCTGGTGATGGGGACATTTTCAGGTTTTCTGAGTCTCTGAGTTTAAGATGTGTTGGGTCCTCTCTTAGGACCACATGTGTGGGGGGTAAGGGAGGCGGGAGAGGAAATCACAGATGGAGTTCTTTTTTTTTTTTTTTAATAGAGACAGAGTCTCACTGTACCGCCCTCGGTAGAGTGCCGTGGCATCACACGGCTCACAGCAACCTCTAACTCCTGGGCTTACACGATTCTCTTGCCTCAGTCTCCCGAGCAGCTGGGACTACAGGCGCCCGCCACAATGCCCGGCTATTTTTTTGTTGTTGCAGTTTGGCCGGGGCTGGGTTTGAACCCGCCACCCTCGGCATATGGGGCCGGCGCCCTACCCACTGAGCCACAGGCGCCGCCCACAGATGGAGTTCTTAAGACCGTTCCACTGTCTTTGTAGCTTTCTGTTTCTTGATGATCTGTTCAAAATTCTATCTCCTCTGCTCTAGGGTTTTTGGGATTTTTTGTTTGTTTGTTTTTTGAGACAGAGTTTCACTTTGTTGCCCTCAGTAGAGTGCTGTGGCATTATAGCTCACAGCAACCTCCAACTCTTGGGCTTAAGCGATTCTCTTGTCTCAGCCTCCCGTGTAGCTGGGACTACAGGGGCCCGCCACAACGCCTGGCTATTTTTGTTGTTGTTGTTGCAGTTGTCATTGCTGTTTAGCTGGCCCAGGCCGGATTAGAACCCACATTGGTGTATGTGGCTGGCGCCGTAACCACTCTGCATCGGGCACTGAGCCTGCGCTAGGTTTTTTATCCTCCTCCTCTAGACTGATGGTACCACCGTCTTCTTCTGCACCACTTTCCTGCGTCTCAAGTTTCTCTTCCCCTTCCTCCTTTTTATTCCTCCTCCTCCTCTTCTACCTCTTCCTTCCCATTTGGTTGAGGACCATCAGTTGTACTCCACAGCACTAGACTGTTTCTTCCCAGAACAACGGAAAAAAAAATAACAAGGAACACAGGCAGAGCCACGGTCAAAACATGACCAGCCAGAACCACGAGTGATATTCAGCTGCCTCTGTGGTCTGCCCCACTGTGCATCGCTCGACAGCCTCATCAACAGCTTCTTTAGGCCCCATCTGTCATTGGCCCAACTGTCAACTACTCTGCTCTAGGCACAGATGATAAAGTTGTCTAAAACAAGGTCAGAGGTTATGGGCCACAGCTTCAAACCAATAGCACTAAAAAGAATCATTCTGAAAGGTTCAAGATCTTCAAAGAAATGTCGATCTGGTATTCTCTTTGGTTTTCAGAAATTCCCTGGCAGTGAGGATTGTCCATTATAGGAGGTTCCATTTGCCCTGATAATAGGGTTGTTGATCGTAAGTCACTGCCAGGCACCACACCCAGGAGCTGACTCACATCTTGAACTGGCCATCTGAGGACCCTCCCATTCTCCATCCGTGTTCCTTGTCCCAATCCTCTGGTTTCTCTGCATCTGGACCAGGTATGCATTTGGGATCATCATGTAACCAGACTTCAGGTTTTGTGGCCTCTTCATCTGGAGTCTAAGCAGGGGCATCTTCACCCCAGCCCTCTGGCTGGACAGCACTGAGCTTTCATCCTGTCCCCAGGCTTCTGGTCTTCTGAGTTCTCAATTTCACGTGAAGGATTTACAGCAGGAGTCTCACCATTTAGCACATTTCCCCTGTTCACAACAGATTGGTCAACTAATATTTCAAAACTATTATGTGGTTTCAAGATTAATGTGTAAAGATATGTTTTCTTGGCAGTAAAATAGGTCTTCAGATCTGCATCTGGCCTCTTCACATGCTTTTCTTCATAAATGCTCATCAGGGTTTCTGTGGTGGAAGCTGAAGGGCAATTTATAATCTTCTCCTCTTTTGTTGGGACCAAGCATAATTATATAAGGAATCTTGTCATAGAACTGATCCAGGCTGAGTGATTTAGAAAGTGGTTCCACGTAGGAATCACCACATTGTATTCCAGTTTGGAAATTAACTTCAAAGGGAACAATGAGAGGCCCAGTGTCAAATAGGAGGGGCTTGTTCAGTGTAGTGGAAATGACATGATACTTGGCCTGAGACACCAATACAAGTCTTTTATCACCTGGAAGTTTTTATTTTTTTTTCACGTCAGACCGGTAATGTACAGACGTCATAACAAGATGTGTGGGCCGTGCGTCTCACGCATGCGCATGAAAACCCAATCATCAGGCTTATGAACTACAAAAGGATCTCACCTGGAAGTTTGGATTCCTTATCTCACCTGCCTCCTGCTTTCCATCATACTTGGCAATTTTATCATCATTGTGTTCTTTCTAGGTTTTGGGGGGTTTCTCTTTTGTTGAGAAAGACTGTCACTCTGTTGCCCCAGGCTAGAATGCCCTGGCATCAGCCTAGCTGGCAGCAACTTCAACTTCCTGGGTTCAAGTGATTCTCCTGAATCAGCCTTCCGAGTAGCTGGGACTCCAGGTGCCCGCCACAACAGCTGGCTAATCGTTCTATTCTCAGTAGAGATAAGGGTCTTATTCTTGCTTAGGCTGGTCTCAGACTTCTGAGCCCAAGTAATCCCCCTGCCTTCACCTCCCTCACCTCCCAGAGTGGTAGGATTACAGGTGTGAGCCACTACACCCAGCCTCTTTCTAGGCTTTGGATAAAAGTTCCTCTGTCAAAGGAATTGGTAAAATATACTTTCTCTGTTGGAATTGGAACTTTGTAAGTGACTTTTGGAGATGGAAGAGGAGTGCTGGTATCTGGTGTGGAGTTTTCTACCTCTCCGGTGATCCAGGTCATCCTTGTTACCAATCACATCAGACTCATGTCCATCATAAGGATAGACCAGTGGCCAGCAAAATGCACAGTAAAACTTCCCTTCTATGATCTCGAGCCTCCTGGGGACTGTGCTGGTGTAGCCCAAGTCTTTTCCACTTCCACAGTTGGCCCTGTGAAGCAGTGGAGATAGAGCAGAAGAGACCCGACTACCAGGTGCCACAGAACCAAGAGGCCTTAGCTACCACTGCCATGAAGAGCCCCACTGCATCACTCCCTGAGCCCTGTGTTCCTTTTCTTTTTAAATGGAGTCTCACTCTGTTGCTCAGGCTATAGTGCCATGGCATCAGCGTAGCTCACAGCAACATCAGACTCCTGGGTTTAAGTGATCCTTCTGCCTCACCCTCCTAAGTAGCTGGAACTATAGGCAACCACCACCACATCCAGCTAATTTTCTTTTTTTTTTTTTTTGGCTGGGCTGGGTTTGAACCCACCACCTCCAGTATATGGGGCTGGCGCCCTACTCCTTGAGCCACAGGCACCACCCTCATCCAGCTAATTGTTCGATTTTTCCAGACATGGTGTCTCACTCTTGCTCAGGCTAGTCTCAAACTCCTGAGCTCAAGGGATCCACTCACCTTGGTCTCTTGGAATGCTAGAATTATAGGTGTGAGCCACCATGCCTTACCTTATATTGTTTTTCTTAAAGTAGATTATCTCTAAGCCCTCAAAATACTTGTAAAGAAACTAAATGTTCTACCTCCTAGTCTGATGAACCTTGCAGCCTTTCAGATCTACCCAGACCATTTACGCAATGTTAGAACCAAAAGTTACAGTGGAGAATCTGACCAGTGGTAATTTCCATTAAGTGTGTGTCATTTTTTTTTCCCAATGACTTATCCATGTTGAACATTTTGATGCCAAAGATTTAGAAATTTTCCCTTCCGCATCCCCAAACCTCCACCCTAGTAGTTTTCCTTTTCACCCACGCCTCTTCATTTCCTGATTCTGGCCTGGACTTGAAGCAAAGTTACCTGAGTTCAGCCAGAAACACTGTTATTACAATAGTTTTGGCCTAATAGGGGCAGGAAATACCAACAACCTTATGTGAGCTCTTCCCCAATGGAGAGTCAACCTGAATGCATAAAACTGAGGCTCTTGCCTAATTCAGATGACCGCTCAGATTAGGTCTGGACACTTGGAAACACCTTTCCTCCTAATCTTTTGAGGCCACTGGGTAGAGAAGAAATCCCCATAAAGAACTGGAGCGACCTTTTTTTAAAAAAAAAAAAAAGTAACCCCCCGAGGAAAAACAAATAGCATTTCTACTTGAAACACTTTTCCAAATACTAACTTTAATTGGTAAATATTTAGAAATAAAATAAGATTTTCAGCAAAAATAGAGAAGATGCAATTCTTATTACTTGAGAAAAAAGTATCAGATTTAATGTCCAGTCCTCATAGAATTAAGTAGATTCACTTCTGTCCCGGGCTCCCAGATAAAACAGAGAGAGAGAGAGATTACCCATGCCTTTTCCTTTAAGGAAACTGCCTTATCCTCCCCTAAAGACCACAAGCCAAACCCTAAAACACATTCCACAAGGCTAGCCATCTTTCTTTCAGTCAGCCATGTCTCTAACAAACGAAGTCATCAAATTTGTGTTATAAAGTTTGAAACTTAACCCTCTTCTTCAACACCACCTTACATACCTGACGCAGGTATTTGTAATAATCTCTCCCTTACTTCCACCTTGGGGAATTTTGAAATCTTTATTGTTGTTTGCAGTATTTGACATAATTGTTTTGTAGCTCTGTGTACTATGCTAATAAATATCATTCAGGTGAAACAAACATTTTAGAATTTGAATTGGCCTTGTTGTGACCTGCCGGATGAATCACTCTGGGTTCCCAGCACTGGCACACGGCTGTTCCCCGAATTAATTGGGGAACCCTGTTTACACTGATTCAACTACATGCCTGGGCTGGGCTATTGGAACCGCTTTGAGGAAGAGCTCTGAGGCAGTCCTGCGGGTGGTTACCCCTTGCCCAGAAGTCTAAATGATAGTGGAGGCTCTGGAAGGAGATTGTCAAAACAGCTACTTTTTCTCTTTGTATAGCTGGTTCTGAGCATATTCCATGGATTCTATTTATTTAGTTCCCAGATATTTTGGAGTTGACTCATCAACCACTGGGAATGGTCTCAAAACAGACAGTTGGAATGGGCAGAGAGGGGCCTGGTGACTGGAGGGGGGCCAGAGAATGTCTCCCGCAGAGTTCCTTCTGCAGAAAAAGAACTCAGGTCTGTGTCTGTGAAGAGATGACTGATTGAATAAATGAGTGTAACGTACTAAGGAGCGAGCAGACACAGGATTGGGAGCTAAACTTTCTGGGGAAAGTTAGACAAGACCTTGCTAATCCCAGTGGCATCGACTTGCCTCTTCTCAATTGTACTGGTGCTAAATTAATAAGACTATCACTGACGAGCAATGCTACTGAAATCTCTTTTATCCATTTTACAACTTACTGCCCTGGCTGTTTTCCTCCGCCCACACACTATCTACCTTTCACCCTTTTGACTATTTATTCCAGTCTCCTCCCAAATTAAAAGGATTAGGGAGGGGTATGAAACCAGTTTTTCTCTTAATTGGATACTCTTGTGAAAATGAGAGCAGGAAATGAGGGGTAGGGAAGAGAAAAGAGAAAAGAGTACAAAGCAATTTGGATGCAGCTGTGGGTTTCAGGTTGTCAGAGAGCAACTTCACTCCCAGTTAACTGAGGGTGGAAGAGGTAAGGTCTACCTAAGCCATTTATTTTCTTTAATAATCCAGGAGTTTGCCCATCTGTCAGGCTCAACTCTATAATCCCAATCCCACCAAGCCTGGGAGCAAAATGGAATACAAAGAGTAAGGAAGGGACCTCACCACGTCACAAATGAATAAGAAAACCACCGAAGAGGGCAGGGAAGAGAAGAATGAATCTGAGTTGGGAAGGAAAATTTTGTGTATACTCTAAAGGCTAAAGACAGAAGAACTATACATGGAAAGTTCACCAAGTAAATCTGCATCTCCTAGGTACGAGTCAGCAGTTCTGAAACTTTCATGTGCATGCTAGGATTCAACAGAAGTCACTCTGCTGTGGATAAAGAAAAGTTTCTCACCGTGAGAGAAAGGAGTGTCAATTTAGGAAAGAGGAGGGGCAGCAAGAGAGAACTCTGTGATCGAACCCAGAGGATCGGGATGAAGTCGTGGATTTAAGTACGAGTGTGTGTGCGGGATGTGTGTGCGTGCGTGCACATACACGGACCGGCTACCGTTAGCAGAAATGACCTAGAAACCTACTACACTCTCCACCATTTTTTGGAGGGCTCATCTCAAGTTCTGAGAGGGTGAAGGACAATTGATTTTGTTGGTGTTTTTAAAGGAAGTAGATACGAGGCTCACACTGAGAAATACTATTCCAGGTGGGGCCAGCAAGGAACAGCACTAGGGCAGAACACAGAGAAGAGGAGGGAGGTGGGAAAATGCCAACTACAGATCACGAAGACCCTGCTCCCCAGACACCTCCATCCAGGAGCCATGGTCTAGGTCCTGCAGACTTCATTTTCTGCATTAGACTTCTGTGTCATTTTTGACATATTCTTAATTCATACATTTGTTTAAAGGTGAAAGGCTTCCTGTTTAAACTTTGTGGAAGAAGATCAAACCTCGACTTTGGGGATACTTTTAAGCCATCTTTGAATTAATGAATCATCCAAATAAAAAGCACAGCAATCCCTCACGCAGATAGACTCAAGGAACCACAGGCAGCCAAGTTACTTTCTCCAGGGAACTTTCCAGTTATTAGTCACTTGCACATCTCAGAAGAGAGATTAGTCAAACAGAGAGGCTCGATGCCACATAGAGTGAGTGAGTCACTGCCGGTGTTGTGAAGTCTCGGAGGGGTGCTGACAAGCAATCCACTCCTCCGTTTCCAAAGAAGGATTTATTTATGCATGAGTTCAAGAATGAGGGAAGAGAACTTCATACCAGACGGAGACATGAACTAGCAGGTACCCAAAGACCTATGTTGGTGGAGAATGTGGTGGCAACGATGAGATCTATGATTTTTCCAATCTAGGATTTTTTTGTTTGTGTCTTACCACTTCATAGAGTAAAAGGCTTCTACTCAGCCAGGCGAGGTGGCTCACGCCTATAATCCTTATAATCCTCCAAGGTGGGAGGATCCCTTGAGCTTAGGAATTCAAGACCAGCCTGAGCAAGGACAAGACCCTGTCTCTAATAAAAATAGAAAAATTAGCCAGGCATTGTGGCAGGGGCCTGCAGTCCCAGCTACTCAGGAAGCTGAGGAAGGAGGATCACTTGAGCCCCAGAAGTTGAGGCTGCTGTGAGCTAGGCTGATGTCATGGCACTTTTGTCTAGGCAACAGAGTGAGACTCTATCTCAAAAAAAAAAAAAAGAAAAGCAGAAACAACCTTCTACTCTACTAAGTTTCCCTGTTCTGTAACTTCTCTCTTAATCGAACGCACAGCTCCAAGAGACCATGAGGGTTTAAATTAGACTTCGATGTGCTTATATCCTTTGCCTGATTGGGGATAAACCTTCTGAGAGATTGACACTAGAAATATAATAGGAATTTGAAAGAGATAATCATACCTACATTATAAGGTAAAAAGCTGAACCCAGCCCCGGCCAAACTGCAACAACAAAAAAATAAAATAGCTGGGCGTCGTGGTGGGCTCCTGTAGTCCCAGCTACTCGGGAGGCTGAGGCAAGAGAATCGCCTAAGGCCAAGAGCTGGAGGTTGCTGTGAGCTGTGATGCCACAGCTCTCTACCGAGGGCAACAAAGGAAAACTCTGTCTCTAAAAAGAAATAAAAAGCTGAACCAGGAGCTAACATAATTGTGCACAACTCTGGTTTGGATCTCAAAACTATGCACCTAGAAAGAGCATCACTATCTTTTTTTTTTTTTTGAGACAGAGTCTCACTCTGTCACTCTGGGCAGAGAACCGTGACATTATCATAGCTCACAGCAACCTCAGTCTGTTGGGCTCCAGCAGTCTTCTTCCCTCTGCCTCCCAAATGGCTGAGACTACAGGTGCCTGCTATGACACTCAACTAGTTTTCTATTTTTTTTAGTAAAGATGGGGAGGGATCTCACTCCTGCTCAGGCTGGTTTCAAACTCCTGAGCTCATGCAATCCACCCACCTCAGCCTCCCAGAGTGCTAGGATTATAGGTGTGGTTTCTACTGCACTCCAGTGAAAGAGCATCACTATTCACAAAGTTTACCCCACAGTAGAGGTGGGAGTTCAGACTATTGATATTTAGTAATAACTGTATTTCTGGGTGGTGTCTATGGCTCAAGGAGTAGGGCACTGGCCCCATATACCGGGGGTGGTGGGTTCAAGCCTAGCCCCAGCCAAAACTGCAAAAAAAAAAAAAAAAAACAAAAAACTGTATTTCTATGGAACAAACTGAAAATGTTATTAGTATAGAATAATTACTAAACCTAAAATCTAGGACTCATTCACTCAACAAATACTGTATCATACTCTATCTAGTCTCTAAGGAAAGAGAGATAAGCAAAAAGATGGGCCTTGCTCTCAACAAGCTTATGAATGGGAAGAGGAAATATGAGTAAAACTAACCAATAAGTCAAGTGTGGTGGCTCACGCCTATAATCTTAATGCTCTAGGAGGCCAAGGCAAGAGGATTGCTTGAGCCCAGGAGTTAAGAGACCAGCCTGAGTAAGAGGGAGACCCCGTCCCCCCCAAAATAGAAAAATTAGCCAGGCGTTATGGCAGGCGCCTGTAGTCTCAGCTATTCGGGAGACTGAGACAGGAGGATCGCTTGAACCCAGAAGTTAAAGATTGCAGTGAGCTAGACTGACGCCATAGTACTCTAGCCTGGGCAACAGTGAGACTCTGACTCAAAAAAAATAAAGAAGAAAGAAAAAAACACACACAATAAAACAGTTAGCCAATAATCTGATGCTACGAACGTGTGAGAAGGACAAAGAACAGCATGAAGGAGGTAGCATTTAACCCTGCTGGTGTCAGGAGTGGTAAAGAAAGGGCCTTGCAGAAACCAACACTAGTGGTCACTGGGCAGCCTTTCAGAGAAAGGGAGAGGAGGATGGGAGTGACAGGGCTATCTTGGAAGCAAAGATAACAACAGGTGCAAAGTAATGGAGGCATGAAATAGTATCTTGTCCTATAAAACTAGAAGTCAGTGTCTCTGGAGAGTTCAAAGGCAAAGCAACAGGAAGCAGAGTGATGGGAGCAGGTGAAGCTGGAGGGCCAGCAGCTGACCAGGGCTACCTGTGTCACACCCACTGTCACACTCAGCCTTGATCCAACAGGCAAGTGAGAGGCCAGGGAGAGACTTTTCCAAGAGACATGGTCAGACTTGCACTTTGGAGAGATGCCTCGAGGTGACAACAAAATGAGAGAAATTACAGTGACAGCGTGTAGCTTTTATAGTCTCTTTTTAATCTTCTAAGTGGTATTTAAAAGCATGAAGCTGCCTTGTCTTCTGATTCTTCACACCCCATGCCAATCACTAATGACGACTTTCAGTCCCGAAGCACAAATTGGCAGCAGTGGCATGGACTGGAGGGGGAGGTTTTAGACTGCCACCATGCCCACCTCCTTCTTACCTGCTTCTTCAGCCATCCTGGATAAGCATTTTGTCTAAGTAAAGATACCACGCTTGCTCTGCCAGGTCAGCTTGCGACAAGGCTCTGAGACCCCTTTTCTATCCATCTGCAATTCTAAGTTCCCTTAACAGAGTGTGAGAAGTCTGGAGCATCCACTGAATACCAGCAAATGAGTCAGACTCACAGGTAATTGTTAGGTTCTTCAATAAATTAGAGATGTCATAGCATTCTTGCATAAGGCCCTATAAGAAACCTTTCATCGGAATCCCACTGGTCTACCACTGTATGCATGCTCCTGAAAGTTTGGCCATTGGATGAATCCTAAGCTGAATTTCCCAAGGCTCTTCTCAGGTATCAGTGTCCCATGATCATATTCTATCTGAAAACTAAAATGATAGAACAATCCTATGAAACAAAATATGGATGATCATTTTGCAAGCCCAGAATGAATTTCTTTCTTTCTTTCTTTTTTTTTTTTTTTTTGTAGAGACAGAGTCTCACTTTATGGCCCTCGGTAGAGTGCTGTGGCCTCACACAGCTCACAGCAACCTCCAACTCCTGGGCTTAGGTGATTCTCTTGCCTCACTCTCCCGAGTAGCTGGGACTACAGGCGCCAGCCATAACGCCCGGCTATTTTTTTGGTTGCAGTTTGGCCAGGGCCGGGTTTGAACCCACCACCCTCGGTATATGGGGCCGGTGCCTTACCGACTGAGCCACAGGCGCCGCACCACAATGAATTTCTGTAGTTCTTTCAAAACAGAAAATGAATAGCTACTCATAAATACCTTCCTCTGTTATATACATTTTAAATAACTTTGGTTAAATGTATACAATCACTTCAAATGTCTCTTTTGCAATTTTAAATATACGTGCCTATTTACTTTTTATTTCCTTCTTTCTTATTTTTCTTTTTTACTTTTATATTCTGCTTAGCTGTTTCCAAGTGGAAGATTGTTAATAAAAACTTAGAACCCCCTTTCCTTTTTAAAAAAATTAGTAACACCAGCCTGAGCAAAGTGAAACCCCAATCTATACTGAAAATAGAAAAACTATGGGCATTGTGGTGGGTGCCTACAGTCCCAGCTACTTGGAAGAATGAGATAAGAGGATTGCTAGAGCCCAAAACTTGGTTTGAGGTTGCTGTGGGCTATGATGCCATAGCACTAAACCCCAGGGTGACTGAGTGAGACTCTGTGTCAAAAAAAAGGATAAAACTAGTAACAGTCTAAAGCCACACCACCACGATCATGCTCAATCTCTTCTGAAAAAAGTTAGTAACAATTAGGCAAGGTAAACATACCCTCTCTCTTTTTCTCATCTCATTTGTAGGACTGTCAGATTTAGTAAATAAAAATATAGTACATTCAGTTAAATTTGAATTTCAGGTAAACAACAAACAATAAGTGTTTCTTATAAAATATTTGGGACATATTTATAGTAAAAAAAAAAAGTTATTGTTATTTACCTGAAATTCAAATTTAGCTGGAAATTTTGCATTTTATTTGGCCAACTCATCAAAAAAGGCCTTAATTTATGATATTTTGGTTAGGATATCTAGCCTGGAAAAAAAAAAAATCTTTCCAGCTTTATAGAATATAATATGGAAAAGTTTGATAACAAATAATTTGATGCCAGTAGAATATTCTACAGCCATTGCAAAAGACATTTTGTGATAAGTGTATCCTAACAGAGAAAAACATACACTATGGATTAAAAGAAAGCAACTTGCATGATTATATAATAGCAATAAAATGAAAGTAGCTAGCCCTCATAGAATGCACACTATGTTCTCACTGCTCTTTTGTATGCGTATTAACTAGTTTAATACTCACAACATTGTGAGATAGATGCTATTATTACCTCCAATATAAAGATGAAAAATTAGGCCAGGTGTGGTGGCTCACACCTGTAGTCCCAGGGCTGTGGGAGGCGGAGGTGGGTGTATTGCCTGAGCTCGGAGGTTCGAGACCAGTATGAGCAGGAGTGAGCCAGAGTGAAACCCGTCTCTATTAACATCTAAAACAGCCAGACCTTGTGGCGGGCGTCTGTAATCCCAGCTACTGGGAAGGCAAAGGGAAAGAGAATCGCCAAAGGAAGAACAGTTAAAAAAAGGGCGGCACCTGTGGCTCAGTCGGTAAGGCGCCGGCCCCATATGCCGAGGGTGGCGGGTTCAAACCCGGCCCCGGCCAAACTGCAACCAAAAAATAGCCAGGCGTTGTGGTGGGCGCCTTACCGCCTTACAGTCCCAGCTGTTCAGGAGGCTGAGGCAGAAGAATCGCTTAAGCCCAGGAGTTGGAGGTTGCTGTGAGCTGTGTGAGCACGGCACTCTACCGAGGGCCATAAAAGTGAGATTGTCTCTACAAAAAAAAAAAAAAAAAAAGCCTTTCGGCCAGAGACGCCATCTTCCAGTAATTCACCAAAATGACAAACACAAAGGGAAAGAGGAGAGGCGCCCGATACATGTTCTCTAGGCCTTTTAGAAAACATGGAGTTGTTCCTTTGGCCACATATATGCGAATCTACAAGAAAGGTGATATTGTAGACATCAAGGGAATGGGTACTGTTCAAAAAGGCATGCCACACAGATGTTACCATGGCAAAACTGGAAGAGTCTACAATGTTACACAGCATGCTGTTGGCATTGTTGTAAACAAACAAGTTAAGGGCAAGATCCTCGCGAAGAGGATTAATGTTCGTATTGAACATATTAAGCACTCTAAGAGCTGAGATAGCTTCCTGAAACGTGTGAAGGAAAATGATCAGAAAAAGAAGGAAGCCAAAGAGAAAGGTACCTGGGTTCAACTGAAGCGCCAGCCTGCGCCACCCAGAGAAGCCCACTTTGTGAGAACTAACAGAAAGCAGCCTGAGCTCCTGGAACCCATTCCCTATGAATTCACGGCATAATAAGCATTTAACATAGCACACAGGAGTACCAGTGGACCCATGTTTTTAGGAGCAAGAGCCTATTTATTCCCCGTGAGCTCATGGCATAATATGTGTACAGCAGGGGCACACAGGATAACCAATAGTCCCCATGTAACAGTGATACAAGGTGCTGGGACCTATTTCCCATGAATTCAAAAGTCAATCAACACTTTGTCACATTTAATGGCAAGGTGCCTCCCTGAGCTGCTGGAACCTCTTCCCCTATGAATTCATGGCATGGTAGATACAAATAATAGCATAAAAATGTTTCTTGTTCATTCACTACAAGTGTGTTTTTTTTTCCCCCAAAGAAGTATTAAAGCAAATTTTAATGTGTCCTAAAAAAAGAAAGAAAGAAAGAAACTTCAAACGAAGAAGAATGAACAAGCAAGCTGAAATTAAAAATTAAAAAAAGATGAAAAAATTAGATACCCCCAAAAGATATATGTGTCCACTTAAATATTACATATTCACACATTTAAAGAGCATATTATCAAAAAGCAAAGTGAAGAGAAAGGACTTGAAGAAGAAAATATAATAAGCTGTCACACTCATTATTTTGGGTAAAAATATAATGATTTCCAAAATATTTTTTCCCTGTAGTTTCTGTATTTTCCATAAGAACATACATTACATTTCAAATAAAAGGATAATACAATTCAAATTGAAAAAAACTCTAGGCTGGCTCGGCTCCTGGAGCTCAGCCGCCAGGGCGCCAGCCACCTACACGGGAGCCGGGTTCGAACCCAGCCCGGGTCGCCAAACGGTGATGATAACTGCAACAAAAAACAGCCGCGTGTTGTCGCGGGCGCCTGTCGTCCCAGCTACTCGGGAGGCTGAAGCAGGAGGATTGCTGCAGCCCAGAGTTTGAGGTTGCTGTGAGATGTGGCGCCACGGTGCTCTACCGAGGGCGACAGACTCTTGTCTCCCAAAAAAAAAAAACCCTCCGGGCTGCGGGCCGGGCCGGGGTGGGCGCAGAGCCGCGCGCGGGGAGGTTGCGCAAAACACCCGGTCGGTCCGGCGAGGGCGCCGCGAGCGGGCTCGGATCAAGATGGCGGGGCGGGCGGTGCAGGCGGCGCTGGCCGTTCATCTCGAGTCCGACGCGTTCCTCGTCTGTCTCAACCACGCTCTGAGCACCGAGCAGGAGGAGGTGATGGGGCTGTGTCTAGGAGAGCTGAATGCTGACCAAAGGTATGCCTCCAAGTTTGCATGTGCTGGACCCGAAATGCGCCCAGTTGCTGAAAAGGTGGACCCTGTCAGAATAGTTCACATTCATTCTGTCATCATCTTGCCACGTTTTGAAAAGAGGAAGGACCGAGTGGAAATTTCTCCCGAGCAGCTGTTTGCAGCCTCCAGGGAGGCAGAGAGGCTGGCTAAACTAACAGGGCGCCCCTTGAGAGTCGTGGGCTGGTACCATTCCCACCCTCATATCACTGTTTGGCCTTCACATGTTGATATTCGCACACAAGCCATGTACCAGATGATGGATCAAGGCTTTGTAGGACTTATTTTCTCCTGTTTTGTAGAAGATAAAAACGCAAATATTGGCCAGGTACTGTACACTTGCTTCCAATCTATCCAGGACCCAAAGAGCTCTGAGTATGAGAGAATTGAAATCCCAATTCATATTATACCTCATGTCACCATGGGGAAAGTGTGCCTTGAATCAGCAGTAGAGCTGCCCAGGATCCTATGCCAGGAAGAGCAGGAGGCCTACGGGAGGATCCACAGCCTCACACATCTGGACACAGTAACCAAGATCCACAATGGCTTAGTGTTTACCAAGAACCTGTGCAGTCAGATGTCAGCAGTCAGCGGGCCCCTTCTACAGTGGCTGGAGGACAGATTAGAGCAGAACCAACAACAATTGCAGGAGTTACAACAAGTAAAAGAAGAACTTATGCAACAACTTTCTTCTCTAAAATAAAGTAAGGGACAAAGTGGGAAAAGACAAAAATATCCAGTGTAAAATTAATTAAGGAAAATCAACTTTGAAGAAGAAAAAGTTGGAGGACTCACATTATCCACCTTTAAGACTTACTATAACACTTTGTAATCAAGATGGTATTGGCAAAAGAATGACACATAGATCAATGGAACAGAAGAGAAAACCCAGAAATATGCCTGACTGATTTTGACAACATACAAAAGCAATTCAATGGAGGAGAGAGAGCTTTGTGCTGGAGCAATTAGATATATATGGACAAAAATAAATAAATAAAGTGAATTTTGACCTAAACCTCTCATCTTATATAAAATTTAACTAAAAATGTATCATGGACTTAAATGTAATATGAAAAGCTGTGAAATTTAAAAGTCATACTAGAAAACTCTTCAGTATCTTGGGCTAGGCGACAAGTTCTTGAACTTCACTCTAAAAATATAATCCATAAAAAGGAAAAATAGATATGTTGGACTTCATCAAAATTAAAAGCTTTTTTTCTTTCTGGTCTATAAAGTGTTTAACCCCCCTGTACCCAACTCACTCCTTTTAAAGAAAAAAAATTGAAATGTAAGGTGTAAGATTTGTTTTTAAACTGTACAGTGTCTTTTTTTTGTATAGTTCACACACTACCAAATGTGTCTTTAGATAGCCGTGTCCTGGTGGTATTTTCAGTAGCCACTAACCTTGCCTGGTACAGTATGAGGGTTGTAAATTGGCATGGAAATTTAAAGCAGGTTCTTATTGGTGCACAGCACAAATTATTTATATATGGGGATGGTAATTTTTTCATCTTCAGTTGTCTCTGATACAGCTTGTACAAAATAATTGTTGTTCTGTTAACTGAATACCACTCTGTAATTGCAAAAAAAAAAAGTTGCAGCTGTTTTGTTGACATTCTGAATGCTTCTAAGTAAATACAATTTTTTTATTAAAAAAACCTTTTTTTCTGTAAAAAATTTAAGAAAAGGAAAAGACAAACTACAAATTGAGAGAAATAATTTGCAGACCATGTATCTGATCAATCTGGAATTACAAAGTGTGCTCAAAACTTAACAATAAATAATCTAATTAGAAAATAGGCAAAAGACATGCGTAGATATTTGACTGAAGAGGATCTATGGATGGCAAGTAAGCATAAGAAAAGATGTTGAACTTCCTAAATCATCAGGGAATGTGAATTATAACCACAATAAGATAATGATTTATCAGAATGGCTAAAGAAGATGCAAAAGGGTATAGTCACTCTGGAAAAGAGTTTAGGAATTTCTTATAAAGTTAAACAGATAGTGTATACTTACTATATGACTAAGCAATTGCACTCCCAGACATTTATTCCAGAGAAATGAAAACCTATGTTGGCCCCAAACCTATACACAAATGTTCATAGTAGCTATATTTGTGATAGGCAAAAACTCAAAATAACCCAGATGTCATAACTGTTGGTACAACAACTTGGAAGTAACTCAGGGGTATTATGGTGAATGAAAAAAAGCAAATCTCCAAAGGTCATATATATAACATTCTTGAAATGACAAAATTATAGAAAAAAAAAAAACAGATTAATAGTTGCCTGAGACAGGGACTGGAAAAGATGTGGGATATGTATGACTCTTTTTTTTTTTTTTTTTTGCAGTTTTTGGCCAGGGCTGTGTTTGAACCCACCACGTCTGGCATATGGGGCCGGTGCCCTACCCCTTTGAGCCACAGGCACCACCCTTTTTTCATTTTTTTTTTTTTTTGTATGACTCCTTTAAAGGGAACTCACAGGAGTTCCTTTGTGCTGATGGAACTGTTCTGTATCTTGATTGTGATGGTAAAGTACATGAATCTATATTTGTGTTAAAATTGTACAGATCAACATATACACAAATAACGTATGTGAAATCTGGTGAACTGAATAAACTCTAGTTAGACCATTGTTAAAAATATATATATATATATATGTATGTATATAGTTGAAAAACTCTGTTCCCATTTTTGAATGCCCTTGGTGCCTGGCTACATCACCTATTATGAAGCCAATATGGGGGTGGCAGGGCAGGAAGGGATTATATTATTTCAAGTTTTAACCACCCATGTCTTTACTGGGAAGATGAGGTCCTCTGTCTTTTTTTTGAGAATCTCAGACCTCTGTCTTTTAAATTGAGAATCCCTCTTCTGAATGAAATTCCATGATTGCAGTGGTCACTATACTTTCCAAAATTCTCTTAAACCAGACCTGCTGCAGAAGATGCAATAGGACATTTATCAGCCTAAAAGGAAAAAAAAAGGAATTTCTGTGGCTTTTTGTAAACTTTCAATTAGATGAAGTAAGATTGTCATTACAGCCAGCAAGGAAAAGTACAAATGATTTATACATGCTTCCAATGCATCCCCTCAGTATGTTCTTTTTTTTTTTTTTTTTTTGTAGAGACAGAGTTTCACTTTATGGCCCTCCGTAGAGCGCTGTGGCATCACACAGCTCACAGCAACCTCCAACTCCTGGGCTTAAGCGATTCTTGCCTCAGTCTCCCGAGTAGCTGGGACTACAGGCGCCCGCCACAACACCCGGCTATTTTTTGGTTGCAGTTCAGCCGGGACGGGGTTTGAACCCGCCACCCTCGGCATATGGGGCCGGCGCCTTACGGACTGAGCCACAGGCGCCGCCCCCCTCAGTATGTTCTGAAGACTCTATCAGCCCTCAGAAAATCTCAGACTCATCCAAGGTGAGGTCATTATGTTGACCTTGGCACCCCTAGAGAGCAGGTTTTGTCAACTGTATGTCAGAGAAAGAACCCTGGCACAACAAGGGGCAGGATCCAAGCTAACCATGAACTGAGATGGTGTCAATGGGTCTTACATCATTACTTATAAGAAAGTTATTTTTACAGGAGACTGTCTCTAGCAAAACATACACTGGCTTTTACTTTAAAGGAAAGTGCCAGCCTCTAAGCTAGGCATCCTTGAACTGCGGCCCACGGGCCACATGAAGTGGTGTGAATTGTATTTGTTCCCGTTTTGTTTTTTACTTCATAATAAGATATGTGCAGTGTGCATAGGAATTCGTTCATAGTTGTTTTTTTTTTAAACTACAGTCCGGCCCTCTAGCCATCTGAGGGACAGTGAATTGACCCCCTGTTTAAAAAGTTTGAGGATTCCTGCTCTAAGCTCATCCTTTAATTGCCTTCTACATAACAGAAGAAGTTGTTAGCATAGTGAACAAGCCAGAACAGGGATGTGGAAGCCAACTGTTCTCAGTTCCAATGATGAAAAGTTCAATGGAAGGTGTGGTCTGAAGCCAACCATAGGATGCAGGAAATTAGAGAAGAGCTCTCCTTCCATTCAGTCCCATGACAAAGTATGTTGTCTTCTTTCCTTGGAAAAATAACCACCAAATACTTCTCAGAGAGATGCTACAAAGATGCTTTAGCCCAGAACACAAGTGAGTCATGGTTTGTACAACTCAAGGGTGCTGCCAGCTGCCTCTGCTTTTCCTCACAGTTTTTGTTTTCTTGGTATGATAATTAGTTGTTGGCACTATGAATGTGTCTCCTGGAAGGGGGGGGGAGGGGGATGTGGGCACCTGTTATTTCTGGAATGAGTGTTCTGTGCCTCCTATTGAGGTAAGCTGTTCACTCAGAGTCCGCATGCTAGTTAGCATATAGTCACCTAACCCAGAGCCCCTCTGACCTCATGCTGTGTTCTCGCGTGCTAGTTAGCATATAGTCACCTAACCCAGAGCCCCTCTGACCTCATGCTGTGTTCTTGCCAGTCCAAGATAAGGGAACATGCTTTTTAGCTCCTATGGCCCATCTTCTGCTGAGTTAAACAAAGAGCAAGCTTGCTTGAGAAAAAAACAGGATTTATCAAAAACTTGAAGGTTATCTTCCAGTGGTTCCCTTCTGGCCCACACGTTGGAATCCATTAGAAGCTCCTTGGGATCTTTAAAAATTAATACCAATGCTTGGGCCATAGGGCCAGCCAAGGTATTGCTGTTCCTTCAAAGCTCCCCGTGTACTTCTAATGGGCAACCACTGAGCTTGTTTATCAAGGTCATTCTAGATGAATCTGAGACTCACAGAGGCTGATGCATTGTGCCAGGGTCCCCTGACTTATTGATGTGCCCTTATTTGAGTATCTGTCTTCTAGATTCTGAAATCCTTGAGCACTTGAACCATGTCGTTGATATTTAAATCCACAGCGCCTACCGAAACATGCGTCTGAAGAGGCAGAAAGCCAGAAAGAGAAGAGAAAGCCAGAATCTCTTCCTCCCTTGGCTCCACAGCCTCGCTCTGAGAACAATCTGTTAAGATAAACTTGATGGGAACTTTTTAACCCCCAGCTTTGCGCAGTGGCAGTATCGTAGCCAATGAGGTGTATCCGAGGCGCGATTATTGCTAACTGAACTTTTTAACCCTAAAACTAAGTCATTAAATATCAGATTCCCCAAACTTATGACCCGTTCATTTTTGTCAAAGTTCCATGAGTCAGATTGCCCCCCAAATCCCAAGACAAATGATTTTACCCTAATTAATCCAGCTGTTTGAAGCTAAGTGCCTGACCTTGCTCAATACCTCATGCCTCACTAAATTCTCATTTCGTAGGGTCTCATTTATTTCCCTAGTTAAACTTGACACTGTCAAATTAATAGCCTGCTCAAAATGGTATGTCTTGCTTTGGTATTGAGATTCCAGAGTGAGGGGAAGAATTATGAGAAGAGTGTGTCGTGATGAAAGAGATGTAGGCCTAGAGCCTGAGGTGTCACTGAGGCCTCTGCGTGGAGTTTCAGAGTGTTCCCTGACTTTACTGGCTCTATCCACCATCAACTAGGGGCCTGTCACCTGCTAGTCAGTTGGAGTTCAAGTTAACTCCACCCAGTGTGCTGTGGTGTAGGAACTCAGAACCGGGGTCCTGGAACTGTGCCGCAAATTTTCAGTACCCAATCTATGTCCCCTCTCTTCTCACCCTGGCCACTTTAGTGCGTGCTGACCAGCTTTCCAAATGCCCACTTCTCATACCCACATGCCTTTGCCTAAGAGTTTTCTCTGGACCCCAAAGCCCACTTTCCCCATTTTGCAGCAGACTAGAAATGCCAGAGAATGAATATCTCCTCCTCAGCCCTTCTGTGGCCTTCAACTCAGAACTAACAGGAATGGGGGTTTCTGGGTCCCATGCCCCTCTAGTGCAGGAACTCCAAGACTCATGCTGCATTTTCACAGAGAAGAAGCCCCTGCCCCCTGCCAAGGTGTTACCTGACTTTCGAAGTCACTTTCATTAACACTTTCCCTTCCTACACCCCTTCCTGTTTCCTTGCTGGGATTTCTAAGCATGTCCCCCAAATGATTGAATCCTGGTATCAAAGTCTGCTGCTGGGGAAATCTAAGGAAGACACAGTGGCCCTAGCGATTTAAAGGCATTTCATTTCAGGAGAGCCATTTAATCTTTCTGACAGCATCTGTCCTCGGATATAAAAAAAAGGGATGGATTTTGACATCCCATGCTGTCATAGCAGCAGGCAAAAGGCTGCCTCCTGGGGCTGCCACAGCCTCCCTGAACAGCCTGCCCTGGCTCCAGCTAAGAGCACCCTCCCACGCTCCTCTCCAGCCACCTGAGAACCTTTGAATTCTTGCAAGTGTGCCCAGTTCTCACTTGCCGTTGGGACTCACTCGTGCTGCCCCTCTGCCTGGAACACGCTTCTTCCTTCTGCTCGCTTGGCTCCCTCCAACGTCTCCTTTAGCTCTCAGCTTAAATATCACTTCCCGTGGGGAAGCCCTTTCTGACGCCCAGTCTGGGATCTCGTTCTCATTATATGCTCCCAAATATAGTGCTCCGTCATGGTGCTTGGCACCTGTGACTGTAACGCCCATTTACTTCCCCAATCTACACTCACCCCCAATCCCTGTCATCACTGGTCTTTCCACTCCTTGAGGGCAGGAACCCAAATTTATCTTGCTCTCTACTGTACCCCGATACCCAGCCTAAAGCCTGCTATAGTAGGTACTTAATAAGTAATTGTTAAATTTTAAGATATATGCATATTTATGGAACATTTGAGTTGGAGAAAAATTAAAACAAAACGGGTGGCACCTGTGGCTCAGTGAGTAGGGCGGCTGGCCCCATATACCAAGGGTGGCAGGTTTGAACCCGGCCCCGGCCAAACTGCAACAAAAAAAAAGTTGGAGGTTGCTGTGAGCTGTGATGCCAAAGTACTCTACCGAGGGCAACAAAGTGAGACTCTGTCTCTAAAAAACAAACAAACAAAAAAACTAAAATTAAAACAAAACTTCCCAACATAGGCTCTGCTTTATGTGGCTTGTACCTGTGACAAAATATGGATTTTCCCCTTCCTCAGCTCTTCTTTGAAGCCCAGGGAGAAGAGGGTGCATAAAAGATGTGGTTCTCTCCAGCTGAGAGCAGTTTTATTTTTTTATCCTATTATGGGCTAGCATTTTTACTTTTTAAATTTTTTGTACTTTTATTTATTTATTTATTTTATTTATTTATTTTTTTGGGAGACAGAGCCTCAAGCTATCACCCTGGGTAGAGTGCCGTGACATCACAGTTCACAGCAACCTCCAACTCCTGGGCCCAAGAGAGTCTCCTGCCTCCGCCTCCCAAGTAGCTGGGACTACAGGTGTCCTCCACAACGCCTGGCTATTTTTTGGTTACAGCCGTCATTGTTGTTTGGTGGGCCCGGGCTGGATTCGAACCCGCCAGCTCAGGTGTATATGGCTGGCGCCTTAGCAGCTTGAGCCACAGGTGCACAGCCAATTTTTTTTTACTTTTAAAGATGTTAAAAGTGTCACTGTTTCCCAGCCTGGACTTGAACTCCTGGTTCAAGGGATTTTCCACCTCTAAAGTAAGTGGCCAGGACTATAGGCATTCACTACCATGTTTGGCTTATCACTTTTTTTTTTTTTTTTTTGAGACAGAGCCTCAAGCTGTCGCCCTGGGTAAAGTGCTGTAACATCAAGGCTCACAGCAACCTCCAACTCCTGGGCTTGAGCAATTCTCTTGGCTCAGCCTCCAAGTAGCTAGGACGACAGGTGCCTGCCACAACACCCGGCTATTGGCTTATCACTTTTAACATGAAAATTTTAGAAGTTGGACAGCCCTGTATTAAAGAAATCCGGCCTAATACTCATAAAAATGCGGAGTCGGAATTTGGAAAAGAAAGGTTAACAGCAAACATTGTATGTGAGCAATGTCTCGAAGCAACCCCATCTCATTTGTCAGCTGCTAGGCTCATCCTAGGTGCTGGCCTTCTGGATGCTCCTTTGCATTTTGGGAGCCTGATGGGGTTTATCTCAATAATCCCTGGATCTTCTAGGGATGGGATTTTTATTTTTATTTTTATTTTTAAAGGGCCAGTCCCAACCTTTTCCAACCATTACCCATCCTAGTGTAAAGTCCAAATTTCTTAGCGTGGCATTGAGCCCTCCCTGGGGCCCAGCTTAGCTACGTTTCTGTCTCGGCTCATCTTTCTCCATCCCGCCCCACACTTGGCTTGTCTGTTTCTTTGCAGCCTAACGTTGTTTGACATTCCTGGGAAGTTGCCCCAGCTATTCACCTGACCACAGAACTCTTACCCACCCTTCCTCCAATTTTGCTTGCCGGCTCTTATTCATTCTCTGACACTCAACTCAAGCCCCAGGCAGCCTTCTCTGAACTTCCAGATCGAAGCTCTCCTGTGATTCCTACTGCCTCCTGCTTTTTCTTCTAGTACAACCTTTACCTATTGAAAACGTGTGTGTGCTGTGCCCTACCTACTCCATCCTGGACCACCTTATAAGCTTCTCCAGAACAGGTTCCCTGTCTTATTTACCTTCAGCTCCTGAAGGCCAAGCACAGTGCGTATTATGAGTCAATAAATGTTTGTCCGAATATAATAGTCAAGCCCTTGCTTGACTACTAGCACATACACTTTAAATCAATGGCTGGCAGTTGATTTACTAACAAATTCTAATAAAAAGGTTTTTGCCAAATGCTTTTTTAAAAGCATTTAGTAAATTTGTACAGAAATTTGTACTGGAAAGGGGAAGCATCTTAACTTTTTAAAAGTTCCTATGTGGGGCGGTGCCTGTGGCTCAGTCGGTAAGGCGCCGGCCCCATATACCGAGGGTGGCGGGTTCAAACCCAGCCCCCGCCAAACTGCAACCAAAAAATAGCTGGGCACTGTGGCGGGCGCCTGTAGTCCCAGCTACTCGGGAGGCTGAGGCAAGAGAATCGCTTAAGCCCAGGAGTTGGAGGTTGCTGTGAGCTGTGTGAGGCCATGGCACTCTACCGAGGGCCATAAAGTGAGACTCTGTCTCTACAAAAAAAAAAAAAAAAAGTTCCTATATGGGCAGCACTTGTGGCTCAGTGGGTAGGGCATTGTCCCCATATACTGAGGGTGGCGGGTTTGAACCCAGCCCTGGCTAAACTGCAACAAAAAAATAGCCGGGTGTTGTGGCGGGTGCCTTTAGTCCCAGCTACTCAGGAGGCTGAGGCAAGAGAATGGCCTAAGCCCAGAAGTTGAAGGTTGCTGTAAGCTGTGACGCCACAGTACTCTACCGAGGGCGATAAAGTGAGACTGTCTCTAAAAAAAAAAAAGTAAAATAAAATAAAAGTTCCCATAATGTACACAGACCTCTCATTTTGAATGCTGTTGTTACAGACAATAAGCCCACTGTGAAACACCTTAGCGTAAAGAACATTTTCCAGTATTGCGCTTTACGTGGTAACTTATTCCTCAGATCTCTCTCACATTCAAATGTGTGGCAGATACGACTGTGCGTTGATAATTCCTAAGAAGTCTGTGTTCTATTTTAATCAAACTGAATAGAAGTAGTCCTTTGTTAAGATGAATGAAATCTGCAGTTAGCCACTGGAATTCATTTCCGAGGGAGGAGTTATCCAAGAAGCCTTGCTCCGGCCCCACCCTGGCACCCGTCCCAAGAGCACCAGAGTCCAGCGTGTCCCTGCCCAGGCCAGGAAAGGGCAGGGCCCCATTCAGAGTTCAGCTGCAGCCCCTGGGGAGAAGGGCTGGGATATCATTGCACTTGCCCCAGGCTTTCAGCACAGCTTGAGGTTTCCTGAGGTTGCATTTCTGGGGCTCTGGCTTGTTCAGACCTGGCACACTTCCTACACCCCCTGCAACCTTAACAGCAACTACTTAGTGAGCTGCACATATGCACAATACCTACCCCCTTACACAGGTGGAGTTACCTGACAGAATTTTTGAAATAGTTTTCCCACAGCTGCTATTCAGCTGTACTGGGGAACATTTGGGAGATTTCACTCCACACCGGCACCCATGATGGGTGATATCTTAAAACTGTGATAATCATCATAGCTCCCTTTCTCCCCCTAAAAGCCCTTTTCAGAAGCAGGTGTCCTCTTCCTGATGAGGAAATTGAGGGAGAGAAGAATGGAGAGGCACAACACGGCCAGTGACCAAGGAGGAGGGGTGAGCACCTACTTGATAAACATGTCAGGCACCATCAGAAATAAATGATAAAATCGCTCACTGATAATTTAACTACAATCTTAGAGGAGGGTCTGATAGACCCAAAAACTGGCTCACAGTGAAGATGGCTGAGTTTTGCCCTGTTTTCTAGCCTACTTTGCTCTAAAGTAGACTATAATTATGTTAAGGCAAATGTGTTTGCAACTTTAGCTCCATGAATAAAAGAATTCATAGAGAATTCTCTGTTAGCACCAGGAATATGGCCTTGAGTGAAGACTCATTATCTCTTGCTGTGAAGTATTATATGATGTCTTTAGGTATCTGAAGATCTTGGTCCACTTAGGTCCACTTAGTCTGACGGCCCAATTATTATTGCACTGTAGTAGGGAGAGAGCAAGGCTGAGAATAAGACTTTTTTTTTTTTTGTTTTGTTTTGCAGTTTTTGGCTGGGGCTGGGTTTGAACCCGCCACCTCTGGCATATGGGGCCAGCACCCTAACCCTTTGAGCCACAGGTGCTGCCCAAGAATAAGGCTTGAAGATAGCCCTTGTGAGAATGAGATCCTTCCGGGGAGTGAAGTGCATGATGGGTAAATAAACCCTGCGATGGAAAGTGCTGCCTTCACCCACAAAACAATATGGCTGGCTCCTACCATTTGCCCTCGTGTGATAGCTGATCAATTAACATCATGTTGATGAATGATGCCAGTTAAAAGTCAAAGCATGCTGAGGGCTAATCTCCATAAAAGATTGCAAAGCTATGTCTATCTAATAAGGGGCGTTGGGAAAAGAGCATGACACTAAAGAAAATTTGTTTGATACTTTGATAATTAAGGAATAGCATTGGAAGGAAGTCAGGGCATGACAATATCTGTTTTAATTTGCCAATAGTCAATCATAAATTATAGTCACTGACTGCATCACCACCAAATTCCTAGGCGCCAAGTGGCACATCCCTTTCCAGTATTAGAGAATCTGCCAATCCTGCAGGGAATGACTTAGGACTCTGATTTCCAAGCAAGAACATAATACCATATAGAAAAAAATTAATCAATATTTAGCTTAAGCATCTTCTGGCAGTAGGTAATCTTAAACAGAGACTATATATATTTCCCGTGATCAAAGCCTCATTGTGTGTCATTGCTATTATAAATCCATCAGCCTTATGTACTATAGATGAGCTTGGGGGCTTTGCCCCTGCTGCCCTTGTAGGAACTCTTCCCCTGTTAGCCACCTGGCTCTCTCTGTGGCCTACCCCAAGCCGTCATACAAAGTCACCTTTTAAAACAGGCTATCCTTGACTACTTTGAAATTTAAGCCTTCCCTCCACCAACCCTGGCACTACCCAAGCTCCTTTCCCATTTTCTTTTTTCTCCATGATCTACTCTATTTTAAACCCGCTTGCTTTGTTTCTTGTCTATTTCTCCCCACAAAAATAAAAGCACCATGAAAGTAGTAATATTTTTCTTTATTCCCCATTGCTAAAATCTCTGCTCATAGATGAACTCCTAATACATAATAGTCTTTTGGTAACTATATGATGGATGGATGTGCATGGAAGCCATGACCACTTTCAGTTGTCTGGACTCCAACACAAATACTATGGTCCAGAATTAAATAAAGGACAAGGTGATTTCTCAGTTCTCTCTGCCTGTTGGTGGTTAAACCATATCCTGTACAGGCTAAACATACCGTTTCAGTCCTGAATTTCTGTGTTAATCATATCACTACATGGTAACCTCTCCACTTGTCCTAGACTACAATGTGATAATGATCCTTTGGGGGAAATCCTAGAAAAATAGTATTTTCTAATTTGGTTAAAAGAGATTAAAGTGGTTATAGAAGCTGTGTCTATGTGAGATCTGAAGTCCTTAGATGCAGTTCAATGTCGTATCTGCCCTGGAGGGCCAAACTCTTACACTCGTTAACTGTCCAATTGTCAGTGGCACTTCTGATGCACTAAGAACTATTCAGCTTTGCCCATTTGAAATGTACCAGATGCCAGTTCTTTCCTCTGTATATCAGGGACCGGGCACCACCAATGTCCTCACTCAAAGGTAGATTCCCTGTTAGCTCTGTTGGGCCTTAGTTGATCAGAGTTCCCTGCACCAATCACACCACTCTTCCTCACAAGATGTCCTTGAGTGTGGCCTTTTGACTAAATCCAAATTTTAGAGAACAAACTCTTCTGATAAAGGGAGTTGTTCCGTGAAGTTTGGATTTGGTCAAGGGGCTGCACTTGGAAATCTGGAGGGCCACACATGCCCTTGAAGGTTCCCCACCCCTGCACGGTCTACACTCTATAGCGAACATTCATGTATTACTAAATGTATCCAATATGAATAACACTGTGCAAAATAAAAATGAAAAGAGATTAACTTTTCAAGTTAGTGTCATTTTCCTATTAAAGGTCTTAATACCCACCCCAGGGAAATAGCAGATTACGTGACATTAATAGCATTTGCATTTTGTAGTGCTCTAAAGCTCCCCATTACTGAGGAAAAGGATTTCCATTCATTTGAATCATGAAGCAACGGATTTTACAGTTTGAGTCCAAAGATGTAAAAGGTTTGAAGAGGCTGTATGTAGGTAAAAACTAATTAAAGAAGCGGCACCCGTGGCTCAGTGGGTAGGGTGCCAGCCACATACACCAAGGCTGGTAGGTTTTGATTTTTTTTTCGTAGAGACAGAGTCTCACTTTACTGCCCTTGGTAGAGTGCCGTGGCGTCACACGGCTCACAGCAACCTCCAGCTCTTGGGCTTACGTGATTCTCTTGCCTCAGTCTCCTGAGCAGCTGGGACTACAGGCACCCGCCACAACGCCTGGCTATTTTTTTTTTGTTGCAGTTTGGCCGGGGCTGGGTTTGAACCCGCCACCCTCCGTATATTGGGCCGGCGCCCTACTCACTGAGCCACAGGCGCCGCCCAAGGCTGGTAGGTTTTTATCCGGCCCCGGGACCAGCTAAAACAACGATGACAACAACAACAACAACAACAACGAATAGCCAGGCATTGTGGTGGGCACCTGTAGTCCCAGCTAGTTGGGAGGCTGAGGCAAGAGAATCACTTAAGCCCAAGAGTTTGAGGTTACTGTGAGCTGTGACACCACTCTACCAAGGGTGACATAGTGAGTCTATGTCTCAAAAAAAAAAAAACAAAAAAAACTAATTAAAGATAAAAAGAAAGGATGCACCATGATATACCTTCACACCCTGGTAATGTCTATCACAAGCAGTCACGGTATTTCTCTTTGTATGTTACTTTATGTGTTTGGCCTGAATGATATAACTTTTTTTTCCAGTAGAAATGGATTGTGCATCCTTAAATTGGATGTGGCCAGTTGGATCTAGAGGGTTTTTAACAATGAGTAGTGCACAGTCTGATGTCTACTGTTGCAGTTTATCTACTTAGAATGTAAATTAAATCCCTGAGCTGCTGAAAGCCAGTGGGTAGAGAGCAGGCCGAGTTTTTTATGGTGGGAAAAAGTAAAACACAGTGTATCCTCAAATAAATATATTAAGATGTAAATCTGGGTAGGGAAAAGGCTGGCAGATTAATTAGTAAATGTTATTTATTCTGACTTTTTTCTCTTTTTTATACTTTTTTATTTTCTATAGAGATAAGGTCTTGCTATGTTGCCCAGGCTGGTCTTGAACTCTGCCCTTAAGCCATCCCAACTTGACCTCTTCAAGTGCGAGGATTATATGCATGAGCCATCACACCAAGCCTAATCTGATTTTTTTCCCAGGAAATTTGAATTGATGGAGTTTCAGGAGCCAATGGAATAAGGAATAGTTGAATGAAGTATTATTAAATTCTCAGCCTGGTTGAGATTTGTTGAGCCTGTTGTTGATTTGTTTTTAGACACTAAGTAAATATAATAAACTCTAGGTGGTTGATTTTAGTATTCTTTACTTGAAAAATAATATAACATATTGGTTAATTACTGTGGGGTTTTTTTGTTTTTGTTTTTGTTTTTTTTGAGACAGAGTCTCAAGCCGTCACCCGGGGTAGAGGGCCGTGACGTCACAGCTTACAGCAACCTCAAACTCTCCGGCTTAAGTGATTCTCTTGCCTCAGCCTCCCAAATAGCTGGGACCACAAGTGCCCACCACAACGCCCAGCTATTTTTTGCTGCAGTTGTCTTTGTTGTTTGGCGGGCAGGGGCTTGATTCGAACCCACCAGCTCCAGTGAATGTGGCTGGCCCCCTAGCTGCTTGAGCTATAAGCTCCAAGCTGGTGTTTTGTTTTTTAAGTGAAGCTTTGCTGATAGGGTCATTTGATGAAGAACAACTTGTATCCCCTGAAACCCATCTGAGCCCCTTTGCCTTCACTCTCATACATTGTGCCCCAACTTACCCACATGTCTGGTCACAAGAAAAACCAGAGGAAAGACCATAAGCTGAGCGGCCTGTGGCTGGTGCTCAATAAAGACTCGTTGAGTGAGTGCTGGTTGAAATCACAGCCTCAAATGTTTCATTTGGCAGGAGTTGTTGATAACTGTCATCCTGTTTTAGCTAAATTTGGCTCTTTCATATTATAGAATATATCTAAGGATGAAACAATAGGAATCTGAGGGATACTGAAAATAGGCATTTACATGTATACCATATTGGTTCCACAACATTCTAAATACAATAAATGTCATTCAGTTAACAGCTCCCTGAACACACATACACACGAAGGTTCCAGGCCTGGGGCACCCCAATCCAGGCTTTCCTACATGGCAAAGCTGCCCATCTTGCACTGCATGTGACTTAGATGTACAGCCTATTTGAACTTGACTCCTAAGAACCTAACAGTTTCCTTCTTTCTGCTCTCCTTTTGATAGGGAACTTGAAAGAAAAAGCTGTCATGCAGGGTGTCCATGAAGTTTGAACTTTATGGATGCCCTCTATATCCCTGGAGGCAACAAAGAGCCTGGAAGGGTAGATCCAGTCCACAGAAGACTTTTTTTTTTTTTTAAATCTTATAAAGAGTTTCAAAAATTGGGAAATTTTACGTAACTATATGGTTTTGCAGCTTCCCTTGAAATGTCAGAAGATTTGGCATCACTGGCCCTACATTTCCATGTAGCATCATTGATTAGAGATGCGTAGCAGCTGTCCCTTGCCAAGGGCCTGTTTGCCTCAATTCTGTCCAGTGTCCGCCTCTCTCACTCAGCTACTTTGCCCACCTGGCCCTTAACAAGTTTTTTTTTTTTTTTTTTGAGACAGAGCCTCAAGCTATCACCCTGGGTAGAGTGCTGTGACATCACAGCTCACAGCAACCTCCAATTCCTGGGCTTAAGTGATTCTCTTGCCTCAGCCTCCCAAGTAGCTGGGACTACAGGCATCTGCCACAATGCCTAGCTATTTTTGTTGCAGCCGTCATTGTTGTTTGGTGGGCCTGGGCTGGATTCGAACCCACCAGCTCTGGTGTATGTGGCTGGCGCCTTAGCCACTTGAGCCACAGGCGCTGAGCCCTGGCCCTTAACAAGTTTTAAGTTGTTGACTCAGCTTATACATTGGGGTGAGACTGAGTGGTCCACAACAGTGAAAAAAAACCCACAAACTATCAATTAATTTCCAAATATGATTGTAGCATTGGCTCCTACAATGGCCAATATTTGCACTCACAACTGTCCTCTTTTAATGTTCCATAGTGAGAAGCAAATAATTACATAGAACTTCTTATGGGTTGGGCATTGTTTCAAAATTCATATATTAACTCAATTCTATTTTCAGAATAACTCTATGATGTAGGCACTATTTATATCTCCATTTTCAAAAAAGGAAACTCCAGAGCAGAAATTAAGAAACTTACCCAAGATCACAAGGGCCAGGAACTGGGTAGTCTGACTCCAGAGTCTTGGCTTCTAGCCACAACATTATGCTTCCACACCCCCTATCCATTCAGTTAAAACTCTAATTCTGGCCCAGCACAGTGGCTCATGCCTGTAATCTTAGCCCTCTGGGAGGTCGAGGTGGGAGGATTCATAGAGCTCAGGAATTTGAGACCAGCCTGAGCAAAACCAACACCCCAACTCTACAAAAAATAGAAAAATTAGCCAGACATGGGCGACGCCTGTGGCTCAGTGAGTAGGGCACCGGCCCCATATGCCAAAGGTGGCACGTTCAAACCCAGCCCTGGCCAAACTGCAACAGAAAAAACAGCCGGGTGTTGTGGCAGGCGCCTGTAGTCCCTGATGCTCAGGAGGCTGAGGCAAAAGAATTGCGTAAGCCCAAGAGTTAGAGGTTGCTGTGAGCCGTGTGACGTCATGGCACTCTACCCGAGGGCGGTACAGTGAGACTCTGTCTCTATAAAAAAAAAAAAAAAAAAATTAGCCAGACACTGTGGTAGGCGCCTATAGTCCCAGAGGCTGAGGCAGGAGGATCACTTGGGCCCAAGAGTGTGAGGTTGCAACGAACTAGGCTGATGCCACTGAACTCTAGCCTGGGTGACAGAGTAAGACTGTGTCTCAAAAATAAATAAATAAATAAAATCTAATTCTTCAAAATATCTTTCCATGTCTATGAAAAATACTCTGGATTCCTTAAACTAAACAGGTTTTGCTTCCTCAGGGCTCTAGACACTGTGCCTACGGCCACCACAACACTCATCACTTAGCCCTGAAATTTCCAGTTGACCTCCAGTTTAACTCTGAAGCAAGGAGAGCACCTTATTTACCATCATGTATTGCTTTTGTATTGCTACCCTCAGGGACCAAATGTCTTGTCAAAATTGGACCAATTAACAGACTGCTGAATAGTCTTATTGTCTCTGGACCTCATCTGTCCGAACCAAAGTTCTCGTCAGCAAATACAGATAATAATAATTTGTTCTCAAAGATATCATGAGGATTTAATGAGAAAATGCTTATAACGTGCTTAACTCAGGTCAGTGGCTGGCACTTAAAAGGCACAATATAGCATCTACCATGGTAGATGATACCAGGATATTTTCTTCAATATCTTTTATTTATTTATTTTTTTTTTTGGGAGACAGAGTCTCTGTTGCCCCAGGCTGGAGGGCAATGGCATGATAGCTCACAGCAACTTCAAACTCCCAGGCTCAAGCAATTCTCTTGCCTCAGCCTCCTGAGTACCTGCGACTACAGGTGCCCGCCACAAAGCCTGGCTAATTTTTCTATTTTTTGTAGAAACAAGGGTCTCACTCTGGCTCAGGCTGGTCTTGAATTCCTGAGCTCAGGTAATTCACCCGCCTCGACCTCCCAGCATGCTAGGATTGGGGGTGTGAGCCACCGTGCCCAGCCTGTTCAATATCCTTTTTATAGAGTTGCCCTTAGACCCAACTTCAAGTCCTGCCTCCAGCCCATGCATGTGACCCCTTTCTCTTCTTTCACCTGTGTTTCTCCATCTGGCATAAATGAGAGGGTGCAGGAAGCCACAGAATAAGCAGGTTTCAGCTCCCCGGAGCTGAAATTATACACAAGGACTTGACGTACATGGTGAATAAGGTACACTATGTTAACCCTTATGATCACATGTTATGGAGTCTACAACAAATATGCATGAATTTTTCTTTTTTTTTTGGCTGGGGCCAGGTTTGAACCCGCCATCTCTGGTATATGGGGCCAGTGCCCTACTCCTTTGAGCCACAGGCGCCGCCCATGCATGAATTTTTCAAAAGATGACTGATAAGCCTTAAAGTCAACTCTTACTTGCAGATGGCAGCTTTAGGTGAACACCCTCACACCCCTGTGGAAACTAGATCAACTGCCCTGTGAAAGTGCAATCTGGAACCCAAAAAATGCCCAAAACCCTTCCTGCCTGCCAGACTCTGCCTGCTGTTTTGTAGCCACTGGTTTCAATGAGAACCTCCTCTGTAAATGTTTAAGGTAACAATAGTAAGAAAACCAGACTGCTCACTGCCTGTAATCCTAGCACTCTGGGAGACGTAGGCAAGTGGATTGCCTGAGGTCAGGAGTTGGAGACCAGTCTGAGCAAAAATGAGACTCCATCTCTACTAAAATAGAAAAAATTAGCTGGGCATTTTGACGTGAGCCTATAGTCCCAAGCTACTTGGGAAGCTGAGGCATAAAGATTGCTTGAACCCATGCATGTGAGGCTGCTGTGAGCTAGATAATGCCATGGCACTCAACCCCAGGGCAACAGAGTGAGACTGTCTCCAAAAAATAATAAATAAATAAGCAATAGTAATAATAAAACCAAATCTTTATAGATCTCCTGCAGCATGCCATCACCCTGTTAAGCAACTTAACATATATTTTTTAATTTTCTTTCTTTTTTTTTTTTTTTTTTGTAGAGACAGAGTCTCACTGTACCGCCCTCAGGTAGAGTGCCGTGGCGTCACACGGCTCACAGCAACCTCTAACTCTTGGGCTTACGCGATTCTCTGCCTCATCCTCCCGAGCAGCTGAGACTATAGGCGCCCGCCACAACGCCCGGCTATTTTTTTGTTTTTGTTGCAGTTGGGCCGGGACTGGGTTTGAACCCGCCACCCTCGGCATATGGGGCCGGCGCCCTACTGACTGAGCCACAGGCGCCGCCCCATTTTTTAATTTTCTAGGAACTTAAGAGACATAGAGGGCGGTGCCTGTGGCTCAGTCAGTAGGGCGCCGGCCCCATATACCGAGGGTGGCGGGTTCAAACCCAGCCCCGGCCAAACTGCAACCAAAAAATAGCCGGGCGTTGTGGCGGGCGCCTGTAGTCCCAGCTACTCGGGAGGCTGAGGCAAGAGAATCGCTTAAGCCCAGGAGTTGGAGGTTGCTGTGAGCCGTGTGAGGCCACGGCACTCTACCGAGGGCAGTAAAGTGAGACTCTGTCTCTACAAAATAAAAAAAAAGAGAGAGACATAGGTACAACTATTATCTCCTCTTCAAAGAAGGGCAATAGAAAAAAGAAGAAGAAGGACAATAGCCTTGGAAAGGCTTAAGTAACACATTCCAAGTTGCATGGCATCGTTGTCTTCTAGTGAAAACATTCAAACCCAGACATAAGCACGCTTCCAATGCTTCTAGTCCCACAACCCACTGCTTCATTACTAGTCTTATGCTAATTTAAATATGCATATTGAGTCCTTGAGGGAAAGAGGTGAAATTCTGTGTCCTTCCTGTAGACTCTCTCTCAGTCTTCACCCACACAGGGCTGGTATACATCTCGTAGCCTAAATAAATACAGCTTAGCATATACACCATTAAAAATAGAGGGAAGTTTATTTTAACTCTTTTCTTTTCCTTGCGGACTTCATGTTTGTGCACTATCTAGAATGCCTGGCAATAAAACATAAAATTCATATTACATTTTAGAAGCCTTTCAATGGTCTATTTCATCACAAAAATAGCACACACTGGGTAAAAATAAAAGCATTTCACCATACATACACTTCAAGCCCTTTTAGAAAGGCTAAAATACTGGCATTCTGTTCAGTCAAAGCTGAGAAGGAATTCTAAACATAACTCTTTAGTAAAGCCCAACATTAAAAATTAAAAATAGAATTACAAAGTGATAGGCTACATAAGAAATAAGTATTTTAAAATATAAATAAATAAACAAACAGAAACTTTAGAAGAACATATTGGTCTTCCCCCTCCTTGTTCAATAGCTTCTGTCCAAATGTGAAGTCTGTGCTCTAGGAACAAGATGATGCGGAAGGAAAAACCAAATCAAATGAGAAACACAGTCATGATAAAGGTTTAACCACTTATAATATCTGCACTTTCACAATTTAAATGATTTAGGGTTTCAAACAACTTTCCAAAGTAGCCAGCTTCTACTCAGAATATAGTATTTTTGTATTTTTAATCACAGAATTATTGTATTTTTAAGTAAAAATAATTTTTCCCATTCCATCTGGAAATTTTTATTCAACTCTTTATAGACCCCTTTCTCTCTCTCTTTTTGTTTTAGACAGAATCTCGTGCTATTGCCCTGGGTAGAATACAGTGGCATCATCACAGTTTACTATAATCTCAAGTGATCCTCCTGCCTCAGCCTTCCTAGTAGCTGGGACTACAGACACCTGCCACAAAATCTGGCTAATTTTTCTTTTTTTTCTTATTTATTTTATTTTATTTTATTTTATTTATTTATTTGTAGAGACGGGGTCTTGCTTTTGCTCAGGCTGGTCTTGAATTCCTGGGCTCAAGCAACCCTCCTGCCTCAACCTCCTAGACTCCTAGAATTATAGGTGTAAGCTCCCATGCCTGGCCTTTCTCTCTCTCTCAAATAAGTTCAACGTCCAATAGATCTCTTTACTTTAGGAACTGACAGAAAGTTTCATAAAAATCTTTGAAAATTTCAATTTTTCTAATCACTACCCGAATCCTATTGGGATAAGTTTACCTCTTTTGATTAATAAGGTTACATTAGTCTCTGCGCCCATAGCACAGTGGTTACAGCGCCAGCCACATACACCGAGGCTGGCAGGTTTGAGCCCAGCCCAGGCCAGCTAAACAACAGTGACAACTGCAACAAGAAAACAGCCAGACGTGGGTGGTACCTGTGGCTTAGAGAGTAGGGCGCTGGCCACATATACCAAGGGTGGTGGGTTCAAACTCGGCCCCCGCCAAACTGCAACAACAACAACAACAACAAAAAATAACTGGGCATTGTGGTGGGCACCTATAGTCTCAGCTACTTGGGAGGCTGAGGCAAGAGAATCACCTAAGCCTACGAGCTGGAGGTTGTTGTGAGCTGTGACACCCTAGCACTCTACTGAGGGTAACAAAATGAAACTCTGTCTCTAAGAAAAAAGAGGTTAATTGTCATAACAAAAAGTTTAATTATTTAAAACACGTGCTTCATGAGATAATATATTTACGAACTATATAGAGTTAATTTGTATGAAACATACTTTAGATTAAAGAAAAAAAAGAAAGAAAATAGCTGGGTATTGTGGTGGATGCCTGTAGTCCAGCTACTTAGGAGGCTGAGGCAAGAGAATCGCTTAAGCCCAAGAGTTGGAGGTTGCTGTTGAAAGACTTGGGGCAGGACCCCCCACTCTGCCCTGAGCGATGACGACCCCAATCAACCGCAAGAGACGGCGCTTGATGCAAACAGCAAGAGGATTTTATTCCAGCATGCTGGGGCTTGACTCGCAACTCTTTTAGGAGCCGAGGAGTCAAGCTCTGAACAGCAGGTTTTACAAGCTCATAAAGGCAAAAACCATAAAGTAGGGAGGAGTAGCAGACATAGCAGGGGCTTTAGGGAGGGGTAGCAGACATAGGGGCTTTTCCAGATAAGAAGAACTCTGGTTCATTACTCATCTGTCTTAAGACAAGATCAGCAGTTAAACATTTGCTTAGCTTTTTTCTTTCAGAACCAGTTACCGGTTATCTGCTTCAGCTCGGGGCTGTTTCCTAGGACAGTTACAAAAGGTCACATTCTTATGGTAGGGGGCGAGGGGTGCTGCTACATATCTGGTCCCCCCCCCTTTTTGGATTTGGTAGTACTTTCCTTCACTGTGAGCTGTGAAGCCACAGCACTCTACCGAGGGTGACATAGTAAGACTCTCACTAAATAAATAAATAAAGTTATAATTATAGGGGGCAGCGCCTGTGGCTCAAAGGGGTAGGGCGCTGGCCCCATATGCCGAAGGTGGTGAGTTCGAACCCAGCTCCAGCCAAAAAAAAAAAAAAGTTATAATTATAGGGAGAGACTGTTTGACTGATATTGTAACCAGTAATAAGAAAAAGAATAAGAATAGTCACAACCCTTTATGCAAATTTTGCTATATAAATAGCTGCAAAAATAAGCTTTGAAAACTAGACTGAACCTAAAGAAGTGGGATGGACACTTAGCCCTAATTCAGTGCCTAGGGAATATTGAGTTCCTAACAAATACTGGTTATTTATTGCTTCATGGATACATTTTACTGTATTTTCTATTCTAACCTATCTGTGTACAGTTAGTATATACTTGTAATTGGCTAATTCAGAATGAAAATGTCATTCACGGGCAGCGCCTGTGGCTCAGTGGGCAGGGCGCCGGCCCCATATGCCGAGGGTGGCGGGTTCAAACCCAGCCCCAGCCAAACTGCAACAAAAAAATAGCCGGGCGTTGTGGCGGGCACCTGTAGTGCCAGCTACTCGGGAGGCTGAGGCAAGAGAATCGCATAAGCCCAAGAGTTAGAGGTTACTGTGAGCCGTGTGATGCCATGGCACTCTACCGAGGATGGTACAGTGAGACTCTGTCTCTACAAAAAAAAAAAAAAAAAAGAAAATGTCATTCACTATGATTTAAACTTGGGCAAGTAATTCTCTCTCTGGGCTTTCATTCCATCATTTGAAGAATGAAGGGTTTGGATCAGAAGATCTGTACGTTCCCTTCCAGCTCTGGTATGTTCCACAGTCCTAGATTCTGACTGAGGTCAAATATTGTTCTGGCTTATTCATGTGACTTAGGTTTCCTCAAACCATGCTGATCTCTGGGTAGTCAAACATCTTTACATTGGCTGGGCAAGGTTGGTCATGCCTGTAAGCCTAGAACTTTGGAAGGCTGAGGCGGAAGGGTCACTTGAGGCTAAAATTTCCAGACCAGCCTGAGCAACATAGCAAGACCCCCTTCTCTACAAAATACAGAAAAATTAGCTGGATGTGGTGCATGCACTTGTAGTCCCAACTACTCTGGAAGTTGAGCTAGAAGGATCACCTGAGTACATGAGTTTGAGGTTGCAGTGATCTATGATGATGCCTGGGTGTCAGAGCAAGACTCTGTCTAAATAAAATAAAATAAAATAAAATTTTAAATAATAAAGAAAATCTTCTTACAAATTGCATAGTGGCTTGGGGCTCCAAGTGAGAATTTGAGCAAATAAGATAGAAGAAAATAGATGGCCTTTTCTAATCTAACCTCAGAAGTCACATAGGATCACTTCTACTGTACTGTCTTTGTTGAAGCTGACAAGCCCACACAAATTCAAGGGAGGAGACATAAACTTTACCTGTCTATAGATAAAGAACTAAAGAAGTTGTACTCATGTTTTTAAACTGGCACATATTGGCTCGGCGCCTGTGGCTGAAGCAGCTAAGCGCCAGCCACATACACCTGAGCTGGTGGGTTCAAATCCAGCCCGGGCCTGCCAAACAATAATGATGGCTGCAACCAAAAAATAGCCGGGTGTTGTGGCAGGTGCCTGTAGTCCCAGCTACTTAGGAGGTGGAGGCAGGAGAATTGCTTGAGCCCAGGAGTTGGAGGTTGCTGTGAGCTCTGATGCGACAGCACTCTACCCAGGACGACAGCTTGAGGCGCTGTCTCAAAAAAAAAATCCTGGCACATATTACTGGGCACAGTGGCTCACAGCTATAATCCTAGCACTCTGGGAGGCCAAAGCAGGACGATCCCTTAGCTCAGGAATTTAAGAATTAGCCTACACAGGAATGAGACCTCATCTCTTGTAAAAATAGGAAAAATTAGCCAGGCATTACGGCAGATTCTTTGTAGTCTTAGCTACTTGAGAGGCTGAGGCAGGAGGATTGCTTGAGCCCAGGAGTTTAAGGTTACTGTGAGCTAGGCTGACTCCATGGCACTCTAGCCTAGGAAACAGAGTGAGATTCTATCTCAAAAAACAAAAAAGAAAACAACAACGAAAAATCCTGCTACATACAAATATAAACACAAAGATGTAGATTTGCACATGTGTATAGTAATTCCTCTGTAAATTTCTTTTAATTCTTATAACGAACCAATTGTTAGATAATATTTTGTTATTTTATTTTTATTTATTTATTTATTTGTTGTATTTTTTTGAGACAGAGTCTTATTCTGTCACTCTTGGTAGAATGCTATGGAATCATAGCTCACAGCAACCTTCAACTCTTGGGCTTGAGCAATCCTCTTGCCTCAACCTCCGGAGTAGCTGGGACTATAGGAACCCACTGCAATGCCCATCTAGCTTTTCTTTTTCTTTTTTTTTTTTTTTTTTTGAGATAGAGCCTCAAGCTGTCCCCCTGGGTAGAGTGCTGTGGCATCACAGCTCACAGCAACCTCCAAATCCTGGGGTCAAGCAATTCTCCTGCCTCCGCCTCCAAAGTAGCTGGGACTACAGGCGTCTGCCACAACACCTGGCTATTTTTTGTTTGCAGTTGTCATTGTTGTTTGGTGGGCCCACGATGGATTCAAACCCGCCAGCTCAGGTATATGTGGCTGGCACCTTAGCCACTTGAGCCACAGGCACCGAGCCTAGTTTTTCTATTTTTAGTAGAGACAGGGGTTTCACTAATTCCTCAGTCTGGTCTTGAACTCCTGAGCTCAAGGGATCCTCCTGCTTCAGTGTCTCAGAGGGCTCAGATTACAGGCATGAGCCACCTCTCCTGGCCTTATTTTATTTACTTTAGCTCATTCAGGATCTACTATTAAGCAATAGAGGCAGGAATTCAAATCCATTTATACTAAACCATATTGACTTGAGGGGAGACCCCATTAGTTTCAATGTTCATTATTGCCACACCAACAATTTTGAGCTGATACTACACTGTGGTGACTGATTTCCCCTGGAAAACAAAATAAACCAGGTAAAATGGAAATGTATCAATTTAAATAAGCATAACTTAGTACAGATAAACCTCAGGTAGACTTTGAGAGAGTTTCAAATTGAAGCCAATCATGTGCAGGGATTGACTCAGCCTGAGGTGTGGCATTTTCTAGAATAATGATATGCGAGGCTCCTGGATGGCTCTTTGTCCCTTTGCTGGGGCTGCTGCTGCCCCACATCTCTGCCTAGCTCATTCTCCCTTCTCTGCCAGACTCAGCTGATTTGAATTATCTGAGAAACTGACTCAGTTTTGTGCACATAGAGATACAGCCAAAGATCATGTCTATATAGTGCAGAAAACAGGACTTGCACTACTAATTTGCCCCTAGCTCTTTCAATCAATATCAATCACAATGGCCTATTCCATCATGTACACAGTATGGGGAGACAGGGGCTGACCTCCCACACTATGGTTCATTTGCACTGTACACAGAGAAGGAGACGATGAACACCTGGACAAGATAAGTTGAAAATATAATCTTCTGGGGCGGCCCCTGTGGCTCAAGGAGTAGGGCACCGGTCCCATATGCCGGAGGTGGCAGGTTCAAACCTAGCCCCGGCCAAAAACCACAAAAAAAAGAAAATATAATCTTCTGGGGTGGTGCCTGTGGCTCAAAGAAGTAGGAAGGTGGTGGGTTCAAACCCGGCCCTGGCCAAAAAAACTGCAAAAAAAATAAAATATAATCTTCTGGGCTACCAGTAAAGAGGTCATTTAAACTTGATCTAAAAGGTTGAAAAAAAAAAGAAAGAAGAATAATAACAAATATGCATCTTATAAAAATGCTATAAAATACCATCTTATAAAAATGCTGTCAAATCCATAACCAACCACAGTTTCTACTTCATTTCTCAAGGTCATTCATTCACAAGGCAATACAATTCGTAAATGATAATGATCTTAGCAGGATGCTCTGATGACCTACTCTATTCATTCCCACTGAGTGTGTTCATAGTGTGTGTTTATGCATGAGAATGAAAGTCCGTGTGTTTTCCAGATCTCTATCAGTGAGATTTCCACAATGACAAAGTCTTGCTACAATGCTGAAAATGCCCTGACTGACAAGGAGACAAGAAATCACTATAATAAGGAGGGTCAGATCAAAAGGGAGTTCAACGGAATCTATTTCCTTTAAAATAAACAGCCTTTTCGGGTTCTAAATCTTTTGTATGATTTAAGCAAGGGGATGAGAAAGAAACTATGCAAGTGTAAAATCTGAGAAAGCTGTAAAATTCACTGTTGGTGTTGGATGAATTATCACTGATATTCAAATGAGCAATTACTAACAAATTGATTTGTCCCCTTAGGCTATATGTTGTCACAATGCCACAAGAGAGGATTTCTTTATGTCTCTGTGTCAGAGGAGGCGATGTCATAAACACATTTGGCACCATTTTATCAGATAGCAGTAATGCGAGAAAAAACAGAAAGTGGTGCTTGTGGGTGCTGTGTGGGTGCCTACGTGGGTGAGTGAGCCAGGTAGAAAGCAAGTAACAGAGCCCGGGAGGCGGCATGCATTTTTAATCAGCTGCTACAGCTTCTCTTGAACTAAGGAACCAAATTTTCTAATTCTATCTAAAATGTTTCAGGTAATAGGGATAAATAAGAGTCAAATTTATCTGATGATCTGGTTAAAATCTCATTTCTGGGCTCAGCGCCCTTAGCGCAGTGGTTACAGTGCCAGCTGGATATTGTGGCAGGCGCCTGTAGTCTCAGCTACTTGGGAGGCTGAGGCAAGAGAATTGCTTAAGCCCAAGAGTTTGAGTTTGCTGTGAGCTGGCACTCTACAGAAGACAACATAGTGAGACTCTGTCTATAATAATAATAATACTATCTCATTTGTGTAAAAGATCTGAATGCCTTGCATATGAATTAAATGCTATGAGTAGTGGGATTCCCCAAAACAAATGCAGGTTGTTTCATTGATTTATTTTCTTTCTTAGAAACGTAGTAAGTAGCACACACTAGATTTGTCACAAGCCAGCGCAAGGAAGGAGCGAACCAGAATGGAATTAGCAGGGACTGAGAAAAATACAGCACAAGAGAAGACACAGAGACCAAAGACAGAATCAGGAGGTCTGACTTGATTGGTGCAGCCAGCACCAAAGCACAAAATCAGCTTTATTTTATAGTATCCCAACAGGGTTCTCTACAGGGAAGTAGCACAGACAATGAGGAAGTAACATAAACAAAAGACATATTTTTGGTCTTACAAAATGATTGGAAAATGTAAATGACTTGAATAAAGACAAAGCATTTTGTTAATGGTTTCTACTCAACTATGTTAACATATGATAAGGAGTAAGAAGGGACTGATCACAAGGATTTCTGCATAGTTAACTAGACAAAAGAAGAACTCTGTGACTTAATGGTTTCTACTCAACTTTGTTAACATATGACAATAAGTAAGAAGGGAAAGATTGTGAAATTAACTAGACAAAGAAAGAGCTATACTATGTGACTTCTGGCAAAGGGGGCATGAAGAAAGGAATTTGGTTGTTTGAGAACAGAGGAGAAGCAGTTTGGGGTTCATTCCCTGAATGTTCCCCAGGCTGTGGGGGCCCTGCCACCTCACGGGCTGCTCTCCATACTTGATATTCACATAAGTGTCAAATCAATTAACACACTGAAAATATTGCTTGACCTTTTTGCCAGTAGGACTAAAATAGTTAATAAATACTGATCCTAAAATAAATAAATACTGATCCTATCATGCCCAATTTTTTCAACGTGGTGAGAATAAAAACAAATTGCAAGTATAGAGAACTTTAATTCTTAGTTTCTTATTTACAAAAAGGAATGTAATTCTTTGCATCTTGCATTTTTTTTTTTTTTTTTTTGCGAAATTCCATGAACCCATTTTGGTATTAATTATTTTCATTTTTATATAATTTTTTCTCTCAAAAACAAAAATATAGGCTTGGCACCTGTGGCTTAAGCAGCTAAGGCACCAGCCACATGCACCTGAACTGGCAGGTTTGAATCCAGCCCGGGCTGCCAAACAACAATGACGTCTGCAACCAAAAAATAGCCAGGCGTTGTGGTGGGCTCCTGTAGTCCCAGCTACTTGGGAGGCAGAGACAGGAGACTCACTTGAGCCCAGGAGCCAGAGGTTGCTGTGAGCTTGTGAGCTGTGATGCCACAGCCCTCTACCCAGGGTGACAGCTTGAGGCTCTGTCTCAAAAAAAATAAAAAGAATAAGGAACTAATGTTTCAGATTAGATTATTTTTGTTTAAATTAAGTGAAAGATCAAATTTTGATAAAACTAAAAAATTCTAAATTACAAAGAAATGTGCAAAAAACAAATCCATAATTCCCAGTGGGGTTTCCTCATTTCTAATTATATACATCATTACCACTGTGGCTAGAGTTGTAGGCATATGATCAGGTCACTTAGGCCAAAGAGGAATGTAGAACATTTCTTATGATACGCTCTAGTTGCATCCCTTTCTCCTTAGGAATACTCACCAAAACAGATACTTTATTGTTTTTTTGTGTTTTGTTTTGTTTTTTTCTTTTGAGACACAGTCTCACTCCGTTGCCCTGGCCAGAGTGCCATGGTGTCAGCCTAGTTCACAGAAACCTCCAACTCTTGGATTCAAGTGATCCTTTTGCCTCAGCCTCATGAGTAGCTGGGACCACAGGTGCCTGCCACAACACCCCGCTAATTTTTCTATTTTTAGTAGAGATGGCACCTTGCTATTACTCAGGCTAGTCTCAAACTCCTGAGCGGAAGCAATCCAGCCACCTCTGCCTCCCAGAGTGCTAGGATTATAGGCGTGAGCTACACACCACCACTTCCACCCCCCAGCCCCACTGGGCCTACTTTATTGTTTATTACCTTTTGTGTTTTCCAGGGTGCTATAGATTAAAAAAAAAAATCACATTCTACTCAACAACTAAATGAATGTATCACACACAAACTTTTTTTTTTTTGAGACAGATCCTCAAGCTGTCACCCTGGGTTGAGTGCTGTGGCATCACAGCTCACAGCAACCTCCAACTCCTGGGCTCAAGTGATTCTCCTGCCTCTGCCTCCCAAATAGCTGGGACTACAGGCACCTGCCACAATGCCTGGCTATTTTTTGGTTGCAGTCATTGTTGTTTGGTGGGCCCAGGCTGGATGCAAACCTGCCAACTCAGGTGTATGTGGCTGGCGCCTTAGCCACTTGAGCCACAGGCGCCGACCCTCACACAAACATTTTAATCTATGGGAAGACAGACTTTCTTAAAAGTATTACAGCATTATATATCTCTTGCTTTAATAAAATCAAAATGTAGAGTTATTCATTGTTTTGCAAAGCTCTTTTTCACATGATTTGGTACTGACTATTGTACAAGGTAAGTGGAAAAGAGAAGCATCTTATATTATGATTTTACATACAAGGAAACTGAGACTCAGTGAGTTGAGAGCACTTGTTGAAGGTCACATAACTGGGGAGTGGAGGTTAGTGACAAGATCTTCCAAGTCAACATACCTTCTTTCCACTCCAGATGTATATTGGTGGTCAGTGCTACTCAGCTGCTTTATTATTTGTGTTATAGATTAACTAATACTTTTAGGAAGAAAAGTGGATGTATACCACAATAAAGCAAACAGAGATTCAAGAGATTCTTTTTAACATTAGGATTTTCCATACAAAAGAAGTGTCATCAGGGTAACAATGTCCTTGAGGCTTAAAAAGGAAGTGGTAAGACTGAGAGTCATTTGCTCTCACTAGAGCTCAGCCCATTGGATATGATGGGAGCTGACATAATGATTTAAGAATCTTAAAGGTATTTAATGATTCCTGCAAATGGTTCAGTGGCAGAGTTACCGATGTCGGCTCTACTTGGTTTTATATTTATTTTATTTGATAACCATTTATTGAGCACCTTAGCATGGTTTCCACATTCCACTGAGTATAGGAACTACAAAAATAAATAGGCATGTTTAATGAAAAAAAAAAAAAAAGAGACAGGTAAATGAATTAATTAGATTAAAACAAGTTTGGTGTATAAACAGAATGTTGCAAGAGTCCAGAGTTGTATTTTCATTATAAGCAGTAGCCCAGGTGCCTTTCTAAGTATTAACAATGGACATGTCGAAGGAGAGATTTAATAAGTAGCAGAGGGCCTACATGTGGGCAGTTTTATTTATGAAAACAGAGGTAAGACTGAATGAAAGTTGTCTTCTTTTCTCTGAGTAAACAACACAGTGCAGTTAACACATTTCTCTATTATTTTGTACTGACCAAAATATAGTACAAAATAATGGACTAGCAGATCTGGTCTATATATCTTTCCCTTCATCCACTGACCCCAACTCATTCTTCAAGGCCATGCACTAAAGGCCCAGGTGGCCGAGATGGCTCATGCCTGTAATTCCAGCACTCTGGGAGGCTGAGGCAGGTGGATTGTCTGAGTTGAGGAGTTCAAGACCAGCCTGAGCAAGAGCAAGACCCTGTCTCTAAAAAATAGTTGGGCCTTGTGGCTGGTGCCTATAATCCCAGCTACTTGGGAGGCTGAAGCAGGAGAATCACTTGAGCCCAAGAGTTGGAAGTTGCTGTGAGGTATGATGCCATGACCCTCTACTGAGAGTGACAAAGTAAGACTCTGTCTCAAAAAAAAAGGCTGTGCACAAACATTATCCTTAGGCCAACGGAGACTATGAAGGAGGGAAGGACCCCACTCACCCCACATCACTCTCTCCCCATCGAAAGTAAGGTGGTGTTAATCCAAACACACCAACACACACACACACAGACAGCAGGCCCACCTTATTTGAGGGAGCTATGTCCCAAGACCCCTAGTTGATGCCTGAAACCTTGCATATTACCAAACTCTATGATATCATGTTTTTTCCTATACATATATACATACTTATGATAAAGTCTCATTTATAAATTAGGCCCAGCAAGAGATTAACAGCAATAACTAATATTAAAATAAAATAATTACAATGATATTCTGTAATAAAGGTAATGTGAATATGGTCTTTCTTTCAAAATATCTTATGGTACCATATACACCAATTTTCAGACCACAGTTAATCTCAGGCAATTGAAACATTAAAAAGCAAAACCTTGGGTAAGAGGAGACAACTATATATATTATTCTTACCATACTGTGGCTTTTTTCTAGTAAGCTGTGGGTTCTTTAGTGACAGAAACCATTGATGTTTGGACTCAGGCCCTTCCATGAGATGCAGCGCAGAGTGGGTGAAAGTGGCAGCATCTTCAGGGGCTGGCGTGTAGTCAGAGGAGAGATATGTGTTTAGCTTTGTCTTCACCTACTCCCCTATCATCTCTTTAGCAATCTCGCTTCATCCCAAATAAATATACACCTAACCTGAAACCAATGTGCATGCTAGGCTAATGTGGAATCAAGGCAAAGCCCTTAGCACTAGATGGCTTAGCGAACCCTTCCTATAAATCGCTTACACTCAATAAATGTCTGTTAAAATACTTTTGGAAGAGTGGCAATGGGAGGTATGAGAAAGAACTTGAATGGCCATCATTTTTTTTAATGAGGTCCATTGAGGTATAATTTACAGGCAGCAAAATTTCCCCTTTTCCTATACAGAGTTTGATGATTTTTGACAAGTGCATAGTTATGTAACCACTACCATAATCATGAGAGAGAACATTTCTATCATCCCAAAATAATTTCCTTTGAACTACCATAATTTTAAACGAGCTCTTTAGAAGAACCTCAAAACCCATCAGAGTTGTCTATTACATAATGTGTCCTCATGTCTTGGACAACTTAATGCATCTCTCCAAAATGAAGTTTGTTTCCCCTGAGTTATCAAGCCATCATTTATAGTGGTGTTGCATTTTCTTTTTGGAAACCTCAAGACATTTAGCAAACAGGATTTCAGGGTAGTCCCCCCAAATCTGGCTAAACTATAGAGATTTATAATCAAATTCAACGAAACCAAAGCATTTCTTCTCCAAATAGCCTAATGTTTCTCTTCTGACCAGAGACTCCCATATAAATATTTTAGCGATGTTAAGTGTGTTATTTTTAATAAGGTGATTATTAGCTTCCTCGAGTTAGGATAATGCCTTTCCCTCATTTATCAATTATTTCCCTCATGGTAACTATGAAAAAGCATCTTGGGGACAGTTGATGCATTTGGATTTGCTTTGATTTATTAATTGAACGAAAGAGCAAACTAGTGACTGACTGAATAAATGAATGAGTGACTACGAGAATGAATGATGATCGCCTCCATTTTAAAGATGAGGCAGTGCCTGAAAGGCACAGTGGGGTCAGGTGACTGGCTGAAAGCCACACACTGGCGTGGTAGCCCTGCCTGATCAAATGCCAAATTTATTTTCTTTGCTTCACTTAGTTAGCTATAAACATTAGTTAAAAAAAAATCCCATAAAGTATCAACATTAAAGAGTAAAAATGGAAAAACAAGACACACACAATTAAATGGATTTTTAAAATGAATATGTAAAGGTAATACAAGTAAGAACGGGGGTGGGGTGGGTAAATTTTCATTTTTTAGGAAGAATGCTTCACTATTTTATTAATCAGACTTTGCTCTCATTCAATGGATCCAGGAACACTTTTTGATAATGTCCTTTGTAATTTTTCTTGGCATAAAAGACTTTTGCGTGTTCGTTGTGTTCTGTTTTAAAGACGGGTTTCTTCAGTGAAAAGGACACGATTACCTTCACCCTTGCCCACTACCTTACGACAAGTAAGGGGACGCTACAGTGAAAGACCGTCCATTGTTACACCTACGCCTGCACTTTATTTTGTTTTTCTGCACGTTTGGACAGATCAGGATTGGACGTGATTCTATTTCTGTTGAGAGGCTTTTTATTCAGGAATAGGTAGCAAAAGAATTCCGACGAACATAACACAAAAACGGCGTGCAATTTATATGAAACTGACTTACAGGGTCCTAACAGCAAAAAGAAGGAAGCTATTGAAGCGGCCCTGGGGGCTAGGGGGAGGGTGTCAACTGCTCTCCAGCGCGCCCTCTCCACATCCAGGCTCAGATCCTCTGCCTCCAGCCTCGCTTTCTCTCCCTCTGCCTCTCTGGCGCGGCTCCCCCTCCCTCCCTCTGGCTTCTGCTCTTTCTTACTCCTCTCCGCTGCTTAACTACAGCTCCCACTGGAACTTGCACAATCAAAAACAGCTCTCCTCTCCAGCAGCCTCCAGACGCGCATCACCTGGGGAAGAGCGAGCAGCCAGGTAGCCGGGGGCGGGGAGGGGACCCCGCTGCGGCTGCGGAGCGCAGAGCATCGCACCCGCCGGCCTCCAGGGTCCTGCAGCGGCGGCCGCCCGGGTTTCGGAGCAACGGAGCAACCATGGAAAGAGAAAAACCAGTGCCGGTGGCAACCGCAAGTGGGGAGAGCTTGCTGCAGTAGCTGGTGCTGCAGAATGTGTGAGTGAGGACCTGAGCCCCGCCAGCTTCTCCATCCCGCTCCGGCTTCATTGACTGTCTCCAGGAGGGAAACCTGGGCGCACTAGCCAGGCGGGGGTGCCACCCTGGATCTCTAACTGTGAACTCCCGACTGTGGAAAATGGTAAACAAAGACATGAATGGATTCCCAGTCAAGAAATGCTCAGCCTTCCAATTTTTTAAGAAGCGGGTAAGGACAGGTTTTGTTTGTTTCTTTTGTTTTCTGTGCTTCCCTTAAATGCCTTTGGACGTTTGCCTGGAGTAAGCCTGAGGTTTTGTTGCTAGACCCTCCACGTAAGCGGGGCTTCTGGCAGCCGTGGTCGAGCTGGGAAACGTACCTGCCCTGGTCCTAATTTGTTGGCAGAGGGGGTGGGGGCTAAGAAGAGTTGCATTGGGAGGAGGGGGTTGGGCCGAGATGTCTTAAAGAGGGTTTGGGCTGGGAGTGGGGATTTCTCAATCAAAGCCACAACGAAGATTACAAGGCAGTTTCTAAGGGAATCGGCCGGAGTACGGTTACGGCTAGTCATTCAGGCAGGGGCTAATTTAGTAGCTCCCCCTCTCTCTTATCTCTGAAGGGTTCAACTTTTCCACACCTCTCATCCGCTCAGTTCCTCAAGTGCTGCGTTATCATCTTCATTCGTCAGAAGCAGCAGCTTCTGCCTTCCCAAATCCATTCAGCCAATAATTGGCTGTGTCTCTATCTATGGTATAAATAGCAAAGAATGACCTTTTCCAGAAATGATGGAATCCAGCACTTAAAATCCTCTATCTCAAGTTGTCTCAACTCAATTTTGCTTTTGCTTGGCATAACTGCCTTTTTTTTTTTTTTTTTACAAAGAGAGAGCAGTGGCTGGTCTGCATTTAAGTGATAATTCAGGATTATGCTGCTATATGCATTTGTTCTTAAACTTCTTCATAGTATTAATAATGTTACATTGGTTGTAAATGAGCCAAAAAAGATTTTTCTTTTCTTTCTTTTTTGTAAGCTACACAATAAACTTAGTTCATTGTGATGGCCACACTGGGGGTCTGTATAAATTTGCAAATTTATACACCAGTAGGAGGTAAGAAATGCTTGATTGTTAAGGGAATGAAGACTGGCATTCTTGTGGAGAGTGTTTCTTAAGCACGGAAACATCCTCCAGCCCTCAACTTCCCCATCCTATTAAATACTTTATGGCAAGTCCATCAAAATGGTTCTCTCCATTCATTCTTCCTTCCCTTCATTGAGGTCCTTTATGTGCCATGCCTGAAACCCTGAAACGCAACCCTTCAGTTTACTCACCAACAGAACACAATGAATTACAGGCTTGGCTGAACTACCTCCCTGCACCAAATGGGTAAGCTGGGAGGACAGGCCCAGAGACAGCATGTCAGGACCAGCCAGAGGGCTGGCAGGGCCTCCTCAGGAACCTTGACTCAGACTCATCAGTAAATCAAAATCTTCTGTGAAGTCTGTGGGCCAAAACATAAATATTAAAAACAAAACAAACAAACAGAAAGCCCTGTCCTGACCACTGCTGTTGGAGCAGGAACCCCAGGTGAGACCCCATACTACTGGAGTCTGCAAGCTAAATGAAACAAAGTGCAACTTCACAGAGCTCTACAATGCTGCTTGGTTTTCCCCATAGCAAAAATACTTCTCTTCAAGGGAAAGGTCCTTTGTGAAGACTAATTTCCACTAATGGAAAAATGTTTGGTTAATAAAAAATGCCATAGCCTATTATTCAGGACTTAAACTCTACTCCCTTTTAATGAATTTTTTTGGTGGTATTGGGGGTATTCTAAAACTCTTCAATCAGAAAGCCTTAATCAACTAAGTAGTTGTCACATAGATTTGTTTAAGTTATCTTTTATTTGCTATCAAAATGTACTAATGGAAATACTAATTTACCATCTGATTTTGTTTTGATTAAAAACATAATTTAGGGCGGCACCTGTAGCTCAAAAGAGTAGGGCGCCGGCCCCATATGCTGGAGGTGGTGGGTTCAAACACGGCCCCTGCCAAAAACTGCAAAAAATCCCCATAATTTACCAATAGATTTCAGTTGGTCCCTCTGTAGACCTTGAAGGTTGCAATGAACAAGTCAGGGTACTGTTATCTTACCTGAGTACCTGCAAGGAGAAAGAAGTTTGCACCATGATAACTGGCAGGCAACTTCATCTGCCCTCCATCCCGTCTGTCAGTTGCTAGAGATAGAGTCAGAAATCCTCCCAGGGATAAACCCCTTGGTTCATCTCTGTTTTGGTGTATTCTATAAGTTCTGTGTTCTGAATGTTCATTTCAGTTCGTACTATGACTTTGCTTTTGGTTTTACTTTTTTGGTTTTGAATTATACAATAAATATGTGAAGTGTTCAAACAATTCTAAGATATATCCCATATATCTCACCTCCTCTCCAACCTTCCCCAGATGTAACTGTTACATTGATGTTCACACTCCCCAGACCTTTTCTATGTATTTGCATACACACTCATATACTAGAATGCCTTTGTTTTCAGCTAAGAATAATCCATTTTTTTTAGATTCTATTATTGAAGTTCCACACATTTCTGCATATTTTATTTTTAACCTAGCTACACAGTCTTACAAAGTGAATCTTTGTCCATTGCCTCCATTAAACTATGAATAGATCTTCGGAAAAAAAAAAAACAAACACCATAGAATCTTTTAGGGCTCAATAAAAAGAATGAGGTTTGGACCCAAATTTAAACAGTTCAAATTTTAGAAGGCTTAAACAGTGCTTCCTATACCTCTGAGACATTTTCCAAAGGGCACGTAAGAAGCTGGCAGAAGAGAATGTAGATTCTCTATGTAGATTCTCTGCTCTCACGGCTGTCTGCCAGACCCCAGTTTTTTGTGCTATGTTCTAGGTGCCAAAGGCCAAGCGTCTTACGTGTATTGGCTCACTTCATCCTCCTAGTAACCTTATGAAGTAAGAAAAATTAGTAAACATGCAACGCGTTGCTTAGAGAGATTAAACAACTGGCCCAAGGTCATATAACTAAAAAGCAGCAGAGCTAAAATGTAGGCCATTTTTGATTCACAGGCAGTATTCTTAACCTATACTTTTTGATTTCAAACCACCCTCTCCCCACCCTTTTTTTCTTTTCCCTTTTTCTTTTCTAAGTGAAATCTTTATGCCACTACTCAATTTATCAACCCCATTAAGGCAGCCAAGCCTCAGCACACAAACCTCTCTTGCAGCTCCTCCCTACCCTTCAGTAGTGAAAGTGGCTGGAGGCAGCTCCCGGGAACCCAGAGTCCAGGAACAGTCTGAGGAAAGGCAGGCAGCGCTGATGCTTCTTCAAAATGTCTTAAGATTTATGCTTTTTACCCTCATGTTTTAAAAGCTCAACTAAATCAGCTTAATGTCATTTAGCTGAGAATTGATAAACTACCCTAGGTTAGAGCTCTCCTTTCATTCTCTACGTGTTCCTGATAAATTAGCATCAGATGTATGTGGATTATATTTTGTTCTTAGAGTCTCCAAAAATTCATTTACGATGAATAGAAAAATGTCCTTATCAGTTTTATTCTCATAATCCAAGAGCTCTAAAAGTTATCAATCCTGCTAAAGGTAATCCATTTTCGTGGATTTAAAGATTTGTTCCATTCATGGCTCAGATCCCTACATAATGACTCAGAAAATACAAACAAATGACATTGTCTACAACTTGATAATCCTTTCTGGAAATACAGTAGGTATGTAAATCTATAGCCATGATTACATTACCTTTTTATAAAGATTTCCAATGTTATCTAGCCTATAGAATTTTGGATTTGGAATGAACCTGAGAAATTCTCTCACTGACTGACCTCTCCCTTTCAAAGATAAGGGATCTGAGAGCCTAGAAGGTGAATCATCTATCAAGGTAGAATGGGACTAAGTTAAGCCTTCTGATTCAGGTTTTCATTTCCAGCTCTAGCGTGTTTTCCTCTCCACTGGGCCATCAAACTGGTCAAGTGCTTCATGCCTCATTCATTCCTTTTTGAACAAATAAAGTAGAGACCAGGAGTAGTGGCTCACGCCCGTAATTCTAGCATTCTGGGAGGCCAAGGCAAGAGGATCCCTTGAGTTCAGGAGTTTGAGACCAGCTGGAGCGAGACCCCCCTCTCTACTAAAAATAGAAAAATTAGTTAGGCATCATGTGGTCCCGGCTACTTGGGAGGCTGAGGCAGGAAGATTGTTTGAACCCAAGAGCTATGATGACACCACTGCGTCCCTGCTTGGGCAACAGAGTGAGACTCTGTTTCAACAACAACAACAAAAGGACCTTCCTGCCCTTTGGTGGCTACAAGGAATAAACAGTCCTAAGGGGCTGTGAGCTGTGCTGTGGGAGTACGCCCAGGAGGATTTAAACAGCTCCAATTTTAGTAAATTCCGTAGAAGCCGCTGGAGTTTCCACCATGGATCTAGGAGGAAGTATGATCAAAACTGTGTTGAAGAAATCTAAAGCAGAACTTCTGATTTGCTGGAGAGCCTTCCTACTGCCCTCAGCGGTCACTTGGAAAACAAGACCTGTCCATAGCGAGGGCGGGCTGTTATAGCAATGTACGTAGGGGTTGGTGGTGTCGGGCTGACTACCCAAATTTGAATTCTGGATATGCCTCTTTCCAGCTCAATGACCTTTAGCAAGTTACTGAACCTCTGTGACCCTCAGTTTCCTTGGCCATGAAATGGGCATCATGGGGTGATTATGAGGGTTCCAAATAAAGTGCCTCAAACAGTGCTTGAGCATTATTAAACACTTCGTAATGTTGCCCTCTGAGAGGATGTCAAAGACTTCCCATCGGGAAAGGATCTTTATCATTCCGATGTGGTTGCTTTAAGCAGACGTGATAGAACAATACAAGGGGAATCAAATGTAAAGGGATGCTGTCTATGCACTTATGAAGAATACCCACTTCAGAGGAGCTTAATCTTATTTCTCAGTTCTGCACAAGTAAACATCTTGTCCAGGCTGAAGCCCTTTCCTTTGTTGGGGGGCCAGAGCAGTGGCACCACTTCACTTGTCTGAGCTCTGCCCTAGACTATTTGATGTAGACAGGCAGGTAGGGTATACAGAGGCTCAGGACAGGGACTGCAGAGCCTGGCACTCTGATCCAAATCCTGATCCTGCCACTAACTAGCTGTGTGTGACTTGGAGGCTAGTTCCTTACCCTCGGTATACCCTAGTTTCTTCATGTGTGAAAGCAAGATAATAATAGTAACTATCTTAGGACTTTTGTGTGTGATGATTTAAATGTGTAATATACTTAAAACTGATAGTTATTGTAATAGCTGGTGTTACTAAAGAACAATACAAGGAATTGTTCAAATGCTCATAAACATGAAATATTGAGTCAAGACAGAAGGATCTAATCAAGAGGGTATTCATTCAGCTGAGTGAAGACAAAAACTATTATCTTGTGCCCATTTTGTTTTGGGTCTTTTTTTGTTTTTGTTTTTTTTTTTGAGACAGAGTCTCACTCTTTTGCCTAGGCCAGAGTGCCATGGCATCAGCCTAGTTCATAGCCACCTCAAACTCTTGGGTTCAAGGGATTCTCCTGCCTCAGCTTCCTGAGTACGTAGGACTACAGGCACTGGCTGTTTTTTCTGTTTTTAGTAGCGATGGGGTCTCACTCTTGCTTAGGCTGATCTTGAACTCCTGAGCTCAAGGCATCCTCCTGCCTCAGCCTCCCACAGTGCTAGGATTACAGGTGTGAGCCACTGCACCTGGCCTGGCAGGAAAGTTCTTAAGGACAGAGAACTGGTTACCTAGTTCATTATATCCTCTACTTGTGAAGCCATATTTGTTAAATAAAAAAAAATCTAAAATAAATGAGTGTATCCTGACATTGACTCGTCCCGGGGTCTCTGCCTTCTCCTTCCTCCTCCTCCTTTCCTTACAGAATGTCTCAAAAGGACATAGGCAACCAGATATCTTGGAATGTGTTTAGCACGAGTGGGAGAAAAAGACCTCGTGTGTGTAGAAAGAGGTGGTCAATATGTACAGCATAATTTGTAAAATTTTGCAGTTAGTATTTTTGTAAATAAAGGTACATTTAACTACAATTTCCCATTTTCCCTATGTATGAGTACTTTGGGGGTATGCTGTAAACAGATAAATGACTTAGGAATCCAGCACATTTTAATTCTCTCTATATTTGGATATAGATTATATATAAACGGAGACTGAAACATAACTTAAATCTAGCTCGAAGGCCAGTTATGGTGACTACCCCTTCACATCTGCAGGCACCGACCTCAGGGTATTTGCTGACCCAATGCTCACACTACAACTTCTCCTCCATAGTGTTTTTCCCGTTAGGCCAGACAAGACAGACAGAGTAGAAATTCACTAATTTTTTTTTTTAATTTTACATTACCATAAAATCACCACTTCAATACTATGTAGCATCTACATTGTGTAGTCTCCCACCTAGAATCCTGCAAGTGTCTTTCCAATTACTATTTTCCCCCATTTTTCAGTGTGGTCCTGGACCATGGGGTGTTAAGAAGAGTTTTTCCACTCCAATCACTTAGTTGAAGCTTTGGACCAGGAGCAAAGTAGGGTGACTGAATTTGTCAGAGGTGGGGGATGCGTTTCCAACACTGCACAATGCGGGTGATGAGCATTCTTATGAAATAGCTATTTTGTCTCCGCACCAGTTCTTGCAAAAGTCCTACCAGAAGTTCTTACTCTGCTATAGTGCTTGGGAAAGAAAGACTTTGAATGGAATCCTAGCACTTTGGGAGGCGGAGGTGGGTGGATTGCTTGAACTCAGGAGATCAAGACCAGCCTGAGCAAGACTGAGGCCCCATCTCTACCAAAAATAGAAAAACTAGCCAGGTGTTGTAGCAGGCACCTGTAGTCCCAGCTCCTCAGGAGGCGGAGGCAAGAGGATCGCTTGAGCCAAGAGTTTGAGGTTGCTGTGAGCTATGATGCCACGGAACCCCACCCAGGGCTATAGGGGAAGGTAGGAAGGGAGGGAGGGAAGGAGGCAGGGAGGGACTAAGGAAGGAAGGAATGAAATTTGAATGGGGAATGTAGCAGAGTTCCTTGAGACCCTACTCAGTTTTTTAAAGAATTTGTGCTAATGTGTTGCTACTGTATATAACACGGGAGCCAGAGGTATTCTGAGGTCACACATATTTTGTGATCTGTAAGTGCTTTATAGGGTAAAGCAAAGCTAAAGTGAAGGGTGGGCGTGGGGACAGTCATCAGAAAGAATGTTTCCATTTGGAGATTTCTGATCGTGAAAGCGTAAGGGGAGGAACTGTAACGGGAATTGGATCAATAGAAAAGTTTAATTAGTAATTTAGGTCAAGCTAAAGATAGTTCACTAGAGGAAATAGTATAGAAGCATATTTTTAAAGTGTGTTTTTTTAATACATACTAGTTAATTTTTTTTTTTTTTAGAAATAAGTCCAAGAAGTAAAGTGGTAAATATCAACATTCCTAACACTGCCAGAGAAGACTCCTGACTTAAGAGTGGGTGCTGTTTCTAGCCTGCTAATGAAAGCCAGAGATCCTAGCTTGTCAGCTTGCCCGAGTGGGGGATGAAGACTTTACCCATTCCGTGGGGTTTACGAATGTTAAGTTCACAGGCAACTTCCTCAAAGGGCTTTGACCGCAGGAATACGCACTATCCCTGTCGAAGTCCACAGCCTTTCCATTGGGAAAGCAAACTGCCCTGGCCTCTAGCTTCATTGTGTTTTCCCGGCCCAGGAACTAGGACCCCTGCAGAGACCTGCCTTGGTCCTTGGTGTAAGAGCAAGCTCACCCAGCAAGTGCCCAGGTGTCTGTGACAGACTATACAGTGATGCCAGCAAATTTATGTGAGGCAGGAAGAGGGCAGGAAAAGAAAAATAGACTACAGCGCAAGGTAGGTGCTGGCTGGCCCCTCCTGCAGTTCGCCCAGGCCTTGCGACTATAGTATGTTTGCTCTCACACTTAGTGCTCTGCAGCTTTCTGAAATGACATCATAAGTATTTACAACGTAGAGAAATGAAAATCAAAGATGTGACTACAGCAGGAGGAGACTCTTCAACTTGGTACTGCAAGCTGCCAAAATAGTACTCTAATTGCTTTTTAGGGCCTGCTGTGACATTTTCTGGGGAGAGTTCACTCAGCCACTTCTGTAGCATTACAGTCACCTTGGCCTCTTTTCCTAGGTCAGGGCATTCACCCAAAATGCCATTTGCTTCAGGAAATGACTGGTCATGTGGTTCTTCCTTCTCTCTTCCTTTTCTCTTTCTCTCTCTCTCTGTCTCTCTCATCTCTGGCAAATAAGCTCACAGCAAGACAGAAGGGAAATAAAGCATGGAGTGAAATACCTCTAGATCTGTGCCAATAGAAAACAGAAAATTCATGTTCTAACCCAGTGGCTTCAGGAACATCTTGCTATTTCTGAGTTTGTAGAGTGAAGTCAGCCAGTATGAAAGAACTCGATAGTTCAAAGACTTTAGTCTCTAAAAATAGAGAGGGAGGGTAATTTCCCCCAAATAGTTAAAACATATTTGTACTCAAGTTCCTGCAGGACCAAACTTAAAATATGCCAAGGAGGAGAAAAAATGAAAGTTAATAGTTTGAGAATTAAGTATAAATAAGTATTTGCAATGCTTAATATTCACAAATATGATCTTTTTCATAGAATGATTTTTCTGAAAATCAGCTGAATTTCCTTTGAATCCTGAATTTTTCTAGGCCAGTACTCAATTTGGGTTATATTGTAGGAAAATAATTATAGGGGGAAACACTATCAGTATGTAGCTTCCAGGGTGATTAAAAAGATCGAAATAAGGTTAAGTACTGAAACAGTAGGGAGGTAGTGTAAAAATAAAGACATTAAAAAGAATCCTCTTCAGAGATTCATATAGCTTCTCTGAAACCTCAAATACAAACATCCTGAGGGCTGGACCTTGTCTGTCTTGCTCTGTCTGTTTATCTTTTGCATAGTAGACCCTCAATAATACATACTTGAGGAATCAATAAAAACAATTTAATCAAGAGGCCTGAGGAAGTGGTATCACATGTAATAGTAATATTATTACTTGGTTAAATAGGGAGAGTATTAGGGCTGGGCATGGTGGTTCATGCCTGTAAGCCTATAGCACCTTGGGAGTCCGAGATGGGTGGAATGCTTGAGCCAGAGCGAGAACCCACCTCTAAGAATGGCCGGGTGTATGTGGTGGGCTGTAGTCCGAGCTACTCAGGAGGCTGAGGCAAGAGAATTGCTTGAGCCCAAGAGTCTAAGGTTGCTGTGAGCTGTGATGCCACAGCACACTACCAGGGTCGACAAAGTAAGACTGTTTCTCAAAAAAATAAAAATAAATAGAGTAAGTAAGGGAGGAAGAAAAGTAAGAATTTTTTTTTTTTTAATCTTGGAGTGATTAACACTGATTTCAATTATATATGAATTCTGCATCTATGGATTCAACTAACCATAGATGAAAAATATTTATGTGGGCCGGGCACAGTGGCTCATGCCTGTAATCCTAGTGCGCTGGGAGGCCCAGGCAAGAGGAGCCTTTGAGCTCAGGAGTTTGAGATTAGCCTGAGCAAGAGGGGGACCTCATCTCTACTCAAAATAGAAAAAATTAGTCAGACATTATGGTGGCATGTGGCTATAGTCCCAGCTAGGGAGGCCGAGGCAGGAGGTTGAGGCAGGAGGATTGCTGGAACCAAGGAGTTTGAGGTTGCTGTGAACTAGGTTGACACAACAGCACTCTAGCCTGGGCAACAGAGTGAGACTATGTCTCAAAAAACAAAAACAAACACCCCCCCCCACCAAATATTAATGAAATGGCTGATCCTAGTAGAGTGGTGTTTACAACTAATTGATCACAGCTAGTTACAGATTCCTTTGTTCCTTCTCCACTCCCACTGCTTCCCTTGACTAGCCTTTAAAAAAAAAATTCATGAGGGCAGCGCCTGTGGCTCAGTCGGTAAGGCGCCGGCCCCATATACCGAGGGTGACGGGTTCAAACCCGGCCCCGGCCAAACTGCAAACCAAAAAATAGCCGGGCGTTGTGGCGGGCGCCTGTAGTCCCAGCTACTCGGAAGGCTGAGGCAACAGAATCGCTTAAGCCCAGGAGTTGGAGGTTGCTGTGAGCTGTGTGAGGCCACGGCACTCTACCGAGGGCCATAAAGTGAGACTCTGTCTCTACAAAAAAAAAAAAAAAAATTCATGAAAAAAATGAACGTTTGCATCTGTATCTAACACATGGACTTTTTTCCTTGTCATTATTCCCTAAATACTACAGTGTAACAACTGTTCATAGAGCATTTACATTGCATTCGTTATTATAAGTAATCTGGAGGTGATTTAAAGCATATAGGAGCATATGTGTAGGTTATATGCAAATATGCCATTTTATATAAGGGACTCCAGCATGCATGGGTTTGGTATCTGCAAGGGTTCTGGAACCAATCTTCCAAGGATACCAAGGTATGATCCCAGGAGACAGCTGTAAGAACAATATATAAATAAATTTCTCCAAAAACATCAATATATATAATTGCTTTCTTTTTCAACCACTTGCCCTCAAAGATTAAATGTTACCTCGTAAAAACTAGGACTTAGAATTCATTGTATAGAGGACCTTAGTTATCCGCTTTAGCAAAGCAGTCATATCTATTTGTCTATTAGTCAACTTTTACATAAAAGGGCCCACACCTATACATTGTCACTAATGAGGTGATTAAAGCCGTTGCTCATAATTGGTTTTCTTGTACAAAATGAACACATTAAATATATCACTTGAGATTATCTCTTCAGAGCTAATCTCAATCTGATGGAACTGCAGAATGTGGAATTATTTTTTGTCTGCTACCTTGGCAGTTATGTCTTACCCTATATTTCATTCTATTCCAAAATTCAGACCAATGCAAATTTCTTTTTGTTGTTGTTGTAGTTTTGGTTGGAGGTCGGGTTTGAACCCACCACCCTATTTCCCGAGCCACAGCCACTGCCCTCAATGCAAATTTCTTAGCGCTTGAGCCACAGGCGCCGACCTCAGTGCAAATTTCTTATGTGTCTTCTTCTCTAAAGTCATTATCCCACAAAAAACAGAATCAGAATTTATTTAAAATTAGCGTTCTAATTCCCCTCCACGCGCGCACACCTTTTTGTATTCTCAGCACCAGCCAACATGAATTGAGCACCTTTGTCTCAGACGTTATGGTGGGAAGCTGAAAAAAATTACAGCTTCCTTCATTCTCCCCAGTCTACTTCTGCCCCAGAAACTTGAACTGTATCCCCCGTGACATGACTTTTATAGCTCCCGGTACCATTTTTTTATAGGAACCTGTCCATTGTAATTGCACATTGGTATAACCATTTAATTAATGTCCGCAGTGTTAATTAATGTCCTCCTGGACTATGCTCTCTATGAGGGCAGAGACCTTCATTCTCTTTTAGTTTGCAATTATACCTTCAAAGTCTGATTCCTGGAGAGTTATCAATAAATAGTTGTTGAAACAAAAAGCTAAAAATTTATGAAATTCTGGTCTATGGAAGAGAGAGGAAGGGAATTTATCTAAAAACCCACATAGAAATTAAAACTCTTTTGTTCTATTTTGGTTTATGTTAAAATTTCCTCATTTGAGACACCTCTGTATTTTATTTTACTTTATTTTTCAGATAGAGTTACACTCTGTCACCCAGTCTAAAGTCCGGTGGCGGCACATAGCTGATAGAAACTTCAAACTCTTGGGCTCAAGCAAACCTCTTGCCTCAGCTTCTGAGTAGCTGGGACTACAGGTGCCACCCTGCCTGGCTAGTTTTTCTATTTTTAGTAGAGATAGGATCTCACTCTTGCTCAGGCTGGTCTGGAACTCCTGAGCACAAGCAATCCTCCCTCCTCAGCCTCCCATAGTGCTGGGATTACAGGTCTGAGCCACCACACCCGGCCTACGTGCATATTTTAAATAACATCTCTTCTGAAGCCATTTATTTTCTATCATTCACTTATCGATCGTGTAATAAATTGCTCTTATGATTTAGTAGTTGATTAAAGACTTTTCTTTTTTGAAAGAAATCACATTTAGCATGTGATAGTCCCTTAAATTTGCCTCAGTTGCCAGGAAACTCAAAGCTAAATGTAAAGGTAAATTTCAGTGAGCAAATTAGACAAGTCTTTAGAAATTAACTTTTCATTCACTGAATTTAGTTTTAATCTTATATATTTTTTAACATTGGAACTCTCCTGTTACGTATATCTCATTGTAAACTGCCTCAGATGTTTTGAAGGTAAAAGCAAAAAGCAACTCTCAAGGACTAGTTCTGACAGCTCAGCGCCTGTAGCTCAAGCAGCTAAGGTGCCAGCCACATACACCAGAGCCGGAGGGTTCGAATCCAGCCCAGGCCTGCCAAACAACAATGACAACTGCAACCAATGAAAAAAAAAAAAATAGCCGGACGTTGTGGCGGGTGCCTGTAGTCCCAGCTACTTGGGAGGCTGAGGCAAGAGAATCACTTAAGCCCAGGAGTTGAGCTGTGATGCCATGGCACTCTACCCAGGGCAACAGCTTGAGGCTCTGTCTCAAAAAAAAAAAAAACAAGGACTAGTTCTGAATATTATATGTAGATAATCATTATACTAGTGCATTACTGAGATGCAAGCAGCACACAGAAGTAATGGAGTCCTAAAATACAAAGGGAGCTGGGCCCTATTGCTCAGTGGTTACCGTGCTGACCTTGCACACCATGGGTGATGAGTTCAAATCTCACCTGGGCTAATTAACTAAAATGTGAAGTGTTGTTCTGTTAGTTTTTACTAGCTTTCCTTCTTGAAAATGTTTGCTTCAGACTAGATAAAATTAATCATTGAACTAGAGCTAACCCTTAAACTGTAGGTTTATTATCATAGATACACAAAATAAGCCATTTGGACTCAAGGTAGAACTATAGCAATGTTTCTGTTTATCCCACCAAAATATAGTATATTGTCCAAAATGTATCCAGCTCTACTAAATTTATGTTACCTATTGTTGCATAGAAAACTACTCAAAATTTGGTAATCAAGGGCAGCACCTGTGGCTCAAAGGAGTAGCAGGCTGGCCCCATATGCCAGAGGTGTCAGGTTCAAACCCAGCCCCAGCCAAAAACTTCAAAAAAAAAAAATTGGTGATCAAAAACAACCACCATTTATTTGCTAATGATTCTGTGGTTAAGGAATTTGGTTTGGTTCATTCTGATGGTTCTGTGACCTTCGCTGGGTCTTCCCTTGGCTTCATTCAGCCCGTGGCTGGGCCGAGCCAGGAAGTCCACGAAAGCTTCACTCTCACGGTTGGAGCCTCAGTGTTTCTCTCTCTGGTGGCTTGAGCTTCCTCACAACATCATGGTCACACTTCTTTGATGGCTTGTGGCCTCTAAGAGGGAGAGTTTTAAGAGAGCTGCGGGAAGCCGAAGATCTCCTAAGTCCTACAGCATCACTTCTGATGCAGTCTCTTCATCAAAAAACTCACAGACCAGCCCAGATACAAGGGGAGAGGGAAGAAACTCCACGTCTCAATACAAAGAGTAGCAAAGGGAAACTATGTGAAAGTCTCTATTTGTTCTACTAAAATATAGCATGATTTTCCAAAACGTATCCATCCTGAATTTATCTACCACTTTTTAAAAATCAAAATAGTTTTAGCAATAGGCACAGTGACAGGTGCCTCTCATCCCATCTCCTTGGGACACTGAGGTAGGAGGATCACTTGAGCCCAGGTGTTTAAGAACATCATGGGTGATTTAGTGACACCTCCCCCACCTGTCTCAATAAAAATAAAAATAAAAATGGCAATATTTTTGGCTATACACAAAAAGTAGAAAAAACCCTTAGAGAAGAAAAATACTAAGGACTCGTAGTGTGGGATCAAACACTGATAGACTCTGAACTGCATAATCTGTGGCCTTAAGGCCATGTGGGCCCTCAAGGTCCCCAAATACAGCCCCTGAACCAAACCCAAATTTTACAGAACAAATCCCTCTATTAAAAGTATTTGTGCTGTAAAATTTGGTTTCAGTGGAAAGGCCACTTAGTGTCCGAAAGCCACAGGTTCCCCACTTCTGTTGGCTTATCTATAACACAGATTCAATAACAACATCTACCTCGTGGAACTGTTATGATGATTAAATGATGTAATGCATGTCAAGTATTTGGCCTCAGTGTCTGGAACATGCTAAGGACTCAAAACATGTTACATATTAATATTACTGAGACAGGTATCAAAATTATGACCTAACTTTATGACTTACCTCTCTAAACTTCTTTTATATTTTTTATTTGTTTTTTCAGTCTCACTTTGTCACCTTTGGTAGAGTGACATGGCTTCATAGCTCACAGCAACCTCAATCTCTCGGACTTAAGTGATTCTCTTGCCTCAAGCTCCTAAGTAGCTGGGACTATAGGTGCCTGCCACAACACCTGGCTATTTTTTAGAGATGGGGGTCTTGCTCTGGCTCAGTCTCATCTCAAACTACTGAGCTCAAGCAATTCACCCGCCTCGGCCTCCCAGAGTGTTGGAATTACTGGTGTGAGAATCCTTGCCCAGCCTCATTTCTAAGGTTTTTGTTATGGTATAAGTTGTGTTTTTACTCTTGGGTCTGCTTGGAGCTGCTGGGACATAGAAACTGATAACCTGAAATATGGCACATTGACATGCTAAATTGAAGAAGCTTCAAGGCCTCACCAACCTCACCCTTCCCCCCAAACTGTATCTCCTAAAGCACAGAACAAAGCTGAAGTAAGTATTTTTCCTGCTTACGATCTAGAGCCACAAAAGAGAACAATTCTTTTTTCTCTCCCTTTCCTGAGACCAGGAATGTAACCACACCTAAACCCACCCTTTACTATTTACAAGTTAATCTCAGTTCCCAGATCCATTCATTCTCCATAGTAATCATTTATTGCCTCTCACCAGAACTCCTTTTCTTCATCCATAAACTGTTTTGCTAGGATGATATATAAGCTTTTGAACCCCATTGGGTAGGAGGGTGAGTGGTCTCTGTGATTCTCGCTGTGTACATGTGAATAAAACTTGTATGCCTTTTCTCCAATTAATCCGCCTTTTCAGCAAACCTAAAAAGGGTGAAGGATAAGTTTCTTTTGGCCCTTACAAAGACATGCTGTTTGAAAATGCTTTGCCTTGGATTTTATTGATTAAAAGCCATTTCTCAAAGACTTGTGGATGGTCAGCAGATTCACACTTTTTATTGAGTTGTTTAGTTGTTTCCAGAGGCTTAGGAACTAGTGAACATCATTAATTTACCTTCGATTTACCTGTCCCGAGAGCAACTGCAATGGTCTGGCTTCAGTGCTAAAATGATATTTCATTTGCACAGAACTTCATTAAATCAAATGACATCAAATTACTCTGCTTTTTTAGTTACCTATGTCAAAACTGCTGAGGGAGAAAGAGATATCCAAATACTTTGTCCAACATACAATCAGTAATTGATGAGATTCTATCTAATTTAATGAATTTATTGTTGGCAAGTCAAGACTTGAAATCCAAGCCAGGCTTGGTAGCTGATGCCTATAATCCTAGCACTCTGAGAGGCCGAGGTGGGAGGATCCCATTACCTCAGGAGCTCCAGACCAGTCTGAGCAAGAGCAAGACCCTGTTTGTACTAAAAATAGAAAAATTAGCCAGGTGTTGTGGTGGGCACCCATAGTCCCAGCTACTTAGGAGGCTGAGGCAGGAAGGATCACTTGAGCCCAGGAAAGTCAGATGTTGCTGTGAGCTATGTTGAGGCCATGGCACTCTAGTCTGGATAACAGAATGTGACTCTGGGCTGGGTGCAGTGGCTCAGGGAGGCCCAAACAGGTAGATCACCTGAGCTCAGGGGATTGAGACCAACCTGAGCAATTGTGAGACCCTATCTCGACTAAAAATAGAAAAACTAGCCATGCATTGTGGTGGGCACCTGTAGTCCCAGCTACTTGGGAGACTGAGGTAAGAGGATAGCTTGAGCCCAAGAGTTTGAAGTTGCTGTGAGCTATGATGTTATAGCACTCTACCCAGGGTGACGGTGAGACTCTGTCTCAAAAAAGAAAAAAAAATGGCTAGGCGCTGTGGCTGATGTCTGTAATCCTAGCACCCTGGGAGGCCGAGCTGGGTGAATTGCTTGAGCTCACAGTTCGAGACTAGCCTGAGCAAAAGCGAGACCCCATCTCTACTAAAAATAGAAAAACTGAGGCAAGAGGATCACTTGAGTCGGAAGTTGCTGTGAACTATGACACCAAGGAATTCTACCTCAGGCGACAGCTTGAGACTCTGTCTAAAAAAAAAAAAAAAAAGAGAGCCTGCCTCACATACATAAAAAGGTTTAATCCATTTGAAATTAAAAATCACAATCCATGTAACTTCATCAACACTCAAATGATCTTTAATGTCTTTTTGCTACTCCCTGTTTACAAAAATATGCTTATCAAAGACTCAAAAACTTGTGTTGGAAGGCATTGCATCCCTCTGTTTTCTTTTAACTCTAAAATCAAGTTATTTTTTCTTCCTTCCTTTCTTTTCCTTCTCTCAATGCAGTCACTCCTAGGCCTTCTTTCTTTTCCTTCTCTTACTGCAGAAACTCCTAGGCCCAAGTGATCCTCCTGCTCCTGCCTTCCAAGTAGCTGAGACTACAGACATGCACATAATTTAGAGCTGTGCTCTCACTCTGTTACCCCGGCTGACGTGTAATAGCAAGATTGTGTAGCTCACTGCAGCCTCAAACTCCTGGGCTCCCCACACCCATCTACATTTTTTTAGTGATTGGATCTTGCTATATTGCCCAGGCTAGTCTCAAACTCCTAGGCCTCCCAAAGTGCAGTAAGAGCCCCTGGAAGCCACTGTGACTGGTTTAAGATAGAGGTCTTTCATTTTTTAATTTCTTTTGTTATGTAAACATTATCCATCCTCATTCTAACTTTCCCTGCGTATGCCTCCCTGTGGACTTTAATAAACGTGTCATTTTCCTGAATATTAGACTCCTATCTAGCCCTGTAGTCCACTCAACGTTCTCATTGAAGTGTCTCCCAGACCCTTCAACTCACCCTTTTCAAAACCGAACTCTTGATTTTTCTTCCTATGTTACCCCATTTCAGTAAATGAAACTGCCACTCACGATTCGTTGGAGCCATACATCTAGAAATTATCCTTCTCCCTTTTCTTCCAACATAAATGCAATTCATCAGCATGTCTTACTGAGTTTACTTCCAAAACAGATAAATATAATTTTTAATCCCTTCTCTTCATCTCCAGGACCTAGGCCTTGGTGCAAATCCCGGCCATCTTGTGCCTCATCTCTTCCTGTCTAACCTTCCCCTGGCTTTTTTCTCCTTCACTTTCTCGTGAAGAAATTATAGCACTTTAGACAAATTAACATCTTTTCTCATAGCACTGAAGTATTCCTGTGGAAACCGGCATTAAGAGAGGAAAGTACTTGGCAAATATGATATTAGAAGCCAGGTAACGAATAGCTGGCCTGCGGGCCGGGGAAGCAGCCGGCCGCTGCTGCAGCTGCAGCTGAAGGTGCTGGCTGCACGGTAGACGCCCCCTCACGGCTTCCCCGCACACTCCCTCCCCTGCGCTCGCCCTTCGCGCCTCCTCCTAGGCTCTTCCTTCCAGTCCACAGATGCTTACCTCTCAGACTCTTATTCCCTTTTTGCGTTCTCAGGGCCCCTCCAAGGCGGCCTCTGCTTCGACTTCCCACCTCCTCCCTAGGAGGCCATCTGAGCCGCTCACATCCCCACCCCCTCAGCCCAGCGATCCTTTCCCCACGTCGTCGCCTAGTTCCCTTCGGCTCCCCTCAAGTCCCGTCCCTGGCAGATGCGGTTCTCCTGAGGGGATCCCTGGCGCAAGCGGTGACAGGCGGGAGTAAGGGAAGCCGTAGCTCTCGCACACTCGGGCGCCCACTCCAGCTGGGCGGCCGCCACTGGGGCGATGGTGGAGGAGGAGGAGGAGGAGGAGGAGGAGGAGCTCAGCAAAACCGAGCTAGTGCGGAAGATAAGGATTTAGAAGCAGAGAAGAGACATCAAGCTGTGATTTGAAGACGTTTTTATGATTGTAAACTGTGTGACCACAGCGGATCACTTAATTATCCAGAGCCTGTTTTGTCTTCCTTATCTGTCATATAGATGTGTTGAATTTGGTGCCAAATTCCAACTCAGAGACCCAGGAGAGCCAGACTGGAAGTGGTACATTTCAGTCTGAGTCTGAAGGCCTGGGCAGCTAATGGTGTAAATCCCAGTCTGAGGGCTGGAGAAGAAGAAAAGAGATGTCCCCCAGCTCATTCAGTCCACAGGCATGAGAACTTAAAGAGCAAGAGGAAGTGAAAGGAAAATTAGGGCAAGGAAACAGAGAAAAGAAATCACTCATGAGGAAGAATCAGCAGAAAACTCCAGGCAACATGAAGAACCAGTCCAGAACAACCCCGCCAAGGGACCGTGAGGTAGCTACTGCAGAGGATTCCACATATAAAGAAATGTTAGGAATGACAGAAAGGGAATTTAGAATACACATGATGAAAACAATGAAAGAAATGATGGAAACAATGAAGGAAACTGCTAATAAAGTGGAAAATAACCAAAAGGAAATCCAAAAACAGAATCAAATCAGAGATGAACGATATGAAGAATATAAAAAGGATATAGCAGAGCTGAAGGAAATGAAACAGTCAATCAGGGAACTTAAAAATGCAATGGAAAGTATCAGCAACAGGTTAGACCATGCAGAAGAAAGAATTTCAGAGGTAGAAGACAAGGTTCTTGAGATAACTCAGATAGTAAAAGAGGCAGAAAAGAAGAGAGAGAAAACAGAACGTTCACTGTCAGAATTATGGGACTTTATGAAGCGTTCCAACATACGAGTTATAGGAATTCCAGAAGGGGAAGAAGAATGCCCCAGAGGAATGGAAGCCATACTAGAGAATATTATAAAAGAAAATTTCCCAAATATCACCAAAGATTCTGACACACTGCTTTCAGAGGGATATCGGACCCCAGGTCGCTCAACTCTAACAGAGCCTCTCCAAGACACATTGTGATGCACCTGTCCAAACTCAAGACAAAAGAAAAGATTCTGCAAGCTGCCAGGAGTATGCGCCAGTTGACCTATGGGGCAAATCCATCAGAGTGACTGCAGACTTCTCTAATGAAACTTTCCAAGCAAGAAGACAATGGTCATCTACCTTTAATCTACTTAAACAGAACAATTTCCAGCCCAGAATTCTGTACCTGCTAAGCTAAGCTTCAAAATTGATGGAGAAATCAAATCATTTACGGATATACAAACATTGAGGAAATTCACCACAAGACCAGCTCTACAGGAAATACTTCAACCTGTTCTGCACACTGACCACCACAATGGATCAGCAGCAAAGTAAAAACTCAGAAATTAAAGGACAGAACCTAACCTCCACACTGATGCAAAAGATAAAACTAAGCAATGGACTCTCACAAAATAAGACAAATAGAATACTACCACGCTTATCAATTATCTCTATAAATGTTAATGGCTTGAATTCCCCACTGAAGAGACATAGATTGGTTGACTGGATTAAAAAACACAAGCCATCCATTTGCTGTCTGCAAGAAACACACCTGGCTTCAAAAGACAAATTAAAGCTCCGAGTCAAGGGTTGGAAGACAATTTTTCAGGCAAATGCAATTCAGAAGAAAAGAGGAGTTGCAATCTTATTTTCAGATACATGTGGATTTAAAGCAACTAAAGTCAAAAAAGACAAAGATGGGCACTTTATATTGGTCAAGGGAAAAATACAACAAGAAGACGTTTCAATTCTAAATATCTATGCACCCAATTTAAATGCTCCCAGATTCTTGAAACAGACCTTACTCAGTCTGAGCAATATGATATCTGATAATACCATAATAACAGAGGACTTTAACACTCCTTCTACAGATCTGGACAGATCCTTTAAACAGAAATTAAACAAAAATATAAGAGATTTAAATGAGACCCTACAACAACTGTGCTTGATAGACGCATATAGAACACTCCATCCCAAAGAGAAAGAATATACATTCTTCTCATCACCCCATGGAACATTCTTCAGAATTGATCATATCCTGGGACACAAAACAAATATCAACAGAATCAAAAGAATTGAAATTTTACCTTGTATCTTCTCAGACCATAAGGCACTAAAGGTGGAACTCAACTCTAACAAAAATGCTCGACCCCACCCAAAGGCATGGAAACTAAACAATCTTCTGTTGAATAACAGATGGGTGTAGGAAGAAATAAAACAAGAACTCATTAACTTCCTTGATAATAACAACAATGAAGACACAAGCTACCAAAACCTGTGGGATACTGCAAAAGCAGTTTTGAGAGGAAAATTCATCGCTTTAGATGCCTACATTCGAAAAACAGAAAGAGAGCACATCAACAATCTCACAAGAGATCTTATGGAATTAGAAAAAGAAGAATAATCTAAGCCTAAACTCAGTAGAAGAAATCTCCAAAATCAAATCAGAGATCAATGAAATTGAAAACAAAAGAATCATTCAGAAAATTAATGAAACAAGGAGTTGGTTTTTTGAAAAAATAAATAAAATAGATAAACCATTGGCCAGACTAACAAGGAATAGAAAAGTAAAATCTCTAATAACCTCAATCAGAAATGATAAAGGGGAAATAACAACTGATCCCACAGAGATACAAGAGATCATCTCTGAATACTACCAGAAACTCTATGCCCAGAAATTTGACAATGTGAAGGAAATGGAGAAATATTTGGAATCACACCCTCTCCCTAGACTCAGCCAGAAAGAAATAGAGCTCCTGAAGAGACCAATTTCAAGCACTGAGATCAAAGAAACAATAAAAAAGCTTCCAACTAAAAAATGCCCTGATCCAGATGGCTTCACTCCAGAATTCTTTCAAACCTTCAAGGAAGAGCTTATTCCTGTACTGCAGAAATTATTCCAAAAAAATTGAGGAAGAAGGAATCTTCCCCAACACATTCTATGAAGCAAACATCACCCTGATACCAAAACCAGGAAAAGACTGAAACAAAAAGGAGAATTTCAGACCAATCTCACTCATGAATATAGATGCAAAAATTCTCAACAAAATCCTAGCCAATAGATTACAGCTTATCATCATAAAACTCATTCATCATGATCAAGTAGGCTTCATCCCAGGGATGCAAGGCTGGTTTAACATACACAAGTCCATAAATGTTATCCACCATATCAACAGAGGCAAAAATAAAGATCACATGATCCTCTCAATAGATGCAGAAAAAGCATTTGATAAATCCAGCATCCTTTTCTAATTAGAACACTGAAGAGTATAGGCATAGGTGGCACATTTCTAAAACTGATTGAAGCTATCTATGACAAACCCACAGCCAATATTTTACTGAATGGAGTAAAACTGAAAGCTTTTCCTCTTAGAACTGGAACCAGACAAGGTTGTCCTCTGTCACCTTTACTATTCAACATAGTGCTGGAAGTTCTAGCCAATACAATTAGGCAAGATAAGGAAATAAAAGGAATCCAAATGGGAGCAGAGAAGGTCAAACTCTCCCTCTTTGCTGACGACATGATCTTATACTTAGAGAACCCCAAAGACTCAACCACAAGACTCCTAGAAGTCATCAAAAAATACAGTAATGTTTCAGGATATAAAATCAATGTCCACAAGTCAGTAGCCTTTGTGTACACCAATAACAGTCAAGATGAGAAGCTAATTAAGGGCACAACTCCCTTCACCATAGTTTCAAAGAAAATGAAATACCTAGGAATATACCCAACAAAGGAGGTGAAGGACCTCTGTAAAGAAAAGTATGAAATCCTCAGAAAGTAAATAGCAGAGGATATTAACAAATGGAAGAACATACCATGCTCATGGATGGGAAGAATCAACATTGTTAAAATGTCTATACTTCCGAAAGCAATCTACCTATTCAATGCCATTCCTATCAAAATACCAACATCGTACTTTCAAGATTTGGAAAAAATGATTCTGCATTTTGTATGGAACCAGAAAAAAACCCATATAGCTAAGGCAGTTCTCAGTAATAAAAATAAAGCTGGGGGCATCAGCATACCAGAGTTTAGTCTGTACTACAAAGCCATAGTGGTCAAGACAGCATGGTACTGGCACAAAAACAGAGACATAGACACTTGGAATCGAATTGAAAACCAAGAAATGAAACTAACATCTTACAAGCACCTAATCTTCGATAAACCAAACAAGAACATACCTTGGGGGAAAGACTCCCTATTCAATAAATGGTGTTGGGAGAACTGGATGTCTACATGTAAAAGACTGAAACTGGACCCACACCTTTCCCCACTCACAAAAATTGATTCAAGATGGATAAAGGCCTTAAATTTAAGGCATGAAACAATAAAAACCCTCAAAGAACGCATAGGAAAAACACTGGAAGATATTGGCCTGGGGAAAGACTTCATGAAGAAGACTGCCATGGCAATTGCAACAACAACAAAAATAAACAAATGGGACTTCATTAAACTGAAAAGCTTCTGTACAGCTTAGGAGACAATAACCAAAGCAAAGAGACAACCTACACAATGGGAAAGGATATTTGCATATTTTCAATCAGACAAAAGCTTGATAACTAGGATGTATAGAGAAATCAAATTAATCCACATGAAAAAAGCCAACAATCCCATATATCAATGGGCAAGAGACATGGATAGAACGTTCTCTGAAGATGACAGATGAATGGCTAAGAAACATATGAAAAAATGTTCATCATTCTCTATATATTAGAGAAATGCAAATCAAAATAACCTTGAGGTATCATCTAACCTCAGTGAGAATGGCCCACATCACAAAATCTCAAAACTGCAGATGCTGGCGTGGATGGGAAGAGAAGGGAACACTTTTACACTGCTGGTGGGACTGCAAACTAGTACAACCTTTCTGGAAGGAAGTATGGACAAACCTCAAAGCACTCAAGCTAGACCTCCCATTTGATCCTGCAATCCCATTACTGGGCATCTACTCAGAAGGAAAAAAATCCTTTTATCATAAGGACACTTGTACTAGACTGTTTATTGCCGCTCAATTTACAATCACCAAAATGTGGAAACAGCCCAATTGCCCACCAACCCAGGAATGGATTAACAAGCTGTGGTATATGTATACCATGGAATACTATTCAGCCATTAAAAAAAATGGAGACTTTACATCCTTCATATTAACCTGGATGGACGTGGAAGACATTATTCTTAGTAAAGCATCACAAGAATGGAGAAGCATGAATCCTATGTACTCAATTTTGATATAAGGACAATTAATGACAATTAAGGTTATGGGGGGGGAAGCAGAAAGAGGGACAGAGGGAGGGGGGTGGGGCCTTGGTGTGTGTCACACTTTATGGGGGCAAGACATAATTGCAAGAGGGACTTTACCTAACAATTGCAATCAATGTAACCTGGCTTATTGTACCCTCAATGAATCCCCAACAATAACAAAAAAAAAGATGGTTAAAAAAAAAAAAAAGAAGCCAGGTTACTTTATTTGTTGCCATCAACTTTCTTATTTTGTTGGATATTTACTGGGATTTTTTTCCTCTTCTTTATTTACTTTCTCTTTTCGAATTAAAGAAGCATTTTCTTCTATGAAGAGTTGAGACATGTAGACATTCTGGAGAATAGCCGTTGCTCATTTACCTTAAATTGTTCATCTCCATCTACCTCAGGGTAAGAAAAAAAGTCACAGAGAGTTTAGAAAAACTACTACCCCTCCAAAACCCTGTCAGAAGGAAATAGCCTAATTCTTTTCTTTGAAACTAGAATAGTCATATTTAAACATTGGGTATTTTCAGATTGGAAGTCATTTTTTTTTTTTTTTTGTAGAGACAGAGTTTCACTTTGTCGCCCTCAGTAGAGTGTTGTGGTGTCACAGCTCACAGCAAGCTCCAGCTCTTGGGCGTAGGCGATTCTCTTGCCTCAGCCTCCCAAGCAACTGGGAGCACAGGCACCCACCACAATGCCCGGCTATGTTTTGTTGCAGTTTGGCCAGGGTTGGGTTTGAACCCGCCACCCTGGGTATATGGGACCGACGCTCTACTCACTGAGCCACAGGCGCAGCCCAAAATAAATAATTTTTTTTTTTTTTTGTAGAGACAGAGTCTCACTTTATGGCCTCACACAGCTCACAGCAACCTCCAACTGCTGGGCTTAAGCGATTCTCTTGCCTCAGCCTCCCGAGTAGCTGGGACTACAGGCGCCTGCCACAACGCCTGGCTATTTTTTGGTTTCAGTTTGGCCAGGGCCGGGTTTGAACCCGCCACCCTCGGTATATGGGGCCGGCACTTTACCGACTGAGCCACAGCTGCCACCCCAAAATAAATAATTTTTTAAAAGGAAAGAAATCTGACTTATAGTGATAATTGCCCCGCATCGAGTGATTATCATATTGCTAGCACAAGTAGCATTTGCAAAGCCCTTCATTTACAAAATATCCTACAGTTGTCTCTTCTCTGTGACTCACAATTCGGGAATGCAGGTGTCCTTAGCCTGCCTTTACAAACAAGGACACTGGGCATTAGAAAGCTTAAAGTAACTTCTCCAAGGTCACAAAGATAAGATTCACATAAACAGATGGCGCTTGAGAGTCTCTTTCCAGGGCGGCACCTGTGGCTCAAGGAGTAGGGCACCGGTCCCATATGCCGGAGGTGGCGAGTTAAAACCCAGCCCTGGCCAAAAACCAAAAAAAAAAAAAAAAGAGAGAGTCTCTTTCCATTACATCACATCACTTTGCTGGCAACTGTCGCGGTTTTGTAATGGGCATTATATGCTGACCATCTATTGCTGTAGGAAGTTGAAAAGTTCCTGTATTTCTATTTTGTTCTCATGCTTGTCAGATTCTTTAGCCATAGAAGACAATCCATTTTTGTCAATTCCACTTTCTAAATTGCTTTTGACTCCCACTCCCATGTCTCTACTGACAGTCAGTACTACCATTTCCCAAACTCAGGCCACCTTGAACCTTCCCTGGAGAACTTCCACAACCTTCTAACTGGCTCCTGCTGCCAGTTTCTCCATGGAATCCTCTAACCTGCCATCTAGAAGGTCTTTCTAAAGCACAAGTAGGAGCTTGGTATCCCTATACTTAATACATTTCAATGGTTCATCGTGGCTCTGGAAACAAAAGTCCTAATTGCTTAGTATTGTCTTCTGGGACAGGCCCTTGTTTACCTCTCTTGCCTTCTTATGTCTTTCCCCTTTCCTTCTTCCACTAAACTCCATTCTCCAAGCATTCGGAATAGCCTACTCCACCTGCACCTCCCTCTAGCTACCCAGGGGCTCTAAACCCAGAGTCTATGGATCCCTTGGAGAACTGATTCTATGATTGTGACTCAGCTCATTCTATGATTGTGACTCATCCTGACCATTCATTCATTCATAGGAATATTTATTGAGTATCTATTAGGTCCCAGGGACTGTTCTTGGCACTGAGAATACGGCAGAAATTAACATAGAAACCTCTGCCCTAGATGTTTGTGTTAGCAAAAAGTCAATAAACCAAAATTTTAAAGTACAATACTTCAGTCACAAGGCTGGACGCTGTGGCTCTTGCCTGCAATCCCAGCACTGAGGAAGGAGAATTGCTTCAGCTCAGGAGGTTGAGACCAGCCTGAGTAAGAGTGAGACCCTATCTCTACTAAAAATAGAAAAACTAGCGGGGTGTTTTGGCAGGTGCCTATAATCCCAGCTACTTGGGAAGTTGAGGCAGAAGGATCATTTGAGCCCAGGAGTTTGGAGGTTGCTGTGAGTTAGGCTGATGCCACAGCACTCTAGCCTGAGCAATAGTGAGACTATTTACAAAAAAAAAAAAAGTATATTGTAGTCATGAAAGTACAAATACCATATGATTCTGCTTACACGAGCTATCTTGGAGTAATCAAGTTCATAGAGAGTGGAATGATTATTGTCAGGGGCTAGAGAGGAAGAGGGATGAGGAGTTACTATTTAACTGATATTGAATTTTAGTTTGGGATGAAAGATGAAAAAAGTTCTGGAGATGAATGGTGGTGAAGGCTGCACAGCAACATGAATGTACTCAAGCCACTGGACTGGACACTTAAAATGGTTAAAATAGCTAGCCTGGGGCGGCGCCTGTGGCTCAGTGAGTAGGGCACCGGCCCCATATGCCGAGGGTGGCAGGTTCAAACCCAGACCGGGCCAAACTGCAACAAAAAAATAGCCAGGCGTTGTGGCGGGCGCCTGTAGTCCCAGCTACTCGGGAGGCTGAGGCAAGAGAATCGCCTAAGCCCAAGAGTTAGAGGTTGCTGTGAGCCGTGTGACACCACGGCACTCTACCCGAGGGCAGTACAGTGAGACTCTGTCGCTACAAAAAAAAAAAAAAAAATAGCTAGCCTGGGGGCTCCTGGCTGTAATCCCAGCACTTTGGGAGGCTGAGGCTGGAGGATTGCTTAAGGTTAGGAGTTGCAGACCAGGTTAAATAACATATTGAGATCCCTGTCTCTACAAAAAAATTTAAAGATTAGCTGGCTGTGGTGAGTCACATAGCACACATAGCTATAGTGAGCTATGAACTTCTTTCCAGCCTAGACGATAGAGCACCTGTAGTCCCAGCTGCTTGGGAGGCTGGGGCAGGACTGCTTGAGATGAAGAGTCTAGGCAGTGGGGAGCTACGATCATGCTACGGCAATAACCAGGGGTCCTCCAACTTTTTAAACAGGGGGCCAGTTCACTGTCCCTCAGACCGTTGGAGGGCTGGACTATAGTTTTTAAAAAAAAACTATGAACAAATTCCTATGCACACTGCATATATCTTATTTTGAAGTAAAAAAACAAAACGGGAACAAATACAATCACATTGCTGCATGTAGCCCGCGGGCCGTAGTTTGAGGACCCCCTGGTAGAGTAACAGAGCAACACTCTTGTCTCAAAAAAAAAAAAAGTGGCAAATAGTAAATTTTATGTTATGTATAGTTCATTGCCAAAAAAGAAAGTGCAGTTTATTAAACGGGAAATGCGCTAGAGAAAAATAAAGACAAGAAGGGACGATAGGGAGGACTTAAGGATCAGAGACCAGGGTAGAAACTACAGAACTTCTCACCTGCTCTCACCTTCTGCTGTTGCTCAGGATCTGAGCTATACACACAGCCACATATGCAGAAGAAGGGTCACCAGGACGGAGTACGAAAGTGCAGCTTTTGTGAGATGTCTTGCTATAAATTCCTGCGAACGGATGCCTTTCATTCCCCCTGAACCTCCTAGATATACACAAGTGAAATCTTCAAGAGGAGTAACTGTGTGTCAGGTCGTTACTCGGACCTGCCCTTTCTGGTCCCGTTTGTCTGCATTGTAGGTTTGACATCAACACTTTGCTGTCGTGCGTCAGCAAGGAGTCATGAGGCCATTTGAGAGGGTGAAAATGACCAGGTTTTCAAAATCAGATAATTGCATCTGATTTACGTCTTCAGTGTCTCCTTCATTGTCTCTGTAAATCACTTTAATATCCATTCTTTCCTGAGTTTGGCTTTTATATTACGTACGTCTTCGCAATTCATCATAATCTATGTAGTTTCCAAGGCTGAATGTCATCTCTTAGTAAGTGGTCTGATGATTTCTGTTCTTTCTGACATTTAAGTAAAAGTCTCTAGTAAAGCAAATGTTACCATATCTCAAGGTTTTAAGATTTGGTATCAAAGTTTGATCTACGTAATATCAAAACAACTGGTTGCAAAGTGAAACTTCTATCCAATTTGGGGTTTACAGCATCAACCATCCAAGCCTAGCTATTTCTGTTTTGTTTTTGCTTTTGTTTTTAGTGGTAGTTTGGCCAAATAATAAGCACATATCATTTAATCCTCTTGTTTACCTCTGACCCCAAAAGTTTGCACCACTGGGGGACATAGTATGACAGCAAAGCCTTATGAAATACTAAGTCTAATACTCCTTTGCAATGTTATCTTAGTAGTTGTAACTATTTGAGATGCTTGTAAGGTACAGATCTTTTTCGGTGTAATAATGAGAATTGTATAGCTTATTGGAAACTGACGAATGTGAGCGATCTTGAATTATCTAGATTCTAAGCAGGGGTCCTCAAACTTTTTAAACAGGGGGCCAGTTCACTGTCCCTTAGACCATTGGAGGGTCAGACTATAGTTTAAAAAAAAAAAAAGACTATGAACAAATTCCTATGCACGTTGCACATATCTTATTTTGAAGTAAAAAAACAAAATGGAACAAATACAATCATACCGCCTCATGTGGCCTGCGGGCTGCAGTTTGAGGACACCTGTAAAAAGTATAGATCGCAGGAGCTCAATTCTTTAAAAAGTATTCTTTGTTCTCATCTTTTTTCTGTGACACTCTAACAAAAAATATAGAGTTTAGGGCAGCGCCTGTGGCTCAGTCAGTAAGGCGCCGGCCCCATATACCGAGGGTGGTGGGTTCAAACCCGGCCCCGGCCAAACTGCAACCAAAAAATAGCCGGGCGTTGTGGCGGGCGCCTGTAGTCCCAGCTGCTCGGGAGGCTGAGGCAAGAGAATCGCTTAAGCCCAGGAGTTGGAGGTTGCTGTGAGCTGTGTGACACCACGGCACTCTACCGAGGGCTATAAAGTGAGACTCTGTCTCTACAAAAAAAAAAAAAATAGAGAGAGTTTAGTTGAAAGCGCAGCCCAGAAATAAGTGAGTTACCCAATTATGAAGATGATATATGACTTAGAGAATAACCTTCTGTAACCATGGACCTGTCATTTAATTTCTCTCTTTTCAGGCCTTTTTTATTCTGTCAAATGGAAACTCTTTGACATTTTGATCATGGTGAAGATGGAAACATTCTCTTTTTTTGAGACAGAATCTCACTCTGTTGCCCTCAGTAGAGTGCTGTGGCATCACAGCTCACAGCAACCTCCAACTCTTGGGCTTAGGTGATTCTCTTGCCTCAGCCTTCCAGGTAGCTGGGATTACAGGTGCCCGCCACACCACCCAGCTATTTTTGTTGTTGTTGTTGTTGCAGTTTGTCCCTGGCTGGGCTTGAACCTGTCACCCACAGTATATGGGGCCAGCGCCCTACTCACTGAGCCACAAGCACTGCCCGGAAACATTCTTTAAAAGATGGAAATATTCAAGTGACTACTAACTCAGAACACTTGACTAAGTGACTAGTTTAAGTGTTTTAAGGTCAGTTATATCTAGTGCCAAAAACTTTATTTAAAAAAAATTGTTTTTTTTTTTTTGAGACGGAGTCTGATATTGTCGCCCTCAGTAGAGAGCTATGGCATCATAGCTCACAGCAACTTCAGACTCTTGGACTCAAGAGATCCTCTCTCCTCAGCCTCTGGAGTAGCTGGGATTACAGGCTCCACTACAACATCTGGCTATTTTTAGAGACAAAGACTCGCTCTTGCTCAGGCTGGTCTTGAACTCCTGAGCTCAGGCAATCCATCAGCCTGGGTCCCCCAGAGTGCTAGGATTACAGGCATGAGCCACCGTGCTTGCCTTTTCCAGTTCACGTTTTGGATCCTTTCCCTATTTTTCTCCCACTTTTCTTAATCTATTTTAATGTTTATAAAATGATTCTTTCTCCTAGAACATGTAACCTATTCCTAGGCTTTATTTTTATAAGAAAATCCGTTTGAGGGGCGGTGCCTGTGGCTCAGTGAGTAGGGCACCATCCCATATACCAAGGGTGGCGGGTTCAAACCCCGTCCCAGCCAAACTGCAACAAAAAAATAGCCGGGCGTTGTGGCAGGTGCCTGTAGTCCCAGCTACTCTGGAGGCTTAGGCAAGAGAATTGCCTAAGCCCAGGAGTTGGAGGTTGCTGTGAGCTATGATGCTACAGCACTTGACTTAGGGTGATAAAGTGAGACTCTCTACAGAAAAAAAAAAAAAGAAAGAAAGAAAGAAAATCCATTTGAGCAGAGTAAAGAACTCTTCGAGGCTTTTTAAGGGAACTCCTCTGGTAGCAGATAGAAGACAATCCTATTTAAAAAAAAAAAAAAAGTATTTTTAAAATGTGGCGCCTGTAGCTGAAGTGGCTAGGGTGCCAACCACATACAGTGGAACTGACGGGTTTGAATCCAGGCCGGGCCTGCCAAATAATGACCACTACAAACAAAAAATAGCCGGGCTTTGTGGCAGGGGCCTGTAATCCCATCTACTTGGGAGGCCAAGGCAGGAGAATCACTTGAGCCCAGGAGTTGGAGGTTGCTGTGAGCTGTGATAGCACAGCACTCTACCCAGGGCGACAGCTTGTCTCAAAAAAAGTAAAAAAAATAAATAAAAAGCGTATCGCAGCTCAAAAAACAGAAAGAAAGAAAGAAAAGAAAAAGAAGAACCTTCGCAGGGTCTCATTTTCCTCACCTGTCTCTTATTTACTTTGTGCATAAAATGGCGAAGTTTACTTTACCTCTAAGAGTGTACAATTTCTGCAAAATGATTTACTCTCTTGCTGTAATGTGTGTCAAATGACAAAATTACAATAAATGTAGTTGAAAGACTTTGTTGGCTTTGTAGAATTGGGCAAGACCTCTTTTCATAAAATAGAATAGTATTGAGCTGAGCAGAAAGGGTTGGTTGGATAAACAGAGAAGGGCTGAAGAAACAAGAAGCAAAGAACAAAGAGTTATTAGTCATTTCGAAGCTACTTTTCTGGTGAGGTGGGAACAGGAAGACAACAATGGAAAAATAATTGATTAGTTAACATCAGGTTACTTCAGGTTACATCTTTTGTGTGAGGATTAAAGGGAGTAGGAGTTCTATTATCATGCCAAGGGAAGACTGAAACTGTCCTGCTGGGGAAATTGGCCATTATAGCTTTATCTTGAATTCTTGGAAGGCTAGATACCGACTTAGTTTGGGTTTGATCACTTGGGACTTCAGTAGGGGTAACTTCATCTTGCTTTTCAGTCTAGACTGTGGGGGTCCAGTGCAGAAGCTTAGTCCAAAACAATGGCCCCCTTATAATTTTCATTTAACATGTGTAACAAGTGTATACACCCACTGTTCCACAGAATGGGCCTGATTAGCTCTCCGCAGAGTTCCTTCAAAGAGCTTCTAACAGGGCTCTCCACTGCCTACCTTTCCTCATTCCAAATCAGCCCACACTTGGCAGAACTGCAGGTCAACCATTAATGTGCAAGTTCTGTTAATACGCAGGTCATAGGTGCGGACCAGGTTTGTTCACAAAATTCAAACCCTTAATGAGGTACCTCAGGCTCTCAACAACAGACCTTTCCTGTCTTCTCATCCTCTCCATCCCAGCCACTGGCAGGGACGGGGCATGTATCAGACCAGTCTAGGTGGCTCCCACCTAGAATCCCAGGACTTTGGGAAGCCAAGGTAGGAAAATCACTTGAGCCTAGGCATTCCAAGACCAGCCTTTGAAACATAGAGAGACCCTCATTTCTTTTTTTTTTTTTTTTATTAAATCATAGCTGTGTACATTGATATGATCATGGGGCATCATTCACTAGCTTTACAGACCGTTTACCAAGTTTCACATATACCCTTGTAAGATGCACCCCTGGTGTAATCCCACCAATCTCCTTCCCTCTACCCACCTCCCCCCTCCCTCCCCTCCCTTTCCCCCTTTCCCCTATTCTTAGGTTGTAACTGGGTTATAGCTTTGAGACCCTCATTTCTTAAAAAAAAAAAAAAAAAAAATTTTTTTTTTTTAATTTTCTGGGCATGGTTCTGTGCATCTATAATCCCAGCTATTTGGGAGGCTGAAGCAGAAGAATTGCTTGAGCCTAGGAGTTGGAGGTTATGGTGACCCATGATCAATCACACCACTGCACTCTAGCCTGGGTGACAGAGCAAGACCTTATATCCACAAAATAAATAAATTAACTAATCAATTAAATACATACCAGATTTTAAAGACTCAGAATTTAAAAAAAAGGGATAAAAGATATCTCAATAATTTTATATTAAGTACTTTTTTTTTTTTTAGACAGAGTCTCAAGCTATTGCCCTGGGTACAGTGCTGTGACATCACAGCTCACAGCAACCTCCAACTCTTGGGCTTAGGTGATTCTTGCCTCAGCCTCCCAAGTAGCTGGAACTACAGGCACCTGTCACAACACAAGGCTATTTTTTGTTGCAATTCTCATTGCTAATTTAGCTGGCCTGGGCTGAGTTTGAACCCACCACCCTTGGTATATGGGTCCGGCGCCCTACCCACTGAGCCACAGGCACCGCCCTAATCTGTTTTTTTAACAAGGAACGCTAGCTTGTACATAGCGAAGACTTAGTGAATATTGTTTAAATTCATTGTCAATTTTTGAAAGTTAAAAAAAAATACTCTGGGGCGGTGCCTGTGGCTCAGTCTGTAGGGCGCCGGCCCCATATACCTAGGGTGGCGGGTTCGAACCCGGCCCCGGCCCCGGCCCCGGCCAAACTGCAACCAAAAAAATAGCTGGGCGTTGTGGCGGGCACCTGTAGTCCCAGCTACTCGGGAGGCTGAGGCAAGAGAATCACTTAAGCCCAGGAGTTGGAGGTTGCTGTGAGCTGTGTGAGGCCACGGCACTCTACCGAGGGCCATAAAGTGAGACTCTGTCTCTACAAAAAAAAAAAAAAAAATACTCTGGGGCTTGGCACCTGTAGCAAGAGTGCCAGCCACATACACCAAGGTAGGAGGGTTCAAATCTGACCCAGGCCTGCCAAACCACAATGACAACTACAACCAAAAAATAGCCGGGCGTTGTGGTGGGCGCCTGTAAGTCCCAGCTACTTGGGAGGCTGAGGCAAGAGAATCATTTAAGCCCAAGAGTTTGAGGTCGCTGTGAGCTGTGACACCATGGCACTCTACCCAGGATGACATAGTGACACTCAGTCTCAAAAAAAAAAATGCTCTGCAATTTTCATCTGAAATGTGTGGCTGAATTCACTATGGAATTTCAATTTCATCTGAAATTCCATAGTGAAAATAGTGGGGAAAGAAGGGGGACACAGGATTTTTCCTCCTGGGCCCCCAGAAAGTCTAAATGTATGGAACACTTGGTGTGACCTCGGTGGACACTGTAAGCCATGACTGCTGATTCACACAAGTCCCTCTCTTCCCAAAACAAGAATTTTTACTTCAGGGTGGGGAGGGAGCATTAGGACAAGAGGATCTTTGTGGTTTCTCACTGCAGTTGTATAAAAAACCTGAGGTTATGGCTTAAATAAAACTGACATTAAAAGAACCTTTGTGGTAACTACGTATGTTTTACCATCTGTTGCTGTAGCTAAACTGATGCTGATGATTATAAATGTCGGTTTACGAGTGATGGAATAAAATGCGGCTTCCTGCTGGTGAACCTTTCTCCGTGTTGGCCTGGCCTTCTGTAGTGATGAGACCAACACCAGGGAAAACTATTAGAAGCACAGAAAACACAACACAGAGGAAAAGTGATTAGGCTACCAAGCACTTCTGGTATGAGGGATACAAAGTACTTCCCAATACCATATCTGTAATTTTATGGATTATTTTGTTTGGGGTGGCTTCTGGTTCAGCAATCTTCATATGGGTCTCAGAGCCTTCCCCCAACCCCCCACTCTTCCTAGGCATTCTCCCTTTTGTTATGAGAACTTTGAGGATGAACAAACATTTCTCTTTATAAAATGGTTAAGGACATTGCCAATTAGAAAATCTAATTTTAAGAATTTATATGTTATACCTGGAAAAGACTTTTTTTAAAAAAAATAGAGCCTCACTCTGTCACCCTGGGTAGAGTTAGTGGCATCATCATAGCTCACCTCAACCTCAAACTCTGGGCCTGACAGATCCTCCTGCCTCAGCCTCCCAAGAGGCTGGGACTCCAGGTGCCTGCCTCCCTGCTCGGCTGCTTTTTCTTTTCTGTTTTTGTAGAGACAGAGTCACTCTTGCTCAGGCTGGTTGCTTTCGCTTTCCAGTAGGATCTTCGGCTTCAGCCAAACCTGTCTCCTCCCTGGTCTTTGAAATGCCTACTGCTGCTCTGAATTTATCTCAACCTCTATCCTGCTGCAGACCAAGGATTCTCTACCCACGTCTATAGTCAAACACCCAGCGAAACGTTGGACTGCTACAGAGATTAAATGTAGAGAGAATTCTCATTCTAGCCCCTCTCATCGGGGAGTAGCAGGCTGCCCCTTGCCAGGTGCCTAGTTTTGGTTCACTGGTTCATGGTCAATGTGACAAAGTCACATTATTAGTGTTTCCTCAGAAGGGGCCGACAGTATCCGATACCTTGAACTATGATAGAAAGCTATGATGATGACGATACACCAAGAACCATACTTATTTATGTGCTTGTTTCCTTTTCATTTTATTTTTTTCTTTCTGCTTCCTTTCTTTCCATGGGTATTGTCCTCCTGCTTGTAAATGTCTACACTCAAAGACCTTTTTTTTAGATACAAATTATTTAATAATGGGTGCTATGATAAAAAAATGTGTTTGCATACTTTTTTTGAGACAGAGTCTCATTTTGTCACCCTCGGTAGAGTGCTGTGGCGTCATACAGCAACCTCAAACTCTTGGGCTCAAGCAATCCTCTTACCTCAGCTCTCGAATACCTGGGACTGTAGGTGTCCACCACAGCATCAGACTATTTTTTAGGGCTAGGGTCTCACTCTTGCTCAGGCAGGTCTTGAACTCTTGACCTCAGGCAATCCACTCTCCTTGACCTCCCAGAGTGCTGGGATTACAGGCTACGCCCTGTGGTTTTGTGTGTGTGTGTGTGTGTGTTTTTGGCCAGGGCTGGGTTTGAACCTGCCACCTCCGGCATATGGGGGTGGTGCCCTACCCCTTTGAGCCACAGGCGCCACCCTGCGCCCGTGTTTGTATTCGTGTTAAGGTCCAGTGGAGCAGATGCAGGAGGTGGTAGATAGGACGCCAAAAGGAGTCAGACCTGAGTTGTGCACACTGTGTGACTTTAGGCAAGTCAAGGGCCTTCTCTGAGTTTCAGTGTCTTTCATCTATACGTAAAATGGTAATGATGTTGACCTTATGGAGTATTTTATAAAAAACAAAACAAAACAATTGAACAGTATCTGCAACATAGTAGATCTTCAATAAATAGAAAGATGTGTGCAATGGGTTGGGTTGTTCTTGTTTAAATCATTGGTAGAAAGATGACTTTATTTTTACTAAAATACGACTAATTATTTTATTGATTACTGAATATTTATGGATCTGGAGTAAGGGAGAAACATCAAACTCAAATTGTATAACCTCAGCTATTACATCATTCCAAAGTTGGTTACATTTAACATAATCATTGATTGTATATGGCACCAAATACCCAAGGAAGAGGAACCAAAACTATCTCTTCATCATTTGGATTTTAGTGTTTCAGACAGCCAACATGGTAGTCTGGGGCAGTGTAGCTTATAATAATAGCATAATTGTGGGCTCAGCGCCTGTAGCATAGAGGTTACCGTGCCAGCCTCATACACTGAGGCTGGAGGGTTGGAACCCAGCCCGGGCCAGCTAAGCAACAATGACAACTGCAACAGAAAAATAGCCGGGTGTTGTGGTGGGCGCCTGTAGTCCCAACTACTTGGGAGGCTGAAACTAGAGAATCGCTTAAGCCCAAGAGTTTGAGGTTGCTGTGAGCTATGAGGCCACAGCTCTCTACCAAGGGTGGTGACACAGTAAGACTCTGTCTCAAAAAAAAAAAGGCATACATGTGTATAAACATTTGCAGTTTACAAAAGTGTCTTCGCAAACATCTTCATTAATCCTCACAGTCCTGGGCTTAAGCGATTCTCTAGTCTCAATATTGTTTTAGCTGGCCCAGACCGGGTTCAAACTGGCCAGCCTGGGCGTATGTGGCTGGCATCCAACTGACTGAGCTATGGGCGCCACCCACTAGGTGATATTTCTATTGTCCTTTCCCTAATTATCATTACCATCATCACCATCGTCATCATCATCACCTATCTCCAAGACAGAATGACAATAGCCTAAAATAGTGTAACAAAATTTCTCTAAAATGCTACTCCCAGACCATAATCATCAGTCTAAAGTCCTTAATAAGACTTCTAAATAAAACTAATTTTAATTTTTTTAAAATTTGGTTTGTTTCTTTATTTTTTATTTTTTATCAATACTTATGTGAATCCACTTAGAAAGGCAAACTCTTTAGCAACTCCTCAGCCAATCCCAATCAATTGTTCCTAATATGTTTCCCAGCAAATTTTAACTTTATATCACTTTAAAATAATATTGATCTTTAGAACAAGTTCATTGTCTCTCATCTTAGAGACATCTTTATTGTTAGAGGACAGTGATGTACGTTTTCTAGGTCTACGCAAGCACCAAATAAATAATAGGCTCCAAGAATGTTTTTAAATATATATAGTAATAGTGAACAGTGAATAGTGAACAGTGAACCCCAAACTGTAAGTCTCCATCCATGTACAGAATGGGAGCTGGGCTGCTCGGTTAGGACCTATTACACAAAATGACATGCGTGTGTGTTTTTGGATTTTGATAGAAGGGAAAAGGCGGCCCTGTACAGAAACAAGAGAGTAGGAAATGTTCAGGCCCCTGAGAATGGAGAGAGGAAGAGCTTGGAGAGCAGGCGGGATATATGATTCCCTGCCCACAGCAAGGGATAGGTTTGCACCACTGTGGGGAAGGAAATGTCAGGCCAAGATCCCAAAGAAGCAAGGTATTCGTTCAACTCAGAATGGTGGCTTCAAACTCTGGCCATAAGTAATGCCACCTGGGCCTGTGGTGAAGGCTGAATGAAACAGAAAGTTGGACAGAGGGGTGTTTCTCTCCCCGCAGCCATCTGCCCTCTCATTACCCCGCCATGTCGGCCTTGACTCAGAGCAGGACACTGGCAGTCACCAGAAAAGGTGGCGGTGTGCAAAGCAGAAAACGTGGGCAGTGCTGGAGGCCCGGGAGAGGCTAAAACACACACACTCAAATCGGATTTATTCCTGGGGGAGCTTGAGGGGAGACTGAAACTAAGAAAGAAGGTTGGGTTCTCACCATTCTTCTGACCTGGTTTGCACCAATAGGTTCCTGAGGTCTGGAACACATTTACATGTATTAATCAGATGAGTAAATAGTCACTTTAGAAAGTGCTGACCACGTGGCCTTGTGGGAAAGAAAAATTCTTTTTTTTTTTTTTTTTTTGAGACACAGTCTCACTATGTTGCCCTCGGTAGAGTGCGGTGGCGTCACAGCTCACAGCAACCTCAAACTCTTGAGCTTAAGTGATTGTCTTGCCTCAGCCTCCCAAGTAGCTGGGACTACAGGTGCCTACCACAAGACGCGGCTATTTTTTTGCTCTAGTTGTCATTGTTGTTTAGTAGGCCCAGGCCAGGTTCGAACCCGCCAGCCCTAGTGTATGTGGCCAGTTGAGCTGGCCATTGAACTACAGGCGCTAAGCCGGAAAGAAAATTCTTTCAGTCGTGGGGAAGGAGAAACTACCAGGGTTGCAAAACCTTCTCTTTGACTTGAGAGAGGAGAGAGAGAGATACTGCCAGAGAAAATCAGGAACTATGGAAAGCCTAGTTGGTGGTTCTCAAAGTGTGGTCCCAGGAGGAACAGCATCCACTTCACCTGATACCTTGGTAGAAATGCAAATCCTGGCTGCCATCCGGGGCCTATTGAATCAGTAACTGTGGTCCAGCCAAGAATACCGTGTGACTCTGATGCAGGTCTAAGTTTGAGAACCACTGGCCTAGTGGAATTTGGGGAAACTGAGATGGCCTATTTGGTAGAGGATGGCGTCTTAATACCGGCATCTTTCTAGACTCCATTTATGTAATGTCTCTCTACTTTCAGCCTTGTTCACTGGTAAGGGTGTCAACTGGCCTTGTACAGCAGAGTGTGAAGAGTCCAGGGCCATGCTCACTAGAGCAAGACTCCGCTCTAGGACATGCCCCTGTAAACCGTGCCCACTCAGGGTATGCTCCTCTAAACCACGCTCACTTAAGACGTGCCCTTTTGGGCCTCAGTGCCCACCAGAGATTTCCTGCAAAAGGGCCCTACACCTACTTCCGAGGCCTGGGCTCCTAAGGTTGACCATGAAAACTGATGCAGAGTTGATTATTGAGCCCCTGGCAGTGGATGGAGTCCGGCCTGGTCAGGGCCAGAGGAGGCTCTGCTTCAGAAGTCAGGCCCTGAGTGTTGTTACGAATAAATATACTGGTGTCTGAGACAAATCACTCACTAACCATTTTATTAAGGGGCAACCAAAGTGACCCAATTCAGATTAGCATCTGACCTGCTGAGAAGAAATTAGAACATTATTTCTTTGTCAAAGAAATCTCATGGTCGGGCGGCACCTGCGGCTCAAAGGAGTAGGGCCCCAGTCCCGTATGCTGGAGGTGGTGGGTTGAAGCCCAGCCCCAGCCAAAAACTGCAAAAAGAAATCTCATGGTCTGTGGGAGGAAAACAAGAAATTCTATGAAAATTGACCTTGATATTCTTTAAAAAGAACAATTAATATTTTTCTACGTGCCTATTTACATGCTGTAACTCGAATTGGTCATTTAATCACCATTCTAAGATACAATTCCTTAAGAAGGCTATAATACATAGAATTTCGAAATAAGGTCTGAAAATCTAGGTTTGGGTTAAATTAATGTCAGTTGAACTTGAATTTTTTTTGTTGCAGTTTGGCCGGGGCTGGGTTTGAACCTGCCACCCTTGGTATATGGGGCCAGCGCCCTGCCCACTGAGCCACAGGTACCACCCAGTTGAACTTGAATGTTAGAATAACTTCAGTTTCCAAATGAATAAACTTTTCTTCTAGTCAAGAGCTAAAAATATTTTTTTTCACAACATGATAGCTCTGAAAAATTTTAAATATATTTGTTAAAAACGTCTCCATTTCCAAGAAAATGAGAAAGAGCAAATAACTGAGCGAACCCTGGAGATTTTAAGATGTAGAAAATGGGGGAAATACATTCAAATCTAAGATTTGATATTTTTCTTCAGATTAATACCAAATAACACCTTTCCCTCTTTAGAAATTCATTTTTAAAATAGTTAAAAGTCTACATCTTACTGAATTAATATAATTGTATATATTTAATGAAATAAAAGAAAGTAGAAACACAATTATGTTAACCAGTACCAGAACACACACAATATCCTTCAAAGTGACTAGACACAGGGGCTTTACACACACATAATTTCCATTTAAGAACTAATGATTAGAGTTAAAAAGTGTCTCATTTTAAATGAGGAAATTCATTATGTTCAACTCCAGGGCAAGGGATTATTATTACATTGTAATTACGTTTTATATTGGCTCCATATTTCAGCCAGAGTTGCTGAAAAAGAAAAAAATTAATTATAGCAAGTAATTCTGTGAAGTGTACATCGCAAAAAGTAAAACTCCAGGGAGAATCCCTCTACAAGTATGTGCCTGCATATTGGCACACAGGGGTGGGCGCATAGAACATGCTGAAATGTATGTATGTCACAGAAATAGTTGCTTATTTCTAAGTCACCTCAAAGCTTTGAAGTTATTTTCATGAGATTTTTTTTTTTTTTTTTTTTTTTGGTAGAGACAGAGTCTCACTTTATGGCCCTCGGTAGAGTGCCGTGGCCTCACACAGCTCACAGCAACCTCCAACTCCTGGGCTTAAGCGATTCTCTTGCCTCAGCCTCCCGAGTAGCTGGGACTACAGGCGCCGGTCACAACACCCAGCTATTTTTTGGTTGCAGTTTGGCCGGGGCTGGGTTTGAACCCGTCACCCTCGGTATATGGGGCCGGCGCCTTACCGACTGAGCCACAGGCACCGCCCTCATGAGATTTTATAAGATTTACTCAATAGTTTTGAGAAACACAGAGAGTACTGTTGGCATTAAAACATAATAATGTCATTTGTACATTTCAAAGATAGCCTTTTAAAAAATCTGGGGTTTGGGCGGCACCTGTGGCTCAGCGGGTTGGGCGCCGGCCCCATATGCTGAGGGTGGTGGGTTCAAACCCAGTCCCGGCCAAACTGCAACAAAAAAATAGCCGGGCGTTGTGGCGGGTGCCTGTAGTCCCAGCTGCTTGGGAGGCTGAGGCAAGAGAATCACCTAAGCCCAGGAGTTGGAGGTTGCTGTGAGCTGTGTGATGCCACGGCACTCTACCAAGGGTGATAAAGTGAGACTCTGTCTCTACAAAAAAAAAAAAAAAAAAAATCTGGGGTTTGTGTTGTTTTTGTTTTTTGGATTTATTTAATTTAATTAATTAATTAATTTATTTATTTTGAGACAGTCTCGCTATGTCACCCAGTCTTCAGTGCCATGGCCTTAGTCTAGCTCACGGCTACTTCAGACCGCTGAGATCAAGCGATCCTTCTGTCTCAGTCTCTCGAGTAGCTGGGACTACAGGCACTTGCCACAATATCCCACTAAGTTTTCTATTTTTAGTAGAGACGGGGTCTCCCATTTGCTCAGGCTGGTCTCAGAACTCCTGAGCTCGAAGGTTTTTCTCACCTTTGCCTCCCAGAGTGCTAGGATTATAGGCATGAGCCGGAGCACCCAGCCAAAAATCTGGTTCTTGATTCCATAGTTATTTAGCATAGAACTTGGTTTTCTGGCACAATCCCTTTGAAAAAATCAGTGAAAATTGTACATTGTTAAAGTAATTTGTCTTGCATGACAAGGTGAACTAAGAAAGAAGATTTAAGAATATAATTTAAAAAAAAAAGTGATTTTCACGGCACCCGATGCTCAATCACCAAGGCACTGGCCACGTACACCTGGGGTGGACGTTTCAAACCCGGCCCAGGACTTCTAAGCAACAGTGACAACTGCAACCAAAAAAATAGCAGGGCACCTATAGTCCCAGCTACTTAGGAGGCTAAGACAAGAGAGTCGCTTAAGCCCAAGAGTTAGAGGTTGCTGTGAGCTGTGACACCAGGGCACTCTACCGAGGGCGACATAGTGAGACTCTGTCTCAAATAATAATAATAAAATAATAAAAATAATAAAGTGATTTAGCTGAGAGTTGCTGCCCAGTTTGGTGAGAAAACCATTAGCTGAAAGTTTATCAGCTTGTTAACCTTCCTGACATTCTAATCTCTCACAGAATGGCTGGACAAGTTCAGGGAAACATTACCTTTCCTTCCCCTTAGCTAGACCCATGTGAGTGGCAGCTTTTCTCAGTAGACGGCTATGTATGTAGGAACTCCAGGCTGAACCCACTGGTCCACAGATTGTATTTTTTCCATTATGTTTTTGCATTATATTTGTTTATAGGAGCCACTTGATGTTCCGGGAAGATGGGTTATAAGAGCAAATCAAATCTTAAAGAGCTAGAAGGAAGGGACTCATTTAATGCTGAGAACCAAAAATGGATTATTTTGGCATTTCACTTCAGAGAGCAAAACATTTGTCAGACTTCTTAGATGTTCCTTCTGTAGGGCAGCTGCCTTCTTTAAAAGAAGGCCTCGGGAGGTGCCTGTGGCTCAAAGGAGTAGGGCGCCGGCCCCATATGCCAGAGGTGGCAGGTTCAAACCTAGCCCGGCCAAAAACTGCAAAAAAATAAAATGAAATAAAAGAAGGCCTCATTACCTGGGCGTGGAGACTCCACCTGTAACCCCAGCACTGGGGAGTGTGAGGCGGGGGTACATTGCCTGATCTCACAGGTTCGAGACCAACCTAAGTCACAGCGAGACCCCGTCACTAAAAATAGCTGGGTGTTATGGTGGGTGCCTGTAGTCTCAGCTACTCAGGAGGCGGAAGCAAGAGAATCTCTTAAGCCCAAGAGTTTGAGGTTGCTGTGAGCTATGATGCCATGGCACTCTACCCAGGGTGACAAGGTGAGACTCTGTCTCAAAAAAAAAAAAAAGGCCTCATTGAACATTTAGTATATGGGAAGCCTAGATGTGCCTTCCTGTCATTTGCTTTCATTGGTTCATCTTTCACAATACTTACTCAAATATTCATAAACTGTTGTCACGGCCTTTGTGAGGTTTTGTTACCATCTTCCTTGTTTGGACTCTGTATCAGGGAGCATTTGCCAGATAAACAGGCTGTTAGAAGATATAGGTGGGCTCAGAGCTCTTAGCACAGTGGTCAGAGCTAAGAGCTCTGAGCCCACATATATCTTATATCTTAGCACAGTGGTCACTCTTAGTGCCAGCCACATACACCAAGGCTGGTGGGTTCGGACCCAGCCCAGGCCAGCTAAAACAACAATGACAACTGCAACAAAAAAAAAAAAAAAGAAAGAAAGAAAGAAAAATAAAAGGAAGAAGATATATGTGAAGATATTTATTTCCATAAATTGGGTTATATAATTGTGGGGAGGGCACATCTGAAATCTGAAAGGCAGACCAGAAGTCTGATGCTGCAGTATTGAGGCAGAATTTCTTCTTCCTCAGGAAAACCTCAGCTCTGCCCTCAAGGCCATTCAATTATTTAGATGAGGCCCTCCCACCCTCGACCTTATCAAAGATAAAGTCTTTCAAAGTCAACTGATCATAGATATTAACCATATCTACAAAATACCTTCACATAGACCCAATTTAATTACTGGGTACGGTTTCCTAGCACAGCTGACACATAAACTAACCATTGCAATCTCCTTTGTTATTCTATCTACTCTGTGGATGTTTCCTAGTTTATCAAAATTCCTCTTAAAATCTGAAGAATAAGTTCAGAACCAGTTCTCCCCATTCAGTTTAACAGGCCAGGAGGACAGAGGTCAGTGTATCACCTTTCTTTTTCTGGCCTCAATGCTTCTACTGATAGAACCTAACTCAAAGTAGTTCAGGAGATGGATTAGACATGTCCTACAAGGTTGAATGAACTAAAATCTCTGAGACTTTCCCACTTGAACTACTTTTGAGCCAGTCTTTCTCATTCCACAAGTAAGGGGCAAAGAATTAATGAGTTGATCTGTCATGGCTCAGATGTGAACAACCTTAAGTACATAGTTTATGAGCACATGAGCAACTATCCAAGTACAAGTTACAGATGCACTTAGAGCCCATCGTCATGAAGATCAGAACTCAACCTCCTACTTGCCATGTGCCTGCAGCTTTCTCTAGAGCAGCTCTATGACTACGAATTTCCAATATCTTGAATATGAAATGATAGCCAATTTCATTTTTAAAAGCTGACTGTGAATAATTAGAAAGTTAACTATCCCTTGAATGTGTCTCTTCATTTGACGTACGAGTCTTGCAGAGGGCCTGCACGCCTTCTGGTTACTGCCATTTACTCATCTGGACCATCTAATCCTTATTACTTGTTTCACAGATATGCTCATTACCCCTTACTGGGTGAGGAAACAGACTTAGAGGTTGAAATTAGATCTTTTAACAGTACTAAGATACTGAGATAAACTCCTAAATGTATTGAAACTGAACTATGAATGGGCAGGTGGATGAGAAAGTTGGAACACAGCCTTAAAAATGTGATCATGACCTAGATTCAAGGAAGCTGCAACAGAAAATGAGTGTGTGAAATTCCCAAAGACTGGATCTGTCACTTCTTTCAGAACCTATGGGGTGACAGGTACACACTTAGCAATGAACACAGCAAGTATTTGTTGAACTTGATGCACTCACTCCCTCTCCTTAGGGTTATAAGCAACAGAAAGATGTCCAAAGTGAAATCTTGATTCATAAAGCATTTACAGTCTAGTTAGGGACTCAGATTAAGAACCTAAATCATCGGCAGGACGCCATGGCTCACACCTATAATCCTAGCACTCTGGGAGACTGAGGCAGGAGGATTGCTTGAGCTGAGGAGCTCAGGACCAGCCTGAGCAAACTGAGATCCTATTTCCACTAAAAAAAAAAAAAAAAGAGGGCGGCACCTGTGGCTCAGTGAGTAGGGCGCCGGCCCCATATACCGAGGGTGGTGGGTTCAAGCCCAGCCCCGGCCAAACTGCAACAAAAAAATAGCCGGGCATTGTGGCGGGCTCCTGTAGTCCCAGCTGCTCAGGAGGCTGAGGCAGGAGAATCGCAGTAAGCCCAAGAGTTGGAGGTTGCTGTGAGCTGTGTGACATCATGGCACTCTACCAGGAGCGGTACAGTGAGACTCTGTCTCTACCAAAAAAAAAAAAAAAAAAGAAAAGAAAAGAAAAATTCGCTGGGTGTGTGGCAGGTGCCTGTAGTCCCAGCTACTTGGGAGACTGAGGCAGGACGATTACTTGAGCCCAGGAGTTTGAGGTTGCTGTGAGCTAGACTCAGGCTATGGTACTCTAGCCTGGCTGACATAATAAGATTCTGGGAAAAAAAAAAACATCTGAATTGTCACCACAAGGCCTCTATCCACTTATTTACTCATCTATTTATTTAACAAATATATGGAATTTCTATGTGCCCCTATGAAAAAGATATAGGTAATAAAATGGTAATAGGAAATATATCCTACGGGAAGATACACCCTTCTACAGAGAAAGGCCACTTGGAAGATTGAATGGGACAAGAAAATAACTCTGAACTCAAGAGAAGAAAATGATGAAAGGACAAGGAGGCCAAGCTCTCCTACCCCCAGTCATGGAAGTGTGGTCCTGTAAACACTGTCTCACTGGTCCTCTGTGTCTCCAGAGGACAATGATCAGACAGGCAATAACTGTAGCCAGACCGATTATTTTCAACATGATAGGTGAAAATGTTAAATCCTGATATAATCAGCAGGTGTTAATCCCTGCTACAAGTGGGTAGGCAGGTGAGAAGCACCAGATGAAATTATAAGTGAACCCTTGGCTAGCGCCCAGGTCAAATAAATGTCAAAGTCAAACAAATGCTCTGGCAATCACTGGTCCAAGGACATGTTCGGAATGTTACTTTAGAAAAGGGAATGAGCACCAGTGGAGGCAAAGAAATTAGTTTTACTGACTGAAACCTCGAGTGAATTCTCTGGGTATAAACAATATTTTACATATGTGCTATGAGTTGTTTTGTCTGATCCCTTCTAGCATGACATTATGGCAAAAATATTCTTCCGTAGTTCTTATAATCCCAGGAAGGGAACTACCTCTCGGGAGTCATCCATGAAAGTAATTACTGGCTAGAATCATCAAAACTGCATGAACCATGGTGCTCTGCAGTGTGATAGGGTCATGTGAGACCTGGAAAGGAAAATGGCGTTCGAAGGTTCCTCCTGAAGTTGTAATAACTATTTGTGAAGATGTTTTGAGAGCTGTATTTCCAAGTTTGGGTGAGATTAGGCATAGTAAAACTGAGATAAGGCAAGAACATATGAGGAACTGAAGGTTCAAAGGTCAAAACGTGTAACATTTGTTAGGAATAAAACAAGTCATCTGTTTGGGTTGGTGTAAGGTTCAAAGGGAGGGGAGTAGAGGGAAATAGGACTGTAGACAGTGCTAGCACCAGAGCATGGAGAGAAGTCAGGTAAAACGTCCAACATTGAGGGCAATTAGCGAGGAAGTAATAGGATCAAAACGCTATCTTGGGAAGATGGATTAGAAGGGTGCAAAGGAGGGGAGGGAACTGAGTCAGAAGGCTGCAAGGATGACAGTGGGTACCTGTCAGCCCATGGGGTATTTAGTCATCACTCAACCCATGACACATAGGTTCCCAAAGAATGTTCCTTTGAGATTGAGAAGAGATAATGCACTACCAAGCCAGCTGTCTCCTATCATAATCTTTCTTTATTTCTTTTTTTTTTGTTTTGTTTTTTTAGAGATAGAGTTCACTTTGTCACCCTGGGTAGAGTGCTGTGCTGTCACAGCTCACAGCAACTTCCAGCTACAGGCACCCGCCACATCGCCCAGCTAATTTTTGGTTGCAGTTGTCATTGTTGTTTGGTAGGTCCGGGCGGGATTCAAACCCACCAGCTCTGGTGTATGTGGCTGGCACCTTAGCCACTTGAGCTACAGGTGTCGAACCCTAAACACCATTCTTATCCTTGTGGTTATACATCCAAAGTACTGTCCTTGACAGGCCTCCAAAATCATAATGTTTGAGATGGTTAGTAGAGGTGGAGGTGAGAATAGGGATGCTTTTACCATTAAAAAAGTCAAATGGGGTGGCGCCTGTGGCTCAAGGAGTAGGGCACTGGTCCCATATGCTGGAGGTGGTGGGTTCAAACCTAGCCCCGGCCAAAAAAAAAAAAAAAAAAAACAAAACTCTTAAAAAAAGTCAAATGGTGCCATGATGACAAAAATAGTGAATGTACCAACATTCAACTTTTTATGCAAAGCTAAGCAAATGTTTATATGTATAATTTTTTTTTACCAGATTGCAGTGTAGTGCTTCCTAGACACTTGCTAATTTCAAATTTGTATGTATACCCAATACCTGACTCATTCTGAGGATTGATTTTATAGTAAAATATGGCCACAAGCATAATGATCAGAAGTTTCTGTAAATCACCTTTCCATGTAAAATTCCACATATGGCCAGGTACAGTGGCTCATGCCTATGATTGTAGCACTCTGAGAGGCCCAGGCAGATAGTTTGCCTGAGCTCAGGAATTTGAGACCAGCCTGAGCAAAGTGAGACCCCATCTCTACTAAAAAAAGACAAATTAGCTGGGTATTTCCGTGGGGCCTATAGTCCCAGCAGGCAAGAGGATCACGTGAGCCCAGGAGTTTAAGGTTGCTGTGAACTATAACACCATAGCACCATACCCAGGGTAACTGAGTGAGAATCTGTCTGAAAAAAAAATTTTTTTTTTTTTTTTGGCCAGCACGGGGCTCATGCCTGTAATCCCAGCACTCTGGGAGGCCAGGGCGGGTGGATTGCCTGAGCTCACGAGTTTGAGACCAGCCTGAGCAAGAGTCAGCCTGAGCCATCTCTACTAAAAATGAAAAACTGAGGGAAGAGGATCTCTTGAGCCCAAGAGTTTGAGGTTGCTGTGAGCTATGACACCATGGTACTCTACCAAGGGCAACAAAGAGAGACTCTGCCCCACCCCCAAAGAAGAATTACATATGTGAAGTCTTTCCACAAAGCGGAAAGCTTTGCCATTGGCTCTCAGGGTTTAATAAAGGCCGTATTAATGTAATGCATTAAATACATATTATGGGTTATATGTCCCATTGTCTTCCTTTCTTTCTCTCTCTCTCTGACAAGACAATTCCTTGATAGCTACTAGAAGAACATGCCATATCTGGAGGGGGTAGGATTACCAAAAATAATGTTGCCAGGATCTTTTTGGGTTCTGAACCTTTGGCGTTATAATTATTTTGATTATTTAAATGCCGCTGTCCTGAACACTATCTTTTTCCCCTTCACCATTTACACAGATGCGTGTTAATAGTCATTTCCCTCTGTCTTAGTTGTCCTGAGGTCACGGTGAGTTTTCTAATTTCAGCAATTTCCATAGCCTCGCTCAGCGCCTGCAAATTCATTCTCCATCCATTGTCCTATCTTCCACATGCTTAAAACCTCACACAATTCTTGGATGTAGCAGGTGCTTAGTAAATATCTGTTTATTAGCTTTAACTCTCTTCTTGTTTTCAGGGAACAATTAAATCTTATCATTTTCTTCATTTTTAAAAATGAAGTGAGAAAAAATAGAGTACAGAAATAGAAACGATTACCGATACAGCACGAGCATAATTTAGAGGAAAGCTGTTTTTGTCTAAAACTGAAACCAAGTGTGCCGTGCAGCTTCCTTCATAAGAGGATTCAACAAATGAACAAAAACATCAGAGAGTGGTAATAAGACCCCAGTTTGGATGTTAATCATCTTCCCTGTCATTTACCACTTTCTATTTAATTAAGTAATGTACAGAGTTTGAATAATGAGACTTTCATTCAGTCTTTATCTTTGCATTTTTAAATGGATTTTTTAACAACTGCCCTTACGTCCATAAGATTATTTTAAAAGACTTGTGGATTTTTTTTTTTTCAATTTATCTAATGGAGGAAATACAAAGTTGTGGGAGAATGTGATTGGAATACTAAGCAGGGGAAATAAGCTGGGAAAAGCAAATATTATTTGACACTTTGTTCATTTAACAAACCTGTGCTGAGTAGTGGACACTACAGAAGTAGAGATATGAATTGTATTTGAGCCAGGTAAGGCTCAGGCCTGTGATCCCAACATTTTGGGAGGCTGAGGTGGGAGGATCGCTGGAGCTTAGGAGTTCAAGACCAGCCTGGGCAACAGGCATGGTGGTGTGTGTGCTTACAGGCCCAGCTACAGGGAGACTGGGTCAAGGAGGATTGGGTGAGTCTGACTTTGAGGCTGTAATGAGCTGTGATCACATCACTACACTCCAGCCTGGGTGACAGAGCTAGACCTTATGTCTTTAAAAAAGTTTTAGGGCGGCGCCTGTGGCTCAGTTGGTAGGGCGCCGGACCCATATACTGAGGGTGGCGGGTTCAAACCCGGCCCCGGCCAAACTGCAACCAAAAAATAGCCGGGCGTTGTGGCAGGCGCCTGTAGTCCCAGCTACTCAGGAGGCTGAGGCAAGAGACTCGCTTAAGCCCAAGAGTTGGAGGTTGCTGTGAGCTGTGTGAGGCCACGGCACTCTACCGAGGGTGGTACAGTGAGACTCTGTCTCTACAAAATAAAAAAAAAGTTTTAAATGGGACGGCGCCTGTGGCTCCGTCGTAAGGCGCTGGCCCCATAACCGAGGGTGGCGGGTTCAAACTGTACCCGAGGGTGGCGGGTACAGTGAGACTCTGTCTCTACAAAAAAAAAAAAAAAAAAAGTTTTAAATGCATGAATGTTTTCTACTACTAAATATTTTAGTCCCACTAGATTATATTAGTAGGACTCCAGTGAATAAATAGCCTTAAATCCATGACATAGCTAAAAGCTTCTGCAAGGATGTTCCAAGAACTTCATTTTACAGATAAGGACACTGAAGTTTAAAAGAATTAAGTGTCTTGTTCAAGGTAGTTACAAAGCTAGATTTCAATTCTCTTAATCCAGTTCATTATTTAAGTTTGTAGAAAATCATTTTTTATATCTTAGATATTCTTTTTTGTCCAATCAATTATGAGAAAATCCAAATCACTAGTGAACCCACTGCCCAACTTCAGAATAATATAACATTATTAATACTTGCTGTGTTGTGTTCCTCATTTGATCCTACATTTACCCATACAAATTTATGTAATTCATAACAGACCCAGGTTATCATAGAATCTAACAGCCGGTAGATTTGGGGGAGTGGAGAGAATGAACAAAGTGAGGAGTATTGAGGGGTGATACTGCGGAGACCCAGGTGAAGGTGCAAGGGTGGCATTTCCACTGTCTCACTGCCAGGGATAGCCTCTCTCACTGCCCATTCTGGGGGCTGCCTAGTGACCTCCAGCACACTCTGTGACCTCTGGACAGTGCTGATTTCTCTGGCCCTGGGCATAATCCTATCAGATCACTCTAATTTAGAATTCTTCAAATCCTCCTGCCTGGGAGTTAAGAGTAACATTTCAGTATCTAAGCACATCTTGGATATCTGACCCCATTACCTCTTTGGCTTTGTCTTGCCCCACACACACCCGTGAGGTTGGCCCTTAAACATGTTGCCCTCTCTACCCAAAACACTGAGAGCGTCCCCCAACCTCACCACACCTGTCATGAGCCTGAACTCAGCTCCTGTTAGCTCTGATGCTGAATCCCTCGCTGATCCCTCTCATAAGCCTCTGAGTTCCTTTTCTTTATTTTCTTCCCTTCCCTTCTTTCTTTCCTTTTAGAGTGGGGCGGGACAGCTCTTACTTTCTTGCCGAGCTTGAGTGCAGTAGTACAATCACTGCACCCCCACACTCCCGAGGTCAATCATTCTTCCTGCCCCAGCCTGGCCGTACAGGCACACACCACCACACCTGGATAATTTAAACTTTTTTTTTTTTTTAGAGACAGAGTCTTCCTATGTTGCCCAGGATAGTCTCAAACTCCTGGCCTCAAGAGACCCTCCTGCCTAAGCCTCTCAAAGTGCTGAGTTTGTAGGTGTGAGCCACCACACCCAGCCAAGAAGAAACACTCTCTGAGGGCGGCGCCTGTGGCTCAGTAGGTAAGGCGCCGGCCCCATAACCGAGGGTGGCGGGTTCAAACCCAGCCCCGGCCAAACTGCAACCAAAAAATAGCCGGGCGTTGTGGCGGGCGCCTGTAGTCCCAGCTGCTCGGGAGGCTGAGGCAAGAGAATCGCTTAAGCCCAGGAGTTGGAGGTTGCTGTGAGCTGTGTGACGCCACAGCACTCTACCGAGGGCCATAAAGTGAGACTCTGTCTCTACAAAAAAAAGAGACACCCTCTGGGTTCTTAAAGACAGTATTGCCTCTTTTTTTTTTGAGACAGAGTCTCACTGTGTTGCCCTTGGTAGAGTGCCGTGGCTCACGCAGGTCAGTTCCTCATGTTGTGGTGAACCCCAACCATAAAATTGTTTTTGTTGCTACTTCATAACTAATTTTGCTACTGTTATGAATCGTGATATAAATATCTGATATGCAGGATGTATTTAGGCGACCCCTGTGAAAGAGTCGTTCGACTCACAAAGGGGTCACGACCCACAGGTTGAGAACTGCTGGCTCACAGCAACCTCAAATCCTTGGGCTTAAGCGATTCTCTTGCCTCAGCCTCCCGAGTAGCTGGGATTACAGGAGCCCACCACAATGCCCGACTATTTTTTGTTGCAGTTGTCATTGTTGGTTAGCTGGCCCAGGCTGTGTTCCGATTCGCCAGCCTTGGTGTATATGGCCGGCACCCTAACCAATGAGCTATGGGCGCCGAGCCTCAGTGCCATCATTCTTGTTTGGCCCTTGTCATTTATGTTCTAATCCATTCCTGACTCATCTAACTGCCTCTGTTCTTGACCGATGAAGGGGAGTCTCAGGGAAACTTGCACTTTTCCCCTAGGTTGGTTCCCTGAAAAGGTCAACTCACAGTTATGATAGATTAATAAGAGAAAGATCTATTTCCAAATACCATGCACATGGGGGGAACCACAAGAATGATTTCCCAAAGTTTCAGTGATGGTCAGTGGCTTTTAAAGATGCCTTTTGGCAGGGAGGGGGGAAAGAAACTGGAAAGTACACGTGCAGCAAGTGGTGGCTAAGGGTGGGGATGGGTAGATGGAGAGAAAGTGGTTGATAGGTAAATTAACCTGCAGACAGGTTTTGTGCTTCAAATGACCTTAGGGCCAGGTCTATTAGCATGTGATAAGGAGTCTAGCGGCCCTTTAAGATTTTAGGTAGATAGAGGGAACTCTTCCATGGGAGTTTCCTGATAATGAATAGCCTTTAAATTCAAAATAATCTTTTTTTTTTGAGACAGAGCCTCAAGCTGTCACCTTGGGTAGAGTGCTGTTGCATCATAGCTCACAGCAACCTCCAACTCCTGGGCTCAAGTGATTCTCCTGCCTCCACCTCCCAAGTAGCTGGGACTACAGGCACCCGCCACAAAGCGCGGCTATTTTTTGGTTGCAGCCGTTGTTGTTTGGCAGACCTGGCTGGATTCGAACCCACCAACTCAGGTGTATGTGTCTGGTGCCTTAGCCGCAAAATAATCTTTATACCAAGGAATCATATTTTGGGGTGAAATTTTCTTAGCTCCTTCACTAACTCAAACATACATGTATGCTGCATGAAGATGTATCTGGCCATCCCATTCTCCTGCCTAAAACACATAGATGCCCCCCCTTTGCCCCAAGACCCAAACTTACTTATCCAGCTTTAGTTCTTGCCTCTCCTTTCTGCAGCTTAATTTCTGCAGATTCTTGCCTTTATATTTTGGCTTCTGCCATCTGCTCTCCTAGAAATGCCTTCCCCATTTTTTCCTCATGTCATCCCCTTTAACTCAATCTTCAAGATACACTGTAACTATCAGTGCTGCCAGGAAGCCTTCCCTGGTTTCTTTCAACCAGGCCAAATGTTGGCACTTTGCATAAAAGTATTAGAGCAAATATTTACCAAGTGTTCACCCAGTCAAGCACTGGGCTCGCTTGCATCCTCTCATTTAGTTCTCATAAAATCTGGGTGAGGTAGGTATAATTATTATCTCCATCTTCCAAGGGAAGAAACTGAGCTCTGAGGAGGCTCAGTCCATCGCCCACGTGGTGGTTCTGGACTTTCCAGTCAGGCAATGTTGTCCTAGAACTCATGCTTAACTATTTGCCCATTTTACACTTCTGATGCAATAATAAACCACGGGCTCATGTGTCAGTTCCCTCTGAAATGCAAGTATTCTCACTCAAAGTTCAGCATAATATTTCTATGTGTCCCTACCACACAGTGGCAGGCATATAGTTATTGAACCATTGTTGAAGCCTTTCAATCCTGCAAATGAGGTCAGCACAGAGAGATGTCCATTGGATTTGGCAATGAGGTCTATCAATTGGTATGTTGGTGAAAACTCATTTTATGGAACGAGATTCTGTTTGTCGTATTCTCCACTGTAGTCCTACCAAATACAAAGCAATCCATAAATATTATTTAGTTGAATACATTGCAATGAGTTGAGGGAAAAATGTGAGGCGAGAAAATGGAAATTATTTTCTCAGGAAGCTTGGCTAAGGAGGAAGAGTTGGGTGGTGGTGAAAAGGAGCTGCCGGAACAAGGAAGAGTTTGTGGGTGTAAAGGAGATGTTATGTTGTTAGTTAATTCACTGGCTTGTGGAGATATTGCAAGAACAACGTGTCTAATATGCTAAGAGACAGTATGCCAGAGAGAAGGAGGGCAGGAAGAGGTAAAAAGATGAGAAAGGGGGATTTCTTGGAGGAGACGGGGAAGAAGTTTCTAAAAACTCAGAGGATTAGTTATGGACAGGAGGGCATAGTCTTTCCCCAGCGATTAGTCCAGGATTTCTATTTTCCCTGAGTCCTACTTTCCATTTCAAAAAGTGGATAACACACACAATGTTCCTTAGTAATAGTTCCTGAACTAATTGTCTTCCACTTCCTCTTTTTCTTTCTGATTTTCAAAACCCAGAAGAGACTAATTCAAAGAAAAAGGATCAGTCCCACAATTTAAGGGGATGAAAAATACTATACCTCCATTTCCAAAGAAAGGCTTTTATTGGTGAATTCCACCTGAGCTTTAGCCACCAAACTCTTGCAGTGGGGTGGAATGGGGCTGGTGCCTCAAAAGGCAGCGGGAGGGGGCAGCGCCCTTAGCTCAGTCAGCAGGGCGCTGGCCACATACATCAAGGATGGTGGGTTCGAACATGACCCCAGCCAGCTAAACCACAATGACAACTGCAACAAAAAATAGCCAGGGCACTGTGGTGGGCCCTTGGGAGACCCAGCTACTTGGGAGGCTGAGGCAAGAGAATTGCTTAAGCCCAAGAGTTTAAGGTTGCTGTGAGCTGTGATGCACAACAGCACTCTATCCAGGGCGATAGCTTGAGATACGCCTCAAAAAAAAAAAAAAAAAAAAGGCAGCAGGAGGGGCTCAGCATCCATAGCTCAGTGGTTAGGGAGCCAGCCACATACACTGGGGCTGGTGAGTTCTAACCTGGCCCAAGCCTGCTAACAACAATGACACAAAAACAAAAAAAATAGTCGGGCATTGTGGAGACTGCCTATACTCCCAGCTACTTGGGAGGCTGAGGCAATAGAATCACTTAAGCCCAAGAGTTTGAGGTTGCCGTAAGCTGTGATGCCACAGCACTCTACTGTCTTCTGGGAACAGCAACGCAGAAGGGAAGAGAGAGGTGAGTCCCCTCTCCTTCCCCATCCCTCAGGCTAGCCTGAGAAACCCAAGTTTAGACCCTGAGGATCTACACCAAGATGCAAGTACACTGGTCACGGGTCAAAGCTGAGAGAAAAGGACTGGGAAATTTCTAAGGGCAATAGCAGGGAAGGCTGGGGAATTCCAAGAGCCATTTACTCTTCTCATGGTGCTCACTCAGGGTAGTTACTGCACTGTAAGGGAAATTGTTAATGGAGGGTATGTGGTGTCTTTATAGAGAATGTTAGCAAAGTGTGTTGAGGTCCATAAATAAATAAATATGTTACTTTCAAAAGTAATCAAGTAATTCTTTTTCATTTATTTATTTATTTTTTGTAGAGACAGAGTTTCACTTTATGGCCCTCGTTAGAGTGCTATGGTATCACACAGCTCACAGCAACCTCCAACTCCTGGGCTTAAGCGATTCTCTTGCCTCAGCCTCCCGTGTAGCTAGGACTACAGGCGCCTGCCACAACACCCGGTTATTTTTGTTGTTGTTGTTGTTGTTGTTGTTGCAGTTCAGCGGGGCTGTGTTTGAACCCGCCACCCTCGGTATATGGGGCCGGCGCCTTACCGACTTAGCCACAGGTGCCGCCCGTAATTCTTGTTTTTATTGCCTATACTATTTATAAGACCATATACTAGCCTCGGGGGGGGGGGGGGACTTATCTAAAACAAAAACAACAAAAAAGATAAAAAGAAAAAAAAAAGCCGCGTGGCACCTGTGGCTCAGTGGGTAGGGTGCCGGCCCCATATACTGAGGGTGGCACTTTCAAACACGGCCCCGGCCAAACTGCAAAAAAAATAGCCAGACGTTGTGGCTGGTGCCTGTAGTCCCAGCTACAAGGCTGAGGCAAGAGAGTCGCCTAAGACCAGGAGTTGCAGGTTGCTATGAGCTGTGTGATTCCACAGCACTCTACTGAGGGCAATGAAGTGAAACTGTCTCTACAAAAAAAAAAAAAAGAAGAAGAAGAAGAAGAAAAAAGCCTAGGAAGCTGTCCTCATCTGTACAGACCAGTTGAGAAAATGACATGTTATAATAAGATCAGTTAGCCTAAAATTTCCATGGTTTTATGCTGAAGGGGAGTCTCAGGGAAACTTGCCCCTTTCCCCTAGGTTGGTTCGCTGAAAAGATCAACTCACAGTTATGATAGATTAATAACAGAAAGGTTTATTTCCAAATACCATGCGCACGGGGGGAAACACAAGAATGATTTCTCAAAGTTTCAGTGATAGTCAGTGGCTTTTAAAGATGCCTTTTAGAAGGGAGCGGGGAGAGAAACTGGAAAGCCTACGTGCAACCAGTGGTTACTAAGGGAGGATGGGTAGATGGAGGGAAACAGATTGATAGGTAAATTAACCTGAGAGACAGGTTTTGTGCTTCAGATCACCTCAGGGCCAGGTCTATTAGCATGTGATAAGGAGTTCACAAGCCCCTTTTCTGATTTTAAATCAGGTTCCTCAGGCTTTATACAGGAGAGGCCGGTGCTTTCTTTTTTTTTGTGGTTTTTGGCCGGGGCTGGGTTTGAACCTGCCACCTCCGGCATATGGGACCGGCGCCCTACTCCTTGAGCCACAGGCGCCTCCGAGGCCCGTGCTTTCTAATCAAAAATGGCCTTCTCACTGGAAATATTCTTTATACCAAGGAATCATATTTTGGGGTGAAATTTCCTTAGCTCCTTCAATGCCAGCAATAAAACACTACAGACGTTCAGAGAAAAGAAAGTTATGTGATGGCCATGTGAAGTAGCTGGGGTGAAGAAAGCAGATGACTGTCACTGCCTATTACAGCACAGCCCCGGCCCGCAGTGTGATAAGGACGTGCTTGCAGGGGCCATCTCCTGAACGGCATGCATGTCTAACTAGCCAGCTAACAGGCCTTCTAGAAAGGTCGAAGGTATAAAATCAATAGAATTATCCAAGTAATTTCACTAAAAAACTGGGTTGTTTATATCACAATGGAAAGTTACTGTAGTGTTAGACAAACAAAGCAAGTTTTCTGTAAGAAAAAGATGCCTCTTTGGAAGCTGTAGACATTGCATCCAACATCAGGTTTCCTTGGCTTTTTAAGAGAAAGACATGGCTTGGTGCCTGTAGCACAGTGGTTATGGTGCCAGCCACATACACCAAGGATGGCGGGTTTGAACCCGGCCTGGGCCAGCTAAGCACCAGTGACAACTACAATAAAAAATGGCCAGTTGGGCCGTGCCTGTGGCTCAAGGAGTAGGGCACTGGCCCCATATACCCAGCTACTTGGGAGGCTGAGGTAAGAGAATTGCTTAAGCCCAAGAGTTTGAGGTTGCTGTGAGCTGTGATGCCACGGCACTCTACCCAGAGCAATAGCTTGAGACTCTGTCTCAAAAAAGAAAAAAGGGAGAGAGAGAGAGACAGCTGGTCACCCACAAAAGAAAGAGATGATGAGAGAAGTACCCGGATGCTCTGTAACTCGTCTGCTTCACCTGATATCATTATCAGCTAAACTATTTAAAACTAAGAGCAAGATCTGTTTGCTCTTAGATAATAGGAAAAAGCCACAAGTGGAAAATCCCTAGAAGCTAGCCAATCTCTTTAATCACCTTTGGCAATTTTCTAGTCTGAGGGATTATTGCTTCTGGATAGCTTTTTTTTTTTTTTTTGGCCAAATAAAAAAATTACCAAAACCAGGCCAGACTGGATTTTGCAAAGAATTTGATTTAATATTTTATTTACCCACTGTTCGCTCAGGCTATCTATAAGGGTAAAAGAAGAGCCTTAACTTTTTCACCCTGTGGTCTTCTCAGGCAGCTGCTTGCCCAAGTCTGGTGCAGTTTGGAGGGCAGGCTCCTCTAACCCCCAGGGAGGGAATTCTTGATTTGTTCAGATCGAGGAGGATGTCTCTCCCTAGTCTACATTTGTTTACAATGCTCTTCACAGACAGTTGTGTGGCTCTGAATAAAACTGGGGCCCAGGTGGCTGAGGAGCCTGGGCTGCCCTTGCTTCCGGGCTTTCATTTATCTCACTGGAGCAGCTGCTGTGTTCCGCGAGCCATTGTTACCCGTCTCTCAGGGGCTCCCAAAGCCACTGGTGTTCAGATACTTCCTCCAGCAAAGCAGTTCACCGCCTGAGGGAATACAATGGGCCAGTTGTAGCTTGAATTCCCTCAGGGCCCAGGGAGGGTTTCTCCATCAGCACTTTTGGAGGGCACCTTGCCTCCCGCCAAGGCCAGGGAGCCTGTGCCTTCACTTATGAATCAGCCACTCCTCAGATCAAGTAAACAGCGTAAACCCTGTCCTTCACTGGGCCTGTAAAAACTTCCTGTGAGGCTACAGAGCTGGCGAAAAGTATGAAGTAGTTGCAGGGAAGGGGCATATGGAAGGCGGTATGAAGATTTAGCCAAAGGAGATAAAACATTTCCAGACAAAGCAATAAAAACCAGGCCTGTTAGAAGATGTGTTGCTTCTAGCCTGAGCAAAGAGAGATCCTGTCTCTACTACAAATGAAAAAACTAGCCAGGCAGTATAGTCCCAGCTGCTCAGGAGGCTGAGGCAGGAGTTTGAGATTGCTGTGAGCTAGGCTGCGGTGATGGTATTCCGGCCTGGGGTGACAGAAGGAAAGGAAGGAAGAGAAAGAATGAGAGACAGAGAAAGGGGGGTGAGAGGGAAGGAAAGGGAAGGGAACGCGTTGCTATATTCATTTTTCTCCCACCTTTTCCCTGGTGCTTTTGGAGGAAGAGAATATTTTTGCATATGCCTTGCTGTACTCTGTGCAAAAGAAGAAAGTCTCCTATAATATCCGTGCTCATACTGTTTTAAAACTGAATACTCCCACCTGCAAAAATCCTGATTACTAATCTGCTTTATTTTTCCCCTTACATACTATAGTTGACTTGTTTTATTAAGCAAATAATCTATCCCCTTAGTAAATAAATTTATTCCCTTAAACATAACTCAGAGGGCAGATTTTGAGGGCATGGGAAGATGTGCATTTCAAGATACAATGAGGCCTAATCAATCAGAGCGTACAACTTATACATATATTTGAAGGTAAATCTGTTTAAATCCAGTTCATAGTCACCCCAGAGTTAAATCTACTTGGCAAAAGAAACATTGAAAGTAAACCAGAGTAAAAAGATTGATTTCAAAATACAAGGTTGGAAACGAAGCAGGAATGATTACCAAACTTTAAGCCCAAAATGGTCTGAATAAGAATAATAAAAAAATTTTCCATCTGTAATGAAATTGAATAACCTTTAGAATGATCAAAAACACATTTGGTACTAACATCAAGAAGAGAGATTCTATTGTATTTTCGAACTTTTAGAGCTTTGTTTAGGCTTCCATTAAGGAATTGAATAAACACTTTTCCATATACCTACTATTATGCTTATGGGACCCCACAGTGCAAGAAATATTGATGGAAACCCTCCACTTTTAACATTAGGATGGGAAATTCAAAAAGATTTTCTTTCTTTCTTTCTTTTTTTTTTTTAAGACAGAGTCTTACTTTGTTGCCCTCAGTAGAGCGCTGTGGCGTTACAGCTCACAGCAACCTCCAGCTCTTGGGCCTAGGTGGTTCTCTCTTTTTTTTTTTTTTTTTGTAGAGACAGACTCTCACTTTATGGCTCTCGGTAGAGTGCCGTGGCCTCACACGGCTCACAGCAACCTCCAACTCATGGGCCTAAGCGATTCTCTTGCCCCAGCCTCCCAAGTAGCTGGGACTACAGGTGCCTGCCACAACGCCCAGCTATTTTTTGGTTGTAGTTTGGCCGGGACCAGGTTTGAACCCGCCACCCTCGGCATATGGGGCCGGCGCCTTACCGACTAAGCCACAGGCGCCGCCTTAGGTGGTTCTCTTGCCTCAGCCTCCCCAGTAGCTGGAACCACTGGTGCTCGCCACAACGCCCGGCTATTTTTTGTTGCAGTTTGGCCGGGGCTGGGTTCCAACCTGCCATCCTTGGTATATGGAGCCCGGTGCCCTATTTACTGAGCCATAGGCACTGCCCAACATTTTCCACTTTCAAACAAGTCTTCATACTAGTTATTTTTAGTGATGGCATAACATTTCATCAAGTACTATAACAAATTACTTAAACAACCTTACACTTATAATTTTACTTTATTTTCAGTGTATTTTAAAAAATTTTTTTTTTTTTTTTTGTAGAGACAGAGTTTCACTTTATTGCCCTTGGTAGAGTGCCGTGGCCTCACACAGCTCACAGCAACCTCCAACTCCTGGGCTTAAGCGATTCTCCTGCCTCAGCCTCCCAAGTAGCTGGGACTACAGGCGCCCGCCACAACGCCCGGCTATTTTTTGGTTGCAGTTTGGCCGGGGCTGGGTTTGAACCCGCCACCCACCCGTCGGCATATGGGGCCAGCGCCCTACTCACTGAGCCACAGGCGCCGCCAGTGTATTTTAAAAAATTTAATTGGAACATTACTAACTGATATTTAGTATTACGCAATTTTATTTCTTTTTTTTTTGTAGACAGACTGTAGACAGTCTCACTTTATCGTCCTCGGTAGAGTGCTGTGACATCACAGCTCACAGCAACCTCCAGCTCCTGGGCTTAAGTGATTCTCTTGCCTCAGCCTCCCGAGTAGCTGGGACTACAGATGCCCACCACAACGCCCGGCTATTTTTTTGTTGCAGTTTGGTGGGGGCCAGGTTGGAACCTGGGAATATGGGGCTGGCGCCCTACTCATTGAGCCACAGGCGCCCCCTGAGATTTTATTTCTTTATCCATGTAGTAGATGCTAATTTCACTAATTGGTTAAATAGAAAAAGAATCCTCAGGAGTTTTGAAGGACATAGAAATGACACATTAAATCAAAATACTGTTCAAGCACTGACCACCATAAGTCTAACAGCCGTCCAACTTTCTAACTCCATGTTACAAATCACGTACTGGTAAGCTTTGAGGTCAGGGTGTGTGGGTCCATAACAGCAGTGTGCCTCCGGGGAATGTGCTTTCTCTCTCTGTGCCTGTTTTCCCATGTGGAAAACAGGATCGATAACAATGCGTATCTTGAAAGACTGTTCTGACAAATAAACAAAAATATATGCCAAACACTTAAAACAATGTTTTTCATTTTTGAAATGCTTTATAAATATCATCTCTTTTAATAATACAATAGCTTTTTTTTTTTAATTTTATTTTTTTTGAGACAGATTCTCATTCTTTCGCCCAGGCTAGAATGCAAAGGCATCATCATTGCTCACTGCAACGACCTCAAACTCTTGGGCTCAAGTGATTCTCCTGCCTTAGACTCCCAAACATCTGGGAGGTACAAATCACTAGGCCTAGCTAATTTTTCTATTTTTTGTAGAGGTGGAGTCTCGCTATTGTTCAGGCTGGTCTCAACTTGCTGGCCTCAAGTGATTCCCCTGCGTTGGCCTCCCAGGGGGCTAGGATTATAGGTGTGAGCCACCATGTCCAGCCTAGAATAACTTTAAAAAAATATTTTATACATGCAAGCAAGACAAGTAATGAGTTTTAGAACTTAAAAATGGGCTTGGCACCCGTAGCACAGTGGTTATGGCGTCAGCCATGTACACCAAGGCTGGTGGGTTCGAACCTGGCCTGGACCAGCTAAACAACAATGACTACTGGAACAAAAAAATAGCTGGATGTTGTGACAAGTGCCTGTAGTCCCAGCTACTTGGGAGGCTGAGGCAAGAGAATCCCTTAAGCCTAAGAGTTTGAGGTTACTGTGAGCTGTGATGCCACAGTACTCTACTGGGGGTGACATAGTGAGAATGTCTTAAAAAAAAAAAAAAAGAACTTTAAAAACAAACTTAATTCCTTAGCCAGAAGCAACTTCTTTTATAATCAACTTTTTGCAGTAGGGATGATGTGTTAATTTGCCTCACAACAATTAGGTTCTAAGCTATGATGTTAGTATTCCCTCGTAAGAATAACTAGCAATTCACCTTTGAAATGTGTGAACTATCATGCTGTCAGCATAATCATAATAGTAATGGTTGGAGTAAATTAGTCAGTAACTATTGGGCACCAAACATGTGGTAAGCAAAGTACTTGGACCTTTATAAACATTGTCCAATCTGCACAGCCTGGGAGGAAATATTATGACCCCAGTCTTACAAATGAGGAAACAGACTTGGCAGGGTGAAATGACTGGGCACGCACTCCTGGAAAGTGATTGATCAGTATTGACCCATTTGGGTTTTATTAACACTTGAAAGATAGAGAGGCTTTGCACCTGCATTCTCCTCTATGAGTAACCATGCCACCAAATCTCCATTAAATGTCAAAGAAAGTCAAATGCATTTCTTTTTATCTTTTCCTTTGCACATTATAGGTACGAAGATGGATCAAGAACCCCATGGTCAGTGTAGACAAACATCAGAGTCCCAGCCTGAAGTACGCCAGCCCTGCGCTGGTGCACCTCCCTCCAGGGGAGCCAGACTTTGAGACTTCCTTGTGTCAAACATGCCTGGGTGACCATGCTTTCCAACGAGGGGTTCTCCCTCAGGAGAAGGAGTCATGTTCGTGGGAAACCCAATCCGTGTGTGAAGTAAGTTCATTTTTTGCTCTGGGTTCATTCTCCTAGAATTGTAGGGCTTTGATTTTCTTGTATTCATGCCCCAGTTAATGCACATGTATAAAACTACTGAGGAGGTTACAGAATTGGGGCCTGTGTTAGCTTGTTATACTAATTGTTTAAAATAGGCTTTATGCTTTAGAGCAGTCTTAGACTCACAGTACTATTGAACACAGGGTACAGAGATTACACACATACCCTACCCCGCAACTGCACAGCCTCATCCATTATCAGCACCTCCAGGCAGAGTGGTACATTTGTTACAATCAGTGAACCTGCACTAACAAATCGTAATCACAGTCCTTAGTTTACGTTAGGGACCCTCTTGGTGTTGTACATTCTACAGATTTGGACAAATGTATAATGACAGGCATCTACCATTCCAGTGTCATACACAGCAATTTCTCCACCCTCCACCTATTCATCCCCCTCACCGCCCAACCCCTGGTAACCACTGTGTCCACAGATGTGCTTTCCCAGAATGTCATATAGCTAGAATCATACGGTATATTATACTACTTTTTATACTGGTCCAAGACTGCAAACTAGGAATTCCTCATAAGTTGTTTGATCACATAGAAGATCAATTCTTAGGTGACGCCAGAAATAGACTGTAATAGTCATTTAGAGGTTTGTAGCTACAACTGAAACATTTAGTTCAACAAGATTTTTTTTCTAAGAAACTAGAGTCTCGTTCGGTTGCCCAGAATGCAGTAGCATGATCACAGCTCATTGCAGCCCAGCTGCACAGTTAGCTCAGTTAACTTTTTAGGTTTTTTTGTATTTTTTAATTTATTTAGTAGAGATGGGGTCTCCCTTTGTTTTCTAGATTGGTCTTGAACTCCTGGCCTCAAGAAATCCTCTTGCATTGGCCTTCCAAAGTGCTGGAATTACAGGCATGGGTTACTACTCCTGGCCTAGTTCAACATGATGTGACCCTTTTATGGAGCATTATATCAACTTGCACTAAATTGCTGAAGTTAATATGCACTCATAATTTTTATTATTTTTTATTTTTTGTAGCGACAGAATCTCACTCTATTTACCTTGGTAGAGTGCCGTGGCGTCACACAGCTCACAGCAACCTCCAACTCCTGGGTTTAGGCCATTCTTTTGCCTCAGCCTACTGAGTAGTATTTTATTTTTTATTATATATTTGTTGTTGTTGTTGTTGTTGCAGTTTGGGCCAGGGCCAGGTTTGAACCCGCCACCCTTGGTATATGGGACTGGTGCCCTACTTCCTGAGCCACAGGCGCTGCCCATCATAATTTTTATTAAGACATTTTTCTCTGCTACTTTAAAGAGTTGTTAATCTTCTAGGTTCTAAGATTTCAAAAATTTAAAGTTGTATTTTGAACTTATAACTTAATTAAGTTCATTTATTTTGTTTTTTAAACCATTAGATAAAATCATTATGTTATTTTTATTACCATCATACTGACATAAAAATACAACATTTAGAAGATAGTTTGTTATGGGCGGCGCCTGTGGCTCAGTCGGTAGGGCGCTGGCCCCATATACCGGGGGTGGCGGGTTCAAACCCCGCCCCGGCCAAACTGCAACCAAAAAATAGCCGGGCGTTGTGGCAGGTGCCTATAGTCCCAGCTACTGGGGAGGCTGAGGCAAGAGAATCGCTTAAGCCCAGGAGTTGGAGTTTGCTTTGAGGTGTGTGAGGCCACGGCACTTTACCGAGGGCCATAAAATGAGACTCTGTTTCTACAAAAAAAAAAAAAAAAAAAGAAGATAGTTCGTTATTACAAAGTATAATTAATTATAAACCATCTTCCAATATATTTTTTCAAGTCAGTACATGATAAGATAAATGTCAATAACCACCTTTCCTCCACCTTTTTTTTCCACCAAGGTAAGCATTTTCTAGAAAAAAGGGAATTGTTTTAGCTGCTAAAAGATTGCAAACCTTGAATCTGATTCCTTCTGAACTCTGGCATATCCTGCAATGTCTCTGAATCTATTTCTTCATAGAAAAGGAATACTTACCTGTCTATTTCCAGGGTTATTGGATCAAATGAGATAAGAGATGTAAAGCATTTCATAATCTATAGTGTATCATGCATACATAAGTCATTATTACTTAAATTTCCTGATTTATTTACACATTAGCTAAGCCTGTGAATTGTAACACTATTAGACTTCCTTGATCGGGTTAGCACTCTGGTGATCCGTGAACATTTGTCATGGTGCATTTGTTTTTCAGGCAGATGCTAGTTCAACTCTAGCCTGGTCATAAAAGGCAATAAATAGATTCTAAATGCAAGAGTTGGCCAATCTTTTTATGTAAAGAGCCATATAATAAATATTTCAAGATTTGCAGGCAGTGTGGTCTCTGTCACTTTTATTTAGCTCTCCCCTTGTAGAGAAAGCAGCCAGAAATTATAATATGTAAATAAATGGGTCTGTCTGCATTTGAATAAAACTTTTATTTATTTATTTATTTATTTATTTATTTATTTTTGCAGAGACAGAGTCTCACTTTATGGCCCTCAGTAGAGTGCCATGGCATCACACAGCTCACAGCAACCTCCAACTCCTGGGCTTAAGTGATTCTCTTGCCTCAGCCTCCCGGGTAGCTGGGACTACAGGCGCCCACCACAATGCCCGGCTATTTTTTGGTTGCAGTTCAGCCATGGCCGGGTTTGAACCCGCCACCCTCGGTATATGGGGCTGGCGCCTTACCGACTGAGCCACAGGCGCCGCCCTGAATAAAACTTTTATTTACAGAAGAGTCTGCCATAGTTTGCAGACTCTTAGACTTTCAGAGTCTAAAAAGAGTTTGCCAATTTCTTAGACTTTAAAGAACTATCTATGACTTAGAGGCAGAGAGAGGGCTCTCCACAGCCTAGACACAAATGCTTAGCGCTAGATATTTACTTGAGGGCCTATTCTATGTTCCACGTGATGAGGAATAGATTAGTAAATAGATGCAATTCTATACAACAGGAAACAATAAAGAGCTAGTAGGAATTCGGATGAACCCTGTGATTCATCCTTTTACTTTATCTGAGATAACAGGTAAATCATTTTTGAATTTATGGTGGATTACCTGGTTCTGCAACTTGGCTGGTTTTTTTCCTTAATGTCATCACGAATCAAGAAGATGTATTTTAACAAGTAAAAAACAAATCTATATTTTGTGTTCCCATAAGAATCAAACAATGAAATAATTCATTCAAAAAGCAACTCTGTCCTTTTATTTATTTAGTTTGTTTGTTTTTTGTTTTCTGAGACAGAGTCTCACTCTGTTGCCCAGGCTAGAGTACAGTAGTGTCAGCCTAGCTCACAGCAGCCTCAAACTCCTAGGTTCAAGTGGTCCTCCTGCCTCAGCCTCCTGAGTAGCTGGTACTACAGGTACCTGCTACAATGCCCTGCTAATTTTTTTCCCCCTATTTTTAGTAAAGAAAGTGTCTTGCTCTTGCTCAGACTGGCCTCAGACTCCTAAGTTCAGGGATTCTGCCATCTTGGCCTCCAAGAGTGCTAGGATTGCATGAGCCACCAGGACTAGTCTCTATTCCATCCTTTTTTTTTTTTTTTTTTTAAGACAGAGTCTCACTGTGTCGCATTCGTTAGAGTGCTATGGCTTTATAGCTCACAGCAACCTGCAGCTCTTGGGCTTAGGCAATTCTCTTGCCTCAGCCTTCTGAGTAGCTGGGACTACAGGTGCCCACCACAATGCCCAGCTATTTTTTGTTGCAGTTTGGCCAGGGCCGGGTTTGAACCCACCACCCTCAGTATATGGAGCTGGCGCCCTACTCACTGAACCCACAGGCGCCGCCCTTCTACTCCATCCTTTTAAAAAGGAGGTACATGGCAAGATAATGGAGAGGCTATGAGATGCAGAGGCCTATGAGTAAAAACCTCAAGTTATTCTCCTTACATCTCCCAGTCTGGATGGTTTTAGGCAAATCATTAATTCATCCCTCCCCCTCGGTGTTCCCTCCTATAAAATTTGAGGTAATACATGCTTGCCATCAAGTTCTCTTCCAGGAGCTTTTCGGTAATTTGCAGATGGGATGGGATTTTTATTACTAAAAATCTTTTGTAAATGTACATGGATGTGTAGAATAGTGGAATCTGATGACCCATATTCTTGTGCCAATTCTTCCACAGGTCAACAGATGAACTTTGGCACATCAAAAACCTCTGAAACATCATGTGATGGACCTAAGTTAATTAACTCTTAAGTCCTTTTTAGTCTGTGATCCTGTGGTTGGAATTTCATGACCTATAAATGAAAATAAATTCTGTCCTTGATGTGTAAAGATAAAATACAGAAAATGAGGTGAGAATATTTTAAATAGAATAAGAAAGCAAATTAGGGCGGTGCCTATGCCTCAAAGCGCCGGCCCCATATACCAGGGGTGGTGGGTTCAAACCTGGCCCCGGCTAAAAACTGCCCCCCAAAATAAATAAATAATAATAATAATAATTAATTAATTACTTATAAAAAAGCAAATAAAGTGCAAGTGTTTTATAAATAATAGTGGGTTTTCCTCTATTATTTGTCCAACTTTATGTATAAATTTAAAGGTACAACTTTAAAAATAGTATATTCTAAGTGCTACCTTGAATGGCCACACCTAAATCACTACGAGTTGTATTATATTTGATTTGTGCCAGGGTTTGTTAATAGTCTGGTTAGTGGCCTTTAAACATGTTTTTCCCAGGGAGAAACTGGGATATTCATGTTGCCAATAAATCACCCAGAAGAAGAGCAATAATGTGATGTCACTAGGAGTGCTGTCTACCATGGACTGTTTACAAGTTAAACAGATCTTCCTGGGAAGGATATGGGAAAGGTGATAACATGACACTATGTCAGCTGTTGTTAAATAATCCATGCTAGTGGAACACAAGGTGTCACCTGAGATCGACTTGAAGGCCATAAAGAGATGGTGACCACCGTAGTTTTTCAAGGGGTAAATGCTGACTAAACATATTCACAAACTCTATTCTATACCGTATCTGTCACAGAGCCTTTGTTATCCAATCAACCAAGCTGGAAGGCATGGAGAATGTTTTGAAGTGGAGATAGAGAAGGAAATCTGATGTTAAGGAACACGTGGGGCTATTATTAAATCAAGATGGCAGCCTGACCATATAATGTCATCTCTTCTTTTTTATCTTAAATGACAGAAAACAGGCATATACATAAGTTTTAATGTACAGGAGTGCTAGAAAACAAGGCACGCCCTTGTGTGAATAAGGGATAATTGAGAATTTGAAAAATCGAAGGTAGGTAGGATTATCAGGTTGACGTGGAAACTGGAGTCCCAAATGATCCCAGCAAAGAACCGTGGCCAAATCTAGAGACACTGCAAGCTGTGTATTCAGAAGGACTCGGGAAACTGGAAAATAAAAATGTTCCAGGCAAAGTCTAATATAAGGAAAATACTTTATAATGTAAGACAAAAAAATTTGAAAGGACCAAAGAGAAATATTTCACACTGATGAAAGATATCTATGATGAAGATAAAACATTCACAAGCCTTTATGCATTTAACTTAACATGGAAATATTTAAAGCAGCTACTGATAGAAATACAAAGACAAAATGGCAAATTCATGTTATAGAGGGTAATTTGGTAACACTTCTGGAAACTGCAGATTTAAGAACACTAAAAAGGGGCGGCGCCTGTGGCTCAAAGGAGTAGGGCCTGGCCCCATATGCCGGAGGTGGCGGGTTCAAACCCAGCCCCAGCCAAAAACTGCAAAAAAATAAATAAATAAAATAAAAAGAGAATATTAATAAACAATTAACCAAATATGATTTATGTGCATATTTGTATCTAATAAAGAAAGACCATGCATTATTTTAGGCATACTTGGAACAGCTACAAAAGCAAACTAAGAATGAGATCATGAAGCAGAGCTCCACAAATTCCAAAAGGTAGAAATCATGCAGGTCGCACTAGCTCATCATAATTTGATACAATTAGAAACTAAGAACAATATGAGATCCAGCCACCATCCTAGCCAACCCACCCACCTGGAATTCAAAATCACCCTTCCTAGTAACTCTGGGCTTACATGCACTTTTTTAATGTTTTTTTTTTTTTTTTTTTCTTGCAGTTTTTGGCTGGGGCTGGGTTTGAACCTGCTACCTCCAGCATAGGGGGCCAGTGCCCTACTCCTTGAGCCACAGGTGCCACACAACATGCATTTTTTTTTTATTATCTTTTTTTTTTTTTTTTTTTGTAGAGACAGAGTCTCACTTTATGGCCCTCGGTAGAGTGCCGTGGCATCACACAGCTCACAGCAACCTCCAACTCCTGAGCCTAAGCGATTCTCTTGCCTCAGCCTCCCGAGTAGCTGGGACTACAGGTGCCCGCCACAACACTCAGCTATTTTTTTTTGGTTGCAGTTCAGCCGGGGCCGGGTTTGAACCCGCCACCCTCGGTATATGGGGCCGGCGCCTTACCGACTGAGCCACAGGCGCTGTCCCCAACATGCATTTTTTTAAAAAAGGAAATTGAAATCTATTTTGAGAGCTTGTAACATCACCAGGGAAATGCAAGTTGAAACAATGGAATCTTTGATTTGTTTTTAACCCATCAGGTTGATAAAAGATTGCTGATGATATTGTGTTGGTAAAAGGATGGAGGAAAAAAAAAAAAACTGTTGTTACACTTTGGGGGCAATTTTCCTTTTTTTTTTTTTTCCAGGGCTAGGTTTGAACCCGCCACCTTCGGCGTATGGGACTGGCGCCCTACTCCTTGAGCCACAGGCGCCGCCCAGCAATTTTCCTTTCTTAAAAATTTCAAATGCCATACCTTTTAGCAAATCCATGTCTCCACATCTACTCTAGATGAAAACTTGCTTATGTAATAATGGAGACAGGTATATTGCAATATTTGAAATGTTGAAAAAATGGAAACATCAGTAAATAACAAAATTGTAAACTCATGGGGAATTGCCAATTATGACACAATCATAATATGAAATATTATACAGTGGTTAAAAAGAATGAGATCTTGGCCAGGCACGGTGACTCATGCCTGTAATCCTACCACTCTGGGAGGCTAAGGAGGGTGGATTGCCTTAGCTCACAGATTTGAGACCAGCCTGAACCAGAGCAAGACCTCATCTCTAAAAAAAAAAAAAAAAACATAGCCGGGCATTTTGGTAGGCGCCTATAGTCCCAGCTACTCAGAAGGCTGAGGCAAGAGAATCACTTGAGCTTGAGAGTTTGAGATTGCTGTGAGCTGTGACACCATGGCACTCTACTGAGGGCAACAAAGTGAGACTCTGTCTCAAAAAAAAAAAAAAAAGGAGAGAGATCTTTATGTATTACAGATCCCAAAATATGGTAAGCTAGGAAAGCAAGCTAAAAATTATATATACATTTATATGTAAACATATATATACATATATAGCACTATCACATCTATTTTTTTAAACTTTGTATTTCTCCGTGTCTGTGTGTGTGTGTGTGTGTGTGTGTCTGTGTATCTCTGAGTGAATGTGTGTGTGTAAATACAAATAAAAAGATCTGGAGGGTGGCACCTGTGGCTCAGTCAGTAAGGTGCCGGGCCCATATACCGAGGGTGGCGGGTTCAAACCCGGCCCCGGCCAAACTGCAACAAAAAATAGCTGGGTGTTGTGGCGGGCACCTGTAGTCCCAGCTACTTGGGAGGCTGAGGCAAGAGAATCGCTTAAGCTCAAGAGTTGGAGGTTGCTGTGAGCTATGTGATGCCATGGCACTCTACCGAGGGCCATAAAGTGAGACTCTGTCTCTACAAAAAAAAAAAAAAAAAAAGATCTGGAGACCTAGAAGTGTATATATCAAACTGAAACTGTGACTATCACCTTCCAGGGATTAGAATTGGCTGGTGATGAAGTGGAGGTGATTACTCAAGAAGGACTTTAGCTTTGCCTATATTGTTTGAAGTTTCAAAACCTTAATAATATATTACTTGTGAGTTTGCAGAAGACACCATGCCCACCAAGAACCTCACTTATAGAAAGTGAATAGCTACCGCTCCACCCTATCAATGGGAAGCCAGGCACCATCCCAAAGATAATTTCACACCATGAGCCCATTCCATCACCACAAAGAAAGACACTTGGAGAAAAATAGAAAGCACATGATCTTTATACTCACACAGCATGCTGATTGTATTTCTGCCTGTCAGTGAGTTTGCTCTGCCCTGTGTGATATTTATGTGCACGTCAATTGATTCCCTGAGCAACTTGCAGTCGGGAATCTAATGTGTTCATCTCCTTATGTCCTCCCAGGGCCTTGCATTCCGTGCTGTAAAGTTAGTGTGCTCTTTTCTTCTCTTTGCCTTTCTTAGCTAAAATTGAAATTTTATGCATGCAAGATTTTTTTTTTTTAACATGAAAAGGAGAGACCAGGACAAAGAGCTCAGCACCCCTGCTGGCTGTAAATCACCACATTCTGGAGGCCCCTCTTGCCTCTTAATGATTCTCATTAAGTTTGCCCTCTCATATGGGATAGATTTGGCTGAGTGAGGATTTCCTCAAACTCCACTGTCTGTCTTTCAAATGAAGGCAGCTTTAAAGCTGCTTAGTCAGCGAACAAATGCTGAAGCCAGGGCGCTGTGTGCTGTTTTTTTAAGGCCTAGTGAAGGCAGAGTCCTCTGGGAGGAGCTATCCAGTTTGGAGAAGTTGTTACCCACATTAGTACAAGCAGAAGAATTACAACTGAGTCTTTGACATGATTAAATACAAGGCCACGGCCTCTTTCGCCTCCTCAGCAAATAATAATAGAAGGTGCTTTTAATTAAGCAGATTCATACAATTCTGGATAAGGTCTGACCCATGTGGTTTTTGCAGCATTTCAGAGGCCTAATCCCCAACTGGGAGGCTGCCAAAGTTCAGGAAGGTATATTGTTACCTTTCATTTCTTCTCAAAATTGTTGAGCTGTTCCTTTAAAGCCCAAAGAAGCTTGGTAGTGAAAATCATCAGTTGAGGAATACTTTCCATACTGACTTACTTTCATATTGTCTTAAGTTTTTTTGATCTTTCTTAAAAAGGTGCTATAAAAAAAAAATAAATCAGCCAGATGGCTTTGTAGATTTCTGGTTTCTTTTAATTTATATCATACAAAATTTTTATGAAGTCTTTCAAGGATTAAAATAACAGTGCTTCAAATTGCCCTATTCCCCCAGTTTTCTGCTCTTGTCATTATGGTCCAGGTGGGGGAGGGAGCAGCATCTGTGATTTCTAAGTTTATCACCCACAATAGTCCTTGTTCTTCCCTGCAGTTTTCAACTTTGTTATTCTTTTTTTTTTTTTTTTGTAGAGACAGTCTTACTTTATGGCCCTCAGGTAGAGTGCTGTGGCCTCACACAGCTCACAACAACCTCCAACTCCTGGGCCTCAGCCTGAGGCAAGAGAATCGCTTAAGCCCAGGAGTTGGAGGTTAAGGCGCCTGCCACAACGCCCAGCTATTTTTTTGTTGCAGTTCGGCCGGGGCTGGGTTTGAACCCGCCACCCTTGGTATATGGGGCCTGCGCCCTACTCACTGAGCTGCAGGCGCCGCCCACAAGTAAATATGTCTTAAACAAAACAAATAGTATGTTTCCAAGTTTTCCTAAATGAAAAATAATGATATATTAGGTCATCAAATATGAAATGTCTGATTTTGAATAAGATTGTGAAGGCTATTATATGACATGTTGTCATTTAAAAATAACATTTTTAGTGGGGAGAAGAATGGACATGATTTGATTCTAGTAACATTTGAAAAACAAATGATATAGATTCATTTCTTACATTTTTTTTTTTTGTTGTTGTTGCAGTTTTTGGCTGGGGCTGGGTTTGAACCTGCCATCTCTGGCATATGGGGCCGGTGCCCTACCCCTTTGAGCCACAGGCACCGCCCCATTTCTTACATTTTAATTTCAAGATTGTAAATAAATAATTCAGTCATTAAATACAAAATGTCTAATTTTGATCAGCAGTTTTATTTATCATATTTCAAACAAGAAGCAGCATAACTAATCAAAGTATGCTCCTCAAATACCGACAGCTTTGCCATCTTAATGGTACCTTGTTCATGCCAGCAGTGAAGAAGCCTGGAGAACATGTGGAGATAAAATTGCACAAGGCGTTTTCTACGGCTTGTTGAGAATTGAATATTTTTCCCTGCAAGAAGTGGTCCAAAACCTAGAAAGAGTGGTAGAAGCTGGCCTGTTGAATATGTTGAATGACAGAGAGTTTCCAAGTCCTGCCTCTGTAATTTGAGGGGCATGTGGTCAAGTGTTGTCTTGCAAAAGGATTGACCTGTCTGTATTGACCAGTCTCAGCTGCTTAAATTGCAAGCCTCCCCCTGATGTCATCCACTTGGTCACAGTAGTACTCAGCTGACCAGGTTTCATGAAGCTGTAGTGGATAAAACCAGTGCTGGACCACAGACAGACACTGTTGGCTTTTTCTGATGAATATTCAGTTTTGGACTGTGTTTCAGCCCTTCCTCTTTATCCGACCATTGTACTGAATGTTTCTGATTGTCAGAAAGAGTCCATTTTTCACCACATATAACAATACAGTGCAGAAATGGTTGCCTTTATGTCGTGACAGCAAAGAAAGGCAAGCTTCAGCTGATTTCTAACACTTGTTTAATTCACATGGAACCCATCTATGCAGCTTCTTTACCTTGCTTATTTGTTTCAAATCGTCCAATACTACTGGAATAGTGACATTGAGCCTTGCTGCTAATTTACATGTGGGTTGAGACAGATTCACTTTCACTACAGCTTTTATTTTTATTTATTTTTTTAATTGTTAAATCATAGCTGTGTACATTTGTGCAATCAAGGGGTGCAATGTGCTGGTTTCATATACAGTCTGAAATATTCTCATCGAACTGTTCAACGTAACCTTCATGGCATTTTCTTAGTTATTGTATGTAGACATTTGTATTCTGCATTTAGTAAGTTTCACCTGTACCCATTCTAAGATGCCCCGTAGGTGTGGCCCCACCCATTTCCCCTCCCTTCACCCTGACCCCCACACCCTTCCCCTTCCTTGGCCCTTTCCTCATAGTCTTGTGCTATAGTTGGGTTACAGCCTTCATGTGAAAGCTAGAATTTAGCTTCATAGTAGGGCTGAGTACATTGGATACTTTTTCTTCCATTCCTGAGATACTTTGCTAGGAAGAATATGTTCTAGCTCCATCCATGTAAATATGAAAGAGGTAAAGTCTCCATTTTTTCTTTTTCTTTTTTTTTGGTTTTTGGCCGGAGCTAGGTTTGAACCCTCCACCTCCGGCATATGGCACCGGCATCCTACTCCTTGAGCCACAGGCGCCGCCCTCCATTTTTTCTTTAAGGCTGCATAATATTCCATGGTATACATGTACCATAGTTTGCTAGTCCATTCGTGGGTCGATGTGCACTTGGGCTTCTTCCGTGACTTAGCAATTAGGACTTGGGCTGCAATTATGAATTGGGCTGGTACAGATGTCTTTGTTATATTGTGATTTTTGGTCTTCTGGGTATAAAGCTAGTAAAGGAATTATAGGATCGGATGGCAGGTCTATTTTTAGGTCTCTAAGTATTCTCAAACTTCCTTCCAAAAGGAACGTATTAGTGTGCATTCCCACCAGCAGTGTAGAAGTGTGCCCTTTCTCCACATCCACGCCAACATCTCTGGTTTTGGGATTTTGTTATGTGGGCTACTCTTACTGGGGTTAGGTGATATCTCAAAGTAGTTCTGATTTGCATTTCTCTGATGAATAAGGATGATGAGCTTTTTTTCAGGTGTTTGTAGATTGTGCATCTGTCTTCTTTAGAGAAGTTTCTCTTCAGGTCCCTTGCCCACCCTGAGATGGGATCACTTGTTCTTTTCTTGCTAATACGTTTGAGTTCTCTGTGGATTCTGGTTATTAGACCTTCATGGGAGGTATAACTTGCAAATATTTTCTCCCATTCTGAGGGCTGTCTGCTTGCTTTACTTACTATATTCTTGGCTGTGCAGAAGCTTTTTAGTTTGATCAGGTCCCAGTAGTGTATTTTTGATACTGCTTCCATTGCCTGGGGAGTCCTCCTCATACGCAGGCCGATTCCTTCAAGAGTTTTCCCTGCACTTTCTTCAAGTATTTTTATAGTTTCATGTCTGAAGTTTAAATCTTTTATCCAGTGAGAGTCTATCTTAGTTAATGGTGAAAGGTGTGGGTCCAGTTTCAATCTTCTACAGGTTGCCAGCCAGTTCACCCAGCACCATTTGTTAAATAGGGAATCTTTTCCCCACTGAATATACATAGAGATATATATATATATATATATATATATATATATTTTTTTTTTTTTTTTTTTGTAGAGACAGAGTCTCACTTTATGGCCCTTGGTAGAGTGCCGTGGCCTCACACAGCTCACAGCAACCTCCAACTCCTGGGCTTAAGCGATTCTCTTGCCTCAGCCTCCCAAGCAGCTGGGACTACAGGCACCCGCCACAATGCCCGGCTATTCTTATTGAGTATTTTAGCATCAATATTCATTAGTGATATTGGTCTATAATTTTCTTTTCTTGTTGGGTCTTTCCCTGGTTTGGGGATCAAGGTGATGTTTGCTTCTTAAAATGTGTTGGGTAATATTCCTTCTTTTTCTATATTTTGGAAGAGGTTTAGTAATATAGGTACTAGTTCTTCTTTAAATGTTTGGTAGAATTCTGACGTAAAGCCATCTGGTCCTGGGCTTTTCTTTTTAGGGAGATTTTGTATAGTTGATGCTATTTCAGAACTTGATATAGGCCTGTTCAACATTTCCACTTCATTCTGGCTAAGTCTTGGTAGGTGGTGTACTTCCAGGTATTGGTCGATTTCTTTCAGATTTTCATATTTCCGAGAGTAGAGTTTCTTGTAGTATTCGTTAAGTATTTTTTGAATTTCTGAAGGGTCTGTTGTTATTTCATCGTTACCATTTCTGATTGATGAAATTAGAGATTTTACTCTTTTTTTCCTGGTTAGGTTGGCCAAAGGTTTATCTATTTTGTTGATCTTTAAAAAAAACCAACTTTTGGATTTATTGATCTGTTGTGTAATTCTTTTGTTTTCAATTTCATTTAATTCTGCTCTGATTTTGGTTATTTCTTTTCTTCTGCTGTGTTTGGGGTTGGAATGTTCTTCCTTCTCCAGTTGCTTGAGATGTCCCATTACTTTATTAATTTCCTGTCTTTCCATTTTCTTGAGGAAGACTTGCAGTGCTATAAATTTCCCTCTTAGGTCTGCCTTTGCAGTATCCCAGAGGTTCTGGTAATTTATGTCTTGATTGTTGTTTTGTTCCAAAAATTTGGTGATTTCCTTTTTAATCTTGTCTATAACCCATCTATCCTTCAGCATAAGGTTGTTTAGCTTCCATGTTTTTGTATGGGTATGCCCGCTACAGGTTTTAGCTCATCATTATCCAACTTGGTCTCAGATTCCCCATGTGGCTCATTTTCAAGATTAAAATCACCAGAATGGAACTTCTCAAGCCATTGACATACTGTACATTCATTAGCCACATCCTTTCCAAATGCCTCACTGATATTTCGAGCTACCTGTGCTGCACTGGTTCCATGATGAAAATAACATGAATTTACAACTTATCCATAGTTTCACAAAAATTACTCTACAAATTTTTTGAGAGAGAATGACAAACCACTTGAAAGAATGAGGATGTACCTTCACAACAAAAATAAAACAAGTGTCAAAGAAAAATGTCAGAGAAATCAATTTGTTAAACTCCATACTTCCAGAAATTGGACTTTTCATAGTTTTTTTTTTCTTCAGTTTAAACAGCAGAAGGTACAATTTGTTGTATTCTTATTACACTCTGCTGCAATTGAGAACAGAACTTGTCCAAAATGTCAGGTCCAGGGCAAAGCACCAAAGGGAGTGTTTTTTTTTTTTTTTAATTAATTTATTTTTATTGTTAAATCATAGCTGTGTACATTAGTGCAATCAAGGGGTCAAAGGGACTGTTTTGATGGGAGCAGGGTGGGTCTCTCGGGGATGATCTTGGCAATGGGATGGAGGTGACATCAATCTTAGATCCTCTGAGAGGCAAGTTCCAGATAGCAGCATGCCGTCCAACAGCTTGTACCAGAGTCCTCAGCCTCTGGCATCCCACATCCTGCCCTGGTGGCCTTCACATGTGCAGGGACGAGTGGTTTACTGGGACCTTTGCCTCGTCTTTCTTTCGTACTTCAGCCTACACACCTGCTTCTTCCTCCACTTGGCTCTCCTGGCCCAGAGGTTTCTGGAAAGATGGCGCTAAGGTTGAGAGTCTGACATTTCATACTATGACGCACAGTGAAGGATACTACCTGAAAATAATATGTCTTAAGAAGCATTACAAATGATTCATTAAGTTGCCCTCTTAGGATAGCAAAAATTCCTACAACTACTGTTGCTAATATTTACCTGAATTTTCCGGCCGCAGTGGCTCACTCCTGCAATCCTAGCACTATGGGAGGCCAAGGAAGGTGGATTGCTTGAGCTCAGGAGTTCAAGATCAGCCTGACCAGGGGGAGATCCATCTCTACTAAAAATAGAAAAAAAATTAGCCAGGCATTGAGGGAGGTGCCTGTGATCCCAGGTATTTGGGAGGCTGAGGCAAGAGGATCTCTTGAGCTTAAGAATTTGAGGTTGCTGTGAGCTGTGACGCCATGGCACTCTACTGAGGGTGACAGGGTTAGACTTTGTCTCAGAAAAAAAAAATTTTGTTTTATCTGAATACATGAGTGTATAGTGAAGCAGAATTGGGGGGAAAAGGATAATTTTACACAAAAATACTTGGAACTGTTCCTTAAGAGCCAGCAGTTTTTACAAAATTTTATTCTAGTCAGAGGTATGTAAAATAGACTGGTTTGTCTTTAAGGCTTTCAGCATTTTTTCCCCTTTGGTGGATTTGAAATGTCCTCAGTAACTTTCAATTCAAGTAATTCTCTTTGGATAGGAGCCAGAGGAAAGCTGCTATCCCACAGCCTCTGCTGTGAGTATTTGGTTAGCTAAAATTTCCATGTTCAGATTTCGTATTTTTTATAACAATGTAAAAATCTCCAACTGATTTGTAATATTAAAATCTTTTCTGACTTTTCCCCATTATTAAAAAAATATTCAAGGGTTTTTATAACTACATTATTGGGACATTTTAAAATGTCCCGATTTTCTTTATATACTAACGTTTTAAATAATGTTCTTCTTCCATTTTTCCCTGTGTGCATTCATTTTTGTACATGATTGTTTTTACTGAGTATATACATGGTGAAGATGCCTTCTTTTCTTTCTTTTTTTTATGGCAGAGCCTCAAGCTGTCGCCCTGAGTAGCGTGCTATGGCATCACATCTCATAGCAACCTCCAACTCCTGGGCTTAAGTGATTCTCTTGCCTCTGCCTCCCAAGTAGATGGGACTACAGGTGCCCACCACAACACTTGGCTATTTTCTGGTTGTAGTTGTCATTGTTGTTTGGCAGGCCCAGGCTGGATTTGAACCCGCCAGCTCTGGTGTATGTGGCTGGCACCTTAGCCACTTGAGCTTCAGGCTCTGAGCCAGAAGATGCCTTCTTTTCACTTAACAATTATTAGACACATTTGGATGTTGTAACTTAATTTAATAATTAACATTATGGTTAACAGTGCATCAAATTGATCATTTTTTTAAATTTCAGAATAGTACAGGGGTATACTTGTTTTGATTACATAGTCTATTTTGTACATTTCAGGTCAAAGATTTAAGTGTGCTCTTTACCCAGACACATTGATATTTTCTGTAATCATATACACCATTAGTTATTCTATTAATATTTTTGTCTTTTTGATAAGGCTGCACATTGTGAGGTTTTTTTTGTCAATTTGAATAACTTTAGGATAAATTGAACCTTAGTCTAAATTCCCAGGAATACAGTAGTTTGAATATAACAATGCTTGTCAAAATACTTTCCAGACCAATTTAGAATATGTCTTTACATAAATAAACACATTCCACTAGCACATCACCCTTTGACATCAGTGGCATGTTTTAATTCTTGTTAGTTAGTTGGATACTCCATTGATTTGAGATGCATTTCTTTGATTATCAAAAAAGTTTTTAAAACTCCCCATGTTTTAATTTATTACTTATAGCTCCTCATGGAAATGGTTTTTCTGTCTTTGTCTCTTTATGTGTTAAAAAATTGCATTTATTTTTATCCATTTAGATGAACTATTTCTTTTTTTTTTTTTGGCCGGGGCTAGGTTTGAACCTGCTACCTCCGGCATATGGGACCAGTGCCCTACTCCTTGAGCCACAGGCGCCGCCCTAGATGAACTATTTCTATGTAGATCGAAATTATTTTGTAATCCGATCTGTGGCAAATATTTTCTTACTTTGTATCTTAGTTATTAAGTTTCAAAAACGCACCAGGTCTGTTTGCTGTGTCCTTAGATATTAGCCGAAAGCCAAAATAAACATGCAGGAAAAATACTGAGCCAGCCCCTGTGTCCAGCAGAAGGGCCGCATATGAAAGGATTAGAGTATAACCAGCTCTCTGTCCATATGCGCATTTTGCCATCAGCTAGATGGGAGGATGGTGCTTCTTCTCCACAAGGCCATCGTGTTTCCTATCCTGTGTTCCCAGGGCTCTTAGGAGGTCATCTTCTCCTGGAATTCAGTGCCGCCTTTCTCTTCCAGAGGCGAGGTCTGAGACTCTTAGAAGTTCTCCCAGGAACAGGGTATGAAGGAGACTCCATGTCATGGGCTCCAGATCACCCTCTCTCCCCTCTAGGGACCCACCAAACAATTGCTTTCCCTATCCACGCCACACATGCTTCTGTTCATGGTTTGAGTCACAAAAATTAAACCTTAGAGTCAGGACTTGGGGGTAAAACAAGTTTATGCCTGTACTCATAGCTCACTTCATTGCTATTCCAGAAGCTCTCCTATGAATTGTGCCCCACCAGTATACCACAGTCCTAGCAAAGAGTCCGGGAAGGCAGAAGGGACTCCATCAGGCTATTTAGGACGTAAAATATTCTAGGAAAACTACTCGCTGTCCTCTCCTGGAAATCTCTAGCCAGCGGTTACACTTACTTTGTTGGCTCTTGTTGCCTGTAACCAAATCTTTCCTGTTTCTAATTAAATTTATTCCTTTTAGTAAAATCCTTCCCAGAAACCATATGACTATTTTCCACTAAAATAATATCCTGTCTGAGTAGTTTCGAGACTTTGAAAATCTTAAAAGAAGACTTTTTACAAACTCTTAAAAATCTATAAGCAAGAACAGAATTTAAGGGATAAAGCAAAGTTTAATTATATGCCGATTTATGTTTTTGCTATTATTTCTTTTTTTTCTCAAAATTTCTCATTATATATTTTTTCCTTGGGTTGCATATTGAAATGATAGAATTTAATTTAGGAGTGAACATCCCTATCATGTAAACTTAAGAATGAATTTAACAAAAATATGAAGAATTTTGGGATAATTTCTTATAATAGTATAACCTAATTCTAAAATGTACCTTTGGAGAGCTGAAAAGACTCTTCTTATGTTAATAAATCTTCTTTAAAAAAGGAAAACAAGGGCGGCGCCTGTGGCTCAGTTGGTAAGGCGCCGGCCCCATATACCGAGGGTGGTGGGTTCAAACCCGGCCCTGGCCAAACTGCAACCAAAAAATAGCCGGGCGTTGTGGCGGGCGCCTGTAGTCCCAGCTACTCGGGAGGCTGAGGCAAGAGAATCGCTTAAGCCCAGGAGTTGGAGGTTGCTGTGAGCTGTGTGAGGCCACAGCACTCTACCGAGGGCCATAAAGTGAGACTCTGTCTCTACAAAAAAAAAAAAAAAAAAAAAAAAAAAGGAAAACAAAAATGATTAATATCACCTTGATATTTCCTAGTCACATAAAGTAAATGAGCTTCCAGCTCATTCCACTCGCACAGAGCCTTGAATAAACACCTAAATGTGCCGAAACACACATTTGTCCATGGTGTTCAGGATAAATAAATCTTTCTTTTTCACTTGTCATTGGTGTTAGATCCCCTTGTCTTTTTGACCTAGCAAACTATTTTTAGGCAAGATCCTAGCAAAACTCAATTCACGTGACATCATCTCTTGAAAGAATCATCACAAAGAATTACACTGATATTATATGAGTGATTCAGCTCTATTCCATAAGAAGATTAAACTTTTTTTATCGACCTTGAATTGTAGACAGGGGTATAAGAATGTATTAAAACTCTCTTTGAAGGCAAGCCAAATTCCACAGCTTTCTATCTATAATTTTAGTTTACTTTTCCAATGTCCATCAACCTTTATGGCTGTAAGTATACAAGTGTATTTTTTTTTTTTTTTTTGAGACAGAATCTCAAGCTGTTGCCCTGGGTAGAGTGCTGTGACGTCACAGCTCACAGCAACCTCAAACTCCTGGGCTTAAGCAATTCTCTTTTCCATAGGTGCCCGCTACAACGCCCAGCTATTTTTTGGTTGTAGTTGTCATTGTTGTTTGGCAGGCCCGGGCTGGATTTGAACCCACCAGCTCTGGTGCATGTGGCTGGTGCCCTAGCCACTGAGCTACATACAGGCGCCAAGCCCACAAGTCTATTTTCAACTCACTCTTCTCTTTTACTATAGTGGGTATCCCCATTGTGTTCCTTAAGAGTTGATTTTAAAATGACCACTTCAAGAAATTCACCCAGAATTCTATGTGACAAAAAATGCCAGAACTCAGCCTTTCTGGCTGGGTTCAATGAGCAGCAGAAAGGCGGTTCCCTAGTTAAGTAATAAAGGGATCAGAGGTTATAGGTCTTTGTAAATTAGAAAATGCTAAATACATTAACTTGCTGTTACAAAAAAGAAAAAAAGGAAAGAAATTGATGACAGTTACAGTTCTCTCCTTGCCTTAGAATTGCATGCATCAGCAGCCCTGAGTTATTTTTAACACAAGTAAATCTGACACCAGCATAAAGGCAAACCTTTTAGACAGTGACCACCTATGCATCCTGGTAATGAGGACACCAGACTGCTGTGTTTCCTCCCAGATCAAGACAGAGCCTTGGTTTAGTCTGTCAATTGGGGTATATTGAGAGTTTCTGTTATAGGCTTGGCAGTGAGCACCCCACACAGTGCTTCCAGGAGAGGGGAAAGTACTGACAAGTAACTGGGTTTTTGTAATTTGCTGTGGCTTGTGTTATAGGAGGTAAAGGTATAGGCTGAATCTAAGAGAGGTGGCTGACTATTTGGGGCCAACGAAGGCTTCTTGCAGATGAGCAATCTAAGCTAAGAAGTGAAGGGTGAGCAAGTTAGTAAGGTAAGTAAGGCTAGGGAAGAGAAGAGAAGCCCAGACAGACAGGACAAATAATTAAAGGCCTGGAGGCCTGGAATGACATGGTGGATTTGGAGCAAGGAAATGTATCTCAACTGGGTCATTCAGGGTTTTCACAAGGCATTTATGTATGTATGTATTTATTTGCTGTTTTTGGCCGGGGCTGGGTTTGAACCCACCACCTCTGGTATATGGGGCTGGTGACCTATTCCTTTCAGCCGCAGGCGCTGCCCATATTTATTTTTTGTTGAGATAGAGTCTAACTTCGTAGCCCTCGGTAGAGTGCTATGACATCATAGCTCACAGCAAACTCAACTCTTGGGCTTAAGCAATTCTCTTGCCTCAGCCTCCCAAGTAGCTGGGACTACAGGTGCCTGCCACAATGCCCGGCTTTTTTTTTTTTGTAGAGATGGGGTCTCACTCTGGCTCAGGCTGGTCTCAAACCTCTGAGGTCAGGGCAATCCACCTGGCTTGGCCTCCCAGAGTGCTAGGACTACAAGCGTGAGCCACCATGTCTGGCCTCACAAGGCATTTAAAATGAATTCTATATTAGCTTCAGAAAATGAGGATCCATATAATGTTTTGATCACAAACTTAAGAATAACTAACAACGAAAGTAGTAGGAATAACAAGTACATGACAGAGAGTTTAATTCCAGAAATTTTTGCCTTAGAGATTTATGGCTTTGGATTAAAATTTACGGCTCTGACCCTGTTAAGGATAGATATGCTTAAGAAATTCAGGTCGGCCCCTGTGGCTCAGTGAGTAGGGCTCAGGTCCCATATACTGAGGGTGGCGGGTTCGAATCCGGCCCCGGCCAAACTGCAACAAAAAAAATAGCCGGGTGTTGTGGCGGACGCCTGTAGTCCCAGCTACTTAGGAGGCTAGGCAAGAGAATCGCCTAAGCCCAGGAGTTGGAGGTTGCTGTGAGCTGTGACACCATGGCACTCTACCAAGGGCAACAAAATAAGACTCTATCTCTTAAAAAAAAAAAGAATTTAATACAATATGCTTGATTCTTCCTCTGCCAAAAGAGATGGGGTTCTAGATTTAGGAAAGGGTAATTTTAACTAAGGAGCTCTTGTTATGGGAATGAGAAAAATGATTAAAAAGAGGAGGCTGAAACATTAACAAACTTTGTTATTTACCAAGTTTGTCATTATTGACTTACTGAATAACAGTAAAGGTAAAATTAAGATTTGGGAGAATTGAGAAGTTTCAAAGAGGACAGTAGTTGAAGGGGAAGAGGGATAGAGAGAGGAAACACTTTGTATGGGTGGCAGCTGATGGCTCCTGAAGTGCTCCATTCTGTGTTGGAGTTGAGAACTCTTAGTCTCTTGGTGGGGCAGGGCCTACCCTGGTCAGAGTCAGGGAGTTCTCTCTGTTGAGAATTAGCTGTATATGGGTAAATAAAAAGCCATTTTAATAAGTAGAGGTGAACAGATGTTTCTAAGATGCCTTTGCATATGCGTTTGTGTCATCTGGCTTTGTGTGGGAAGATGACATTACTGACCCCGTATTGAGTTGGTTCGAGTGACACTCACTAGCATTAGGGACCGGATTTGTACTGATCTGTTTATATTCTCACTGACGACTAATAGAGCAGATTTTCAGTGGACTTGGAAGGTTAATCTAATTGACCTTTCCTGAGCTTAAACAAGAGGCCTTTGCCTTTTAGCAGAGCTCTAATCGACTACACTAATCAGACCTATAGCTCGTGATACACATGAGGAAACAAAAAATAGCCTATTTAAAGATATATATTTTTTTTCTGAGTGATTTTTAGCCACTGGAGAATGCACAAGTTCCGATTTTCTTCTTAATTGAAATCATAACAGCTGTGAGAACCAGGCTGTTTATCAAAGATGCAAGCCCAAGTCTTAGGCTTTATTTCCACGGATTAAGTCTAAAAACTGTATGTATTGCCCGAAGTCTCATAACGGATTGGTAAGGGTTATTATGGATGATAATATTTATTTAGACAAGTCAGAAATACCAAGTAAAGTACAAAAGATGTGTAAAGCAAAAATGGCATGGACTATTTTGAAAGTGCACAGGCTGAAATTATCTATAATTTCAGTGAATGGCATAAATTGTGTGACATAGAGTTGGCTCTGGCTTCCATTTTCATAGCAAGCACAGCTTGTAAATCAGTGACATGACTCATGGGTCTCGGGCATGGCGCATCAGTCTAACACCTGCTTTCCTAATCAGTTGAGTTACATTCCTATCCAAGCACAAATAACTGTACCATTGACCTCAGCCACCAAAACTAATCTTTCAGTGTTGAGAGGATGTGCAAGTTCAAGCTAACAGGGTTCATTTCCTCCTCATGACATACGCCATGCACTGTATTTAGTACAAACAGTGCTATTCCTTTCCGTTCAACCTCACAGAAGTGATGAATGCCATTTTGTGTGTGGCTTTGTGTGGGCCATACACAGGTACATTTTACAAGAGGCCCAGGAGCTGTGACTTTGAACGGAGGCCCTGTGACAAGCAGCAGCATGCTGCCCTAACTTTATCTCGGGGAAATCCAGGCTTCACAGCTGCCACACAGGATGTTTCATCAAAGGAGGGATTTTCCCCGCTCTACTTTGGAAGAATTCACTTCCTTCCCCTTCTTCAATTTATAAGTACCAAAATATCCTCAATACAGTTAACTTACCTTGTCATGGGTGGCTGTGTTGGGGAGTGGAGGTTTGGGTACAGGGAATGGGGGAGGGGGAGGTGAAACTGGGGTATGGCAGGGGCAGTGAAAACAAGACCCCCCTGAATACTTTGGTCAGCTCCTCATGTCTCTGGGTGTGTTACTTGCTGTTACCCAACACAGTAAAACTTGTGTAAGTTGACTACCCAAGGGACGAAAACAAACTGGTCAACATAAGGAACTAGGCCACTGTACTGACACGTACCGGTGACGCATGTTCCGTCTATGAATATTAGGTCAACGTAAGGAGGTGGTCCATGTAGGAAGGAGGTCAACTATGGGGGCTCTACTGTGTTTTAAAAAATAAAATAAATCACTGGCCCTTTTATGTGGGGTTTTGGTGTTAGATCTCAGTTCAGAGCCCAACTTAGTATCCTTACCGGCTCTATCCTTGAGTTTTCCATTTATAAATCAAAAATGATATAAACTTAGCAGGGTTGCTGTGTGGCATCCATCCTCCCCCTGCCCTCACCCCAGTTTCCCAAGCGTAAAAGCAATCAAACAAGCCGACACAATGAAAATTACGCGGTGATTCTGAACTATGTATCAGGTGTCCTACCTACCACTGCTCTTCACCTTGGAATGTGTGTCCACAGAACACCATACTTGTTAATTGTAAGACTGCATCCTAGATGTTTTGGTTCAGTAGAAGGAAAATTTAAAAGGAAGTAGAGAGTACAGCATGTGCTCCTCTAGTCCTGTATAGTCCCGAGTTACTCAGGAGGCTGGGGCTGAAGAATCACTGGAGTCCAGGAGTTTGAGGCTGTAGCCTACTGTGACCGTGCCAGCCTGAGGAACGTAGCTAGCCCAAAAGAAAAGAAAGAAAAAAAGGAAGGAAGGACCAAGTACATCACAAAACAAGCTTATGCCAGTATAACTTTTGTGGGACAAGTGAGCTTTGCAGTAGACAAGGTTTATTTCTAGGCTCAATTGGTCTTATTTGTTTATTTTGAGACAGGGTCTTACTCTGTCACCCCGGCTAGAGTGCAGTGGCATCACCATAGCTCACTGCAGTCACAAACTCCTGGTTCAAGCAATCCTTCCTCTTCAGTCTTCCAAGGAGCTGGGACCCCAGCAGCGTGCCACCATGCCCAGCCTACATTTAGTTGTTATCTTGTTTTCAGATTTTAGCTAACCCAGAGGGAAAAGTGACGTAAAGATCTTCATTACCAGGGTACATGTGAAACTTACTAAATGTAGAATATAAATGTCTTAACACAATAACTACGAAAATGCCATGAAGGTTATGTTAACCAGTTTGATGCAAATATTTCAATTGTATATAAAACCATCACATTGTATGAAACTAATTTATGGCTTTCGTATGAAAGCTATAACCCAGTTATAACCTGAGAATATGGCGAAGGGGGAGAAAGAGGAGAGGGAGGGGGAGGGTAATTGGTGGGATTACACCTGCGGTGCATCTTACAAGGGTACATGTGAAACTTAGTAAATGTAGAATGTAAATGTCTTAACCCAATAACTAAGAAAATGCCAGGAAGGCTATGTTAACCAGTGCAATCAAAATATGTCAAATGGTCTATAAAACCGGTGTATGATGCCCCATGATTGCATTAATGTACACAGTTATGATTTAATTAAAAAAAAAACCTGTAAGTTAAAATGCAAATGTTTCCAAATGCCATATATATAAACCATTTATATTTAATATGCCTCCAACTTGGACAATTTAGGAATAAAACTTAATCTCTAGAGTACTAAAGATGGCATATATTTTGTATGATTTTCTTACTGATCCATTACTATTGATTGTGCATTTAGTATACCCAAAGGCAAAAAAGCAAATTAGAGGAAAGTATTGATAACAACACTTTTTTTTTTTTGTAGAGACAGTTTCACTTTATTGCCCTCGGTAGAGTGCCGTGGCCTCACACAGCTCACAGCAACCTCCAACTCCTGGGCTTAAGCGAATCTCTTGCCTCAGCCTCCCGAGTAGCTGGGACTACAGGCGCCCGCCACAACGCCCGGCTATTTTTTGGTTGCAGTTTGGCTGGGGCTGGGTTTGAACCCACCACCCTCGGTATATGGGGCCGGCGCCTTACCGACTGAGCCACAGGCACTGCCCGATAACAACACTTTAAATTGTTTTTATTTGGAAGATCATGTTGGGCTATTTCTTTTTTCTTTTTTGGGGGGTGGGTCCTCACTTTGTCACCCCCCTGTGCTGTGCTGTTGCTCATATGTCACAGCAATTTCAAACTCCTGGGCTCAAGCAATTCTCTTGCCTCAGCCTTCCAAGTAACTGGGTCTATAGGCACCCACCACAACACCTGACTATTTTTAGAGACAAGATCTCACTCTGGCTCTGGCTGGTCTTAAACCTGTGAGCTCAGGCAATCTACCCGCCTTGGCCTCCCAGAGTGCTAGGATTACAGGTCTGAGCCACCATGCCTGCCTCTTTTTTAGCAATTAGTTGAAATATTTATTCAGATTATTAGTGGATGATCTAGTTCCCACTCAAGGACAAATTACTGTTTCTAAAATTTAAACAGACTCGGTACCTATAGCTCAGCTGCTAGGGCGCCAGGCACATACACCAGAGCTGGAGGGTTTGAACCCAACCCGGGCGTGCCAAACAACAATGACAACAAGAACAACAACAAAAATAGTCAGGCATTGTGGCGGGCACATGTAGCCCCAGCTACTTGGGAGGCTGAGGCAAGAAAATCACTTAACCCCAAGAGTTTGAGGTTGTTGTGAGCTGTGACATTACAGCACTCTACCAAGGGCGACATAATGAGATTCTGTCTCAAAAAAGAAAAAAAAGTCACTGCCTGTTCTCAAACACACTCACCCCTCCCTGGCCCTTACTGTCATCATCTGCTAACCTCCCAGACCCTTATATTCTTTAAACTCTTTGATACCTAATGTAATTGTTTTCCTCTCTGCTTTTTCATAAGCAACCATTCTGGGCAAATTCAATACTCACACACAATTCAGCTAACAACAGTGATAGTGATCATGATAACTAGTAAGTATCTTTAGCACTTGACATGCATTATCTGATTTAATCTCCACAATCACTGTACAAAAGAGATATTATTTACAATATGCTGATGGTATTCATTATTAGTAGATGCCAGGCTGGAGTATAGTGATGCCATCATAGCTCACTGTAACCTCAACCTCCTGAACACAAGCTATCTCCTACCTCAGCTTTCCAAGTAGCTAGGCCTACAGGTCCATGACACCATGCCTAACTAATTTTTTTAAAAAAATTTTTGTAGAGGCTCGGCGCCTGTGGCTTAAGCGGCTAAGGCGCCAGCCACATACACCTGAGCTGACGAGTTTGAATCTAGCCCGGGCCTGCCAAACAACAATGACAACTACAACCAAAAAATAGCTAGGCACCTGTAGTCCCAGCTACTTGGGAGGCAGAGGCAAGAGAATCGCTTGAGCCCAGGAGTTTGAGGTTGCTGTGAGCTGTGATCCCATGGCACTCTACCCAGGGCGACAGCTTGAGGCTCTGTCTCAAACAAACAAACAAACAAAAAAATTGATAGAGAGTCTTGCTATATTGCCCAGGCTGGTCTCAAACTCCTGACCTCAAATAATCCACCCTCTCATACTCCCAAAGTGCTGAGATCACAGGCGTGAAGCCACCATGCCTGCCCAGAAAACATGATTGGTAAGTTCAAGGGTACATATTGTATTCAACAGCAGAACCAGGATTCTGAGCCACATTTAGCTGGCCAAATGTCTTTCTCTATGTTATAGTTATTAAGACTCTTTGTTCATTCTTTCATCAACTACTGGCATGGCCATTTGTTGGATCTTATGAATATCTTAAACTGCTTTTCTCCAAGTGGTTTTTTTTTTTTTTTTTTGAGATAGAGCCTCAAGCTGTCGTCCTGGTTAGAGTGCTATGGCATCATAGCTCACAGCAACCTCAAACTCCTGGGCTCAAGCGAGTCTCCTGTCTCCACCTCCCAAGTAGCTGGGACTACAGGCGCCTGCCACAAGGCCCGGCTATTTTTTGGTTGCAGCCATCATTGTTGTTTGGTGGGCCCGGGCTGGATTCGAACCCGCCAGCTCAGGTGCATGTATGTGGCTGGCGCCTTAGCCGCTTGAGCCACAGGTGCCGAGCCTCTCCAAGTGTTTAAACTCTGCAGTTTGTGGGCTTTGTGGGCTTTGGGCCCCGTGAGGTCGTCTCTCCCAATCCCCGCCACTCCCTGTTCCTACGCATGCCCTCTGCTCACATCCCTTAGCCTACTGCTCCTCATCCGGTAGCCACCATCAGGATCTGCTGAAGCTGCATGTACCCCCCCATCCACCATCCACTGAGATTCCCACAGAGTATCTAATGTAGAGCAGACCCCACAAGCTGTGCAGTTTGCAGATAGCTCACAGCAAAGATGGCACTGGCTTAATTTACTGGCAAGATGATAAAACGCATTTATAGCATTTCCAAGGTCATCTTTGAGTGCCACCTTCTTCCCCAGTGATCTGATGCCATCCAGCAACACGCTCCCCTAGCACCAGTTTCAGATGTTTGCTATCATTCCTTGTTCTTACTATCTATGCCCAGAATATTTTCTATAAAATCACAAACTGGTGGGCTGTTGGAACTAGAAAGCATCATAAAATTGATGAAGCCCATTTTTTTCATTTTAATGATTAAGAACTGCTGAGGCTTGGAGTAGCCCACAAGTTGACATTATCAACAGCAGTTACTGAAAGGCTAGATAGAGGTGGCAGAACTCACACTCACCCTTTCAGAAGGGGATTTATTTTATAAATATTCCCCAGCTCTGCTTCTTTTTTTTTGAAACAGAGTCTCACTATGTCACCCCTGGTAGAGTGCTGTGCCATCACAGCTCACAGCAACCTTAAACTCCTGGGCTTAAGCAATTCTCTTGCCTCAGCCTCCCAGTAGCTGGGACTATAGGCGCCCACCACAACACCCAGATATTTTTTGGTTGTAGTTGTCATTGCTGTGTGGCAGGCCTAGGCTGGGCTCGAACCCGCCACCTTCAGTGTATGTGGCTGGTGCCCTAGCCACTGAGCTACAGGCGCCGAGCCCTGGTCTGCTGCTTATCTGCCAGGTTGACAAGGTTCTAGAGCCAGGTCAGCATTTGGTGCACACAGTCTATTTCTCTTGATCACCCATTGAGGAGCAGAGGGAAGTGGGGTCGACTGCTTTTCACTGTAGCACAATGAAATTCTTTCTCTTGGGTGGGACACTTTGTCCAGATTTCCTCTGCACCACATGGCTGTCCCCAAATGCCCAAAAGCTTCTGGGATCATGAGGATCCCAGATGTGCTCACTACCGCCCATCTGGAGTAATGAGACGGCAGCTCTTCCCTTGTCAAGCGCATGTTCATCTGTGAGACTGTGCAGAAATGTTGTTTGTCAGGTTGCTAATATATTGATAATTTTCATTTTCAGTTTGGATCTTCTAAATAGGCATTATGCAGTATTTTAGAGTTCAAGTAGTTTAAAAAAAAAAAACAAAAAAAGCCTCCACTATACGGATAGCATGTTCTACAGATGAACTGGCAAATGTCCGAGACGATGTAAATCAGGGTCCCCCGGCTCCATGAGTTTCCTTTCTTAATACATCGAACTTGTTCTGAATCCAATTATACTGTTTCCATTTGCAGAATAACTCATTTTGTGTTAGTAGTAAGCACTTTGATATTAGAAAAAAAATGTTTTTACTTTAATGTGCTCCAGATTGGAGAGCCTTGTTAAGACCGGTCTGCCTTATTTCCCAGTTGCACTAATTAAAAGCACTAATTATTTCCATACTGTTATCTCAGGAACATCATTTGATGCATGAAAGTTTTGAGGGAATTAAACAGAATGACTGACTTTAGGAATCATGTGAGAGAATTAATATTCTTTATTCCCAATTAAAAAAAGTTTTATGTCAGTTCATCAGATTTTGCCCTTGCTTCTGTGGCTCCAAGTCTGGACTTCGGCCATGTGAAAAGTCAGAATCCCCTTTCTTTATACAGGAGTTAATGTAATTAATGCTGGGCAGAGACTTAAGTCACTCCCAATGCTGACAGCCTTCTCGAAAGCAGTGTTTATATCTAATTCCTGTCATTTATGAGAGAGTTAAACCATATTTCCAAGATCCTTCTTCTAAAGTCAATGATTCTCTAAGACCTTTTGGTTACTTTCTTAATTTATAAATCAACCCATTTCTTGATCTCCTGAGAAATAACCCAGGTGTGTTTAGGCAGGAAATTGCTTATTTACTTTTCTAATACAAAAGGTGGGAGAATAAAGGGAAAGATTATCTTTCCAGCTGTAAGGCAATCTTTTCCCAGAGATGTAGATAATGTCTTTTACATATTTCCCAACCCCGGAACAATTATACTCTACAAAAAGAATTATTAAGTCACACAAACTGAGGGAACTATCATATTGGGGAATAACCTTTCTTTTCACACTTAATGATGAAAAATTTCATGCGTCATGGGATTATTTACAGGTTACTATTCTCAATGACAAGTCTATCTTAATTTAAATCCTATCCAATTGCAAACACATAACTTATTTGCTTCCTTCAGTATATATTGCTTGAGAGAAGAGAATATTTTGGTGGAAAACTATTTCAAGGAAGACAGACTATGCAATAGGATAGAGAAAGCTATAATAGAAACTCTTTCCTTAAAAACTGTATGTAAATGAAATTGAGCTTAGGCTGGGCACCCTGGCTCATGCCTGTAATTCTAGCACTATAGAAGGCTGAGGCTGGTGGATCCCCTGAGCTCAGGAGTTGGAGACTAGCCTAAGCAAGAGTGAGGCTTGGTCTCTCCCAAAATTAAAAAAATTAGCTGGGCATCATAGCAGGTGCCTGTAGTCCCAGCTATATGGGAGGCTGAGACAGGAGGCTCCCTCGAATCCAGGAGTTTGAGGTTGTTGTCAGTTAGGCTGACCCCAGAGCACTCCAACCTGGGCAAGAAGAAGAGAATCTGTCTCGAATAGAAAATAAAAAAAAAGTGAATTCCAAAAAGTGGATGTATTCATTCAATGATTGATTCATTTATAAATAATACAGCAGCAGCCTTGAGGATAATCACTGTGGGCGCTTTGCTGTTCAGATGGGATGTTGGTGGGATGTGTAGAGAAACAGGAAGTAGCAGTGGTAGCTGCTACCTGATCCCCATTAGCACATGGGAGTAAATAGCCTCCTGATATTTTCAGAAGCAGAGAATTGGAACTAATAGGTAGCAAACCATTCTGCAATTAGTATAATTATCTCAAAAAACCTTTAACAGTCAATGTTCAGAATGAGGCTATTCTAGATGTTGGAGTTGCTGGCAAGCCAACCCCCAAATAGTCATCCCTTAATGTTTTTTAAAATCATTGATCTAGAGCTATTCATGAAAAGAACAAATGACTAAGTGCCCATCAGTACATGAGTGGATTAATAAAATGTGGTATAAGTTTACCACGAGGTATTACTCAGCCATTAAGAAAAGTGGTGAACTAATACCTTTTGTAATAACCTGAATGGAACTAGAGACCGTCCTCCTAAGTATCACAAAAATAGAAAAACAAACGTCGCCCATGTGCTCCCTTTTAAAATGGAACTAACTGATCAACACCAGTTCCTACATACGGTAATAAAATTCAATGGAAATCAAACTGGTGGAAGTGGGAGGAGGGGATGGGTAAATTCACACCTAACGGATACAACGTACAGTATCTGTGGAATGGGCACAGTTATAACCTCGACTCAAACGGTACAAAAGTAACGCACGTGACCAAAACATTTGTACCCTGTAACATTCTGAAATTTAAAAAAAAATTGAAAAAAGAAAAGAACAAATGAAACAGGAAAACAATTATAGGAAGAGAAAGTACCCAATATTACGTGAAATGTGTTGGAACTGAGTCATATATAAAAAGAACAATGAACTTCTTCACTCTTAACTTTTAGTTCTTAGAATCCCCTCCTTTGTAACTGACTCACAGTTTATTTTGGGAGAAACCAGGCCACACTACAGTCTTTTCACTGTGCATTAAAATTTATACAGAAAATTCTGAGACTAATAGAAGCGTCAGACAATACTGACTACCGGACCTCACCCACGTGTGACCCTGTGCCACACAGGACAGCTGGCCTCAAAGTCAGGATTGACCTACCCTCTCCAGGTTTCAGAGTCATGTTTCCCAGGTCTGTGTTTATTTATTTTATTTTATTTTATTTTATTGAGACAGAGCCTCAAGCTGTCTCCTGGGTAGAGTGCTGTGGCATTACAGCTCACAGCAACCTCCAACTCCTGGGCTCAAGCGATTCTCTGGCCTCAGCTTCCCAAGTAGCTGGGACTAAGGCGCCCACCACAACACCCACCTATTTTTCGGTTGTAGTTGTCATTGTTGTTTAGCAGGCCCTGGGCTGGATTTGAACCTGCCAGCTCTGGTGTATGTGACTGGCGCCTTAGCCGCTTGAGCCACAGGCACTGAGCCCCAGGTCTGTGTTTAAGGAAATGAATTGATCAGAAATTCCTACTTCACGGTTTAAGTGAAACATTTGATCTTGTTCTTTATTTAAAATATCTACTTTTTTCACTTCCTCCCTGTCAAAACTTCTCTAAACTTTTTCATAATGAATTTTATTATTTTTTCCCCTAAACAGGTTTGGAAGCTACGTTTTCATCTTGATTCTAGTTGCTTCCTTCCTTCTTTCTTTCCTACGGTCATTTAATTTGGTTACCGAGTTGGCATTAGTTCTCTGACTTCAGAAAGATGCTCTTCAAGGAACTGAATCTGAGGCCTAGAAATGACATGGAAGTTTAGGAAGCATAACTCACTTTCAGGCAAAGCCACGTAAAAAAAAAGATGCTATCCTACTTTCCATGACTCAAGAGAAAACTGCACAGTCTTAACCTGCATCCCATTTTGAATTGATTTAGCTTACACTGTTACTTGGTTACAAGGCCTTTTTGCTTTAAACCCATCCTATTTCTTCTGGTTTTATACTCAGGGAAGGTAACCAACCATTTCCTTATAGAAAGCTCTCTAAAAACTCCAACATGGTTGGCACCTGTAGATCAGTAGGGCGACGGCCACGTACACCGAGGCTGGAGGGTTCGAGTCCGGCCTTGGGCCTACTAAAAAACAATGACAACAGCAACCAAGTAATAGCCAGGCGTTTTGGCGGGCACCTATAGTCCCAGCTACTCCGGAGGCTGAGGCAAGAGAATCACTTAAGCCCAAGAGTTTGGGGTTGGCTGTGAGCGTGACACCAGGGCACTCTACCAAGGGCGACATGGTGAGACTCTGTCCCCCTCCCCACCTCCCCCTCAAACAATGTGTTCAATTATCATCTGTATTTCTCTTCAAGAAAATTGGTAATGGTCTCCCTTACCTCTCCTCATTAATTTTCTTTACCAACAACTGAATCATTTTGAGGTTATCTCCTAAATCTCCAAGTTCTCTCCCATCAGTCTTTAAACTCTCCCATCAGTCTTTAAACAAGGACTCGGGAGTTCACATTTCTGAACAGCACCTAACTGCTCTTTCACAGCATACTCTCATTCTACATTTATTTATTTATTTTTCAGATTGTCAGATTTCATTTCAACTGAAGCCTTGATGGTGGTATGTTTATTTATTTTTACATTGGTCTTTTTTAAACATACTATTGTAAAACAGTTTTTTTTTTGTGTGTGTGTGTGTGATTTTTGGCCGGGGCTGGGTTTGAACCTGCCACCTCCGGCATATGGGACCGGCGCCCTACTCCTTGAGCCACAGGCACCGCCCCTGTAAAACAGTTTTTTGTTGAAATTTGAATTTGTTTTTCACGCACCCAATTAGTTTCAGGTAAGGATGTCTTTATGGTATAGGGGTTATTTAAATATGGTACTGACATGTACACGTATATGGTAAGATTTCTCAAAGAAGCATTTATAGAAATTTATAGCTAAAACTAAAATAGGTTTTTTTGTTCCCTCTAACTTTTAGTATTTTTCCTCTATTTAATTTTGGATGAGTTTTCCAGCAAATTTCTGGCCAAAAAAAAAAAATAGAAACTAGCTTTATAATACTAGTAGAATAACTATGCCAATTTAGTTTGGCATCAGTGTGATTTTGAACAAATTTAGACTCATTAGGAATGTTTTGAGCTATTTCTGTACAAATTATATTTATTCTACACATATCCTATGTTTGTTGTTCTCTTTTCTTTTCTTTCTTTCTTTCTTTTTTTTTTTTTTTTGAAATTAGCCTGAAAATGGTTGCAACTGCAAAACCCTTTGTAGTTTTAGGCCTTCAGAAAGATAGCCGAAGGTAACCTTGTCTGGCATACTCAGTATTGGTCTTTGGGAAGTTAAACAAAGTGTTGCCCTGCCGTGTGGATTTTCATTTACTTTGGGAGAGAACTGTGTCAGTGGGGAAACTAGTCAATACAAGTAATGACTGAAGCTCATAGGACTTAAGGGAGAATCCTCGCAGGGGAACTTTGATACTCTCCTCTTTCTCTGGACTTGTGCAAAGATAAGGCTCCCTAGAACTAATTCAAAGGATAGTTTACTTTGTGTCACTGGGAAAGGGGAGAGTCCAGAGAAACTAGAATACCAAACTATTACAGAAGAGAAGACTGTAGGTGGGATATACATGTATTCAAATAATTTTATCATACACTGGCATTCTGGGAGGCTGAGGCGGGTGGCTTGCTTGAGGCCAGGAGTTTGAGACCAGTCTGAGAAAGAGTGAGACCCCTGTCTCTGCCAAAAGTGGAAACATTAGCCGGGCATGGTTGCACCTGTGCCTTTAGTTACTTGATACCACTGCCCTCTACTCAAGGTGACAAGGTGATGCGACTTTATCTCAAATATTATGAAATCATGGACTCAAAACACGTAATTTTGGGGCGGTGCCTGTGGCTGAAAGGAGTAGGGCGCTAGCCCCATATGCCAGAGGTGGCAGCTTCAAACCCAGCCCCGCTCAGAAACTGCAAAAAAAAAAAAAAACACGTAATGTTTTTTCTTTTTTTACTTCAGAATATTATGGGTGTACAAATGATTTGGTTACATGAATTACTTTTGTACAATCTGAATCAAAGTTATAAGTGTGCCCTTCATTCAGAGAGTGTGTGTTGTACCCCTTAGGAGTGAATTTGCCCCTCTCCTCCTGGCCTCTCCTATCTGCTTGTTTTCTGTTGAGGTTTACTACCGAATGTGTACATGGATGTTGATCGATCAGTTCTAATTTAGTAATGCGTACATGTGGTGTTTGTTTTTCCATTCTTGCAAAACTTCACTTAGCAGAATTGTCTCCAGTTCCATCCAGGTTATTACAAAATGTATTAGTTCACCCTTTTTTTAAGTGGTTGGGTACAACTCCGTGGTGTACACGTTTGTCCTTCTTGTTGTAGTAACAGGGCCTTTTCTGTTCCATATTATTCATCTCTTACACATCCACAAAGCCGTTCTGTTGATACTGAAAGATGTAGATGGATAGATAGACAAGTATAGAGACACAGATAGTAGATAATTTTTAAGTTCTGAAGATAATACAAAAATATTATAAAAAATTGAAAACTAGAAAACAAAAGCATTCATTCTCCGACTATATGAACACTTCATGAACAATACACTGGCCAGCAACGGTGGCTCACACCTGTAATCCTAATACTTTGGGAGGCTAAGGTGGGTGCATCGCTTGAGCTTAGGAGTTCAGAACTAGCCTGAGCAAGAGCGAGACCCCACCCCATCTCTTAAAATAGCCAGGCATTGTAGCAGACACCTGTAGTCCCAGCTACTTGGGAGGATGAGGCAAGAGAATCATTTGAGCCCTAGAGTTTGATGTTGCTCTGAGCTATGATGTCATGGTACTCTACCAAGGGCATCAAAGTCAGGCTCTGTTTAAAATAAATAAATAAATAAATAACATTGCTTCCTACAATGACTTACCTGTTTTTCCATACAAGATTAAAATTCAGTTTTTACTGTGATTTTTTTTTTTTTTCTGAGACAGGGTCTCCCTCTGCCACCCAAGCTAGAGTGGTATGGTGTTATCATAGCTCACAGCAACCTCAATACTCCTGGGCTCAAGCTATCCTCCTGCTTCAGCCTCCTGAATAGCTGGGATGCTTTGCTGATTTTTCTATTTTTTGGTAAAGATGGGGTCTCACTCCTACTCAGACATAGTCTCAAATTCTTGACCTCAAGCAATTCTCCTACCTCAGCCTCCCAAAGTGCTAAGATTACAGGCATGAACCAGCCCAATCTTAAATTGTGATTTATTTAACATAATATGGGCAACAGTTCTTCATACTACTAAAAACACTTCATAGGTACCAAGTAGATAGCGGATATGCCATAGTTGACTCAACCATTTCTCCATTGAGTGTTATATTGCTTCCAGTGTTTTACATTTATGAATGTCAGGATGGTTTTGTGTGTATGGATTTATGAATTGTTTATTAAGATAAATTACTTAGGGCAGTGCCTGTAGCTCAGTAGATAGGGCGCCGGCCACATACACCAAGGCTGGCAGGTTCGAACCCAGGCCTGCTAAAAAACAATGACAACCACAACAAAAAAATAGCTCGGGCTCAGTGCCTGTGGCTCAAGTGGCTAAGGCGCCAGCCACATACATCGGAGCTGGCGGGTTTGAATCCAGCATGGGCCCGCCAAACAAAAATGATGGCTGCAACCAAAAAAAATAGCTGGGCATTGTGGCGGGCGCCTACAGACTCCCAGCTACTTGGGAGGCAGAGGCAGGAGAATCGCTTGATCTTAGGAGTTAGAGGTTGCTGTGAGCTGTGATGCCATGGCACTCTATCCAAGGCGACACCTCGAGGCTCTGTCTTGAAAAAAAAAAAAAATAGCTGGGTGTTGTGATGGGTGACTGTAGTCCCCAGTTACTTGGGAGGCTGAAGCAAGAGAATTGCTTAAGCCCAAGAGTTGGGGGTTGCTGTGAGCTGTGACACTACAGCACTCTACCCTGGGTGACAGCTTGCGATTCTGTCTCAAAAATAAAAAAGGATAAATTACTTAAAGTGAGATAAATGAGATAAAAGTATTGGATATTTTCAAGCTTATAAAATATAATGGCTTTCAGAAATATTTAAAAAATTAAAATACAGGAGTGGTGCCTGCAGCTCAAAGGAGTAGGCCGCTGGCCCCTATACTAGAGGTGGGGGGTTCAAACCTGGCCCTGGCCAAAAACTGCAAAAAAAAGAATTAAAATACAATGAGCAATCTATGAGAATAATACCAGGTTTACTAAACCTTACCAGCATTTGAATATTACCATTTAAAAAAAATCATTTCCGTGTATTATTATCATTTTCTTTTCAAACATGAATATTGTAACCAAATACCATTATTGTTAACCTTCTCTCTTTGTATGGAAAAAGAGAAAAATATGTATTCTTTAATATATGGACAAAGCACTTTCTACTTTAAAGTTTTGAATTATCTGATGAATGTAATGATAAGCCATTGCATTGTCCCACATTTTGATCTGCCTCAATGATCTTTGAGGCAGATTGTCCATAGCATAAGCTAGAGCTAAAGTCTAACTCATACTTAGGAAAGTTACATAAATCATTGTGTTCTGAGTGGTTGTCCTCTAGCCTTTCTCAGCATCTAATTATTGCAAGGTCAACTCCTGTTAATTATTACCCAGCTGTACATCAAGCTCTTATGTCCTGAACTGAATGTTTTTGTTTTTTTTTCTTTTTTGTATATTATAGGCTTTTTAGTGGCTTTAATTTGGGGGGGGGAAAGTGTTGATAAAAGAAATGTTGAGCTCAGGAAAGGAATTTCAAAGATTCTAAGCAAGACTTCTTTTTCTTTTTATCTGATTTTTCCATTCTGGACCCTGAGCCTCATTTCTACTATTCTCTACAAAGTCCAGGCAGGCAGATACGCAAAGAGGAAATCATTGCAGATGTATAAAGGCATGGATCTTTTCTGAAAGAACTTACCAGAAACTTTTGGTGATGGTTAGTGGAACATAGAGTCAGATTGTTTCTTCCTTTGGCTCTCCATCTGATAATCATAAATTACCTGTCCCTTCAAAAATCGATTTCCTTTAACACACTAAGCCTTTGTGAGCAATATCAATGGAACTGGCAATCTTGCGTGGTTATAGAGTAATGGCAATAGGATGAGATATCTTAGCAGCTGATTCAGGAATAGACTGTTCAGATTCATTTTCCCTTTTGCGCTAGAATGCTGCAGGCTTACCCTTGGTGAGTAAGGGAGGTCTGCAGACCAAGTCAAGATGACTAGCAAGAACAGTACTTGTGAAGCTATCTCTCTTCCATAAGCCCAGTGATTTGTAGCAAGAGCAACTACAAGGCAAGAATTTTCTTTTCTTTTTAAACTCCCCATGGGAGACCTTGGGGAACATTAAAAATAAGCAACCATCTGTACCTGTTTACCTAGGCTCCACTTCAGGCTTTCAGCAGAGCTCAGGAGTAACACATATGTACAAGTAAAATACATGTTTACTTTTCATTCATTTTACAAGTATCCATTGATCGATTGACCACTATGGTCAATGTTAGGATGCCACTAGGTTAAGGCACCGGAAATTGGCTTCTAGGTAATTCAGGACACACTTCCTTCTTCTACAGAGCTTACATTCTGGGGATATCTAAATAATAAATAATAGCAATGTTTTATTTTGTTCAAGAAATTTTGGGGGGGTTTGTTTGTTTGTTTTTTGCCTTCTCTGCGCCCCTCTCTACTTTTCAAAATTCTATGTCCTAGAAATGAAGATTTGCTACTAATTAATTTTAACTATAGTTTTGTGGAAAAATATCCCATTTTATCATCTTTATTTTCCCATAAGAAACTAATAATTAAAATAGTACTATGTTTTGTACTTTTGGGAAGAAAGTGAATACCCGTGCTATCAAGAGGGAATTCCATTTGCTCTTCTTTTTCAATCAGGCTATGAAGGGAGAAATAAGTCCTAAAGTTAAAAAGAAAATAAAAATTGTAAATAAGATGATATCAACATACTTAGTGATTATATGTGTAAGACTTGCAATCTAAGTCTTTTTGCTTTAAGTGTGCACATATTGGAAGGCAAGGGGGCGAAGCCATTAAAAGCCTGGGCTTGTTAGCAATTACCTTTCCAAAGTGACTTCAGTTTTCTCATCTGTAAGGTGGGGATGGTGACAGTTATCTCTTTCTCATAGGGTGCTGGGAGCATAAAGTGAGTGCATGAGTGTAAAGCCCATAGAACAACATGCTTTCCTCCTCAGCCTCAGGCATCATCGTTTGTCCCAGGCAGGTGCAGTTGTTCATCTGCCTCGTAAGGTTTTCCAGCAATGCCCTTCCCCCACAATCTGGCCTGAGCAAATGACAGGCAGCTTGCCTCAGTCCATCAGATAGCTTACAGACAGGTTAGAAAGGACGTGAGCTGGGGCCAGGATTCATGAGCTGGGGGCAGGAGTCGGGGCCTGGCAGTGGGGGCTGACTGCTAACATTGACACTGAGCTAGATAGGGGCTGGGGAAAGAACATGGAAAAACTCCACGAAGTTTTCCTACCATTTTTAGGATACCTTTTTTGGAGGTGGAGGGGAGCAGGATTTAGCATTCACTTGGTTTATATAACCACAGACTGTTTTCCGGAGTTTTAACAAATATCTTTTGACAGTTTTTGCTTGCTTTTTGAGGTTTCTGTTGGGGGAATGGGAGCTTGGAACTGCCTGCTGCACTGTTTTGCTGATGTCGCCTCCCCAGTGAGATTTTAAAGGTTAACTTGTCCATCACTTCTCTCCCTCCCCCCAGAAATAAGACTGCCAAGAGAGAGTGTTCAGTTGTTCTGAGGATTAACTAAAAAATGTGCCTGGCCCATTATAGATACTCCATAAAAATATTATTAATAATTATTATTCTGAAGTATAGTGTGAATTGAAATGCTTGATGTCCCAAGTTTAGGAAAACTAAAATACTAGATTGCAGTGGCTTTTATTTCCTTTTTGGAGAAGCTAAAAGTAGCATCATTCATTTCTCAATGGCAGCCTCCTGCGCTCAAATCTCTGGAATGTCTGTGTCATTCTTAATCAGAGTCTGGGTCCACAATTATATATTTCATAAAATGTCATAAGGTTTCTAAGGTTAGACCAGGGCAACAAGAATGCTAAAATATAAGTTCAATTCACTTAAGGATAAAAGAGCCTAGTGGTCTGTTGCGTTATTTCCCAGAGCCCTCTGAAAGTAAATAGAAAATACAGACAGAGAGAAAAGGTAAAAATAAAGCTGTCTATGAGGCTCTGCCAGAGAACCCAAAGAAAAATATGGAGATGCCATGGAAAATACCTGCAGAGGGAAACAACTAATATAGGATCTTCTTGAAACCCTCACAGACTCACATGGTTATTCTTAACTTCCCAGAAATTAAGAGCTCATGTGATCCCACCGGGATCAAGACCTGTACCTTTTTTTTTTTTTTTTTGGCCAGGGCTAGGTTTGAACCCACCACCTCCGGCACATGGGACCGGCGCCCTACACCTTGAGCTACAGGCGCCACCCAAGACCTGTACCTTTTAAAGTTGAAATTCAGTACTTAGTAAAACTCTCCACATTTCCACATGTGATATAGATGTGTTTCATTCCTGGACATTCTCCCACTTATTTCTTCATAGGCCTAATGACTAAACCCACTGAATACCAAAGAGATGTTGGATAAAGAATCATTGTCGAGATGTATGATTAACTTGGCTAAAAGCTAACCCAGTTTCGCAATGAAAACCTTACTTTGCTGCCATTCAAAACTTTGTAAAAGATATATTCACAGGGTATTTTTGCTTATGCAGAAAAGTGCATTTCGTATTTGTCAGGTATTATTTTTAACATGTGTTTCATATCAAATACCAAAAAGGTCAAACGAAATCTAAAAACAATATTGGCAGGATCTGCTAATAGTGTGTCTTCCAGCACATCTGGGAATCTCTGCAAAAAATTAACTTAAAATTCTGGACTCTTGGGATGGCCAGATTATTAACTGGTTTAGCAGAAGCACTTTTTTTTGCAAGCCAAAGCATGTGAGAAATATTTTGGGCCTGCAGACCATTAAATACTGTACAGTTAGCCCAGTGCACAAGAAAAACAGCAAATATTTTAGTGGCAATGTCTAGTTCCATTCAAAACTGAGACAAGAAACCATGCATTTGTTGACAATTGCATTCAGCAGTCTATAGGCTAAACTGCAAATAGAAGATTGAATATCAGACTATTTTTCCTTAAAAGAAAATGAAACATTGCGAATTACAGCAGAGGACAGATTATAATATCACCTTGGCTTTGAATTTGACACAGCTTCTGTAAAGGAAAGAGTAGGAAAATTTCTTCTGGAACTTACATGTAACCCAGATACAGATTTCCATTTTCTCCCCTCTTATTGAGTATCTTTTTGAAGGTAAGCTCAAGGAGAAAAGTACTGAGGGATATAGTGTCATTTGCAGTGAGAGATATTTAAAACATTTCTCTTTTCCCCAGACAACATAGGAGTAGATTTTTGTTCATTGTTTGAGCTAGACCTGAGGATCATCTCTTTATTTTTTAATTTCAGATTAATATTGGGGGTACATATGATTAGGTTAAATACATAGTTTGCTTTTGTAAGGTTAAAGTTCTAGTGGTTGATGTACCTTTGACCCAGGAAGTTTACAATATACCTCTGAAATGTACCTGCTGGGTGGGAACCAGCAGGTTTTACCAACCCCTCCTTCCCTTCCCCTTATTTGAATTTAATTGATTTTTTTCTCTCATGTGAGCATGTAGTTGTTAATCCACTTGTTCTAATTAAGTACCTGTGGTTAAGAATCATTTCTTAAGCTGGGTGCAGTGGCACACACCTATAATCCTTGCACTCTGGTAGGCCAAGGCAGGTGGATTTCTCTCTTTTTTTTTTTTTAACATAAAAAGCACATTTATTTGTAAATCAGTAACTTTAAAATCATCTCTGGGACTCAGAATCTATTAGGCCAGAGCAGATGTCCTAAATAAGAAAGTGAGGTCTGCATCATTGTTCACTTATTAATGAAAATTTCAAATTAACTGATTATGATTATGTGGAGGAGCGATTTTTCACATTTCCCTGATAAGAATCACTTAGGACGCTCAATAAAAACAATTTCCCTGGGCGGCGCCTGTGGCTCAGTGAGTAGGGCGCCGGCCCCATATACCGAGGATGGCGGGTTCAAACCCAGCCCCGGCCAAACTGCAACAAAGAAAATAGCCGGGCGTTGTGGCGGGCGCCTGTAGTCCCAGCTGCTTGGAAGGCTGAGGCAAGAGAATCGCGTAAGCCCAAGAGTTGGAGGTTGCTGTGAGCCGTGTGACGCCACGGCACTCTACCGAGGGTGGTACAGTGAGACTCTGTCTCTACAAAAAAAAAAAAAAAAAACAATTTCCCTGGAAATTAACCCCATTAATTAATTCCAAGGGTCTGGGATGGCCTGGTAAGTTGGAAATTTTTATTTTTACAATGCCTCCTGATGATCACTAAGTCCAGAAATATCTGGGAAACGCTGATCTGGAACATGGCTCTCGGCTTCCTTTGCCGTTTTTAGGTCTTGAACTATTACCATTCTATAACAGCCCACTGAAAAGTCTTATCCAGTCAAGTTTTACAAAAGAAAACTAAATCTCTTGAACATTTGGTTTGATACGTTGTCTTTTTTTTTTTTTTTTTTTTCTAGAGACAGAGTCTCACTTTATGGCCCTCGGTAGAGTGCCGTGGCCTCACACAGCTCACAGCAACCTCCAACTCCTGGGCTTACGCGATTCTCCTGCCTCAGCCTCCCGAGTAGCTGGGACTACAGGCGCCCGCCACAACGCCCGGCTATTTTTTGGTTGCAGTTTGGCCGGGGCCGGGTTTGAACCCGCCACCCTCGGTATATGGGGCCGCTGCCTTACCGACTGAGCCACAGGCGCCGCCCAATACGGTGTCTTAATTGCCAATCTTTTACTTTGGCTGTTTTCATTTCTGGCCCAGTCCTTCTAGATCACATTTTTCTTTCTTTTTTTTTTTTTTTGTAGAGACAAAAGAGTCTCACTTTATGGCCCTCGGTAGAGTGCCGTGGCCTCACCCAGCTCACAGCAACCTCTAACTCCTGGGCTTAAGCGATTCTTGCCTCAGCCTCCCGAGTAGCTGGGACTACAGGCGCCCGCCACAACGCCCAGCTATTTTTTGGTTGCAGTTTGGCTGGGGCCGGGTTTGAACCCGCCACCCTCGGTATATGGGGCCGGCGCCCTACCGACTGAGCCACAGGCGCTGCCCATAGGATCACATTTTTCTTGAAAGGAAAATCTTCAGGGAGGTGTGACACTGTAATTTAACCAAATCGGTTTTTAAAGGATTGATTTCTTATTAAGATTATCACGTTCAATACATTGCTTGCTTCTGTCTTGCTCCCTTCTCTCTTGAAACGTGTTAATAAGTGATTCAATACTCCAGTCTTTCCACTTTAAATGTCATACTGACCACCCCATGTATGCCGGCCTGGATCTCATCGTTTTCTTTAACTGGTCCAACTCCTTTTGGCGTCCCACTCAAGGTAATATCTCCTTCTTCCAAGGTTATTATCTTCGAAACATAGCTGATGATGTAAGGGATGGAAAAAATCATGGAAGATGTCTCACCCTCCTGTCTGAGTTCACCGTTGACCTTGAGCCAGAGCTTCAGGTTGTGAGGGTCTGGGATCTTCTCCTTGGATACGAACGCGCTGACCGGGCACGAGGCAGTGAAGCTCTTGGCTAGCGTCCAGGGTAGCGTAGCCCCTTTTTCTTGCACTCGTCCTGCACATCTCTGGCGGTCATGTCCAGGCACAAGGTGTAGCCGGCCACGCAGTCCATGGCCGTGGTCTCCGGAACCACACTTGCGCTTGCCCATCACTACGCCCAGCTCCAACTCGTGGTGTAAGTTGCAGGTGTAGGCCGGCACAAGGATGAGCCCTCGGGGGCGTAGGCCGTGGAGGGCTTCAGGAAGAGCACCGGCTCTCTTAGCACCGGGCTGCGCATCTCCTTGGCGTGGTCCGCGTAGTTCCTCCCCACGCACACGATGTTCTTCCCCCACTCCCAGAAGCGGGGCAACTGCCTGGTGGCCGCCACGGCTCCTAGGAGTCAAGCAGCCCCTGTCAGGCCAGTCACCTGACACCTACGGCTACCCGGAGGGAACCAACTACTACTTCGGAGGGCTGCCTCTCAGCCACCCAACATCCTGCCGCCTGCTCCGCCAGGTGCCGGGAGGCGCGGCCGTGGACCCGCTAGAGGCCAAGGCTTGCTGGCAACTTGGGGACCCCGCCCCTCAGGCCGCAGCCAGCAGGTGGATTTCTTGAGCTCAGGAGTTTGAGACCAGCCTAAGCAAGAGCGAGACCCCTGTCTCTACCAAAAATAGAAATAATAGCCAGGTTTTGTGGCGGACACCTGTAGTCCCAGCTACTCAGGAGGTCGAGGCAGGAGGATCACTTCAGCCTAGGAATTTGAATTTGCTGTGAGCTATGAAGCCATAGCACTCTAGCCAGGGGCAACAGAGTGAGGAAAAAAAAAAAAATTTCTCATATTATCCCTATACAGCACAATGACCCTGAAATAGCCATACTTGATTTCTTGCCTGTACCTGGTGGATAAACACCAGTCAACCCATGTTATGTCCAGTTAGCAAAATTGTTCTAAGCAAATTAGAGATCCCTGGGGAGCCTAAAAATATAGTGATACCTCATTACCCCCACTTCCTTTGGCAATGTTATTTCATTTGTTTTATTTTTATTTATTTACTTATTTTGGAGATAAGATCTCACTGCTTCTCAGGCTGAAACACAGCCTGTTGCATGATTACATTTCACTGGGTCCTCCAGCTCCCTGGTTCAGCCTCCAGAGTAGCTAGGATTACAGGCCCTCTCCACCACACCCAGTTGATTTTTTTTAAAAATTTGTGTAGAAGTCTCACTATGTTGCCCAGTGTGGTCTTGAACGTCTGGGCTCAAATGATCCTCCCACTTTGGTCTCTCAGAATGCTGAGATTATAGGCATGAGCCGCTGCACCTGGCCTATTATTTCGTGTTGAAGTTTCTCACTGTGATGTGTAGCTGTGATTGAGAACCACAGGAAAGCAAGGTGCTTTAGAAGAGGGAAAAAATTTGTTGGACAAATCCTAGTGAATTAAACTTGAATCTATGTAAAGAGTTTTGAAAATTATTTTTCCCCAGTCACATATTGGGTTATATTCATAGACAAGAGCCTGAAAGATGAAAACAGCCAGTCGTTAATAATTTTTTCTAGTGAGTACATCTGTAGTTGACTACAGCCTAAACAGTTTTCTACATCTTTATGTAAAGAAAAAAATAGTATTGAATTGCGACTTGGTGCCAGTAGCTCAGTGAGTAGGGTGCCAGCCACATACACCAAAGCTGGCGGTTCAAGCCCAGCCTGGGCCTGCTAAAACAACAATGACAACTACAACCAAAACATAGCCGCACTTTGTATTGGGAGCCTGTAGTCTCAGCTACTCCAGACGCTCTGGCAAGAGAATCACTTAAGCCCAAGAGTTGGAGGTTTCTGTGAGCTGTGATGCCATTGCACTCTACCTAGGGTGACATATTGAGACTCTGTCTCAAAAAAAAAAAAAAAAAAGTGAATTAAAAAATTGTATTGAATTGCAATGTCAAAGCTAAACTGCAGGCCAAGTCATAGCCTTACTGCTCTGTGGGGAAGCAGCTTGACCTCCGGTCATTTTTGGAGGCATCCATGATGCTGAGTTAGCCCCATCTTGTATCATTTTATTGCCCTCCACTGGGAAATTTTAAAAAAATCTTTTATTTTTTTGAGACAGAGTTTCACTTTGTCACCCTCAGTAGAGTGCTGCGGAATCACAGCTCACAGCAACCTCCAACTCTTGGGCCTAAGCGATTCTCTTGCCTCAGCCTCCCAAGTAGCTGGGACTATAGGCACTCCCCACAATGCCTGGCTGTTTTTTGTTGCAATTCTCATTGTTATTTAGCTGGGCTGGGCTGGGCCAGATTCGAACCTGCCAGCCTAGGTGTATGTGGCTGGTGTCATAACCACTGTGGTATAGGTGCCAAGCCCACCACTGGGAATTTAGAAGAATTAAAACACTAGAAGAAATGAAGACATGAGTTAAAACACAACATTTTGGCACAATGACTATCTCTAATTCCAACCCACTTGGGTGGGTTTATGATTCTCATTCTTAGTTGTTTAGGGATTCATAACCTATTCATTCAACAAAAATTTATTGGATGCCTACTCTGTGCCAAGCACCCCTTTAAGACTCATGAAATTTATAGGAAACCATAAACAAAAAGAATAAGAACTATATCATATTAGGAAGTGTTAAGTGCCATGGAGAAAAATAAAACAGGAAGGGGGAGGAAGTCTCTATTAAAATAGGGTATCAATAAAGGCTACGAGCAGCCATATGGGCAGATACCTGAAGAGATGAGAATTATGCAAATATCTGAGCAAAGGAAATTCCAGGCTGAGGTCTCAGAGAGTGCAATGCCAGGAGAGTAATCTTTTTACTCTTGCTATAATTATTTGCATATAGATTATTCAATTAACAGAGCAAACCTTTTCTATCAAAAGATCCTATCTTCAGCCAGGCCCAGTGGCTCACTCTTGTAATCCCAGCACTCTGGCAGGCCAAGGCAGGAGGATCCTTTGTGCACAGGAGTTCCAGACTAGCCTGAGCAAAGTGAGACCCCCCATCTCTACTAAAAATAGAAAAATTACCAGGAGTGGTGATGGGTGCCTGCAGTCCCAGCTACTCGGGAGGAGTTTGAGGTTGCTGTGAGGTAGGCTGACTCCATGGCACTCTACCCTAGGCAATTTTCCTCCAAAAGCAATATATGACCCCATCTAAATCATTATACTCCTATTGACATGTTTGATGGTATGAGTGTGGATAGTAATAACCCCTACCAATTATTAAAATTCAGAAAGACCTCACTATAAACCTAGTGATTTGTGATGCTGCCAATTTTCCAATAAGGAGACTAAGGGTAAAAAAAAAGATTAAGTAACCTTCTCAGGAGAATATATAGAGTCAAATGCCTTAACTTACTTTGGGCCTGTCTGACTACAAACTCATGGTCTATTCTTTTTTTCCTTCTTTCTTCCCCTTCCTTTTACTTGGATCCAAGTACAGTGTCCAAAAAGCTCGTGTTCTAAACTACTATATCAAATTACTTTTACCAACGATGCTCTAAAACAATTGCAAGGAAACTTCCCTTAACCACAGTAGTTATCCTATAAATAATAAAACTTCCCACTATCTGTGTAAGCTTCTGTAAGTCATTTTACTTCTTTCAGAGTTTATTTCCCCATCTATTAAATAAGGGGACTAAACTGAAATGTGTTAAATATTTTCTTGCATTGAACACTGTGATGCTGTGATAGATTAACTTTAGCTACTTTAACATACCTGGAGTCCTACTAAATCAATGATATAGTCAATAAACACATATTGATTGCCTTCTCTCTAAATCTGTCACAATCTACAAACACCATGTCACAAACAATTTTTTACTTCAGAATTTAATTGGGTGGTGCCTGTGGCTAAGTAAGTAGGGCGCCAGCCCCATATACCGAGGGTGGTGAGTTCAAACCCAGCCCCAGCCAAACTGCAACAAAAAATAGCTAGGCGCTGCCGTGGGCGCCTGTAGTCCCCGCTACTCGGGAGGCCGAGGCAAGAGAATCGCTTAAGCCCAAGAGTTTGAGGTTGCTGTGAGCTGTGACAGCATGGCACTCTACCCAGGGCGACAGCTTGAGACTCTGTCTCAAAAAAAAAAAAAAAGAAAAGAAAAAGCCTTAGCTCCTGTAGCTCAAGCGGCTAAGGTGCCAGCCACATACACTAGAGTTGGCCAGTTTGACTCCAGCCTGGGCTTGCCAAACTACAGTGACAACTGCAACCAAAAAATGGCTGGGCATTGTGGCAGGTGCCTATAGTCCCAGCTACTTGGGAGGCTGAGGCAAGAGAATCGCTTAAGCCTCAGGAGTTGGAGGTTGCTGTGAGCTGTGATGCCATGGCACTGTACCCAGGGCGACAGCTTGAGGCTCAGTTTAAAAGAAAAGAAAAAAGAAAAAGGCTCAGCACCTGTAGTGCAGTGCTTACGGTGCTAGCCACATACACCGAGTGTGGAGGATTCAAACCCAGCCCTGGTTAGCTAAACAACAGTGACAACCGCAACAACAACAAAAACAACACAAAAATAGCCAGGCGCAGTGGTGGGCACCTATAGTCTCAGCTACTTGGGAGGCTGAGGCAAGAGAATCACTTAAGCCCAAGAGTTAGAGGTTGCTGTGAGCTATGACGCCATGACACTCTATCCAGGGTGACATAGTGAGACTCTGTCTCAACAAAAAAAAAAAAAAGAGAGAGAGAGGGACGGCGCCTGTGGCTCAGTGAGTAGGGCACTGGCCCCATATGCCGAGGGTGGCGGGTTCAAACCCAGCCCCAGCCAAACTGCAACAACAAAAAAAAATAGCCGGGCGTTGTGGCGGGCGCCTGTAGTCCCAGCTGCTTGGGAGGCTGAGGCAAGAGAATCGTGTAAGCCCAAGAGTTAGAGGTTGCTGTGAGCCGTGTGACGCCACGGCACTCTACCCGAGGGCGGTACAGTGAGACTCTGTCTCTACAAAAAAAAAAAGAGAGAGAGAAAGAATTTAATTATGTGCTTTTATGTGAAACACATAAAGGTTTGATCTACATATCTTTGCCTTGTGTAGACTCTCAGGTCAAAACTCAAATGCCTCCAGAACCCAACAGGAAACTTAGGGAGGTGAAGTAGGATTGGTATATGGACATGGCTCTGTGCCAACTCCAAACAGCCCTTTTAGTACTGTAGAAAAGCTGCATTTGGCTGGGTTCAGTGGCTCACGCCTGTAATCCCAGCACTTTGGAAGGCCAAGGAGCTTGAGGCCAGGAATTCAAGACCAACCTGGGCAACATAGAGAGACTCCCATCTCCACAAAAAATAAAAACTTAGCTGGGCATGGTGGCATCACCTGCAGTCCTAGCTACTTGGGAAGCTGAGGCAGGAGGGTCACTTGAGCTCAGGAGTTTGAGGTTGCTGTGAGCTATGCACTCTAATTTGGCAACATAGTGAGAGCCTGTCTCTCGATAAAAGCTGAGTTCTAGTCAAATCAAACTCTCTGTGCCCATCTTGCTATGTGCTATAATTTATTAATCTAGGTGCATAATCATTGATTTTTGGTGCTTATTACTGAAAAAATACATAAGAAGATAGACGCCCTTAAAACTTCCGAAATAACCACATATGCCCCCGGCCGACTCTGCTCTCCCTGTTTACTGCCTCCATCACACCCATCTCAATCACCAGCAGAAGAAAACAAGTTCCACAGAGACTGGGACTACCCATCTGCTCACCCATGGCTCCTAGCAATGAGTCTATTATATAATAGATTACCCACAAATACTTACTAAATGAATAACTGTATTAATTTCAAATTTGAGGGAAAATCTAAGTTTTAAAAAACCAGTGTCAGTTTTCAGCTAATCTCTTAAATTTAACTGTCAAGACATGGACTCCTGCCTTTAACTGGTCACTAACATCAGTTATAGTCCCCTCTGGTCCTCAGTTTCCTCAACCATTAAGCAAGAGGGAGAGTGAAAAAGATTTCCTTCCAGCTCCCCAAATCTCTGATCTTCTGAACTGATCCTCTGATTCTACTGACATAGAAGATAGAAAACATTTGACTTGATGGAGATTTGTCCTCACATAGACCAGAGTTGAAATCCAAGTACTCGATGGGCCAGTCAGGAAACAAATAAATGAAGTGGGTTGGATGGCAACCCTAAGCAATCCACAATGATGAGGGCCAAACTGAAAAATACCGAAACCAAGGAAAATGCAAATGAAATAAAACCACAAAAGGAGGAACATTGGTTTAGTTGCTTGGAATCACAATCTCGTCAGCCATCAAGAGTAGTTCCTGTGCTCCATGTGGTCGATGGTGTTCTTGCTAAACTTCTGAATGAGGATAAATCATTAACTAGCAGAGATCAAAATGACAAGACACCTGATCGCTGAGCTTGCGCTGGTCTCCTACCAGACTCCTGCCGTCCTTTTACAAACCATCATCTTTAGCAGGGCGCAGGTTAATAGTTCCCAATTTGCAAACTCTGGGCATATTTGCTGTAGTGAGACAATGTAGGCACATCCACCTTGCAGAGTGTGGTGTGACAAGGGGGACGGTTCCACTTCACAGGGACAGAAGCATGAAAAGCCCACTCAACTGTGCAGGTGAAGGACCAAAGCTGACATGGTCTGATGGTTCAAGGATGGAACAAATGCTCCCTGGCAGACCCCCCACAGGCCTGCTGTCCTGACTGGAACACAGAATGGTGTTCTTCCCCAGCTGCTGGGGTCGTGGACAGATGGCCTGTGGCCGTAGTCCTGGCCACCAGCTTCCAAAACTCTGAAATATTTTGAACGCCCCCCATCTTCCCTCATTTTCAGGCATTCATCAAGTCTTGCCAAAAAGATCTTCCAGCTGCCCTCCACATGCAGCCCTTCCCTCCCAACCTCACATCCCCGTCTGGCTCTCACTGTCAGCCACTGTCCTGTTACAGCAGCCTGGGAATCTCCTCAGCTGCTCGTGTTCTCCAACTCTCCTTTCAAGGAAACTGCCGAGGCTTGAGACTCCCTACAGCAGGCCTTATGCCTAGCTTCTCTCATTTCTCCCATGAGTCTTCTGTTCTCATGAAGTTGTTCAGGGAACTGTTACCCCAAGTGCCTTGTCAAGTTCCACTCCCACACCTTTGTTTGTGCTGTCCCACCCAGTGTGGACACCATCCTACCGCCTTCCGACCAATCCCAGTGTTGCCAGTAATTTAAATAAAACCTATTCAAGTCCTACTTCCTCCTTGAGGTCTTGCTCAACAACTGTGCCCACATTGTTGCTTCCTCCTTAACTCTGTCAAAATCTAATAGCTCTACCGCATTCTTCCCATGTAGAGGCACTTAGTAGAGAGGGTTCCCTATCTGTTTTGTGGATAGAATGTGATGTCCTATGGGTCAATGAGCTCTGTGCTCTCATAGCAACCTGTGTAGTAGCATCTTGGACTTAAACAAATGCTTAACAAATACTGGGTATAATAAGCACATCCGGGAAGTCAATGGAAGGAGCTTTTCTTCTTCCTTGATACGAATAACTGAACTCAAAATCAGTTTGGAGGATGGCGTTATACCCTGTGATACCAGCCAAGGACCCTTCTAAAAACTCACTAAAGCAGTTTTGAGAAGCAAACTTTCACTTCTCTGAAGTATTTTGATCATGCAACTTGAGATGGCTAATAGAAAGCAAAGAATTTGGGAATTTCTGTTGTATCTTCGGAAGAACTAATGACTTTAGCACAAACTGCTAGAGTGATCTATGAGAAATCATATGCAAATTATTATAAATAAGGAAAAAATACTTTGTATTTTAGTTCTCCTATATCATTACCACGAGTGACTATAAAGTTATTTATGTATATATGTAGGTATTCATATTTTTGGATAAATGTTCTATAAATAAGAATGAGGTGGAATGGAGGACGAGGATCCTAATTCCTTCCCCTAAATCTCACCATTATTTAAATGTCTATTAATTAGAAACATTTTATAGAATTAAGATGTTAGTCTGTTTCTTGCATCAGTAGAACTACTGATTTACTCCCAGGCTCATTCCTCAGAGCCTCTTGGAAATTTCTAGACATCTGACATCTCCTCAAATGTGATATTCTGATAAGCTCTGTCTTCTATTGTTTAAATCATGACTATGACAGTCCTTCTATATTTCAAAACAATAGTGATTATGCATCCAGCAATTACTTTCTAGAGGTGGTCTTTCCTCTATCTTCACAATCAATCCTTGCAATTTTATCAGACAAAGAAATTTTCCCTTTATCTCCTGGGTCTCACTGAAAATAAGTAAAAAGACAATACCACTTTTTTTTTTTTTTTTGGAGGCAGGGTCTTGTTCTATTGCCCAGGCTAGAGTGTAATAGCATCATCATAGCTTATTGCAACCTCAAATTCCTGAACTCAAATGATCCTCCTGCTTCAGCCTCCCAAGTACCTTGCTTATTTTTCTTTTTCTTTTTCTTTCTTTTTTTTTTTTTTTGTAGAGACTGGATCTTGCTCTTGCTCAGGCTGGTCTCAAACGCTTCTCCTTAATCAATGCTCCCACCTCAGCCTCCCGAAGTGCTAGGATTACAGGTGTGAGCTACCTTGCCTGGCCCTACAATATCACTTCTACTAGAAAAATAATTTTTTAGCTGGGTGCGGTGGCTCACGCCTGTAATCCTAGCACTCTGGGAAGCTGAGGTGGGTGGATTGCTTGAGCTCACAGGCTCGAGACCAGCCTGAGCAAAAAGCGAGACCCCTATCTCTACTAAAAATAGAAAAACTGAGGCAAGAGGATCACTTGAGCCCAAGAGTTGGAGGTTGCTGTGAGCTATGACACCATGGCACCCTACCCAGGGCAACAGCTTGAGACTCTGTTGCAAAAAATAAAAAGGAAAAGAAAAAATAGTTTTTTTAAGATGCCTGGCCATACACTATAAGGATTTAATCAAGGGAAGCTCAGTTCCATGGATTTTTGTGGAGCTTTCTACTTTAAATAATGTCTTTTAAAATCACGTATTCAAATTATTCTGTCTGCAAAATAGTGCAAGTACTCACTCTGCTTTTCAGAATGTGTGTGTTGTGATTTATTAAATAAACTTTAATAACTTCAATTAAATTCTGATAAATCTAGTTATTGTTGAAATTGTTAGTTGTGAAAATAGCATGATGACTATACAAAAAAAGTCATCAAATACAAACACATTTTAAAGAAGTTATAGGTGAATTGTTATAAGGTCTGGGATTTGCTGTAAAATATTTTGACAGGGCGGCGGCTGTAGCTCAGTAGGGTGCAGGCCACATACACCCAGGTTGGCGGGTTTGAACCTGGCCCAAGCCAGCTAAACAACAATGACAACTGCAACAGAAAATAGCAGGGTGTTGTAGTGGGCACCTGTAGTCCCAGCTACTTGGGAGGCTGAGGCAAGAGAATCGCTTAAGCCCAAGAGTTTGAGGTTGCTGTGAGCTGTGATGCCACAGCTCTCTACCAAGAGTGACAAAGTGAGACTATCCCAAAAAATAAATAAATAAAATAAAATATATTGACCCAAATTAAGGCAAGATAGATGAAATAAGGCTGCCAAAAATGTTGCTAATAGGATGATAGGGTGGGCTTGGCGCCCATAGCACAGTGGTTACGGTGTCAGCCACATATACCCAAAGGTGGTGAGTTCAAACCTGGCCCAGGCCAGCTAACCAGCAATGACAACTGCAACAAAAAATAGCTGGGCATTGTGGTGGGCACCTGTAGTCCCAGCTATTTGGGAGGCTGAGGCAAGAGAGTCTCTTGAGCCTAAGAGTTTGAGGTTGCTGTGAGTTGTGATGCCACTTCACTCTATCCAGGGTGACAGCTTGAAACTCTGTTGCAAAAAAAAAAAAAAAAAAGGGTGATGGGTACATAGAGGTTTATTATACTATTACTCTTGTGTATACTTGAAATTTCCCATAATAAAATACTTTAAAATATCATACTGTTGTTCTGCCATTCTTATTATATCATCACATTTTCCCCCTCCCCAATCATACTCCAGTGGTGTACATTCTATTGGAGAAATCCTTCTTGAATCCTTACCCCAAGGAAAGAAAGAACAGATGAGCCCATTGTGGATTCAACCGGGAGCCAAACCCCAGGTGCTGGGCACTTCTTCAGTTTCCAACTTTCAGCCGAGCCACAAGTGTCCATGAATCCTGTTGGCAGGATTACCACTTGACAACACATTTTCTCAAAGTACCTAAAGCTGCAGGAGTTACTTACAGAGCATTGCCTATGAACTGTTGCAGAATTTGTAGTTATTCAAGGACTTATATAAGCCTGCGCTTAAAATTCACTATATGAGCTCTACAGATAATCTGTTATGGGTACCTTGGTTCTAGAGAATCATAAAAAACGGCGTGTTATACTCAGATAAGAGCAACAAAGGAGGTGGTGCCTGTGGCTCAGTGAGTAGGGCACCGGCCCCATATGCCGAGGGTGGCAGGTTCAAACCCAGCCCCGGCCAAACTGCAACTCTGCCTCAAACAAACAAACAAACAAACAAAGAGTTGGAAAATTCATCCACGTTGTCACATGTGGCAAGATTTCCTTCTTTTTTAAGGCTAAATATTCCATGGCATGTGTATACTGCATCTTCTTTACCCCTTCATTCATCCACAGGCAGGTTTTATCCCTCATCTTCACTGTTGTGCATAATGTTGCAATGAACAAGCAAGGTCAAATATCTCTTTGAAATCTCAGTTTCCCTGATTTCCACACATTCTTTGAGACTAGCCCACAACAGAAGGAGCTTGTGCCGGATTGTAAGTTCATGCTGTGCTTCTTTCATATTTCAATTTCATAGTAAATTCTTGCTATGGAGAGAAAGTGTCATCGAAACTAAACAGTATCCTTAGTGACACTAGTTCTGATTGTTACTCCAATGGAAGGAATTTATCCATTAGGTAGTTTACAAGACTAGAGGCTTTTCGTGGTGTTCAAATGATTACACTACAAAATAAACATAAATGGAAAGTCATTTGTAACACCAAGATCTATATTTCACTGATTAAGACTATATATGCAAGTTATATATCACAGTAGTATAAAGTTGCCAAAAAATATGGCTCACTGCTGCTCCCCAGAATTTATTGTAAAGAATCTATTAATTACCACTAAGTTGAAAAAAATACATTTTGCATATGTGTATGTGGTATTGTTTAAGAATGGAAATTCTGGGCGGTGCCTTTGACTTAGTGGGTAAGGCACCGCCCTGTATACTGGGGGTAGCAAGTTTGAACCCGGCCCCAGCCAAACTGCAACAAAAATATAGCTGGGTATTGTAGTGAGTGCCTGTAGTCCCAACTACTTGGGAGGCTGAAGCAAGAGAATCGCCTAAGCCCAGGAGTTGGAGGTTGCTGTGAGCTGTGACACCACAACACTCTACCAAGGGTGACATAGTGAGACTCAATCTCTAAAAAGAATTTTTTTTTAATGAATTAAAAAAAGAATATAAAAATTCTCTTATGGGCAGTGCCTGTGGCTCAGTGAGTAGGGCACCGGCCCCATATACCGCAGGTGGCAGGTACAAACCTGGCCCCGGCCAAACTGCAACAAAAAAATAGCCGGGCGTTGTTGTGGGCACCCATAGTCCCAGCTGCTCAGGAGGCTGGGGCAAGAGAATCACCTAAGCCCAAGAGCTGGAGGTTGCTGTGAGCTGTGACGCCACTGCACTCTACACAAGGTGGTAAGGTGAGACTGTCTGTACAAAAAAAAAAAGAAAAGAAAAAGAAAAAAATTCTCTTATGATTATAAAATAATAATACTTTTTTTTTGTAGAGACGGAGTCTCACTTTATGGCCCTCGGTAGAGTGCCATGGCGTCACACAGCTCACAGCAACCTCCAACTCCTGGGCTTAGGCGATTCTCCTGCCTCAGCCTCCCGAGTAGCTGGGACTACAGGCGCCCGCCACAACGCCCAGCTATTTTTTTGTTGCAGTTTGGCCGGGGCTGGGTTTGAACCCGCCACCCTCAGTATATGGGGCCGGCGCCCTACTCACTGAGCCACAGGCGCCGCCCATAATAATACATTTTTAACTGCTACCACGTTAGAAGTAGCTCTTCCCTAATATATACACTGTGCGCACAGCACTGGAAGAAGGAGCACATAGGGGCTGGTCCAGTCCCCTGTCTGTGCTGGTGCTGCACTCAGTGCTGGCAGTGAAACTGAATCAGGCATAAGGTGACCAACCCAGATAAGGGACTCCCAGCACCATCAGCAGCACAGTCCTGGGCAGACCACACTATTGAGAGCACAGACAGGCCACATCCTAGCTTCGGCCTTGTAATCCCTCCTCTAGAACTGTAGGCCTAAAGCAGCTGCAATGGTCAGGCTATTTTCATATCACTTCTTTTCTCCTTATGTTTTAAAGGTGAAAGAGCCATGTAGTCATGCCAACATCCTGACCAAGCCCGATCCAAGAACCTTCTGGACTAATGATGATTCAGGTATTTTTAGAAAAATTCACTCTGGGGTACATTCTGTTGTAAAGCTCTGTACAAAAGCAAGGTTGGTGGTGGGGGCCGGGAGGGGGGGTTGTTTGTTGATACCTAGCCTAACATCTGAATACACTTCACAATCAGTTTTATTATCGTAAAAATTTCATTGTTTCTTCCATAAAGCGTCTATACCATCAGGGGCAGCTTTTTTTTGTTTTTTTTGCAGTTTTTGGCCGGGACTGGCTTTGAACCCCCTGCCTCCGGTATATGGGGCCAGCGCCCTACTCACTGAGCCACAGGCACCGCCCAAGGGGCAGCTTTGTGGAATATAAAGTATATCCAAAAGTTGGGAGTAACAAAGGAAGGAGTTTACTCCCTGGAGTAGACAGGAGTAGAAACCAGTGGCCAAGCACACTGGTTCATGTTTCTCTTGGAATCCCTGGAAGAGTCCAGGGCAAGGACGTGATTAGAGAACCTCAGGCGAATCCTAACTCATAATACTCGCAGGAGGGCAAGTATGGCTGTAGCAGGAGACCCGGGGTATACATCTAATCAGAATCAGAGGAAGCCCCCTTTATTTAAGACACCAGAGAGAGATGCTTCAGGTTATATAATTGAAAATTACACTCGGAGAGTAGGCCATGTTCTCTTGGGGCAATAAAGGACTGTTTTTATTCTTTTTCACAAACACACATGAGGTCTAATTGCATAATGCAGACGCTGGAAATGAAAAGAGGAGGTAAAGCAAAAAGGAGCTAAAACCATTAAGAGAGCGATAATAGAGCTTTCACCTTGTCTAATTAAACAGGGTCTAATGAAATGGAAAAGGAATGCCGATATCTAATATTTGTATTATGCCTCACACTTTCACGAAGTGCGTTCACAGAAATCTAATTTGGTGCGTGCAGCAGCCCTGTGGGATGGCGGGGGCCGCCCGTCCTCGTTACCCCCACGTTAGGAATGGAATCACAGGCTGAAGAGGATTGAAGCTCACAGCCAGCAAACACCAAGGCTGGGAGGAGGATGCCAGCTGAGTGCTTGGTACCATAGCCCATTTTTAGTAAGAAGCTCTCCTAGGAGAAACAGCTTGGACTAAATCTGTGCTTTAATCTGTTCTTTATAAAAGAGTCGGAGACTGTGCCTATTAGCAGAAGCAGGAGGACTTGAGGAAAAGTGAAAAACTGATGGCTTCCCTCCCCCCCCAAGACCAGGCTTATTATGGTCTAAATTTACTACAATTTAATCTGTCCAAAATTGGTTTTTCTGTCTTGTTTTCTGTATGTCTTTTGAAGAAAGATGAAAAAGCATGGACGTGGGTGGCGCCTGTGGCTCAGTGAGTAGGGCGCCAGCCCCATATGCCGAGGGTGGCGGGTTCAAACCCAGCCCCGGCCAAACTGCAACCAAAAAATAGCCGGGCGTTGTGGCGGGCGCCTGTAGTCCCAGCTGCTCGGGAGGCTGAGGCAAGAGAATCGCGTAAGCCCAAGAGCTGGAGGTTGCTGTGAGCCGTGTGACGCCACGGCACTCTACCCGAGGGCGGTACGGTGAGACTCTGCCTCTACAAAAAAAAAAAAAGAAAAAGGAAAAGCATGAACGTGAATTGGCCTGTTCATGCCGTCCCTGTGGTCCATTAGCAGTACAGCACCGCAATAAACAAGCCATCTGCTGGCTAATGCTACTATTTAGATCTATAGCACATGTGTTGTGAAGAAGCAAGGAGGAATGGAATATCACAAGTAAAAGTTAAGTGATTCTTGATGTAATGTAAAGAGAATAAAATGGGAGAGGATCTGTAAGGACAAGTATGGAAAATGTTGCTCAGACACTTTTAGGAGCTGAAGAAAGTACCTTACAGGAAAAACTAATACCAAACACGTAGAGAAATAGGAATAGTGATACTTTACATCTACTCATTTTAATTTTTTTGGTAGAAATAGAGTCTCACTCTGTTGCCCAGGCTAGAGTACCATGGCATCAGCCTAGCTCACAGCAACTTCAAACTCCCAGGTTCAATCCATCCTCACGCCTCAGCCCCCCAAGCAGCTGGGTCTACAGGCACCACCACAATACCTGGCTAATTTCTTCCACCTTTAGTAGAGACAATCTTGCTTTTGCTCAGGCTGGTCTTGAACTCCTAAACTCAAGGGATCCCCCACCTCGGCCTCCCAGAGTGCTAGGTCTTCAGGCTTGAGCCACCATGCCCACCCAAAATCATCTTTAGTATTTACCCAGATATTTACCATTTTCAGTATGCTTCATTTCTTCCTGAAGATCACCATTTCTCTCTGGTATCATTTCCCTTTAGCTTGCAAATTTTCCGTTAGTCTTTCTTACAATGCAGGTCTTCAGGAAATAAAATATCTTAGTTTTCTTTTATCTATGTGATACATCTTTACAAATGAAAATATCTTCTTTTAGGCCAGGCGAGGTGGCTCACACTTGTAATCTCAGCACTCTGGGAGGCCATGGATTGCCTGAGCACAGGAATTCGTGACCAGCCTGAGCAAGAGTGAGACCTGGTCTCTAAAACTAATAGCTGGGTGTTGTGATGGGCACTTATAGTCCCAGCTACTCAGAAGGCCAAAGCAAGAGGATTGCTTGAGCCCACAACTTTGAGGTTACTCAAAGCACTGGTTACTCATGGCACTGTAGCAGAGCAACAGAGTGAGACTCTGTCTAAAAAAAAAGAAAAAGAAAATAACTTCTTTTAAATTTCTTTTAAAGTATCAATACTTGGAATTGCTGTTTTAGAAAATATTTTTCTTTCATTCTTGAAAGATGTTTTCAATAAATGTGCAGTTATGAATAGCTTAATTTTCTTTTCTTTTCTTTTTTTTTTTTTTATAGTTTTTGGCCAGAGCCAGGTTTGAACCCGCCACTTCCGGTATATGGGACCAGCGCCTTATTCCTTGAGCTACAGGCCCTGCCCTTAATTTTTGTTTCTTTCATCACTTTAAAGATGTTAGTTATTGTCTTTTGGTCTCCAGAGTTTCTTTTTTTTTTTTTTGAGACAGAGTCTCACTGTGTCACCCTGGTAGAGTGCCATGGCATCACAGCTCACAGCAATCATAAACTGTTGGGCTTAAGTGATTCTCTTGCCTCAGCCTCCCAAGTAGCTGGGACTACAGGCACCCACCACAATGCCCGGCTGTAGTTTTTTGGTTGTAGTTATCATTGTTGTTTGGCAGGCCCGAGCTGGGTTCCAACCCGCCAGCGACAGGGTATGTGGCTGGCACCCTGGCCACTGAGCTACACGTGCTGAGCCAGCTTCTAGATAATGAGTTTCTGATGAGAAACTGACAATATTTTAAATTATTGCTACCCTGAATGTAATATGTTGTCTTTCACTGGTTGCTCTAATATTTTAAAATTTATTTTATTTATTATTTTATTGTATTCTTGAGACAAAGTCTTGTTCTGTCTCCCAGACTGGAGTGCAGTGGATGATCACAGCTCCCTGTAACCTGGCACCTCTGGGCCCAAGCAATCCTCCTGGTCCAGCCTCCCAAGGAGCTGGGACTACCAGCCCGTACCACTACATTTGGCTAATCTTTAAATTTCTCATAGAGATACTCTTCTGCCCAGGCTGGTCTTAAATTGCTGGGCTCAAGCTATGTACCCACCCTGGCCTCCTAAAGTGCTAGGCTGCCACTGTGCCTGGCTTCTAGTATTTTCTAATGTTTGTTTTTTATCAGTTTGCCTATGATGATTCTCCCTGGAGTAGAATCTATATTTTTTAAGATACGGACCTCTCAGTTGATTAGCAGTTTTCTTTCACTTTCAGTCTGGGGGATGTAATTGTTTCTTCTGTGGTTTCCACTCTCCAACATGCCCTGTCTTCATCAACGTATCAGCACTTTAACTGAAACTTGTCCTAACTGCCTTCAATTCTGATAAATGCAAACACAACTTGAAGCAATTCCATAGCCATTCTTTAGCAATACACAAACTTAGGAGCCTGTAAGTGGATTTTTTACAAAAGCAATGTTCAAGGTCACAGTATGAGTTTTATTACTGTAACGTTTACAAATTCCTGAAATACATATATGTATATATATTTTTTGAGACAGAGTCTCACTACGTCACCCTTGGTAGAGTGCTGTGGCGTCAGTTTACAGCAACCTCAAACTCTTGGGCTTAAGCAATTCTCTTGCCTCAGCCTCCCATGTAGCTGGTACTATGGGTGCTCGCCACAACACCCGGCTATTTTTTGTTGCAGTTGTCATTGTTGTTTAGCTGGCCTGGGTCGGGTTTGAACCCTCGACACTCAGTGTATGTGGCTGGCGCTGTAACCACTGTGCTACGGGTGCCGAGCCCTGCTCATTTCCTTGCTTATTTTTTTATTTCTTTGCTTATTTATTTATTTTTATTTATTTGCTTTTTGTTGTTGTTGAGACAGAGTCCCACCCTATGTCCCTGAGCAGAGTGCAATGACATCATAGCTCACTGCAACCTCAGACCTGGGCTGTGGGCATCCCATTGCCTCAGCCTCCAGAAGCCACTGGGATTATAGGTGCTTGCTGCAGCGCCCAGATGAGTTTTTCATTTTTTTTAGGAGTCAAGCAATTCTCCCTCCTTAGCCTCCCAAAGTGCTGGGATTACAGGCGTGAGCCACCATGCCCGGTCTGAAATAATTTTAATAAAATGATTTTGTGATTTCCTGTGGTAAATATATTCTAGTAAATGGAATATTTTTATTCAAAACCAGCCATTGTCACAGAATATTTTGTTTTGTGTAATATGTAGTCTTTTGATTCATAGTTTAAATAGAGTTAAATATTAGGAGTAGCTAATCCACAATTGCTTTATAGGAATAGAAGTGGGTTCATGGGCACAGTGGTTCATGCCTGTAATCCCAGCATTTTGGGAGGCTGAGATGGGAGGATTGCTTGAAGCTGGAAGTTTGAGATTAGCTTGGGCAACATAGGAAGACCCCATCTACAAAAAAACACATTTTTTTTTTTTTTTTTTTAATTAGCTGAACATGCAGGTGTGGGCCTATAGCTTAGGCAGGAGGATTACTTGAGACCAGGAGCTCAGGAGGAAGGTGATAAGGACCTATGATCCCACCACTGCATCAAGCAAGACCCTGTCTTTAAAAAAAGAAAGAGGGCGGCGCCTGTGGCTCAGTCGGTAGGACGCCGGCCCCATATACCGAGGGTGGCAGGTTCAAACCCGGCCCCGGCCAAACTGCAACCAAAAAATAGCCGGGCGTTGTGGCGGGCGCCTGTAGTCCCAGCTACTCGGGAGGCTGAGGCAAGAGAATCGCTTAAGCCCAGGAGTTGGAGGTTGCTGTGAGCTGTGTGAGGCCACGGCACTCTACCGAGGGCCATAAAGTGAGACTCTGTCTCTACAAAAAAAAATAAAAATAAAAAAAAGAAAGAAAGAAATCAAATAAAAACATTATTTTGTTAAGAGGCTGGAAATTGTTGAAGGCATTTTCATTACCCGACTTCAGATGGGCTTGCCTAGATTTCGTGTGCACTCGCTTTTTGCATGAGTACAAGAAACCAGACCAGCATGCTCAGTTGATAAAGAAAACATAAATAGGGGCGGTGCCTGTGGCTCAGTTGGTAAGGCGCCGGCCCCATATACCGAGGGTGGCGGGTTCAAACCTGGCCCCGGCTGAACTGCAACCAAAAAATAGCTGGGCGTTGTGGCGGCGCCTGTAGTCCCAGCTGCTCAGGAGGCTGAGGCAAGAGAATCGCTTAAGCCCAGGAGTTGGAGGTTGCTGTGAGCTGTGTGAGGCCACGGCACTCTACAGAGGGCCATAAAGTGAGACTCTGTCTCTACAAAAAAAGAAAACATAGATAAAGAAAAAATTGAAAAGTCTTTTTTTACATGATTATAATCTTAAAATGGTGACTACAATCTAAAAGTGGCATAAGCTCATCATAAGGAAAAAAATGGAAAATGGAGAAAGAGAGAAAATCAATCAACCATAGCCTTGCCTCCCATACTTCTGTTCGCTGGGCTGGGAATTTCTCATGCGTTCCCAACATTTGTTCTGACCATAAGCAAACGGGCTGTGCAAGTTTTGGCTCTTTCTTGCTATTTTTGTTTTTAGCCTTTGAAACCTGAGTTGTTTTTGTTTTGTGCATCTTGTTTTTTAATTGCTAGTCCTACAGCAGCCTGTAATATCCTCTTAAATTGGAATTTCCGATGGGGCCTATGGCTCAAAGCCAGCTCCATATGCCGGTGGTGGCAGGTTCTGGCCAAACCCAGCCTGGCCCAAAACTGCAAAAAAAAAAAAAAAATTGGAATTTTGAGGTAGAATGAGTTCCCCACACTTTCAAAATGTGTATTTTTCACCCAGTACTATTGTTGGCAACACAGATAATGTTCTTTATTTAGAGGAAGTCAGATAATGAAGTGGTTAAACAATAATTTTTCTTTGCAAGTGCCATCATTTTATCATTTCATCATGTTTTGTCAGGTAAGAAAATGTAACCCCTTATCATTCTCCCCAGCTTTCGCTTGAAATCTTCTTTTAACAAGACAATTCTACCCTTGGGGTTTTCCAAAGGATCATTACTATACAAATTTTTCCCAGAAGAGAAAATAAAATATTCCCTTATATTTCCAGGATTAGGCGTTGTTTCTTTATATTTTATAATGATGTATCACATTTTAAATTTGGCTTAAATTTCTGAGGACTTAAAAATCACTATGAAGTGGTATATCCATATTTATTTAGGAATAGTAATAAGTAATTATGTACCCAGCATAAAAATAAAATGACTCATTGTATAAAAATATATGGGCTACAGAAATATAAAAAATTACATCATCGGATTAACATAAGTACAGGAATGGCTTGGCGCCCGTAGCTCAGTGGTTAGGGCACCGGCCACATACACTGAGGCAGGTGCGTTTAAACCCAGCTAAACAACAATGGGCCTGCTAAGCAACAATGACAACTGCAACAACAACAAAAAATAGCTCAGTGTTGTGGTGGACACCTGTAGTTCCAGCTACTTGGGAGGCCAAAGCAAGAGAATTGCTTAAGCCCATGAGATTGGGGTTGCTGTGAGCTGTGATGACACAGCACTGTACCAAGGGTGACATAGTGAGACTCTGTCTCAAAACAAAAACAAACAAACAATAACAAAAAAACATAAGTGTACGAAGGACTTCATTACGTAAATTTTTTTTGGGAGGGGGACAGATTTCGTAGCCCTCGGTAGAGTGCCCTGTTGTCATACCTCAAGCTCTTAGGCTCTAACAATTCTCTTGCCTCAGCCTCCCAAATAGGTGGGGCTACAGGCTCTGAAACTCCTGAGATCAGGCAATCCGCCCTCCTCAGCCTCCCAGAGTGCTAGGATTACAGGCGTGAGCCACATCACCTGGCCTCTAGAGATCCATTAAGAAGGTTTTAGTGAAGACTTAATCCTTAATCCATCAGAAGGACAGAGATCTACCCTGCTACTCGCATACTGTTTTTTTTTGTTTTTTTTTAGGGAAGACTTTTTTTTTTTTTTTTGTAGAGACAGAGTCTCACTTTAGGGCCCTCGGTAGAGTGCCGTGGCCTCACACAGCTCACAGCAACCTCCAGCTCCTGGGCTTAAGCGATTCTCTTGCCTCAGCCTCCCGAGCAGCTGGGACTACAGGCGCCTGCCACAACGCCCGGCTATTTTTTGGTTGCAGTTTGGCCAGGGCCGGGTTTGAACCCGCTACCCTCGGTATATGGGGCCAGCGCCTTACCGACTGAGCCACAGGCGCCGCCCCGCATACTGTTTTTGACATTCCCTATTTCTCTAACTCAAACTTTTCTTAATTTTTTTTTTTTGTAGAGACAGAGTTTCACTTTATTACCCTCAGTAAAGTGCTGTGGCATCACAGCTCACAGCAACCTGCAACTCCTGGGCTTAGGTAATTCTCTTGCCTCAGCCTCCCAAGTAGCTGGGACTACAGGCACCTGCCAAAATGCCCGGCTATTTTTTGGTTGCAGTTTGGCCAGGGCCGAGTTTGAACCCTCCACCCTAGGTATACGGGGCCAGCACCCTACCCACTGAGCCACAGGCACCGCCCTAACTCAAACTTTTCAAAATCAGTTTCCATCTCAAAATAAGTAGCCATAATCATCCTCAGTTTTCTGAACCACATCTCTTTCAGTTAAGTGAACTCAGGTCAGAGTTGACCAGAAGGCCATGCACGGAGCTGCAAGAAACTGCCCAAGAGCGTATGGTTGCTATAGTTATTGATGTGAACTCCTGATTTTGCTGCAGATTTCAGTGTCTATTACATGTGTGACTTTAAGGCAAATTATTTTTTTTCCTTTTTTTTGAGACAGAGTCTCACTCTGTTGCTCCAGGGTGGGGGGCTATGGCCATAGCCTAGATCACAGCAGCTTCGAACTCCTGGGTTCAAGTGATCCTCCTGCCTTAGTCTTCCAAGTAGCTGGGACTATAGGCACCCACCACAACACTCAGCTAATTATTCTATTTTTAGTAGAGATGGGTCCTTGCTCTTGCTCAGGCTGATCTTGAACTCCTGAGCTCAAACGATCCTCCTGCCTCAGCCTCCCAGAGTGCTGGGATTACAGGCATGTACAGTTGTGCCTGCCCACCTCCGTTTTAGAGATCAGGAGTCACCACATTGCCCAAGTGTACGACATTATACCAACTGGGCAGATTATTTGTTTAATCCTTCTGTACTTCCATTTCTTTCACCTGAAAAAAATGGAAAAATAATGATAGATCATAGAATTTTGTGAGGGTTAAAGAAGGTAATGGAGTAAAGGTACTTGTGTTTAACATATAATTAGTGATCAACTCATGTTAACTCTTCTAACTTTGAGGTAAAATTAAGTCATTTACATAGGATTACTCTTACATAGGATTTACAAACTCTGGGGTGAAAAAGAATACATTCTATTTTCTCATTGCTGTTACTATTCTGTACTTTCCTGGACCTATTGCTTGCTTTTGCTGGCCTGAACCATGAAGCTCCTCATTTGCTGTATTCCATTATCTTGGGCCCCAGACACAAGACCGATAAGCTTCTTGGAAACAGACATATGGCTAGCCTTAAAATTGTCAAGCTGGAAAGAACCTTAAACATTGCCTGCTTAGTCATTTAGATAAAATACTGCATTCTTTTTTTTTTTTTTTTTTTTTTTTGTGGTTTTTGGCCAGGGCTGGGTTTGAACCCACCACCTCCGGCATATGGGACTGGCGCCCTACTCCTTGAGCCACAGGCACCGCCCAAATACTGCATTCTTAAGCTAGGATCTGTAAAGAAAAAAAAAAGTTTCACATGACTTTAGCCATCTACATGATTTAGAGGGTTCCTAGTTCAAGGATGGATTATTTATTCCAGTGAGTAGGGAAATCTCATCTCTAAAATCCTGTCTGTAAAGATACTTAGAGTCATGCTCATGCAGCATCTGAGTTACATTTGGCAGTGAAAAGTTTGTCAAACCTGACTCTTACAACTGTTGATTGCCAATGTGTTGGTGCCAATGTGTGAATGTGTGACTACAGACTCGGTTTAGCTCAACACAGAGAAGCTCCTTCACTCTCCCTTGGATTATGGAAATTAAAGGTTTAGCTTTCTCAAAAATTTTACAATTGGAGCAAAACCCATTTCTGCCTCTGTGGAGCTTACAATTTTCTCTTCTGCTTTGTTCTGACCAAAATTGCTTGTTATTTCTGATGTTTTACTAAAGGCTAAACTAACAGTGTTTCACAATAGTTGATTTTTCTGATTCCCCAGGACTCTTTTCAAAATATTTTCACACAATATTTTCTTTTTATCCAAATCATTTTATACAAATCATTCATGTCCCAAACCTTCAATTTGCATAGTCCTTTTTTTTTTTTTTTTTTTTGTAGAGACAGAGTCTCACTTTATGGCCCTCGGTAGAGTGCCATGGCCTCACACAGCTCACAGCAACCTCCAACTCCTGGGCTTAAGCGATTCTCTTGCCTCAGCCTCCCGTTAAAGGACATTTTATTATGGCTAAAGTGGTAACAGGAAATTTTCTTACTTAAAAAAAAAAATAAAAGAAAGAAAGTAGGTTAAATGCAACTTCATGATTTTAGCAAAGTTATTTTCTCATATTTTAATAAATCCTTTCTCATTTTTTAGTTTGTATCAAACTAATAAGGCAACAGATAAAAATCTAATGGATTTTAGTTGCCACTTAAGTTAAAACGTCATAATGTATTTCATTACTTTAAACATGCTGAAGTAGTCAGCCTTTGATAGTTTTCTTTTGGTCAAAGAAGGGTGTCTCATAATACATGATACACAATACTTTTAAAAGAAAAACTTGTCAGCACACTGTACCCCATGATTGCATTAATGTACACAGCTATGATTTAATATAAAAAATAAAAAAAGAAAAAGAAAAACTTGTAACAAATTAAATTTAATAGAGTTTATTTGAGCAAAGGATAATCTGAGAATGGAGCAACTCTCAGCACCAGAAGAGGTTCAGAAAGTTCTGCAGGATAGTAGATGGGCAGGGAATAGAAAAGGTAGGGAAGGGTGGCGCCTGTGGCTCAGTGAGTAGGGCGCCAGCCCCATATACTGAGGGTGGCGGGTTCAAACCCGGCCTCGGCCGAACTGCAACCAAAAAATAGCCGGGTGTTGTGGCGGGCGCCTGTAGTCCCAGCTGCTCGGGAGGCTGAGGCAGGAGAATCGCGGAAGCCCACGAGCTGGAGATTGCTGTGAGTCCTGTGACATCATGGCACTCTACCGAAGGCAGTAAAGTGAGACTATGTCTCTACAAAAAAAAAAAAAAAAAAGAAGAAGAAAGAAAAGAAAAGGTAGGGAAACAGCTTGATTGGGTACAGCTCCAAGTTTGCCTTATTTGGGTGTGGTCTGATCAATTGGCAGCCTGTGATTGGCTGAAGCTTAGTTGCTGTGATTGGCTGAGACTCAACTTGTATGAAAAACATATATAGCTGATGGCATCATCTCACTATAACATTGATGAAAAAAAAAAATCCCCACCTGGGGCCACTGTCTGTATGGAGTTTGCAGCGTTCTCCTCTTGCCTTTGTGGATTTTCTCTGGGTACTCCAGTTTTCCCCTACGTCCGAAAGATGTGCATGTAAGGTTCACTGGCTGTCCACGTTGTCCCAATCTAAGCAACCAGGAGAAGGGTGCCTTGTAGATGAGATGGTGTCTTGTCCAGTGCTGGGTGCCCACCTCTGTGCAGAGTTGCTGGCTCTGACCCCCTACTACCTTGCACTGGAATTATTGGCTTACTAAACATCAAACCTGTTTCTTTCTTTCTTTTTTTTTTTTGAGACAGAGCCTCAAGCTGTCGCCCTGGGTAGAGTGCTGTGGCATTACAGCTCACAGCAAGCTCCAACTCCTCGGCTTAAGGATTCTCTGCCTCAGCCTCCCAAGTAGCTGGGACGACAGGCACCCGCCACAAGGCCCGGCTATTTTTTTGGTTGCAGCCAGCCGTCATTGTTGTTTGGCGGGCCCAGCCTGGATTCGAACCCGCCAGCTCAGGTGTACGTGGCTGGCGCCTTAGCCACTTGAGCCACAGGCGCTGAGCCCAAACCTGTTTCTATTCATCTTTCTTAAGTGTATACATAACGCAGTGTTTAATATTAGAAGTGTTTGGTCTTTGGAAGTTTGATGATGCTTTTGTGACTAGAAGTATGCCCTAGGAGCGGATCAGCGTCTGCAGCTCAAGCCGCTAAGGCGCCAGCCAGATATACTGCAGCTGGTGGGTTCCAATCCAGCCCGAGCCTGCCAAACAACAGCGACAACTCCAACTAAAAAAAAGTAGCCGGGCGTTGTGATGGGCAGCTGTAGTCCAGCTACTTGGGAGGCTAAGGCAAGAGAGTCACTTAAGTCCAAGAGTTTGAGGTTGCCTTGAGCTGTGACGTCACAGCACTCTACCCAGGAGGACAGCTTGAGGCTCTGACTTAAAAAGAAAAAAAAAGAAGTATGCCCTAGGAGCTTACTTCTTGTTTATATCAATTAGTCTGTGGTAAAAAACATTTTGCTTAGGGCTGGGCAAGGTGGCTCACGCCTATAATCCTAGCATTCTGGGAGGCCGAGAAGGGTGGATTACCTGAGCTCAGACCTCTTAAACAATGACAACTGCAACAAAAAATAGCGGGGCATTGTGTAGGGTCTCTGTAGTCCCAGCTACTTGGGAGGCTGAGGCAAGAGAATCGCTTAAACCCAAGAGTTTGAGTTGTGATGTGAGCTGTGATGCCAAGGCACTCTACCGAGGGTGACATAGTAAGACCCTGTCTCAAAAAAAAAAAAAAAAAAAAAAAAAATTATTTTGCTTAAAGTCACAGTTTCTGAGAACCTAAAAACTACTTTAAGGGAGGACTTACTGTGTCCTCCTAAAGTAGGCTTTCAAATTGTCTACATACCAAGGCAAATTACAGTCTGGTAGGAATTACAGGTACAGAGGCAGGCTCAGGCCAAATTTAGTTTAACAATATGTAAGACAGGGGCTGTGCCTGTGGCTCAAAAAGTAGGGCGCGGGTCCCATATGCCGCAGGTGGGGAGTTCAAACCCAGCCCTGGCCAAAAACCAAAAAAAAAAAAAAAAAAAAAAAAAATGTAAGACAATATTTCAGGTTGTATGTTTATCATAGAAAAAATAAATAGAAAAAACACTTTTGGATTTTTGTCTTTAATAATAGCTGTATTTTATTTGGTTAAATATAAACTTTTTTTTTTACTATTTGAAGAAAAATTATTTTATAACCATAAAATTGTACATAGTAAGTCAAATAGGCCAATAACCAATAATAAAAACAGGCTATTCCAAGAATAAAATGGCCCACAGTAAGGGGCAGGTGGCTGGCAGGGAATAAAGGGTTATGGATGGTGATGGGAGGAATGTAGAGAGAAAAACTAAAGCCAAGGGTATAGGAGAGGGCTGGGAGCCTCCAGCAAATGCTTTTGTAAAATAAGAGTTGATTGAAGTAAATCAGTAAGAGTCTTTCTCACTCTGAAACTCCTTTATTTTTATTAAGGTGTAGCTTGACAGTAAAAAGAAAATACCATACAATTTAGGAAAAGATTGGCTCAGGGTGGGCTAGAGTGATTGAAATAGAGTTCAGGTCAAGGCCTGGAGGCTCACAACTGTAATCCTAGTACTCTAAGAGCCTGAGGCAGGAGGATTGCTCAAGCTTGGGAGTTTAAGATCAGCCTGAACAAGAAAGAGTCAGACCTCATCTCTATTAAAATAGAAAAAATCAGCTGGAAGTGGTAGTGGGTGTCTGTAGTCCCAGCTACTTGAGAGACTGAGGCAAATGGATCACTTGAACCCAGGAGTTTGAGTTGCTCTGAGGTAGGCATAAGCCATGGCACTCTAGCCAGGGCAACAGAGTGAGATTCTGTCTCAAAAAAAAAAAAAAAGAGTTCAATGAGCAATGTAGCCCTTAGAATCCTGACTCTCTTACTCTCTTCTGAAATGTGTGGCAATCAGCTATTTTCACTGATTAAAATTTTTGCTACATTAATAGTTAAAGGCTGTGCTGTTCTTGCAAGTATTAAATTACATAATACAGTTGAGTTTTGAAATTGTTCTCCGGTGTGTAATCTCACCTGATCTTTCCAATCATCCTATGAAATTAGTAAAATGGGCGTTAACCCCGAGGATGCTCAAAGAATTTTAATACTTTGCCCAAAGCTAAATGTTGAATCATAAGTGCTGAGACACAGAACTCAAAAGCCAATTTTCCTGGAAACTCCTCCAATTCTTTTTCCACTACTTCAAAAAGGCAAGAGTGGAGCTGTGCGATGAAAATTCATTGGCTTTAAGATGATGTGAGTGTTTGGGAAAAGTACAGGAAGTACAGGATGGGGTATTTTTTTTTTTTTTGAGACAGAGCCTCAAGTTGTCACCCTGAGTAGAGTGCTGTGGTATCATAGCTCACAGCAACCTCCAATTCCTGGGCTCAAGCGATTCTACTGCCTCCGCCTCCCAAGTAGCTGGGACTACAGGTGCTCACCACAACACCAAGCTATTTTTTGGTTGCAGCCATCATTGTTGTTTGGTAGGCCTGGACTGGATTTGAACCCGCCAGCTCAGGTGTATGTGGCTGGTGCCTTAGCCGCTTGAGCCACAGGCGCCAAGCCTTTTTTTTTTTTTTTTAAAGACAGAATCTTACTCTGTCACCCTGGGTAGAGTGCCATGGCGTCATTATAGCTCATGGCAACCTCAAACTCTTTGGCTCAAGTGATCCTCTTGCCACAGTTTCCCAAGTAGCTGGGACTACAGGCACCCAGCACATGCCCAGCTAATTTTTTTTTTTTTTATATTTTTGTAGAGACAGAGTCTCACTTTATCACCCTCGGTAAAGTGCCGTGGCATCACACAGCTCACAGCAACCTCCTACTCCTGGGCTCAGGCGATTCTCTTGCCTCAGCCTCCCGAATAGCTGGGACTACAGGCGCCCACCACAACGCCCGGCTATTTTTTTGTTGCAGTTTGGCTGGGGCCGGGTTTGAACCCACCACCCTCGGTATATGGGGCCAGCACCCCACCCACTGAGCCACAGGCACCGCCCACTTTTTCTATTTTTATTAGAGATGAGATCTCACTCTTGTTCAGGCTGGTTTTGAACTCCTGAACTCAAGGGATACTTGGGTCTTGGCCTCTGGTAGGATTTTAGGTCTGAGCCACCACACCCGGCCAAAGGATGGGATTTTAAAACTAGGTTTACTATGTATGATAAAATATATAAACAGTATGAATTAAAGAATGAGGCCAGGCACAGTGGCTCCTGGCATTCTGGGAGGTTGAGATGGGTGGATTACCTGAGCTCAGGAGTTCAAGACCAGCCTGAGCAAGAGCGAGACCCTGTCTCTAAAAAATAGCCCAGTGTTGTGGCAGATGCCTGTAGTCCCAGCTAATTGGGAGGCTGAGGCAAGAGGATCACTTGAGCCTGTAAGTTTGAGGTTGCTGTGAGCTGTGGCACCATAGCACTCTACCCAGGGCAACAGAGTAAGACTCTGTCTCAAAAAAAAAAAAAATAAAGAATGAATTTCCAATAAATCTGTCGTGATAATCTATGTTTGTGTTCTAAGCCTTTGGATTTTAGAGCAGTATTTCATGAGTTGTGAAACAGAATCATTATACACACTAATCAATGGATGTAGTCTAGTCTCTTTGGAACAGTTATTTGCTCTAAATGAGTATAAAATACAGTGCATTTTAAACAAACTTTTGTAAACAAGTAACTATTACCTGGTCACTCCTTTAAGTGACCATATTCATTTAGTTTAGAAGGTTGGACATATGCATGACTCCCATCTTTTGCTCACATCTGTTTCATTTCTTCTCTGTAAGTTTCTTGTGGTCTTATACAAAGCTTATTTTCATTCTTTACATTTCATTTATATCTTCTGTGAAATAATGATTAGGAAACAAAACTGGTGTTATCACACACATAAATACACACATATATGTATAGATACACACGCATACTTGGGTAACAGAAGCAGTCAATGTATGCTATCTGAAACCCTTTGCCCAAAACTATCAAAGAGTTCTTTTGAGATAACTAATCTTACTTATTAAAAGGATTCTGTAATCACTACTCAGAAACAAATAGTTTTATAAAAAGTGTCTGAGATTAGGATGATACGCTCTCAGAAAATTAGACTAAGAAGAGTAATCATGCTTATAAAATACAGGATATCACGATAAAAACAAAATGAATTTACTCCCATACGTTAATCTAGAGTAAATGTCTCCCACTGAAATATGTTGCCTGAGCAAAGATCAAGGCTTTTAATGTTCATCTTAGAGTTTTAAAGCTCGAAATAAAGATAAAATAGAGGAGAAATTAGGGTGAGCCTAGCTGAAAGAAGACTTATTCATCAAATATATACAATATTTCCTGAAGATTGATTACATGCACGGTGTGTGTTAGGAAGTGAAGGAAAACTGCACTAAATAATTCTGCTCTTTCAGTGTCTCAAATTACTAGAAAAGTGTAAACATACGCACAGACTCCTAAAATCTCTGCTAAGTTCAACTGACTGTTACTAGTGATGATGAGAATAGTAGAGGTTATTGGTGGTCTCCGGAGTTGGGGCTGAGCTTCAAAAAAATCAAGATAAGCTTCCTGGAAAAAGAGATTGCTATAATTCTAGGAGTAGCCAATTATGGAGGCATAATGGAGACCCCTAAAATGACATAACCAAAAGTTACATTTTTTTCAAGGTTTTGTTAGGCATCAGAAGCACTCAGATGCTATACTCTGGCACACTGGGTGCTTAGCAACTTCACACTGTAAATTGTGGTGATGCTGTGTAAAATATCAAAGTCTGAAGTTTTCACATGCAAAAAATTGTTGCTAAGCTAAGACAATGCCTTTCGTCCTGTGATTCAATTAATATCTTCACTATGTTAAATGAATGGTCAGATTGTATAAAATGGCATTACAATAATCTTTCCTTGAACTTTTGCTTAATAAACTGATACACCCCTCCAGGTTTCAGAGTTACAAAGAATATTACAAATTATCAACTAAAAGTTGGGTTGGGAGGATTAAAAAAACAACAAACCCAAATAGCAAAGCCAGCTGGCATAAAATAGTGGATGCACTCTGAAATCTACTGTGTGCCAAGAAAGCAGCAAATGAAGCTATAGAATCTGCAGGAAATAAAATCCTCAGCTTCTTGCTTTTTACGAAGTGGCGAGTTATTGCATTTTCCTATTTCCATGCTATGGGTAACAGCCCTGCATTACTGATGCTGTCACGCACGGATAGACCTGTATATACCAAATCACACAAGAGGTCGACTGCAGCACTGCAGTATTTCCTGGCAAGTCCTTGAAGGGCAATGGTGATGGGAAATCCTCCCAGTGGGTAGAACTTGGAGCAAGCACCTGGTTGTTCCCTTTGCTTCTCAGGACAAATAGTGAGACATGCAGTTAAATACTGACTCTTGGGCTGTAGCCAAGTGTCTGGCTGGATAGTCAGAGACTTGGAAGAAACATGATTAGAAAACCGGTGAGAAGGGAATGTGGGGAAGTGGTATGTGGTTAGACCTCTATGGCTGGAGGGAGGAGAGAGGGGAGTGAAGATATTTGTGCCCGTGAATGTTCACCAAAGAATGACCTCAGTGCAGGAGGATTCTAATAAGCAAGTGGATGGGATGACTGTTCCAGTCAACCTCTTTCCTCAGCCACCTCCTCATTACCTGGTGGGGCCATGGACAGAGTGGCCACAGTGGCAGGATGGGGGTTATGTATGGTTGCAGCAACATAACTTTCACTCTCTCGGCTGGCTGTGGCTACTGCTGAGTGCTCAATCTGCCAGCAGCAGAGACCAACACGGAGCCCCCGAAATGGCACCATTTCCCAGAGTCATCAGCCAGCTCCCTGGCGGCCCGTTGATTACAGTGGACCACTTCCATCATACAGAGGGCAGCATTTTGTCCTTACTGGAATAGACACTTACTCTGAATATGGATTTGCCTTCCTTGCATACAATGTTTCTGCCAAAACGACCATTTGTGAGTTCACAGAATGCCTTATTTACTGTCAAAGTATTCCACACAGCATTGCTTCTAAAGAACTCGTTCTACAGCCAAAGAAATGTAGCAGTCAGGCGTGGTGGCATGCCCCTGGAGTCCCAGCTACTCAGGAGGCTGAGGTAGAAGGATTACTTGAGCCCAGGAGTTCAAAACCATCGTGGGCAACATACTGAGGCCCCCCTTTCTGGGGTGTCCCAAGAGTCACTCCTAAAGTCACCATATGTTGGGAAAATGGGAAATTGTATGTAAAAGTACCTTTATTTACGAAATATTGATTACAAAATTTACAAAGAGCTTGTAATCCTAGCACTCTGGGAGGCCAAGGGGAGTTGATCGGCTGAGCTCAGAAGGCTGAGCTCAGGAGTTTAAGACCAGCCTGAGCTGAAGCGAGACCCCATCTCTAAAAATAGCCCAGTATTGTGGTCCTATAGTCCCAGCTACTCAGGAGGCTGAGGCAAGAGAACCGCTTGAACTCAAGAATTTAACATTGCTGTGAGCTATGATGCCACAGCACGGTTCTACCCAGGGTGACAAAGACTCTGTCCAAAAAAAAAAAAAAAAAACTTACAAAGACAGGCCAAAACATAGAGAATATTTTGTAAATATTTTGTAAAATTTTGTAATGAATATTGTAAATAACGTTACCTTTGGCTATAATTTCCCATTTTCCCCTATGTATGGTGACTTTGGGTCCCCCTATTAGATGGAACGAGTTCTAATATTTGATAGTACAGTAGGGAAATTAGTGTTAACAAGAACTTATTTGTATATTTCAGAATAGCTAGAAGAGAAGAATTAGAATGTTCCCAACACAAACAAAAGAGAAACATTTGGGGTGATGGATATTTCAATTATCCTGATATTTTGGGGGGAGGAATAGAGTCTCACTTTATGTCTCAGTCTAGAATGTCATAGCCTCAGCCGAGCTCACAGCAACCTCAAATTCCTGGGTTCAGGCCATCCTCCTGCCTCAGTTTCTTGAGTAGCTGGGACTACAGGAGCTTGCCACAATGCCCAGCTAATTTTTCTATTTTTAATAGAGACGGGGGTCTCACTTTGCTCAGGCTGGTCTGGAGCTCCTGAGCTAAAGGGATCCTCTTGCCTTGGCCTCTCAGAGTGCTGGGATTACAGGTGTGAGCCACCTCGCCCTGCCCAATTACCCTGATTTGAGCATCACACATTGAGTACATCTCTCTGAATACTACATGTATCTCAAAAATATGTACAACTGTGATACAGCAATAAATAAAGAGGTGTCCTGCAGAGATCTGGATGACTAAAAATAACAGAGACCAGGATCAGTTGGCGCTCCTTCCTCTTCCTGTTCCTAAGCCCATTAACCTAGAAAAACCATCTTAAGCACCGAGTGGCCTTCTCTGACCTTCTTTCAGCAACTCCGCCCTTCCAGTAGCTCCCTATTTGCATTCTATTTTTCCCATCCCCCTTGAGCAATTAAAAATGTCTTTAAATTAGCTTTTGGCATTCTCTCTGTTTTCTCACCCTGAACTTCAGTCTTTACTTCAAACATTTGGTAAACAAGTATTCATTCAGTAATCTTGGCATTTAATTATTTGATACAGCACATTCAGGGCCACTGTCTGTGGAGGAGGTTGACTGGAGGAGGGGAAGTTTGCAAAACAAAGTAGATACTCTTTCAGACCTTTCTTGGAATTCCTATGGCAGGCATATCCTGGGCCCAGCAGATTAAGTGGCCCGTGGAGTTCACGGCGCTCTTATCAAGCACATAAAGATTTAATGTAGCATTTGGATTTGCTGGGGCACTTTGGTGGTGCTGTCTGCAGCTGAGATGTGTGCAGGGTGGGGTGCCAGACACACAAACATAGATGCACCATATTTTCTGTATGAGATTCCCAACTTGAGATTGGTGCTTACTAAATTACTATTTTTCACAACCTATTTGAGGAAAGCTTAGCATCCCTTTCCTCATCCCGCAGTACAGATTATGGGAGTAAAGTTAGGGAATACCTTGACTAAGATCTCACAGGTAGCAGGCTGTGGTTCTTGCCCACTAGAACGGCACCCCAGTAGCTGGTTTTTCAACTTCTAGTTACTATTACATTCATCTTCTTTTGTTGTTGCAATTTGTGGGCAGAGTTTACAGGAAATGATCCTTAGGAGTGGCCTCAACTTTGGCTGCTTCTTACTAGATTGACTACAGGGTCAGGAATGGGAGAGACTTGGGGAGCAAATTAAAGCTTTCAGGTTTCATTTAAGTTTGACAAAAGTTGTCTGCCAGAAATCAAGACTCCTTGTTTACTGTTGGCCCTTTCTAAATAAAGTGGAGGTGAAAGAGAGCTCTTCACATTGTCTTCTTCTTTTTTTTTTTTTTGAGACAGAGTCTCAAGCTATTGCCCTGGGTAGAGTGCCATGGCGTCATACCTCACAGCCATCTCCCCCTAGGGCTCAAGTGATCCTCTTACCTCAGTTTTTCTATTTTTAGTAGAGATGGAGGTCTCGCTTTTGCTTAGGCTGGTTTCAAACTCTTGAGCTCAAGCAATCTACACGCTTCAGGTTTCCAGAGTACTAGGATTACTGGCGTGAGCCACATCGCCCGGCCAATGTTGTCTTCATTTTGGTTACATCTTTAATACATGTGTCTCAAGGAGGATTTGGCCAGCAAAGAAATTCCAAGTCCCATGCTGCCTGGACTCAGAAGCTGGGCTTCCAGACGTGTAAGGGAAGTAGAGGCTCACTTGGGTTCACTGTGGACAGAGTAAAGAGAGGGCAGGCAGATCCGGCCAGATAAAGCCAGCAGCCCCTCACCCCAAAGCTCTCAGGGTTGTTTCTTGCCACAGTGCTTGATATTTTATCATTAAAATTAATTTATATGCAAATGTCTAACAATAAAGCTATGTTAATACTACATAATACATATATTATGCAGAGTGAACATCAAGTTCACGTGCAGTTTACTATATTAAACTATTTTAAATTAAACATGAACTTTATGTCCAACCTGTATATGCATTTGTAATAATACATAAGGATTTCAATCAGGCCATAGTCCTCTTGAATATAGGAAGTCATAGATAATATTAAATTTTGGCTTAAAATTTTTCCAATTCACTCTTTTATCTACACCAAGGTATCATTTTTTTAAAAATCATATGGAAAGTTCCATGGACATCATTTTCCAGTCTTGAGAGACAAATAATAAAACTGTCAAATATGTACTATCCCTTAGCTATCATACAGTATTCTACTTGATGGCTATTTTTTTTTCCTTTTAAGACAGAGTCTCAAGCTATCACCCTGGGGTGAGTGCTGTGGCATCACAGCTCACAGCAGCCTCAAACTCTTGGGCTTAAGCGATTGTCTTGCCTCAGCCTCCCAAGTAGCTGGGACTACAGGCACCCGCCACAATGCTCAGCTATTTTTTTGTTGTAGTTGTCATTGCTGTTTGGCAGGCCAGGGCCAGACTTGAACCCACCAGCCCCGGTGTATGTAGTCATACGTGCCCTAGCCGCTGAGCTACAGGTGCCAAGACAGTTGATAGTTATTTTCTTTTTTTCTTTTTTTGTAGAGACAGAGTTTCACTTTATTGCCCTCGGTAGAGTGTCGTGGTGTCACACAGCCCCCAGCAACCTCCAACTCCTGGGCTTAGGCGATTCTCCTGCCTCAGCCTCCCGAGTAGCTGGGACTACAGGCGCCCACCACAACGCCCAGCTATTTTTTTGTTGCAGTTTGGCCGGGGCTGGGTTTGAACTCACCACCCTCAGTATATGGGGCTGGCGCCCTGCTCACTGAGCCACAGGTGCTGCCCTAGTTGATAGTTATTTTCTATTGTTATTCATCATTCATTGGATTGTGGCCTATCCACCAGCACTGACAACATTCCCAAGATAAAGCCGGGGTAAGTTTTTAGCCCATCCCGGACTGGTTAGTTTGCTGCTATCTAGATTCTCATTCCTCCCAAATCAAGGGTTTCTCTTCTGTAATTTATTTCCTGATTGGCATACAATATTTCCTGTAAAACCAGGCCCTTGCTCTCCCATGAGCTCCCCTGTTGTCTCACTTCCTAGAAGGGATAGGTGCAGAACATTCATGTTATCACTGCTGTCTTGGGGGGAAAAAACAAGCCCTGCAATAAATAAAGCATGTAGTTTTGTGGGTTTTAATAACTCTTAAGACTATTATCACAGATGGTGTCTGCTCAGTTATCTACTGTATCATATTCTTATCTTCTTTATGCACATCAATTTTGACAATTATGAATACAGAAGGTTATAATCACTACACAACCTGTTTTCTATAAGTAGACATTTAAATAACCACCATTGCTAGCTACTTGTCTATAATAGCTACCATGAATAAACTCATAAGTCATCATCATTTTCTGTTTGATGAATACCATAAAAAAAAAAGAAATGTGCTTGGTGACAACTTTCAACAAAAACTGATTCATTCAGTTGCTCGATAGAGTGACAATGATGGTTTCTGGTATTTCCATGTACTTTTCTAAGGATGCTCCAGAGAAAGGTTTCTATATGCACCAAACAAAAAATCAGAAAGTGTAGGAATTAAATTATGCACAAGATTGTTCTAAAATTCATGACACTGCCAGCAACATAAAGCAATTATATTACCCTGTTATCAATGGAAGATACTATACCTAAAGAATCATGACTAATGCAGATGACACATTTAAGTAGTCTAAGAATGGGCATAATTAAGTCCTTATAAAAGGGTGTTTTTCAAAATATTTCCTCTAATATGTTAAGAAATATCAGTCATTTGTGAGTCTTTTTTTTTTTGCAGTTTTTGGCCGGGGCTGGGTTTGAACCCGCCACCTCCAGCATCTGGGGCTGACGCCCTACTCCTTTGAGCCACAGGCACCACTCATTTGTGAGTCTTTGAATGGAAAGTCATGTCTTAGTGAAGCTTTCAGGTTTAAGCATTTATAGTCCATCAATAAGGAGAAATAAAATAGAGAAGCAAAAAACAATTCTTTGAAATATTTTTTTTTTTTTTTTTAAATTTTTTTCTGTAGAGACAGAGTCTCACTGTACCGCCCTCGGGTAGAGTGCCGTGGCGTCACACGGCTCACAGCAACCTCTTAACTTTTGGGCTTACGCGATTCTCCTGCCTCAGCCCCCCCGAGCAGCCGGGACCACAGGCGCCCGCCACAACGCCCGGCCATTTTTTGGTTGCAGTTTGGCCGAGGCTAGGTTTGAACCCGCCACCCTCGGCATATGGGGCCGGCGCCCTACTCACTGAGCCACAGGCGCCGCCCAATGAAATATTTTTTTTTATGGTTGGGTATTTGGGTCTTTTTATTATGTTTTTTAATTATTAAATCATAGCTGTGAACATTAATGCAATCATGGGGCACCATACACTGGAATTCTTTGAAATATTTTAATACACATACGCTGGGAAAAATTTTGTTTCAGTGAAAACTTTACATCTGAGGGTTTTGATTGTCGCTTTCCTAATTCTGAGACATAAATGTGGGACGACTGGCTTGGAGGAATGGGGAGGTAATTCGCCTCTCTCACATCAAACCGTCTGTATTTTCTGAGGCTGCAGAGTTGTTACCGAGAAATTCTCCGGGACTAGTGAAACCACTGGCGTGAAGCTGGGAAATCTCACGCTCTCCTGAGGTTCTCTCAGAGACCGCGATCGCCCTCTAGGCTGCATTTTCGCGCGCTAAGTTGGGTTAGGCTACTCTAGCCACTTTGCCACCAAGGAGAAAAAGGAAAGGGGGCTGAATTTCTCCGGGGAGGAGGACTATTTGAACCAAAGAAAGAGGCTGGCGACAGGAAGGAAGAACAGATCAAGCGTCTGAATAGCTGCCACAGGGCAACCTAAAGCCTGTTAACATAACCGGCGCGCGTCACATAGAGTTTCCCCGCCCCCCCTCCCCGGACGCCCCTCCGCCGTGTGTCACCTTCCTGTTCGGAAGTCTTAGTAGGTTGCTGGGACAGAACAGGGGGCGCCTGCTCCACCCATCAGGTATCCGGTTGGAAGAAAAGCCAGTCTCAACAACTTGATTTTCTCCGTTAAATGATAAGTTTAGCAGACCATCCGTCTCCGAGCGCTGAACCTTAGGGGAGGGAGGAAGGGGCTCCCTTTCTGTTCCAACCACAAATCATATGGTTGTGCCTCTTCCCCATTCCACTTAGAGCCCTCCAACCATTTGAATTCCATGTCCCTCCTGTAATGCATGCCACAGAACTTCTTTGAGAAAATGAACTCCATGCATGTGTTTTGAATTTTTTCTGAACTGATTTGTGATGATAATCAGTTAAGTTACATTTCTTGTGTGTCTCGCTGGGGGTGTAATAAACCTAGGATGCTGATGACTGTAATTTTCTGGGTGATGTTGCAACGGAGGAAAATAAATGGCCCAGCATTGAACTTTGCAGCTTGTTCCCTTCCTGTATGTAAATTGCCTTTATATAAAGTGGGGTTCTTAACAACAGAACAAGGGCAGCTGCCTCTGGCTGGTTCTCTCTTGTCATCTCAGAGCTTCCAGCCTTATCAGAGGCACATCGCAGGGAGGCTACGCCGGCCCTAACTGAACTCTACCTCCAGCCTCAGGACATAATCCCCAAGCTTCACATCCCCGGGGAAGCTGAAGAATGAAAGAGGAGGGTATAAAATCCCCTCTGAAAGGTCAGTGCAAATAGTATTATCATTTGGATGGGATAGGTAAAACAAAGATGCCTCAGGGAATTGGGGGTTACTCGCAGGGGGAAGGCACGTGAGGTGAAGCGTAGGAGAAGATCTCTGATGAAAGGTTTCCTAATTAAATGTTTTAAAATAAACAAGCAAAAATCTTTGTGCCAAAGATTCTGGGCAGTGAGAGCAAAATTTGCTCGCTGAAGCTAGTTGAACGGTGGGACATGGGGTAGGTGGTATTAGCCATAGAAAAGTTATGTTCTGTGAAGAATTCATACAAGAGAAAGCAGATATGGGCCAATTAGCGTAATTTGAAATTACCAACCTTGCTTTAGGTTGGAGCGCCCATTTCAGGCACTTGACAGTACTTTTCAAAAACAATGGGCACTGAGCAAACTTTCTGAGCCAGTCTCCAGGAGGGAGGACACGTGTCCCCTTCTCTTTGGGGGTTGCTGCAGCTGAGCAAACCAAGAAGCAGTTGAGAGATCATATTAGAGCAAATGAGGTGGTTATGCCTGCAAAACAAATCCCTGCCCACGACCAAGGAAAAAGAGCTTCACACGCTATTCCTGGGTTGACAGCTGGTATTTCTGAGCGTGCCAGATCCAGTAGGCAACTCTAAAATGGTAGGGCCCTTGGCAGCAGGGAGGTCATGGCAGGGCAACTACCGCAGACAGCACCAGCGAGCGCCAGGTATCTGTCCCTGCAAATATTGGTAACTCTGTGGCTGTCTGCCCCGCTCCCGGCCCAGTCTCGGTGCTTGTGGCTTGCGGTCCCGCGCTCGTGCGTGTTCGGGCCGCGGTCTCGCTGCAGCTCACAGGCATCTTGCCGCCGCGGGGTCACTGGAAGGCACCGACGTCGCTGCTCTGCAAAGCCGGTGCCGCCGCCTCCAGCTTTTCACCCTTCTTTGCTTTCTGAAGCGGAGTCACTCGGTTAATCTTTTAGGATAACGAGTCGTAGTTTATGTGGGACTTTGGAGAAACATCGAGGTGGCAAAACTAAGACGAGTCCTGGGTCAACCCTGACGTAAACCCAAGGACGAGTAGGGAAGATGAGGACAAAGAGATCTTCCGATGATGCGGGGTGCTCAGATGGGAGAGTGGGAGAGAAACAGGCTGGGAGGAAGGAGTTGGTGTCGCCCGGGTCACGCCAGGTCGGCCCCGAAGCGAAGCCACCTCTCCCTTAACTTGCTACCTCCTCACGTGTTCTTGGCATGGCAGGGATTAATATGCAAGAAAAAAATTAGATGCGGAACGGACAAAATGTTCTCAGAACTTACCGGGGGGAGGGTAGTGAAATGCAGATTGTACTTTTTTTTCTTTTAGTTCAGAGACGAATTTTATTTCCGCCCCCTCCCCTACACATTCCTGACCTCTCCCTCCCCCTTCCCTCTTTTTCCCTTCCTTCCTCCTCTTCCAAGTTCTGGGATTTTTCAGCCTTGCTTGGTTTTGGCCAAAAGCACAAAAAAGGCGTTTTCGGAAGCGACTCGGCCGTGCACAAGGGCCATTTGTTTGTTTTGGGACTCGGGGCAGGAAATCTTGCCCGGCCTGAGTCACGGCGGCTCCTTCAAGGAAACGTCAGTGTTCGCCGGTCGCTCCCGCACGCTGCGCCCCGCCGCCGCCGCTACCCATGGGGGAGATGCAGGGCGCGCTGGCCCGGGCCCGGCTCGAGTCTCTGCTGAGGCCCCGCCACAAAAAGAGGGCCGAGGCGCAGAAAAGGAGCGAGTCCTTCCTGCTGAGCGGACTGGGTAAGCACCGCCGCCTGCCCCGCTGGCGACTTGGGCAAGTCCCCAGAGCTGCTCAGCTCCGGCCCGGTTTACGGGCTTGGCGACCCGGGCTAGCTTTTGTTGTTGCTCTGGGGACCGGGGGATGGAGGCCGGGGTGATCGAGTGGCTGCACCGGGGAGGATGCGGCCGGGTGCCCGGGCCCCAGGCTGACCTGTAGGTCGCTGCGCGCTGCGCCACCCACCCTGCGCGGGAGAGATAACCCCTGGCCTGGCGTGCGCCGTAGGACCAGGGCTGGGGCGGCCGAGGCGGGAATCCGGGACAGGATCGGCGCCAGAGCCGGAGAGGGAACCTGCAGGGAGGGTGTAAGCTGGCACAAAGCCACCCTGCTCGCTGAGCACTGGGCGGAAAGCGCTTCAGCGTTGTGACTCTAATTTCCATGCCCGGCGGAATAAGTGAGAAAGGTGGAAAATTACCCAAGACTTTCCACCCCTCCCCGACCCCGCCGTCAGCGCTTTCCCTCTCTCGGGTCTGGGAGGTGACAGTAGCTGATAACCGCCCCGCTCCAGGCCCTCTTCAGGCGATCCCCGGAACCCCTCCCGGGGATCACTCTCCAGCGAGTAGCAAAACCGCCTTCCGCGGGCCGCCGCGCCACCTGCACAGCACGGAGCTGGCGGGGGCGGGGGCGGGGGCGGGGCCGGGCTGCGCCGCTTCCTCATTGTCCCGCGTGCCCCGCCCCCGAGGCGGCGCAGTGCTTATAAGGCATACCGCGCGGCCGGCCGCAGTGTTGGCTGAGCCGGTGTCCAGTCATCAACGGCCTGATTTATTCCCTCGGAAGCGATGACGGTGAAAACTGAGGCTGCTAGGGGTCCCCTCACTTACTCCAGAATGAGGGGAATGGTAGCAATTCTTATCGGTGAGTGTCAGCACGAGGCTGGACTCTTCTACTTCAGGATACGCGAAGTGGAAATTTTTCTGAATGTCCGGGATCAGATTAGAGTGTGTGGCGCCGGACGTTATGAAGACATCTAAATGTTTCTTTATTTCTCCTTTTATCCACAGCTTTCATGAAACAGAGGAGGATGGGCCTGAACGACTTTATTCAGAAGATTGCTAACAACTCCTATGCATGCAAGCAGTAAGTCTGAGGGGATTTGAGGAATTTACCAGCAGTCTGGTGTTTATCGGGAGGGCGAAAACTTCCCTTGGTGGGGCGGGGTGTCTTCTTTCTCCATAAATTCTAATATATTTGAAGCATTTTATTTTATTTGAGAAAATCGAACACTGCTGCCGCAGGCTAGAATGTCACGGCCTCATAGCTCACAGCAACTTCAAACTTTTGGGCTTGAGCAATCCTTGCCTCAGCCTCCCCAGTAGCTGGGACTACGGGCTCCCGCCATGACACCCATTCAGTTTTTACTTTTTGTCTTTTTCTTTTTTCTTTCTCTTAGTGACGGGTCTCTGTGTTGCTCAGGCTGATCTTGAACTCTTGAGTTCAAGCGATCCAATCCACCCTTCTCAGCCTCACACAGTGGTAGGATTACAGGCATGAGCCACAGCGCCCGGCCTCTGTTTGAAACATTAAAATTAATGTGCCGAGAGCATCTCTGAAGCCCAGGAGTCTGAGGTTGCTGTGAACTATAACGCCACGGCACTCTACCCAGGGCAACATAGTGAGACTCTTATCTCAAAAAAAAAAAAAAATTAATTTGCTGATTTGGCTTGATCTAAAGATGTAAGATTAGTTCATGTTTGCCTAATTCACGCCCTCGGTCCATGAACAACCGTAATATATGTATTTAGCTGAGTTTCTTATCTAACTGAATAATTTGGATGTTTTCATTTTAAACACTTGAGTTCCCCGGCAAAAGTTGTGCCAGAAACTCACTGTTGATGTTGGTGCGCCTCCTAGTGGCGAGTTAGGTTAAAGTTGTTCGTTTATTCCTTGCAGCCCAGAAGTTCAGTCCATCTTGAAAATCTCCCAGCCCCAGGAGCCTGAGCTTATGAATGCCAACCCTTCTCCTCCAGTAAGTATTCTGCCTGGTGATGCATCTGTAGAGAAAACCTGCAAATAAGTCAGTTAATGTTGCTACATTGATAGATGAAAATAGTATTTCTAGAAATTGGTATCAAGGCATAATAAGTGACATGAATATTTTAAGTCTTGAGTCAGAGTTGTTTTTTGTTTTTTGGGTTTTTTTTTTTGAGACCGAGCCTCCCTTTTGTCACTCCCAGTAGAGTGCCGTAGCGTCATAGCTCACAGCAACCTCAAAATCTTGGGCTCAAATGATTTTCTTGCCTCAGCTTCCTGAATAGCTGGGACTACAGGCACCCACCACAGCGCCCAGTTAGTTATTAGAGGCCTCTTGCTCAGTCTGGTCTCAACCTGTGAGCTAAGGTAATCCATCCGCCTCAGCCTTGCAGAGTGCTAGGATTACAGGCGTGAGCCACTGTGCCTGGCTCAGAGAATTATTTTATTTTAAAAAGCATAGTTCATTAAGGTTTTATCTGGTTCTAACAGGAGTGTGTACAATTTCCATACATTCATTGGAAATCACTTGTATGGATAAAAAGGTAGTTTTGAATGTGTTCAGATGTATGGGGATTTGCCTCAGTCTTTGGTAGATGTAACATCTTTTACATTGTCCATATACTTTGAAGCAATGATCTTAAAAGAATGTTTTCTTTTCTAGCCAAGTCCTTCTCAGCAAATCAACCTTGGTCCATCATCCAACCCTCATGCTAAACCATCTGACTTTCACTTCTTGAAAGTGATTGGGAAAGGCAGTTTTGGAAAGGTAATTTCAAGCCCAAATGCCTTTTGATATACTTTATGTGCTCATTTTACGTTCTTTGATAAGGATAGAAAAATTCTTTCTTAATTGAAATTTCAGGTTCTTCTAGCAAGACACAAGGCAGAAGAAGTGTTCTATGCAGTCAAAGTTTTACAGAAGAAAGCAATCCTGAAAAAGAAGGAGGTATGAGATATGCTTTATGTGTTAATCTTAGAGGTAGACACTCCTTGAATACTCTTGACCTTGGAGTTTTTTTTGGCATCAAGTTGAAAATTACCCCTAAATCTTAATTGTCTTTTCCTAGGAGAAGCATATTATGTCAGAGCGCAATGTTTTATTGAAGAATGTGAAACACCCTTTCTTGGTGGGCCTTCACTTCTCTTTCCAGACTGCAGACAAATTGTACTTTGTCCTAGACTACATTAATGGTGGAGAGGTAAGCAGGGGGAATGGAAATACTTGCTTTTAGTTTGAGAAGAATGTTGTGGGTTTTTTTCTCCAAAGATAACTTGAGGTGGGGAGAGTTAACCAGAATTAGCATTTCCTTTTACCTGTCAGGTTTCAAAAAGTTAATAGATTATTTGGGGTTACTTCCTGTAATTGTTCTTTTTAGTTATATGTATCAAGAGTAATTAAATGCTGTAGCAATCCAGACTAACTTTGTTCTGTCTCCTGTAGTTGTTCTATCATCTCCAGAGGGAGCGCTGCTTCCTGGAACCACGGGCTCGTTTCTATGCTGCTGAAATAGCCAGTGCCTTGGGTTACCTGCACTCTCTGAACATCGTCTATAGGTGAGCCAATTCTTTTTTTTTTTTTTTTGGCCAGGGCTGGGTTTGAACCCACCACCTCTGGCATATGGGACCGGCATCCTACTCCTTGAGCCACAGGCACCACCCTATGAGCCAATTCTTCAGGCTGCCTTTCTGGTTTTATCTAGGAGAACTAGCTCTTAGAATAGGGCCTGAAAATAATTTGTTTCTGTGCTACTTGGTCACCTAAAACCAGATCCCCGAGCATGTGAGCTGTCTTAACTTCATGCCACCAGAGAACCAGCCGAGTAGGATTGTGTCTAATCCAGACTAGATGAGAAGAACAAGGATGCCCTTCTTTTATTTACTATGCAACTGTCATAATTTAAAATGCTTCTAATACTTTTAGCAATTAACTTTACGAAGGATTTCTTAAGACATAAAATTAACTTATGCAATTACTTTCCCATTCACTTTTTTATAGAGACTTAAAACCTGAGAATATTCTGCTAGACTCCCAGGGACACATTGTCCTTACCGACTTTGGACTGTGCAAGGAAAACATTGAGCACAATGGCACGACGTCTACCTTCTGTGGTACACCTGAGGTACGAGCTCCCCTGACCAAGTTCATCTCCTCCTTCCAGGAGAGAAATGTGCCATCATGCCTTTAACTACCAAACAAGTAAACTTAGTACAGTTCAGCACAAATAGAATACATTTGTTTGATGCAACAACTGTTGGTCAGATTCAAATCATGAAAGGTTACTAAATCTCCAAGTAAGGTATCTGTTGGGTGCTTAGTAGCTTCCTAAATGTCAGTACCCATAGGTAGCCAATCAGCCTCAGAAAGCAGAATAGTTTTACGGGCACTAATCTAAAGATGGGTGTCCTCCAAGTTTCCTGTGGGTCCCTCAGCTTTTTCAAAGTAGATGTCTGATCTTTGGATTACCTGGTTTCGTCTCAGCTTCTGAACTGAGTTCCTGTTCTGTCTTTCAGTATTTGGCACCTGAGGTGCTCCATAAGCAGCCTTATGACCGGACCGTGGACTGGTGGTGCCTGGGGGCCGTCTTGTATGAGATGCTGTATGGCCTGGTGAGTAGCACATTGTGGGAGCCACAAGCACTCTCCCCGTTCCCTAGAACACTGCACACTTCTCTGGGCACAAGCCAAGAAGCAGGCCTGGCTATTGGTGTCTTGTCCTTATCAGCAAGTTTATCAAAAGCTGATAAGAGGCATTGGTTTAAAATGTTAGTATAAAAGGAATCCCTTACCTGGTGGATTTTTCTTTTGTACATCTCACATTTTTACTAGATAGGACTACATTGAACCTGTGTAATGGTGAAAACTATGACTTATTATTAACATATCCCTGCCCCCTACCCATAAGGCTTACAAAATAGACATTTAAAAAGCAAAGGAATAGAACGTTTCAAGGGGAAGACTCTCAAATCTAGCTTTAGATTATTACCATTTACATCTCTGTGGGTAATATGTGTTGTACAAAACTTCCAATTAAGTATAAAATCATTTTCCTCTTCTTTCAGCCTCCTTTTTATAGCCGAAACACAGCTGAGATGTACGACAACATTCTGAACAAGCCCCTCCAGTTGAAACCAAATATCACAAATTCTGCAAGGCACCTCCTGGAAGGCCTCCTGCAGAAGGACAGGACAAAGCGGCTTGGTGCCAAGGATGACTTTGTGAGTGACGGTTTCCTGTCCTCCTGGGCTGGCTGGGCCATGCAGTAGCCCTCTCTGCCCTTATTGAATTTGCCTGTCTAAATTCATCTCGGATTTCTTCTCAACAGATGGAGATTAAGAGTCATGTCTTCTTCTCCCTAATTAACTGGGATGATCTCATTAATAAGAAGATTACTCCTCCTTTTAACCCAAATGTGGTGAGTATCTAGTCTCCTAAGTGTAGTGAGGCCCAAAGGGCATTTCTTAACTCAGAATTGTTGGGTCAGGACTCAGACAATAAATAATTCATTATTTTACCTAGAGAAAAAGTACAGTTTTGTCCCAACAAAGCTTAAATTAAATTAACACATTTATCAGTTAAGGTACCGAAAGGGAACATTATCCTCATTTATTTAAACCATGTGTGGCCTTAGGGATTTTGTGCTTAAAATGGATTTTCTATATATGACTTCTATATAGCATCCTAAAGATTTGAACTCCAGTATTTAAAGCCTAGTTAAGACTTTTCCTGTATCCAGTGTGAATTTTTTGACACTGAGTGTGTTTTCTTTCCTGGAATAGAGTGGACCCAGCGACCTGCGGCACTTTGATCCCGAGTTTACCGAAGAGCCAGTCCCCAACTCCATTGGCAGGTCCCCTGACAGCATCCTCATCACAGCCAGCGTTAAGGAAGCTGCGGAGGCTTTCCTAGGCTTCTCCTACGCACCTCCCATGGACTCCTTCCTCTGAACAGTCTTGGGGTTGCTTTTGAAGGATTTTGTGTGTTTTAAATGTTTTAGTTAGCCTTTTGGCGGAGCTGCCGGCTGACAGGACATCTTTAAAAGAGAATTTGCACATCTCTGGAAGCTTAGCAATCTTGCACACTGTTTGCTGGAAGCTTTTGGAAGAGCACATCCTCAGTGAGCTCATGACGTTTTCATTTTCATTCTTACTTCCAACGTGGTGCTATCTGAAATGAGCATTAGAGTGCCGCCTTAGATGCAGGAGTCTTGTCAGAAGGAAGGCAGTGTTCTAAGAAGGTTCTCCTGCAGGTTTATCTAGGCTGTGACAACGAATATTATGAAATGTGCCTTTTCTGAAGAGATCGTGTTAGCTCCAAAGCTTTTCCTATTGCACAGTGTTTCAGTTCTTTACTTTTTCCTTGTGGACTTACTCTGTGAACAGTGGAATGAGTGTGGTATGCTTGATCACAGACGATGGATTTTGTTATAAGCATCAATGTGACACTTGCAGGACACTACAACGTGGGACATTGTTTGTTTCTTCCATATTTGGAAGATAAATTTATGTGTAGACTTTTTTTTTTTGTAAGATACAGTTAAAACTAAATTTATTGAAATGGTCTTGCAATGACTTGTATTCAGATGCTTAAAGAAAGCATTGCTGCTACAAATATTTCTATTTTTAGAAAGGGTTTTTATGGACCAATGCCCCAGTTGTCAGTCAGAGCCGTTGGTGTTTTCATTGTTTAAAAATGTCACCTGTAAAATGGGCATTATTTATGTTTTTTTTTTTTTTTTGCATTCCTGGTAATTGTATGTATTGTATAAAGAAAATCTGTACATTGGGTTATAACACTAGTATATTTAAACTTATAGGCTTATTTGTAATGTAAACCACCATTTTAATGTACTGTAATTAACATGGTTATAATATGTACAATCCTTCTCCCACCACACAGCTATTTTTGTGTGTGATAAACCAATTTTGGTTTGCAATAAAATCTTCAAAAATATTTACAGATGTTGTGTTATTTTGTATATTTTGATTAAGGGAACCATAATAGGTCAGCTTTAAATTTAAAACCATTAAAACCCTGCTGTCATTTTCAAGTTGACGTGGCTTCTAGTAACAGTGCCTTCTGAGTGCAGGGGAGTACAGGACAGTCTTAAAGCCAGCTTAGAGTCCAGGCTTTTTTGCCAGCTTTTTATAGTGTCTGTCATTCATGCAAATCCATCCAAACAAATCTTTTCCAATTTACTCATTTTGCAGGGATAGCTATGAAATAATGCCCTATAATTTATTGCCTGCCCCGTGAGGCAATCAGTACGTGTAACAGGTAATTCTTTCAGCAAATATTTGAAAAGTTTACTGTGAGCCAGGCTCTTATTCTGAGGGCTGGGGATTTCACAGTGACCAAAGCAGACAAATCTCTGCCCTTCCAGAGCTCAAGGAGGGTAGACTTGGAGCAGTTTATTGAAGTGGAAATCAAGTCTCAGCTAGAGAGGGTGAGATTGTCTGTAATAAACGTATGTTCCCAAAATAACTGACCTGGCCAGACTCTGGTTTGTAAGAGTACCCAGAGCTGACACAAGTCCAGAGCAGCCTGAGGACAGGAACCCCGGAGCAGGTCGTCTGTGGCTCAGATGAAGCCTCTTGAGCAGTGTGAGTCCAGCACGCACCTCAGGAGCCCAGCAGGCTGTGGGGCTCCTACAGTCCACCCCCCAGAATGTGGGAATGTGTGTTGCCGGAGAAAGGAAGCTTCACTAGGTTCAGAGATGATCCTGAGCCCAAAGTGCTCAGACATTTTACTTTTCTGGGCCTTTTACAAAATATTTAGAGAATGATTAGAGTCTCCTTGTCCTCACCAGCTGCTCTCAGCTTGCCTGCCCATGGTGCCCTTCCGGTTTGCCTAGGGATTTCCCCAAGGGAGAGCTGTGACCTTTTTTCCTCATGACCCTTGGTCTCACCTCACTTTCCTCCCCACTCCCTCCCTTGGGTCTCACCTCACCTCCCTCCTTCTCCTCCACCCCTCAAGGCTTCTATGGGCTGAACTGGTATTTGGAGATGGCTCAGTTTAGCTCCCTCCTAATCGGGTGAAGGAGTAAGAGGAAAGCGAGTCAGTGACTCCCTAAGGACTCAAGCCGGGTCACAGGTCGAGCTCCACAGTTGAGTTGGGGCTCCACAGGCATTGACCACACATTAAACTCCCCCCCAAGTCCCAGTGACAGAGTCCAAAGCAGGCCTTTTTGTAGTAAAAGTGGATGCTGGTTCTGACAGGGACCCATGTTTTGCCTATTTCCCCCTCATTCTCCTGAAAAACAGAAATTTCTCCTTGAACAAAAGGTGCTTAAAGGACGGAGCCTGTGGCTCAGTGGATAGGGCGCCAGCCCCATATACTGAGGGTGGCGGATTCGAACCCAGCCCCGGCCAAAAACTGCAACAAAAAAATAGCCAGGTGTTCTGGCAGGCACCTATAGTCCTAGCTACTTGGGAGGCTGAGGCAAGAGAATCGCCTAAGCCCAGGAGCTGGAGGTTGCTGTGAGCTGTGACGCCATGTGCTTAAATCACATTCTCTTCTGAACAAATTGCATTCAGGCTAGAAATCTACAGCTTAATTATAGACAACTCAGAGGAGCCAGTCAAAATACACAGAGCCTTTATTTTTACTTTTATTTATTTATTTTTTTTTGGTCAAGGTAGAGATCTGGCTTATTGAGTTATAGTCAACAACTTGGGACAGCCTGAATTGTGTTTCTCCAGAATCAAAAGGTGCCAGAGGAGCTCCAAGTGTGGTCACAGGGATGGGAGATTAAACACAAGATGGTGGGAAGGGAACACGGCAAGGACAGGGAAGCAAGTCAGAACAAGTGGTCACCAATGGCAAACATTTACTAAGCACCGTGATGTTAGATGACATGTGTGAGGAGGCATCTTGCATCTAAGGGGCCCATCCCTGGGCCCCAGCCAGCCGCGTGTGAGCACGATGATGGATTGGAAAAGACCATTCAGGACGGCGCCTGTGGCTCAAGGAGTAGGGCGCCGGTCCCATATGCCAGAGGTGGCGGGTTCAAACCCAGCCCCGGCCAAAAAAAAAAAAAAAAGACCATTCACTTCATAGCTTTCCAGCTGCGGGGCTACTCCAATATCAGTTTGGGGGAACAAATTCAGCAAGGCTTGCCGTATGCTCAAATGCAACTCTAAAACCACTGGTCCCCTGAAGAAAAGTCAGTCACCATCCTTACAGAATTTGCCATCTCTGGGCGGCGCCTGTGGCTCAGCGGGTAGGGCGCCGGTCCCATATGCCGGAGGTGGCGGGTTCAAACCCAGCCCCGGCCAAATTAAAAAAAAAAAAAAAATTTGCCATCTCTGTGGGGAGACATGATTCCTATCCAGACAGTAAGCAAGGGAGAACTTCAGAAGTCCAGAGCTCTCTGTGGGGTCAGTGCCCAGAGCGGGGTTCACAATGGGGGGAAGCCCTAAGTTCTTCCCTAACCAGTCCTAGTTCTAGGGACTCTGCTAGGACAGAGGCCCTGAGGACTGGATAATAACAGCAAGAGGTAACACTATGGAACTCTCACCATGTGCCAGACATCATTCTAAGCATTTATCCTCATTGTATTTCATCTTCATAACAGCCCTCTCATGTCAAAAGAGGAAAAATACACAGAAAGGTAATTGGCTGGTTTGGAGGCAGTGAGGTCAGAAGTCAAACCATGTCCGTCTGGACCCAAAGCCGTGCTTGCAATCCTTTACTCTAGCCTGCCTAAGACTTGACAAAAGAACATAAAAGCAAGCCATTGTGTTCCTGTTAGTCATTCATTTATTCATTGACCAGGCTTTTAGGAAGATACCTTCTAGAGGTCAGACTAGGAAAACAGAGGGGGTGGGAGAAGTAGAGGGAGAGGGAAAATTTGTGGTTACAGGCACTATCAGGGGTTGAGGAAGGTGAGGAGCAGCGGCAAAAATAAATATTCTGTGGGAGTATAAATTAGGGTAGCATTTTGGAAAACTTCAGTGGTGTCTACTGAAGATGGACATATGTCTAACTCCTAACCTGGTAGGTAGTTTCACGGCATGGTATATACCCCAAAGAACATACATAGAAGCAATAAAAATATTTGCAATAGAGTTCATAGTAACTCTTCCTTTTGGCCCCCAAATGGGAACAATTCAAAATGCCTGCAGACAGTTAAAATGAATAAGTGAGTGTGGTTTCATTCCATGGAATACCATCCAATGAAAATGAGTGAATAGTTACCATGTATGACAATAAAGAATGAATCTCCCAAGCAAAAACCAGGCCGTAGGATCTGACTTTTATAAAATGTAAATGCAAGCAAACAAAAGGAATCTATCTGGAAGTCCAGATGTGTTTCCCTTGAAGGAGGAAAGTGGAGCTAGTGGTTGAAAGGGTGCGTGAGGACAGTTTTGGGGGGGCTGTTCATCTCTTGATCAGGTGGGGTGGTTCTGCTTTTTAGTATTTCGTCAAGCTATCCACATCTGATACATGTACTTTTCTTTGTGTTTTGTTATGTAATAATAAAAATGTTTATTAAAATATGCAGTGTGATTAAATAAAAACTGGACATTATGGGCACCTTCCCCAATTTGGGGGGTCAGGCAAAGGTGCTTAGTTTTCAGGTAGTTTAGGAAAGAGATGCTGAGAAAGATCTGGAGGATCCAGGTAGGCCATCTGTTAGGAACTGCATGTTGAAAATGAGGCAGAAAGAAGGGCAGGCCTGGCACAAGCTTGCAGCGGTGGTTGGGGTGGGGGCAAGTTGCATGAAGGCAGTGAATGAGATACTGGTAGCGGAAGGGACTCAGACAGACCCAGGGTGGAATCCCAGCTCTACTGACTAGCTTTCCAGTTATGGGCAACTAGTAACTTGGTCACATCTTGCCTAACTTCAATTTCTGCTGTGGGAGAAATGCAGCCGGTTCTTATCTTCCTGAAATAAGGCCAGAAAGAATGGGAATTCAAAGAATGCTGATTGATGTCTTCTCTCTCTACCCATTGTCTTTTCTGATTTCTTCTCCTCTTTACTAGATTATAGAAGGAAAAGACATTTAAAAAGGCAGCAGAAAATAATTGTAAGTAGGGAAGTGGAACATGTCGTTCATGCTCTTGAAAACTCCATGGAGGAAAAGTATAGATTTCATAGGGCAGCAAAGAGAAGCATTTGAAGATTTTTCATGAGAAAAGTGAAGTGATCAAAAAGAGCCTTTTGATGGCTCTTGCTAAGAGGTATGAGAATAGAGAGAGTTCTGGAATTTAAAAGAAGAGAGAGAGAGATGCCACTTAGGAGACTTGTGATGGTCATCCCCGCGGTGGTGATGAGTAAAGGACAGGGAAGAGATGGTTCAAAAGTCTCCACATCAGTGAGATTTAGTGAGTTCCTGGGAGTGGAGGAAGTAAAAGGAATCCCAGGCTGGCGCCTGTGGCTCAAGGAGTAGGGCGCTGGTCCCATATGCCGGAGGTGGCGGGTTCAAACCCAGCCCCAGCCAAAAACCACAAAAAAAAAAAAGGAATCCAAAGCAAAGCACGTTTCATGTCATTTATTTCTTTAATTTAACAGACTTAAATTTTTGAAGGGGTTGTCACAGCTGCAATAATAGCTTCTAGGACAAAGGCCACCTACCAGTTTCTTCAATATCCCTAGGAAAAAATGAATCAGCCAATCAATAGTCAACCAATTTACTGACAGATTATAAACCCTGTAATCAATCTCTATTTTGTCCTGAGTAATGTCTCTCCTCATCCATCAAAAAGCCCCTCACACCTCTAGAAGCGTATCTGACAGGCCTCAAACCTTGCATTAGAGCACAGTGAAATCAAAACATTTCCTGGCATTGGGGTGGCACCTGGGGCTCAAGGAGTAGGGTGCTGGCCGCATAGGCCAAGGGTGGCGGGTTTGAGCCCAGCTCCGGCCAAAACTGCAAAAAAAACCCCAAAAACAGAAAACACATTTCCTGGTATTAAGCAGAGCAACACTTCTAGTAAGCAAAACGCACACATCCAAATCAATTAAGCTGAATTTGAGAAGTTGCTTAAACATTTTTCTCCTATCACATTTGTTAACAACTGTTAACTATTAACCCAAATCAATTTCAAGGTTTATATGTGATCTTTTCTGGTCTAATTTAGTCACTGTAAACTTGTGGTATGAGAACACGTTTAATTTATATGTTTTCTGTGAAGTCTGTAGCTGCAAAATTAGGAGCAATCCTTAATGTTTATATGGTGTTTACCTATAACATTGTGTTCAGACAGGTATCTTTGTGTATTTGGGTGTCTTGGAAACCGGGCACTGTGATGGGCAGGGCTCTGTCCTGTTCTCCACCCACTGTATCACAGCCAGCCTGATGACAATGCTGTAATGACAATATACAAGGTACATACTGTTCACAAGAAAACGTACATGCGGGCAAGCACTCTTGTGAATGGTAGACCAAGGGTCATCTGTATAGAGATGCCATGTCACTTTCCATACACACATAAAACAGATGAGTGGCTGCCAATTTGTTCTTGCCATCTGGATGATGTTAACACCACTCTGCTCGCTCTTATATTCATGTAACTTTTGATTCTTCATACAGCATTCCAGCAGCCAAAGTCATCGCCTTCCCTAACTTGAACTAGACCTCTTGACTCCAAACGTGTTTCAGTGGTGCTGGCAAAAGCTCAGCACCAATCTGTTTTGGTATTCTCTACATTAAAGTTTATTTAATAAAATCAATTAAAATTAAGCTCAAAATGATTTAGGGTCCAAATTGAAAACCATGACCATATTTTCCTCTGAAAGATCATAAAAACAAAACATATAGAAATGATCTGAAGTTTGAATTAAATTACATGCTATCTAATAATGGACATTTTGGGGTAAATTTAGAGAAAATGTAATTTTTTCAACTCAAACACATATGACAATTATTTTAAAATATAGTACAGCAAACAAAGATGAAATAGGGAAGAGATTTTTTACCAAACTAATGCTATAAAGAAGAAAGGAAATAATAAAGAATATGAATAATATGATGTTTCCTTAAGTTCTTTTATTTGTATATGGATAACAGGCTCATTTAAATATTATATATATTATATATAATTTAAATATTATATATAATATTACATATTACACATATATTAAATATATATGTAAATATATGCATGTATATTTTATATGCATATATTTACATATATATATGATGGTGGAAAGTGGTGAAAATTTCACAATCAACTATCCCAGCCATTGCCGTCCCAATTTCTCCTGGTTGCAGATGACCAATATTAAGCTTCTCTGGTATAATCTTTCAGAATGTTGGCATGTAAGTACAAACACAGAGGTTTCCAATGACACAGATGCTTGTAAAGTAGTAGAATGTGAAGTCATTCCTCCTCAGTCTTTTGGCTAAGAGTGTAATTTTTAATTTTTTTAAAGAGATGGGGTCCCTCTATGTTGCCCAGGCTTCAGCTCAGTGGCCTGATCACAGATCACTGCAACCTTGAACTCTTGGGCTCAAGCCATCCTCTGACTTCAGCCTCCAGAGTAGCTGGGACTCCAGGCTCATGCAACCATGCCCAGCTTAAAGTGTAAAATTTTAAAAGCGGAAACACAGGATGGGCCAGGATGATTTTTAAAAAAGTTATCCTAATAGTTCATTTAGTATCCTAAATATATATATATATATATATACATTTTTTTTTTTTTTTTTTTTGAAGACAGAGTCTCACTATGTGGCCCTCACAGCTCACAGCAACCTCCAACTCTTGGGCTTAAGCGACTCTCTTGCCTCAGCCTCCCAAGTAGGTGTGGCTGCTTTTTGGTTGCAGTTGTCATTGCTGTTTAGCAGGCCCAGGCCGGGTTCAAACCCGCCAGCCTCCGTGTAGTGGCCGGCACCCTACCCGCTGAGCTACAGGCGCCACCCAGTGGTTCATGTTCTTAAACAGTTCAAACCTCAGATGTGCACGTGATTCCAGTGCGAGGCTGGAATAAAGACTTGCGAGGCAACGTAACTCTGAGAATGCATGTCCACTTTCCATCTGGTGTCGTGCTGAGTGCACACACAGCAATCTGGTTTCCTGCTGCGGTAGTTCTCAACCTTCCTAACCCCGCGACCCTTTAATACGGTTCCTCATGTTGTGGTGACCCCCAACCATAAAATTATTTTCATTGCTACTTCATGTGTGCAAAAAACATGTGTTTTATTAAAAAATATGTGCTTTCCGGGCGGTGCCTGTGGCTCAGTGAGTAGGGCGCCGGCCCCATATGCCGAGGGTGGCGGGTTCAAACCCAGCCCCGGCCAAACTGCAAAATAAAAAAAATAGCCGGGCGTTGTGGCGGGCGCCTGTAGTCCCAGCTGCTCGGGAGGCTGAGGCAAGAGAATCGCGTAAGCCCAAGAGCTGGAGGTTGCTGTGAGCCGTGTGACGCCACGGCACTCTACCCGAGGGCGGTACAGTGAGACTCTGTCTCTAAAAAAAAAAAAAAAAATCCAAAAAATATGTGCTTTTCAATGGTCTTAGGTGACCCCTGTGAAAGGGTCATTCGACCACCAAAGGGGTCGCGACCCACAGGTTGAGAACCACCATGTTTTTTTTTTTTTTTTTTTTTGCAGTTTTTGGCCGGGGCTGGGTTTGAACCCACTACCTCCAGCATGTGGGGCTGGCTCCTTACTCCACTGAGCCACAGGTGCCACCCGAGAACCACCATGTTACAGAAAAAAAAAAGCAAACGAGAGGAAGGTGGTCTACTCACCCAGACACTGGCCCTGGCTTTCAAGGCTGCCCCTTGCAACTATGTACAATTTTTGCTTTGCCACATGGTCTTTAGTGTCTAACAGCTCACCTTTAAAAGGCAACGTTAGCAATCTTTCTAAAACTGCATGGAAACTTGATTTTCCCGTCTAAATAGCTCTTATATGCCTAGAGCACACCTGAATGTTTTCCCCAAAGTTTTTTTCTTCTTCTTTTTTTTTAGAGACAGGGTCTCACTTTATCCCTCTCAGTAGAGTGCTGTTGTGCCATAGCTCACAGCAACCTCCAACTCCTGGGCTTAGGCGATTCTCTTGCCTCAGCCTCCCTAGTAGCTGGGACTACAGGTGCCTGCCACAATGCCCAGCTAATTTTTTGTTGCAGTTTGTCTGGGGCCGGGTTCGAACCTCCCACCCTCAGTATAAGAAGCTGGAACCCTAACCACTGAGCACTGAGCCACAGATGTCGCCCTCCCCAAAGTTTCTTGATCAGGGCATACTTTCCCTTCCAACCACTCCGGTAGGTCACTTCACTATGAACTGTCCTGTCCTTTCCAATTACACAAAGTTATAAAAATGTCAGAATAGGAAAGATCTCGGAGTCCAGGAGTCATAAACTTAATACCTGTAGGAGCCAGACTTATAAATCTCAACAGAGTAAGGCAAAACAGAGTAAGGCAAAGCACTTTCTCTTAAAGGCACTGAAATTAAATTAATGGTGAAAATCAAAAACAAAAAATAACTGTTTGGCCAAGTAAAATGAGCCTGTGGCCAGAAACATCTGCAAATTTTCTACTCTAATCTCATATGCAATTAAATAAAATTCAATGAGGACCCTTTTGCATTTTTGCCCATTCCGCATCTATGAACAACACAACATAAAACAAAATCCCAACTATGCACCATTGAGGAAAGAATAGCGCATAATAGGATGGTAATTTGGCATTGTATGACACAATGTCCATCCCTCCAAGTTGATGGTCAATAGGGTCTATCCCCAGCTTCCAATGAAATCCACCTACCCAGTGGGCCCAGCTTCCATCAGAATTCCATGAGCAGCTTTGGAAAGAAAGCAGGCAGTTTGTTAGTGTATTAACTAGGAGTACTTGGTGGGCCCCTTTCAAGCAGACCGTTCACTCATTCGCAAGGGAAAATGGATCACACATTATTTACTATAATCTGAAGAACTTGCTGTCTTTTTATAAAGACAAGGAGTCAGCTTGGCCAACTATCCTAAGTTACAATGAACAGGAAGCCAAGAGAAGACGTTGAGGGAGTCAGGAGAGAAAATGAGGGAAACCTGGGACTTTTGAATCTGGCTATGCTTCTTTACTTCCATGAGCCTTTGTTTCTTCTTTTGCAAATTGAGACCAAAAGCACTTCTTTTGTACTGCAGAGGATCTGAGGTAATAAATATTTTGTAACTTAATAAGTTAAAAACGGAGCTTTTAGCACTTGACAGGGGAGCTGGGGGCTGGAGCTAGTCAAACCTTCTGTGCTTCCTGACTTACAACATGGCTGCTAACCAATTCCTCTTGGTGGGCAGTCTTTCAACTTTTTTTTTTTTTTTTAACTGGGTCTTTGGGCTGGGTGAGTTGGCTTATGCCTGTAATCATAGCAGTTGGAAGGCCAAGGTGGGTGGATTGCCTGAGCTCACAAGTTCGAGACCAGCTTGAGCCAGAGCGAGACCCCCATCTGTAAAAATAGGCAGGTGTTCTGGCAGGCAGCTGTATTCCCAGCTACTTGAAGGCTGGGTTGTTGTGAGCTATGACGCCACAACACTCTACCAAGAGTGACAAAGTAAGACTCAAAAATAAATAAATAAATAAATAAACTGGGTCTTGCTCTGTCACTCAGACTAGAGTGTAGTGGTGTCATCATTATTGACTACAACTTCCAAGTCCTGAGCTCAAGAAATCCTCCTGCCTCAGCTTCCCAAGTAGCTGGGACTATAGGCTCCCACCACAACACCCAGCTAATCTTTCCACGTTTTGTGGAGATGGAATCTTGCTCTTGCTCAGGCTGGTGAGGAACTCCTAAGCTCAAGCAAATTCTTCTACCTCAGCTTCCCAAATTGCTAGTAGTACAGGTGTGAGCCATGACAGTTTACCATTCTTTAATTTTAATATTTATATTTTTATGGGCAGCGCCTGTGGCTCAGTGGAGTAGGGCGCTGGCCCCATATGCCGGAGGTGGCGAGTTCAAACCCAGCCCTGGCCAAAAACTGCAAAAAAAAAAAAAAATTTATATTTTTATAATATAAATATTTTGCACATAAAAAAATTATCTCTATTAATGGGATTGACTAGGCTTGGTGAGGTGGCTCACACCTGTAATCCTAGCACTCTAGGAGACCCAGGCGGGTAGATTGCCCTGAGCTCACAGGTTCAAGACCATCCTGAGCCAGAGCAAAACCTCGTTTCTAAATACAGTCTCAGGTTGTGGTGGGCACCTGTTGTCGCAGCTAATGGGGAGGCTGAGGCAAGAGAATCACTTAAGCCCAAGAGTTTGAAGTTGCTGTGAGCTATGGCAACACGGCACTCTACTGAAGGAGACAAAATAAGACTCTGTCTGAAAAAAAAAACAATAATAATCAGATGATCGAAGACCTAAATACAAAACTTCCAAGCTAATAGAAGAAAATATGCAAGAATATTAAGTCACGTGGATAATTAATAAACGGGTAGACTATAGAACAAGTTGAGAGAAGCTGGCAGTCATCTTATGGTTTGAAAGGCCACCAGAGTCTTCCATCTAGGGAATCACAAAAGAATGGGAAGGACTTCAGTGAATGTTGAGCAGGTTTTCAGAGGAAGTAATAATGACCCATGTTCACAGAACACTTAGAACACTAGAAATATTTCACCCTGTCCGCCTTTATCAGACTAGTAAGGCAGACAGGGTGAAATATTTTTAGTCAATATGTTAACAATGAGGCTCTGAAAAGTTTAAATGACTAGACAGACACCTGTGGGGTAAGTGGAAGAGCTAGAATTGGGACCCCCTGTCTCTGGCACTAGAACCTTTTCTCCCACCCAGGCCTCCCTCGAACATCACGACCTACAGAGCAAAGGAGTCGCTGCCAGGAATGTAGAGGCCAGCTATTTTAGTCTCCCTCCATAGAGACTGCCTTTTTATGAGGTGGAATCTTGAAACTGGAAAAAAGGATACAAGGTCACCAGTACCTTTGGAACAGGCAGCTGAAATGCGAATGAGCCATTTAAAAGTGAACAGCTCTGTTAGGATTTGTCACCCATCTCTTGAGGGGCAGTGTCTTCTGTTTAATGGCATCTAAAGTCAATGTTTTCTCTACATTTCTCTCAGAGCTGTGGTGAGAATCCAATAAAAAAAGCAGAACTTTTACATATAAGGAATTACTGCCTTACTTGTTCTATTTTGTGAGATCAGGGTTAATCGTGGGTGAAATTACATCAACATCGGTCTGCAGCGCCACCCAGTGGGCACAAAATGAATGCTATTGCATTTTCCGTTTTCGGGTGTAAATATCAACTGCCTATATACCATGGTGTATGTGTGGCTTCATAGCTCACAGCAACCTCAAACTTTTGGGCTTAAGTGATACCCTTGCCTCAGCCTCCCGAGCAGCTGGGACTACAGGCACCCGCCACAACACCCCAGCTAGTTTTAGAGACAGGGTCTCGCTCTTGCTCAGGTTGGTCTCAACTGCTGAACTCAGGGGATCCACTCACCTTAGCATTCCAGAGTGCTAGGATTACAGGTGTGAGCCGCCTTGCCCAGCCCCAGAATTTTTTTTTTTTTTTTTTGTAGAGACAGAGTCTCACCTTATAGCCCTCGGTAGAGTGCCGTGGCGTCACACAGCTCACAGCAACCTCCAAATCCTTGGGCTTAAGCAAGTCTCTTGCCTCAGCCTCCCGAGTAGCTGGCACTACAGGCGCCCGCCACAACGCCCGGCTATTTTTTTGTTGCAGTTTGGCCGGGGCTGGGTTTGAACCCGCCACCTTCAGCATATGGGGCCGGCGCCCTACCCACTGAGCCACAGGCGCCGCCCCAGAATTTTTATTTATAAAAAGTTTTTGTATGAAGTTTTGCCAAAGAGTTATATTTTCACAAGTCATTACATAAAAAGGGTCAAAGTAAAAGGCAAAAATCCATATTTAATTAATTAATTTTTTAACCTGAGGAGTAGCCTTCAGAAAAGTCACATTTTTTTTTTTTTTTTTTTTTTGTCGATTGATCGGCTGACTATATTGACAAGATACTGATTGGTTACATGTTGAAGAATACAATACAAAATACAGAAAAAGTTGGTTCCATCCCCTCCCACTCCCCCATCCCCCCCATACTCATCATCGTGATTTAGAAAAGTCACATTTTAATTGGAATGATCTACCTGGCATAGCTGTCCTTGTCAGACTTCCATGTGGGTTTTTGTTTTGTAAACCAGCTGTCATTTTACACAGGAGAAAAATCTGAGGATATTGCTGGAGAGCTGTTTCTTCTTGATTTTCCCATAAATTCTACTTAAAATTCAGTCTACACCTCAGCATTCCTTGCTATAGTCCACTCGCTCCTGCACATTGCTTCAATCTATTGCGTATTTCTCAATGTTAGGCACCCAGCTTAGTGCTGGGGATACGGAAATGAACAAAAAGAAATGTGGTCCCTGCTTTCATGGAGTTTGCAATCTAGGCAGAGAGGTGGCCATGTGAATGTTAAGGCCAAATGGAATTAGTTCAGGAAAATTAAGAACAGTTTGCTTTTTGTAAATCAGCAAGATTCCAACTTGTCCTCGCGAGTGTCTGGGTGTTTGGGGACAGTTGGTTTTACAATCTAGAAGTTCGAAACTCTTTTGTTTAAACCTTCTTTAGCACAAAGAAGAGAGAAATTTCCTCCACGTTATAACATACACTAACCCTGCAAAACAGGGGAATCTGGAGTCAGAAACACCAGGCTGTGAATCCTGTTCTCCTTTACTGTTCTGTGACTTTCAACAAATAATTGCATCTCCCTGATCTTCACTTTTCAATTTTTTGTAAAATAGAAGTCATAAGTATGGAATACATAAGTGATTAACAAATATTTTGCATAAATGATCAAAGGGCACATGATTTCAAAGGTATTGCTCAGACTGCACTGACTTCTTGAAATGGTACTTAAAGTTCAAAACAAAGAGAAAAGAACACATAGAAGTGGATCAAAAATAAGAAAAAAATTAGTTTTTGAGAACATAGCATATAGCATTATTATATTTGGATGCAAATACAAGCCATTCACATTTCAAGACAATCAGTGACTGAATCTAAATCCTCATTTAGGGCAACGCCTATGGCTCAGTGGGTAGGGCACCCGCCCCATATATCGAGGGTGGCGGGTTCAAACCCAGCCCCGGACAAACTGCAACAAAAAAATAGCCAGGCGTTGTGGCAGGTGCCTATAGTCCCAGCTACTCAGGAGGCTGAGGCAAGAGAATCACCTAAGCCCAAGAGCTGGAGGTTACTGTGAGCTGTGATGCTACAGCATTCTACTGAGGGCAATAAAGTGAGACTCTGTCTCTAAAAATATATATATAAATAAACCCTCACTTAATTGTTCTAAGAGTTGGGCTAGGGCAGATGTTATATAGCCAATTGGCCAGGTGAAGGAGTCAGGCTTAATTGGCTTACGTCTCATGACTAATCAACAGGAGAAATGGAAGTAAAACCTGTGACTCTTTACTCTTTGGATTGTGTCTGTAGTTAGACACCATCGAAAAGAATGGAGGCTTCTGAATGTCTGCCAGGAGTCCTCAAACTATGGCCCATGGGCCACGTGAGGCGGTGTGATTGTACTTGTTTCCGTTTTGTTTTTTTACTTCAAAATAAGATATGTGCCGTGTGCATAGGAATTTGTTCATAGTTTTTTTTTTTAAACTATAGTCTGGCCCTCCAATGGTCTGAGGGACAGTGAACTGGCCCCCTGTTTAAAAAGTTTGAGGACCTCTGGTAGACAATATTAACAGGAAAGTCTCATCAATATTGTTGGAAGTCTTGCTGTGCAGAGTCCTTCAGATAATTCCCCTGTTACGTACGTGTATGAACAGAGGAAACATCAAATGTTGTTCCTGCTTTCTGTCCTATTAAGCACATTTGCATTTGCACACACAACTCAATGTATCTCAGAAGAGAGGGAGAGAGTAAAGAGCCAGCATTAGTGGAAACCTACGATGTGTCAGGCCCTGCACATACATTTTGTTGTGTATTGTTGTCATGGAGGGGACACTGAGGCTAGCAAGGACAAGTAACTTGCCCACAGAGTTAGTGACTAATAGAACAGGACTCAAGCTGGGTCTCGCTGGTCTTCAAGGCTGTCACATTCCCTTCACTCCTGAATCAGAACAGTGACTGATGGACTCAAAACCTGCTCCCTTCTGACCTGGATATATGTCAGTCACCTGGGAGTAATACATTTTTACTCTATCTGGCATCAGAAAACTGGAGACTGCTAAGGTCAATCTCTTCATTTTTACAGACAGAGTTAAGAAGGTTAAGATTCTTGTCAGGTTGGCTCAGCACCCTTAGCACAGTGGTTATGGAGTCAGCTACATGCACCGAGGTTGGTGGATTAGAACCCTGCCCGGGCCAGCTAAACAATGACAACTGCAACAAAAAAAATAGCCGGGCGTTGTGGCAGGCACCTGTAGGCCTAGCTACTTGGGAGGTTAATGCAAGAGAATTACTTAAGCCCAAGAGTTTGAGGCTGCTGTGAGCTGTGACACCATGGCACTCTACCGAGGGTGACATAGTGAGACTCTGTCTCGAAAAAAGGATTCTTCTCAGATTATTACTAAAATCAAAAACAGGTTTGTTAAATTAAATGCACCTTATATTATATTGTTGGCTTTTAAGGAAATATGGTTGACTGAGATTTTGTTAGTATTTCTTTATTCTGAAGCTTACTCCAACCAACTCATTTTTCTCTCTGCATCAAGAACATCTGAGAAAGACCCAATGCGCAGTTCTTCCTTGGCTCATGTTCTCATTGTTTAATATGACCTGGAAAGAATGAAAATTGGAAGCCAAAGCTAATCTGGGCAAGAGGCTGGCATCACCAGACCTGGGGATTAATTTTGCAGATGACTCTGCAGCTGACTTGGCATTCCTGTGTGCCATTAGAAGACTGAGGGTTAAGTAAGAAGGTCAGTAGTGGAAGGACCATGGCTGCAAGGACGCACACACACTGTAAAGTAGGAAGTGTGCACAGGGCTTACACTCACACACGTGCACATACTGAGCTCTAATCGCAGCTGGGATGTGGCAAAAGGGACTCCTTTGCATTGTTTCTGCACCTGCTCAGCCTGCAATTCCTGGTCCTCTGTGCCCTTTGAAATGAACATCTCATGAAATGGCCCATAAGAGACCACCGGTCTCTGAATTTACCAGGTGAGGTCTGCCCGGGGCCAGGCAGAGTGGCCAGGGTTCTGCACGCAGGGCTGTGCCCTGGAGGAAACTTCTCGCTTTGTTCCAGTACTCAAAGCCATGAACAAAACCCAAAAAGTCTTGTGCTGGGGCCAAGGTCAGAGTCAGAACCAGAGAGACAGAAACCAGACTAGATCATGACACAGACACAGACATGCTCGTCAAGCTCTTACCTGCCTCAGAGATTTCCACTTGCTCTTCTCTATTCCTGAAAGGCTGCCTCACCTTCACTTTTTGGTGAAGACGTGGCTGCCCTCTTCACTATAAGACAGCTCCATTGGAAACCATCGTCTCTTCAACACTCCTTTATCACACCACACTCTGCACCTGTTCATTTAGTTATCAGCTATCCCCGCTTAGAATACAAGCACCAGAAGGGCAGAGACCTTCTCTGCCTGCTCTTTGTAACCGTGGGTTTGAACCCACCACCTTCGCATATGGGACTGGCGCCTTACTCCTTGAGCCACAGGCGCCACCCTTCATTTTAAACCTGTTTGATAGCCGCTGCCGGACCAGCCTGGGGGCACATCCTGGAAACATGCTCTCTGCCTTCCTCATGCCGTTCCCCTAACCCCACCCAAATTCACAAGTGTGAGGGTATGAGGGTACATGAAGAATTCTCCAGGAGAGTGAACTGTGGGTGAGCAGACTCTGGAATGTGTTCTGGGGGATGGCTGGAAATAAAATCCTTCCTTAAAAGTGATCATTAAAAGAAATAGGATAGGGGTGGCACCTGTGGCTCAGTGAGTAGGGCGCTGGCCGGGTTCAAACCCAGCCCCTGCCAAACTGCAACCAAAGAATAGCCGGGTGTTGTGGCAGGCACCTGTAGGCCCAGCTACTTGGGAGGCTGAGGCAAGAGAATCGCCTAAGCTCAGGAGTTGGAGGTTGCTGTGAGCTGTGACGCCACATCACTCTACCAAGGGTGATAAAATGAGACTCTGTTTCTACAAAAAAAGAAAAGAGAAGAAAAGAAACAGGGTAGACTCATTTGCGGGGATGACTTAAGGCAGGCCTAAAGCACAGGACCACTTCTGTGCTGCCTGGAGCTCCCAAGACAGCCAGCATCTACATTGGGGTTGTTTAGAGACAAGTCATCAGAACCCAGGATCCCCCTATCGTGACACAGTAAGTCACTCCAGATGCAAGTCTCTTTGAATGCTGAAAGGAGGCAGCCATTGACTCAGGTGGCCCTCAAGTTCTCCACAGTTTATAGCAGGTGAGCAAAAGCCAAGGACACAACAGTCTTTCTGGAAGCAGTTCATGCTGGGCTTGCATTTAACTGAAATTACAGACCACTTGCACTGAGGTGCACCCAAACTCCAGGCAGAAAAAAGAAAATGGACTGTTAGTGATCCTTAGCTGATGAGAACCAACTTCCAAATCCTAACCTTCCAAATCCTAGTTTCAGGAACAAACTCATAGGAATCTAGGATAATTCCTTACAGTCAAGGAGGGATGGGGCTAGTAGATTATGGACACAGCATTGTTTCCAGACCCACTGAAGAGCTCACCGGTGTCCCTCAGGCTTGCTTTTCTGAGACCTGCCGTGGAGAGATTCTGTCCGCTTCAAGTTGAAGCCTTTGGCTTTGGTTTCTTCCATACCATCTCCTTGGAGCCCATCGGGAAACCTGACTCAGTTGTCTCTAATTTTTACCAACTCTTTTGCCTTTCAATCAGTCTTGTTTAAAACCTTTAACTTTGTTATGGATATATGAACAATTGTTTTATTTTGCTTTCCTCCATTTCCAAACTAGGTAGAGGTTTGATTTTGCACTTTCTGTGACTTAGAAATTAAAATGTAACCAGCAGATAAAATGGTGTTATTTTCATTGCATTGGGTGCAAATTTGAGGTCAAGTAACCCATAAAAATGTTACAGCTTTTTCAAAGGAAGCCTATTCCTAGTCCATCATTCCAATGCGTAGTGCAGAGATACTTAATTGTTTTTTGATCCAATAGTGCTGTACCCATGTGTTGGGTTCCGTTTGTTGATGCTGTTACCATTCCTATTTTACAAGTAGGAAAAGTCAGACATTAAATGTCATAAAGCTAAAGAGCAAGTCATCTCCAAGCCAAGGTGCAAGGCTATTGCTGTGGGCTTGCAGCTCTATTTTACCCACAAGGGCATGCTCCCTGTTCTCACTCCTATTGGTGGAGAACTTGCAGAGTGTCAGCAGGTGGGGACACTTACTTACCCCTAAGCAAGACCAGTTCCGAATTTGGATTTTTCGTGACCACAAATTTGCTACAGTTCACCAGGGAAAGGAGCAGAGAGAAGGGAAAGCTCAATCCGTTCACTTCAAGAATCATTCAACACAACCAGCCATAAGGACAAAACTTCTATTCGTCCAATAGCTCAGGTTGTGACACAAGCAACAACAAAAACAGAGCAAAGAAAAAGAAATCGCCACCTTTTAGCTTAAGCTTATGGATGATCTACAGCATGTTTTCTCACCCCCAGACACGTGTCCCTTTCCAGCTGGTCTACAAGTTAGATGTTGGTGTGCAGTTAGGAAAGGAAGACAAGTTTTATTCTGACTCTGTCGAAAACACAGAGCTGGTAACCCACAGGAGAAAAAGTGAATAAGCAAATACTTTTTACTATCTCACAGAGTAAAATATGTTGAAATTCCTCTGCAACTCGATGTTTTGCATTGAAGTATTTCAGTCTCTTCCCTTTATGACACAAATCAAGAATTGATCATGTGCTTAAAAACATTTAAATTAAGTAATCAAAATATTTCCACATGCTTCTTAGCACCAATCTTTAATTATATATATAGACAATATATGAATGTATTTTTTTTCTTGAGACAGAATGTCACTTTGTTACCCTCCATAGAGTGCCTGGTGTCATACCTCACAGCAACCTTAAACTCTTGGGCTTACACGATACTCTTGCCTCAGCCTCCCAAGTAGCTGGGACTATAGGCACTCGCCACAATGCCTGGCTATTTTCTTTTAAGAGACAGAGTCTTGCTCTTGCTCAGGCTGATCTTGAACTTGTGAGCTCAGGCAATCCACTGACATCAGCCTCCCAGAGTGCTGGGATTGCAGGTGTGAGCCACCATACCCAGCCAAACATATTATTTTTTTTGTTTGTTTTTAGACAGTCTCACTTTGTCACCCTTGGTTGAGTGCTATAGCATCATAGCTCACAGCAACCTCAAACTCTTGGGCTCAAATGATTCTCTTGCCTCAGCTTCCCAAGTAGCTGGGACTACAGGTGCCTGCCACAATACCCGGCTATTTTTAGAGATGGGGTCTCGCTCTTGCTCAGGCTGGTCTCAAACCCATGAGCTCAGGCAATCTGCCTGCCTCGGCCTCCCTGAGTGCTAGGACTACAGGTCTGAACCATTGTGTCCAATCCAAACTTATTATTCTTAAAGAAAATTAGGATGCTGGTAAAGCTAAATTCCCTTTTATCATATCCCTAATCTAGTTTTTTTCCCCTTGAAGATAACAAATGGTTATCAATGTTTTGTTATGCTTCCAGATATTTTTCTAAGCTCTACTTATATCATGTAGAGTCATACAAATATATAATATTTCTTAGTCTATTTTCCCATGTAAATATTATTATGGTACATACCAACTTGCTTTTGTTTTTTTCACAGTGTGATATGAAGTTTATTCTTTTAAACTTCAGTACAAAAAAATCATGGCAAGTCTTAGTTTGGTCTTTGTTTCTTTTTCTTTTTTTTTTTTTAGAGACAGAGTCTCACTTTGTCGCCCTCGGTAGAGTGCGACACAGCTCACAGCAACCTCCAGCTCTTGGGCTTAGGTGATTCTCTTGCCTTAGCCTCCCGAGTAGCTGGGACTACAGGTGCCCACCACAATGCCCGGCTATTTTTTTGTTGCAGTTTGGCCAGGACCAGGTTTGAACCTGCCACACTTGGTATATGGGGCCCGTGCCCTACTCGCTGAGCCACAGGCGCCACCCTTGATTTTTGTTTCTATAACAGAATATCACCAATTGGGTAATAAAGTAAAGACGCATATTTCTTTTTTTTTTTCTTTTTTATTGTTGGGGATTCATTGAGGGTACAATAAGCCAGTTACACTGATGGCAATTGTTAGGTAAAGTCCCTCTTAAGAAGCATATTTCTTATGTCCTGGAGGTTGGAAAGAGCATGGTGCAGGGTCTGGTGAGGGCCTTCTTGCTGATCATACCTGGTAGGAGGCGTCCTGGGGTGAGAAGGAGCAAGCACGTGCATGTTAGTGCAGGTCTTTCTTGCTCTTCATGTAAAGCCACAGTCCCGTTCTGTGGGCCTCATCCTGATGACCTCATATAATCCTAATTACCTTCCAAATGCTTCCCCTCCATCAACACATGAATATGGGAAATTAAGTCTCCAGCACATGAAATCTGGGGGATACATTCAAACCACAGAAGTAGAAATATGTCATTATATTTTCACTAACTTTAACTTATGGGCATCTAAGTTGTTACATTTTCCTCTATGACAAACATTGATGTAAAGGATATCTTTGTACTTGATTATCACTTTGTGTCTCTGAGATGAAGCTTAGAGAGAGAATTCTAAGTCATAAGGTGTGAATATTTAAAAAGTAATTAATGCTGACAGTAGTTAGTTAATATTCATTGAGGAAATACTGTTACACCAAGTGTTTTACAGTCACAGACTCTGTTAAGAGAACATTTTATCTCATAGCTTTTTACAGATGAGAATACTTGTACATAATGAGGATGAGTAATTACCCTAGGTCATATAACTAGCCAGTGACAGAGCTAGGATTTGGTCCTTGAAAGACTCTTTCTAAACTCTGGGCTCTTTCTCATCCATGAATCGCCCTTATCCTCTGTAGCATAGTCCTCATTCTTTTCCACCTCTTTTGTCTTTGCTACTCACAAGTGGAAATCTACTCACTTGGGGGTTGATCAATGTTATAAAATTATATGTTCATTTTATTTTTGGTTTTCAGGTTTGAAAAATTGTTTTTACCCAGAACTCTGGGGAGGCCAAAGTGGGAGGATCGCTTGAGCTCCAGAGTTCAAGACCAGTCTGAGCAAGAGTGAGACCCCATCTCTACTAAAAATAGAAAAATCAGCTGGGTGTTGTGGTGGGCACTTATAGTCCCAGCTACTTGAGAGGCACAAGCAGGAGGATCACTTGAACCCAGGAATTTGTGGTTGCTGTGAGCCAGGCTAATGCCATGGCACTTTAACCTGGACAACAGATTGAGATTCTCTCTCTCTCTTTCAAAAAAAAAGAAAAAAGATTGTTTTCATACTAATGTTTGAAAATAGCCTGGCCTTACCAAAGCAAGTCTCATAGCTTGATAAGATAAAGAAAAGAGAAATTGTTCCATTGTCACATGTGTGAAATAGAATGAGATAAGGAGATGAAAACTTTAAAACCTTTGCAGAGGTTTGGTGCCTGTAGCACAGTGGTGATGGCGCCCGCTGGCCACATGCACCAAGGCTGGCGGGTTCAAACCTGACTAGGGCCAGCTAGACAACAATGACAACAACAACAACAACAAAAAAAAAAAAAAACAGCCAGGCGTTGTGGCTGGCTCCTGTAATCCCAGGTACTTGGAAGGCTGAGGCAAGAGAATCACTTAAGCCCAAGAGTTTGAGGTTGCTGTGAGCTGTGATGCCACAGCACTCTACAGAGGGCAACATAGTAAAACTCTGACTCAAAAAAAAAAATTAATAAAAACCTTTGCAGAGAAGAATACCCAAGGCCACTTGGGTCTTGAGAAAGTCTATTCATCCCTAGTCTTTAAAACTAGGAACTTAATCTTATTAGATTTCAGGCCAGTTAATTTGTAGAATGGGCCTCGATGTGTCAGTTGGTCTGATGTCTTTTCATAATTAAATTCAGCTTGTACCTCTTTGGTAGAAATATGCAGAATGTAGCCCAACAGCTAGGGCGCCAGCCACATACAGTGGAGCTGGCACGTTCCAATCCAGCCGGGGCCTGTCAAACAATAATGACAACTACAACCACAAAATAGCCAGGCATTGTGGAGGGTGCCTGTAGTCCCAGCTACTTGGGAGGCTTAGGCAAGAGAATCGCTTAAGCCTAAGAGTTTGAGGTTGCTGTGAGCTGTGATGCCAGGGCACTCTACTCAGGGCCACAGCTTGAGACTCTGTCTCAAAAAACAAACAAAAAAATCTAAGAAAAACAAAGTATGCCGGGAGTGGTGGCTCATGCCTGTAATCCCGGCATTGTGGGAGGCTGAGGAGGGAGAATTGCTTGAGCTCAGGAGTTTGAGACTCAACTGAGCGAGAGTGAGACCCTGACTCATGAAAAAAATGGAAAGACCCAGCCAGGAGCCACAGCGAGCATCTGTAATCCCAGGGGCTTCCTGAGGTCGAGGCAGCGGGATGCCCACAGCCTGAGTCTGAGGTTGCAGTGAGCTATGACGCCATTGCACTTTGTCAGGGGCATAGGGTGGGACTGTATCTCAACAACAACAACAACAACAAAAAGCAAAGAAATAAAAATAAAAAATAAGCAAGGAAATGAAATTAAAAAAAAATATATCACAGAAAGGATGCTGTGTTTCGTTGCACTCCATCTGGTGACACACAATTTCAAACTGTCCTGTTACGCATAATGTTACCTTTGGTTACATGTTAAGGTGGGTCTGCTAAGGTTCTCCACTATAAAGTTATTACATTTTATTCCTTATAATTGGTAAGTATTAAGGGGGTGGAGACAAGGAAAAAAATAGCTTTTCATCAAACTTTCCATTTATTCATTCATCTGTTTCTTTTTTTTAGTAGATTCTTACTATTTTATTTAGTATGTTACAGCCTGTCACTATCATTATTTACTCAGATGGCAAAATTTCCCCATATTTGATACGTGAGAGTCCCTTCGATCTAATTTCTAAGTATTTTGGATATGTCTCCATATCTTTTGAGCAGTGCTTTATTTTCTGGCAAAAACAAGACATTGACATAGACCTGGAATCTATCATTTTTCCGAGGAGTCCTTGTTTCTTTCACTGGGGAGTGGTATTTGCAGACTAAAATTGATTGCTAGGTGTGCCCATTGTTTGCTGGATCCTGGGTGTCACTTCCCCCAGCACGACTCTCTATCTATCTGCATTAAAAACTCATGAATTTACACTGATATTTGTTATTCTAGTTGAATTTTTTCTTGGATTCTCCTAGTCCATAATGACACCTTCTTGCTCTGGCAATGAGAAACTTGCTCTCGTTATCCCCCCCATATTTATTCATTTGCCCACCTCCCTGGATATACCCTAGGTCCTGTTGCCCCTGCTACCTCCTGCCTGGGATACCTACCATCACACAAGCCACCATAGCACACACCAAGCAGCCACTTGCTCCTGGGGACATCTGCACACGTGGCCAGGCTCTGCCATCTTGCTGTGAACACTTTTCTCTGACCTGTGGCGCACACCTTTTTTTAACCTCTGCTAATAGTTTTAGATCAAGTTGTTCAGACAGAGAAAGGAAGAGGGAATAGTGGGTGTGTCACTTTAAGAATAAAATTTGGTTTGCCTATTTTGATTTTTGGTTATTCTTTTTTCCCCCCCTTAGGCTGTGTGAAAAAAAGCTGCGCTTAAATTATCTATAGTTGCAAATGAAATGTAACATTTTGAATAAACTTAATTATATATATATATTTTATACATATATATTTTTTGTTTGTTTGTTTGTTTTTGAGACAGAGCCTCAAGCTGTCACTCTAGGTAGAATGCCATGGTGTCACAGCTCACAGCAATCTCCAACTCCTGGGCTTAAGCGATTCTCTTGCCTCAGCCTCCTAAGTAGCTGGGACTATAGGCGCCTGTCACAATGCCCAGCTATTTTTTGGTTATAGTTGTCATTGTTTGGCAGGCCTGGGCTGGATTCGAACCTGCCAACTCTAGTGTATGTGGCTGGTGCCTTAGCTACAGGCACCCAGCCTACTTTTTTTTTGAAACAAGAGTCTCACTTGGTCACCCTCAGGAGAGTGCTGTGGCATCTTAGCTCATAGCAACCTCAAGCTCCTGGGCTCAAGTAATTCTCTTGCCTCAGCCTCCTGAGTAGCTGGGACTATAGGCACCCGCCACAGTGCCACTCTGGCTCAGGCTGGTCTTGAACTCGTGAGCTCAGGCAATCCACCTGCTCCCAGAGTGCTGGAATTACAGGCATGAGCCACTGTGCCCAGCCTTAATTATATTATTTCTTGCACCTTTCTTGTAGTTGTGAACTTGCTAAAATAGTAATAATATAATAGTCCTAAGCAGCCCAAGAAATCCAGCATTCAGTGTATTTGTTGTCACTGTGGGTTTTTCGGGATTTTACTTCCCCATGTCTTTAATTCTCAACATTTTAGTGGAGATAACTTTATCCCCCATCACACTATTCTGATCCCAACATTTCTCAGGCTACATTCCTGTCCAAGTATTTATAAGCACTTGTTTTCCAGAACCCTGCCTTTCTGTCTCATTGCATAAATATTCATGTGAAACCATGAATCTCAGAAAGTACAGTTGGAATGAGTTACGGAGCGTATGAGAAATGTAGGTCACTCAGTTCCATGAGTCACTGGGGAAAGTCAGTCATTCACTGTTTATAAGCAGGAGACACAGTCGATGACATATTTGTTGCCCCTTTATTTCTCCCAGAGAGGTCGTTTTATTAGCTCAAGCTAGTATACACCTACGATCCCCTAGTGCAAAGACACCTGGTCTCTTCAGAGTGGCGTATGCACCACGGGGGACAGCTGTGACCTGGCGGTTCCCCCAGTCCCCACATAATGTCTTCATAGTCTTCCAACAGCAAAAGAAAGAGAAGAAATTCTAATCAAGAGTGTCAAATGATTTCACTATGTGCCAGAACAGACAGAAGAAACTGGAATGAAACTGTTAACTATCAGCCTCCAGGAACTGAACGCTCAGCTTGGGAGGGTTTGGCAGTCATTTGAGTAAAGCAGCTGATTGCTTGTGAACTCTTAGGTTTATAAACCCTGATGGCCAGTTTCGGATGCAAAAGTGGAATTAGCATTTTTTCTTCTATAATGGAGATATTTTTCTCTGTAGGAAAATACTAAATGGGACAGAATCACAAACATGTTTGAATACCCTGCTGGCTGATGAGTTTTCTTCAAATGCAAAGTGTTTAGAGGAAGAAAGGTTCAAAGTGACATAACTGGAGAGTGCACCCACTGTGAGCACCAGCTTCTGAGCACAGGGAAGGTGCGCCATCCTTTGCTGAATTTTGCTCTGGGAGGCCAGCGATGAGTCTGGGCAAGGGTAAATGTGGGTGCGCTCAGCAGATCAGGAGAACAGTGAAGCACTGGAAGCGAAGGCCTTTTATGGAATATACCCCAAAAACATTTATTTAGACCAGTCATTATTCTTTCTATGAAGGGGTGGGGGAAGGTGTTCATTTCTGTGCTTGGGACAGGGGAGAAGACAGAATGGGTTGCAGGAAAACAGAATCAGAATAAGGCAGGTTGAAGAAAATGCTAGCAGGGTGAGAAAAGTGCCTGGTCTTCAGGGAAGATTGGGGGTAATTTCGTGCCACCATGAGAGGGCCTTTGAACTAAAAGTACTACTCCTACTTTACATTACAATTCTTACTCTTCCCCTAACCCTAACCCTAACCCTAATCATTTAGGGTTAAAGTAAGAGTAGCATTTTAGCTCAAAGACAATTCAATTCAATTCAGTTCTTAGGCCTTCTTGAGTACCTGCTCCCTAGGGTACCTTACAAGACTATTTGAGGTTCCCCAGGCTTCCTTCTGTAATAGGACAGCGCATTTTTACAATCTTCCCTCTACTTGCAGCTTCGGAGAACTCTTCTTCATTCCCTTTGACAAGTTTTTAGTGTTACTATGGTAACAGAGTAGGCAACAAGTTCCCCTGAGATGCTTGAACTGTTCTAAAAGGATTTAGCTCCTTGCATTTTGAGGAGCACACGTAATTTGTGTAAATCCTCTTTGAAATCCCTTTTAGGCCACAGCTGCTGTCCTACTAGCCCAGAAAGGGGGCAACTTCCACCAGGAGGAGAGGCACGGCAAGAGAGTGAGGTCCAACCGTCTGCTTCGAGACAGTTCCTGAAAGGACGTTTGCCTCCTTCTGTGAAACATTGCTGCATGCTTGGAACGCAGTAATTTTTCAGTAAAAATTTTTAATCTGGTTGTCTGTACCCTCATATTATCCTGACATTAAAAAAAATTAAATAGGGCGGCGCCTGTGGCTCAGTGAGTAGGGCACAGGCCCCATATACCGAGGGTGGCGGGTTCAAACCCAGCCCCGGCCAAACTGCAACAAAAAAATAGCCGGGCGTTGTGGCGGGCGCCTGTAGTCCCAGCTACTCGGGAGGCTGAGGCAAGAGAATCGCTTAAGCCCAAGAGCTGGAGGTTGCTGTGAGCCGTGTGACGCCACGGCACTCTACCGAGGGCAGTAAAGTGAGACTCTGTCTCTACAAAAAAAAAAAAAAAAAAAAAAAATTAAAAAAATAAGTAAATATTTACACAGTGACATGTATTGTCTAGGTGTTGTGTATATGTACGGATTTTTCATAGCTTTGTTGTTTTTGCAGTTTTTGGCCAGGGCTGGGTTTGAACCCACCACCTCCAGCATATGGGGCCGGTGCCCTACTCCTTTGAGCCACAGGCACCACCCCTTGTTTTTTGTATTTTTTTTGAGACAGAGTCTCACTATGTCACCCTGGGTAGAGTGTCATGGCATCACAGCTCACAGCAACCGCAAACTCTTGGGTTTAAGTGATTCTCTTGCCTCAGCCTCCCAAGTAGCTGGGACTATAGGCACCAACCACAGTGCCCGGCTATTTTTCTTTTGTTGTTGCAGTTGTCATTGTTGTTTAGCCGGCCCCAGGCCAGGTTCAAACCTGCCAGCCTCAGTGAGTGTGGCCAGCATCCTACCCACTGAGCTAAGGGCACCAAGGCGGATTTTCACAGCCTTATTGAGATATATGTCACATACCATAAAATTCACCCATATAAAATGAAATTCAAAGACTTTCAGTTTATCCATAGAATTATGCCAACACCATCATAATCTAATTTTATAAAACTTTCATCATCCCCCAAAGGAACCCTGTTGTCATTAGCAATCACTCCCCATTCCTTTGTTTCCATCTCCCTCCCCATCTCTAAACATCTGCTAATCTAATTTTTGTTCCCATGGATTTACTTATTATGGGTATTTTTTTCTTTTAGAGACAGAGTCTCACCTTATCACCCTTGATAGAGTGCCATGGCGTCACAGCTCATAGCAACCTCCAGCTCTTGGGCTTAGATGATTCTCTTGCCTCCTCCTCCCAAGTAGCTGAGACTGAGACTACAGGCACTCACCACAACGCCTGGCTATTTTTTTGTTGCAATTTGGCTGGGCCTGTTTGATCCCACCAGCCTCAGTATATGGGGCTGGCACCCTACTCATTGAGCCACAGGAGCCGCCCTATTAGATGAAATCATCCAATATGTGGTCCTCTGTGACTGGCTTCTTTCGCCTCGTAAGTTTTTAAGGTTCATCCATGACATATCATGTATCCTTTTATGGCAAAATAATATTACATTCAGATGGTACGGAACCACATTTTGTTTATCTATGCATCAATGGATGGACCTTTATGTAGTTTCTGCCTTTTAGCCAGATACATAATACTTCATAATGCTGTTATGAACATCTGAGGACAAATTTTTATATGGACATATGTGGAATTGCTGAGTGATATTGTAACTGTATGTTTAATGTTTGGGGAAACTGTCGAACTATTTTCTGGAAGTACTATACCACTTTACGTTTCCACTAGCAATTTTGAGAGTTCCCATTTTTCCACATCTTCGCCAAGACTTGCTATTGCACGTCTTTTTATTTTCGTAGCCCCAGCAGGTGTGAGGCAGTGATCTCTGGGTTTGATCTGCATTTCCCTAGCGACTGATGCTGGGGAGCACCTTATCATGTGCTTCCTCTCCATCTGGACAACCTCTCTGGGGAGACGTCTGTTCAAATCCTTTACCTGTTATCTGTCTTTTTACTATTGAGTTGTAAGAGTTCCTTATATATTCCAGATACAAGTCCCTTGTCAGGCATATGATTTGCAAACATTTTTTTCCCCATACTTCATACTATCTTTTCACTTTTTTTTTTTTTAGACAGAGTCTCACTTTGTTTCCCCCAGTAGAGTGCTGTGGTGTCACAGATCACAGCAACCTCCAGCTCTTGGGCTTAGGCAATTCTCTTGCCTCAGCCTCCCGAGTAGCTGGGACTGCAGGTGCCCACCACAAAGCCTGGCTATTTTTTTGTTGCAGTTCAGCCAGGGCCGGGTTCGAACCCATCACTGTCGGTATATAGGGCCAGCACAATACTCACTGAGCCACAAGCGCCGCCCCACTTTTTTTTCTTTCTCCTTTTTTTTTTTTTGAGATGGAGTTTCATTTTGTTTCCTTCAGTAGAATGCCATGGCGTGACAGCTCACAGCAACCTCAAATTCTCAAGCTTAAGCAATTCTCTTGCCTCAGCCTCCTGAGTAGCTGAGACTACAGGTGCCTGCCACAAAGCCAGGCTATTTTTTTTTTGGTCATGATTGTCATTGTTGTTTAGCTGGCCTGGGCTGGGTTTGAACCCTCCAGCCTGGGAGTATGTGGCCGGCTCCCCACCCACTGAGCTATGGGCGCCTCCTCTTTTCACTTTCTTGATAGTGTCTTTTGATGCACAAAAGTTTTAAAGTGTGAGGAAGTCCAAGATATCTATTTTTTTTCTCTTATCCTTATGTTTTGGTGTCATGTTTAGAAAAACATTGCCTAGCCTGGCATGGTGGTGGATGACTTGCTCAAGCCCAAGAGTCCAAGGTTGCTGTGAGCTATGATGCCATGGCACTCTACTCAGGGGTACAGTGTGAGACTCTGTTTCAAAAAAAAAAAATTACCTAACTCAAGGTTACAAAGATTTACCACTTTTCCCCCTAGAACTTTTATACTTTTAGGGGCTTACATTTAGGTCTATATCCATTTTGAATTATTTTCTGTTTACATTTTGAAATAAGAGTTTAATTTAATTCTTTTGCATGTGAATGTCTAGTTGTCCCAGCATTATTTGTGGAAAAAACAACTGTGTTTTTCCCTATTGAGTTACCCTAACATCCCTGTGAAAAGTCAACTGACCAAAAATGTAAGAGTATATTTTTAGACTCTCAATCATATTCTATTGATCCATATATCTATACTTTCACCAATACCACACTGTCTTGGTTGCTGTAGCTTTCCACTAACTTTTGAAAACAAAAAGTATAAATCCTTCAACTATGTTCTTCTTTTTCCAGACTATTTTGGCTATTCTGGGTCCTGTGTCTCTTATATTTTCATATAAGTTTGTCAATTTCTGAAAAATAATAAGTAAATAAATAAATGAAAACTACCTTGGATTTTTTATTGTTGTTGTTGGGGATTCATTGAGGGTACAATAAGCCAGGTTACACTGATTGCATTTGTTAGGTAAAGTCCCTCTTGCAATCGTGTCTTGCCCCCAGAAGGTGTGGCACACACCAAGGCCCCACCCCTCTCCCTCCTTCCCTCTCTCTGCTTCCCCCCGGCCTTAATTGTCATTAATTGTCCTCATATCAAAATTGAGTACATAGGATTCACGCTTCTCCATTCTTGTGTGCTTTGCTAAGAATAATGTCTTCCACTTCCATCCAGGTTAATACGAAGGATGTAAAGTCTCCATTTCTTCTAATAGCTGAATAGTATTCCATGGTATACATATACCACAGCTTGTTAATCCATTCCTGGGTTGGTGGGCATTTAGGCTGTTTCCACATTTTGGCGATTGTATATTGAGCTCCAATAAACAGTCTAATACAAGTGTCCTTATGATAAAAGGATTTTTTTCCTTCTGAGTAGATGCCCAGTAAAGGGATTGCAGGATCAAATGGGAGGTCTAGCTTGAGTGCTTTGAGGATTCTCCATACTTCCTTCCAGAAAGGTTGTACTAGTTTGCAGTCCCACCAGCAGTGTAAAAGTGTTCCCTTCTCTCCACATCCACGCCAGCATCTGCAGTTTTGAGATTTTGTGATGTGGGCCATTCTCACTGGGGTTAGATGGTATCTCAGGGTGGTTTTGATCTGCATTTCTCTAATATATAGGGATGATGAACATTTTTTCATGTGTTTGTTAGCCATTCGTCCATCTTCTTTAGAGAAGGTTCTATTTATGTCTCTCGCCCATTGATATATGGAATTGTTGGCTTTTTTCATGTGGATTAATATGAGTTCTCTATAGATGCTAGTTATCAACCTTTTGTCTGATTGAAAATATGCAAATATCCTTTCCCATTGTGTAGGTTGTCTCTTTGCTTTGGTTATTGTGTCCTTAGCTGTACAGAAGCTTTTCACTTTAATGAAGTCCCATTTGTTTATTTTTTTTGTTGTTGCAATTGCCATGGCAGTCTTCTTCATGAAGTCTTTCCCCAGGCCAGTATCTTCCAGTGTTTTTCCTATGCTTTCTTGGAGGATTTTTATTGTTTCATGCCTTAAATTTAAGTCCTTTATCCATCTTGAATCGATTTTTGTGAGTGCGGAAAGGTGTGGGTCCAGTTTCAGTCTTTTACATGTGGATATCCAGTTCTCCCAACACCATTTATTGAATAGGGAGTCTTTCCCCCAAGGTACGTTCTTGTTTGGTTTATTGAAGATTAGGTGGTTGTAAGATGTTAGTTTCATTTCTTGGTTTTCTATTTGATTCCAAGTATCTATGTCTCTATTTTTGTGCCAGTACCATGCTGTCTTGACCACTATGGCTTTGTAGTACAGACTAAAATCTGGTATGCTGATGCCCCCAGCTTTATTTTTATTACTAAGAACTGCCTTAGCTATATGGGGGTTTTTCTGGTTCCACACAAAACGCAGAATCATTTTTTCCAAATCTTGAAAGTACAATGTTGGTATTTTAATAGGAATGGAACCAACTAGGTAGATTGCTTTGGGAAGTATAGACATTTTAACAATGTTGATTCTTCCCGTCCATGAGCATGGTATGTTTTTCCATTTGTTAATATCCTCTGCTATTTCCTTTCTGAGGATTTCATAATTTTCTTTATAGAGGTCCTTCACCTCCTTCGTTAGGTATATTCCTAGGTATTTCATTTTCTTTGAAACTATGGTGAAGGGAGTTGTGTCCTTAATTAGCCTCTCATCTTGACTGTTATTGGTGTATAAAAAGGCTACTGACTTGTGGACATTGATTTTATATCCTGAAACATTACTGTATTTTTTGATGACTTCTAGGAGTCTTGTGGTTGAGTCTTTGAGATTCTCTAAGTATAAGATCATGTCGTCAGCAAAGAGGGAGAGTTTGACCTCCTCTGCTCCCATTTGGATTCCCTTTATTTCCTTGTCTTGCCTAATTGTATTGGCTAGAACTTCCAGCACTATGTTGAATAGTGAAGGTGACAGAGGACAATCTTGTCTGGTTCCAGTTCTAAGAGGAAAAGCTTTCAGTTTTACTCCATTCAGTAAAATATTGGCTGTGGGTTTGTCATAGATAGCTTCAATCAGTTTTAGAAATGTGCCACCTATGCCTATACTCTTCAGTGTTCTAATTAGAAAAGGATGCTGGATTTTATCAAATGCTTTTTCTGCATCTATTGAGAGGATCATGTGATCTTTATTTTTGCCTCTGTTAATATGGTGGATAACGTTTATAGACTTGCGTATGTTAAACCAGCCTTGCATCCCTGGGATGAAGCCTACTTGATCATGATGAATGACTTTTTTGATGATAAGCTGTAATCTATTGGCTAGGATTTTGTTGAGAATTTTTGCATCTATATTCATGAGTGAGATTGGTCTGAAATTCTCCTTTTTGTTTGGGTCTTTTCCTGGTTTTGGTATCAGGGTGATGTTTGCTTCATAGAATGTGTTGGGGAAGATTCCTTCTTCCTCAATTTCTTGGAATAATTTCTGCAGTACAGGAATAAGCTCTTCCTTGAAGGTTTGATAGAATTCTGGAGTGAAGCCATCTGGACCAGGGCATTTTTTGGTTGGAAGATTTTTTATTGTTTCTTTGATCTCAGTGCTTGAAATTGGTCTGTTCAGGAGGTCTATTTCTTCCTGGCTGAGTCTAGGGAGAGGGTGTGATTCCAAATATTGATCCATTTCTTTCACATTGTCAAATTTCTGGGCATAGAGTTTCTGGTAGTATTCAGAGATGTTCTCTTGTATCTCTGTGGGATCAGTTGTTATTTCCCCTTTATCGTTTCTGATTGAGGTTACTAGAGATTTTACTTTTCTATTTCTCATTAGTCTGGCCAATGGTTTATCTATTTTATTTATTTTTTCAAAAAACCAACTCCTTGTTTCATTAATTTTCTGAATGATTCTTTTGTTTTTAATTTCATTGATCTCTGATTTGATTTTAGATATTTTTCTTCTACTGACATTAGGCTTAGATTGTTCTTCTTTTTCCAATTCCATAAGATGGCTTGTAAGTTTGTTGATGCCCTCTCTTTCTGTTTTTTTGAGTGTAGGCATCTAAAGTGATAAATTTTCTTCTCAAAACTGCTTTTGCAGTATCCCACAGGTTTTGGTAGCTTGTGTCTTCATTGTTGTTATGCTCAAGGAAGTTAATGATTTCCTGTTTTATTTCTTCCTGCACCCATCTGTTATTCAACAGAAGGTTGTTTAATTTGCATGCCTTTGTGTGGGGTTGAACATTTTTGTAAGAGTTGAGTTCCACCTTTAGTGCCTTATGGTCTGAGAAGATACAAGGTAAAATTTCAATTCTTTTGATTCTGTTGATATTTGTTTTGTGTCCCAGGATATGATCAATTCTGAAGAATGTTCCATGGGGTGATGAGAAGAATGTATATTCTTTCTCTTTTGGATGGAGTGTTCTATATGCGTCTATCAAGCACAGTTGTTCTAGGGTCTCATTTAAATCTCTTATCTTTGTTTAATTTCTGTTTAAAGGATCTGTCCAGCTCTGTAAGAGGAGTGTTAAAGTCCCCTGTTATTATAGTATTATTGGATATCATATTGCTCAGACTGAGTAAGGTCTGTTTCAAGAATCTGGGAACATTTAAATTGGGTGTATAAATATTTAGAATGGAAACATCTTCTTGTTGTATTTTTCCCTTGACCAATATAAAGTGACCATCTTTGTGTTTTTGACTTTAGTTGCTTTAAATCTACATGTATCTGAAAATACGATTGCAACTCCTCTTTTCTTCTGAATACCATTTGCCTGAAAAATTGTCTTCCAACCCTTGACTCAAACTTTTAATTTGTCTTTTGAAGCCAGATGTGTATCTTGCAGACAACAAATGAATGGCTTGTGTTTTTTGATCCAGTCAGCCAATCTATGTCTCTTCAGTGGGGAATTCAAGTCATTAACATTTATTGAGATAATTGATAAGTGTGGTAGTATTCTATTCATCTTATTTTGTGAGAGTCCATTGCTTAGTTTTATCTTTTGCATCAGTGTGGAGGTTAGGTTCTGTCCTTTAATTTCTGAGTTCTTACTTTGCTGCTGATCCATTGTGATGGTCAGCGTGTAGAACAGGTTGAAGTATTTCCTGTAGAGCTTGTCTTGTTGTGGCGAATTTCCTCAATGTTTGTATATCCGTAAATGATTTGATTTCTCTGCCAATTTTGAAGCTTAGCTTAGCAGGGTACAGAATTCTGGGCTGGAAATTGTTCTGTTTAGGTAGATTAAAGGTAAAGGTAGATGACCATTGTCTTCTTGCTTGGAAAGTTTCATTAGAGAAGTCTGCGGTCACTCTGATGGATTTGCCCCTATAGGTCAACTGGCGCTTACTCCTGGCAGCTTGCAGAATCTTTTCTTTTGTCTTGACTTTGGACAGGTGCATCACAATGTGTCTTGGAGAAGCTTGGTTAGAGTTGAGGCGACCTGGGGTCCAATATCCCTCTGAAAGCAGTGTGTCAGAATCTTTGATGATATTTGGGAAATTTTCTTTTATAATATTCTCTAGTATGGCTTCCATTCCTCTGGGGCATTCTTCTTCCCCTTCTGGGATTCCTATAACTCATATGTTGGAACGCTTCATAAAGTCTCGTAATTCTGACAGTGAACCTTCTGCTTTCTCTCTCTTCTTTTCTGCCTCTTTTACTATCTGAGTTATCTCAAGAACTTTGTCCTCTACCTCTGAAATTCTTTCTTCTGCATGGTCTAACCTATTGCTGATACTTTCTATTGCATCTTTAAGTTCCCTAATTGACTGCTTCAGTTCCTTCAGCTCCACTATATCCTTTCTATATCCTTCATATCATTCATTTCTTATTTGATTCTGTTTTTGGATTTCCTTTTGGTTATTTTCCACTTTATTAGCAGTTTCTTTCATTGTTTCTATCATTTCCTTCGTTGTTTTCATCATGTGTATTCTAAATTCCCTTTCTGTCATTCCTAACATTTCTTTACTGGTGGGATCCTCTGCAGTAGCTACCTCATGTTCCCTTGGAGGGGTTGCTCTTGGTTCTTCATGTTGCGTGGAGTTTTCTGCTGATTCTTCCTCATGAGTGATTTCTTTTATCTGTTTTCTTGCAATAATTTTCCTTTCACTTCCTCTTGCTCTTTAAATTTCCATGCCTGTGGACTAAAGTTTCGATGAGTCCTTTTGGTACAGGACCAGAAGGATGAGAAGGTTGAAGAGCAAGAAGGGATAAAAGAAAGAAAGAACAAAAAGAAAATAGAGAAAAGATAGGGGGTGGGTAAAAGGGAATAGTGACAAAAAGAAGAGAGGTACAGCAAGAGCATGACAGAGCAATATAGCTGTACAATAGGGTACTTTGTCACAACCCTAAAAAACCCCAACCTCTGGGGGTGCCCGGTTGGGTGGTTCCCTTGAGGTCAGCAGCTCTTTGCTAACCTGATCGGACACAGTACCTCACCTTCACCAAGTAGAGAGGAAAGAAAAAAATGCTATAAATCAAACCAAAACAAGCAAACAGAAAACTTTACGGGATAAAATTGGGTGAAAAACCAAATAATAGGGGTAGAAACACTAGCAAAAATAAAGTTCTAGTTATTGAAAAAAGGCAGCAATGGGAAATTGTATTTAAACTAGAAAAATGGAGAAAGAAAAGAAAGAAAAGAAAAAAATTGTACAGAGAAGGTTGAAATTAAAAAACAAAACAACAACATCAAAATAAAAAACAAACAAACAAAAAAACAAAAACAAAGCACTATATATATCTTGTTGAATATTGTCTGGGCAGCAGGTGGTCTTCTGTGGTATGAGATGTTAATCACAATGCTGATACGACTGGAGGCCTCCACTGATTTCTCAAACCCCACAGGGCAGACACATTAATTCTCTCTTCAGCCCTCTTAAAAGGCACTTTAAACTTTTAAACTTGCTAAGCAGAAGCTTTCCCAGGAAAGTGCTTGTTGTTGGGATCACTGCTGAAGTGGCTATCCACTTACCCAGTGTGCCAAAACCAGTCTCACTCTGCCCCTGAGGGTTAAGGCAGCTCAGTCCCTGCCTTTAGGCTGTTCAGTCACTAGGTTGCTAGCTTCTACCTGATCCTTGCCCTGTGACCCTGATGGTGGAGCTTGCCGGGGCAGATCTCTCACAATGGCTCCCTGCGGCCCACAGCCAAACACCATTAGCTCCGTCTGGCTCAACAGCTCAATCTGGGACCCTAGACGACTCCCAAAGTTCTCCGCACTCCTGCTCAAGCTCTCCCCAAGGCAGTTCAACTGAGTGTCAAGTCCAAAAACACCAAAACAGTTCACATGCCTTTCGGGTTTGCAGTCTTGCTGCTACTGTACTTACAGCTGCCAGTGGGATTAGACCAATCAAACACACGCAACCACTTGCTAGTTTTCCACCGTTTTTGTCCTCTTGGGGTCCAGAAGTCTCTCGCTGACTCTCTGTATCCTCAAAGGGATGATTATAGGCAGGTCCCACCAGCCAGAGATGCCTGGAGTCTTATCTCCCCAGACTCATGGTGCCCAGATGCAGGAAAGCTGTTACTCAGCCGCCATTCTTGCTCTGTATCCAACTACCTTGAATTTTGATAGAAATTGTGTTGAGTTTGTACATCAATTTGAGAAAACTGTCATTAACAACTTTTCCTCTTTGGTTCATGAATCTGAGATTTCATTTGCTTAGGTCTTTTTAAATTTCTTTAAGCAATGTTTTATAGTTTATTGTGTATAAGTCTAATGCATTTTGTTAAATTTATTTCTAGATTTTTTCTTTTTTTGATGCTTTATTGATTTGTTTTCTTAATTTCATTTCAGACTTTTCATGGATAATGTACAAAAATACAAATGTGCTTTTTTTTTTTTTTTTTTTGTAGAGACAGACTCTCACTGTACCGCCCTCAGGTAGAGTGCTGTGGCATCACACGGTTCACCGCAACCTCTAACTCTTGGGCTTACGCGATTCTCTTGCCTCAGCCTCCCGAGCAGCTGGGACTACAGGTGCCCGCCACAACACCCGGCTATTTTTTTGTTGCAGTTTGGCCAGGGCTGGGTTTGAACCCGCCACCCTCGGCATATGGGGCCAGCGTCCTACTCACTGAGCCACAGGCGCTGCCCCAAATGAGCTTTTTTTTTTTTTTTTGGAGACAGAGTCTGACTTCATTGCCCTTGGTAGATTGCCATGGTGTCATAGCTCACAGCAACCGTCAGCTCCTGGGCTTAGGCGATTCTCTTGCCACAGCCTCCTGAGTACCTGGGACTATAGTCACCCGCCATGACGCCCAGCTATTTTTATTGTTGTTAACCAGGCCTGGGCTGGGTTTGAACCCACCAGCCCCAGTGCATGTGGCCCTGGCCCTAACCACTGAGCTATGGGCCCCGAGTCTTCTTTTAATACTTTTATATAGTTTTGCTATTGTTTGATTCATTTGAAATTTTTTTAAATGATATGAGATAAAGATTTAACTACCTTTTTAAAAAATGGATTGGCAAATATCTGATGTTAGACAACTTATTTAATTTCATTTTACTTAATTTTCCTCCAAAGAGAGGAAGGACTCTTCTCTCCCATTATCAGATCATTAAATCCAGGGGAAGTGCTGAGACTGGCCTAACTTGGAGCACATGGCAACCTGAGTGGGCAGGACAGAAGAGTGACATGATCAACAGTCCCCTCAAATCACATAGACTCGGTATGTGGAAGAAGTCCTCAAAAGACAGGGCAATATTGTTCTCAATGTCTGAGAGGAGAAAAAGCTGTGCAGATAAAATAATACATGCCTGCTATCACCCTAAACAATGTCTTTGGTACAAATATACGTATTGGTACATTTCTTTTTTTCTTTTGAGACAGAGCCTCAAGCTGTCACCCTGGGTAGAGTGCTGTGGCATCACAGCTCACAGCAACCTCCAACTCCTGGCTCAAGCGAGTCTCCTGCTTCCACCTCCCAAGCAGCTGGGACTACAGGCGCCCACCACAAAGCCGGGCTATTTTTTGGTTGCAGCCGTCACTGCTGTTTGGTGGGCCTAGGCTGGATTTAAACCCGCCAGTTCAGGTGTATGTGGCTAGCGCCTTAGCCTCTTGAGCCACAGGTGCCGAGCCTATTGGTACATTTCCTGCTGATCTTTTGGTTTGCTTCTACATAGGTGATGATAATAATAATCATAATAGCTAATACTTAGAGAACAGTTCTCTGAGCTGGGCTGTGCTAAGCACTTTGCAGGAGTTCCTTTTAAAGATATGTCTTTGATGAAAGACTTCATCAAGGATTTTGAGTACATTTTGGATGTGAGAAGCTTGTGTTTCAAATTTTTAAGTTCAATCATCCTTTATCTTGCTAAAACATGCACTAATGTAATAAGTATAGGAGATGCTTATCAGATAACTCAAAGATCATAAGCCCATTCTCTGAAATTTTCATTGAAGAAAGTGAACATGTTACAGAAAATTCACCTCATTGGTAAGCATCAAATATACTATTTCTGGTAAATAAACATGTTAGTACTCAGGTTAAGAATTTAGTAAAATGATGCTTACAAAAACTGTGCAATAAAACAGAAAAAAAGAATGATATCATGCTAAAGTTGTTAAAATGCCTGGTTCTGTCATTTGCATTCTGGTTCCATCACCTTTCAGCTGTGACATTTGGACTAAGTTGCTTAATGTCTTTCAGTAGCCTGACAGGTATCATAGGAGTAATAGTTCCTACCTCATACAAGTGTCAAAAATCGCAGATGAGGTCACACATGAGAAGCGTTTCATCCCTGCCCTTGGCACATTGCCAGCCTGGTTATCAGCGGGGGCAGCATCATCTGTGAGGTGAGCAAGCAAAAGACTGTGTGAGGAAAAAAATACCAGAAGGAAATGCACCATTTGGGACTTGCAGAAGAACTACTCCTAAAATCAAGGAAAAAGAAATTCCAGAAATCTACAACAATATAAGGTAGATCTTTAAGTTTTGAAAAATATAATACAGGCTCCGGCGCCTGTGGCTCAATTGGCTAAGGCACCAGCCATATACACCTAAGCTGGAGGGTTCGAATCCAGCCCGGGCTCACCAAACAACAATGACGGCTGCAACCAAAAAATAGCCTGGCGTTGTGGCAGGAACTTGTAGTCCCAGCTACTTGGGAGGTGGAGGCAGGAGAATCCCTTGAGCCCAGGAGTTGGAGGTTGCTGTGAGCTGTGATGCCAACGCATTCTACCCAGGGTGATAGCTTGAGTCTCTGTCTCAAAAGAAAAAAAAAAAAAGAAAAAGAAAATATAATACAAATATCAGTTTAATAGGTAAGCCTTAAATGTAGTACTTTATTAAAGGCTTAAATACAAATTGTTAACCTTAAATTGAGCGACATCTGCTGGAGGAAAGGTGAATTAGTCAATTCATGTGCTGAGCTCCTGTACTAAGACATTCCACTCAGTATTTTGTTGAGAGTGAATCTGTATCACATGCTTTGCTAGATTCTGTTCAGGTATAATCTATCTGTAATTGATAAGGGAAAAAATGGACCTTATCACCACAAATCTTTCAATTCTGTTCAGAATATATCTATAACTAAGAAAAAATTAAGTAGCAATACAAAGCGGGTATTTGTTCGAATGCTAAAATGAAAAGCATCAGTAGTAGAGGCATAAGAGTGTTGGGAGAGACAGGACATCCCAGCTGATGGAACACTTGGAAAAGTCATTCAAAGGGGTAAATGGAATGTCTTTCAGTGGAGGCAGGGGAAGCTAGGAATGTTTTTGAGTAGAGAAGTAATGATAAAACTAGTATAGTCATGTGTCACTTACAGACAGGGAAATGTTCTGCAAAATTCATTATCAGGCAATATCATCGTTGTGCAAACATCATAGAATGTACTTACACAGACCGAGGCAGTGTGGCCTCTACACAGCCAGGCTGGATGGTATAACCTACGCTCCCCGGCTACACACCAGTATGGTGCGTTACTGTACTGAACTCTGTAGACACTTCCAATACAGTGGTAGGTATTTATGTGACTACACATATCTATATATAGAAGAGGAATATAAAAATACAAAAGATTAAAAAAAAAAATAGGTGCACCTATATAGAGCACTTACCCTGAATGGAGCTTGGTGGACTGGGAGTTGCCCCGAGTGAGGGAGGGAGGGAGTAAGTGGTGGGTAAATGCATTACTGTGCACCACTGCAGACTCCATAAGCACTGTATACTTAGGCGATCCTACATGGATTTTTTAATTGCTTTCTTCAATAATAAGCTTGCTATAACTTTTTTGCTTTATGAACTTTAAACATTTAAACATCTTTATTCTTTTAAAATAGCACATCTTAAAACACACATGGTGAAGCTGTACACAAATATTTTCTTTCTTTATATTCTTGTTCTATAAGCTTTTTTTCCATTGTAAAAATGTGTGTGGGCTCGGTGTCTACAGCTCAGCGACTAGGGCACCAGCCACATTCACCAGAGCTGGCGGGTTCGAATCCAGCCCAGGCCTACCAAGCAACAATGACAACCACAACCAAAACATAGCTGGGTGTTGTATCGGGCACCTGTAGTCCCAGCTACCTGGGAGGCTGAGCAAGAGAATTGCTTGAGCCCAGGAGTTTGAGGTTGCTGTGAGCTGTGATGCCATGGCACTCTACCCAAGGTGCCAGCTTGAGACTCTGTCTCAAAAAAAAAAAAGTGAGTGTGTGTGTCTTTTTTTTTACCTTTTAAAATTTTTTGTTAAAAACGAAGGCACAGACACACACCTTCCCCTAGGCTCACACAGGGTCAGGATCATCAATATCACTGTTTTCCATCTCCACATCTTGTCCCACTGGAAGGTCTTCAGGGACAATAACACATGGGGCTGTCACTTGCAATGGTGACAATGCCTTCTTCTGGAATACCTCTTAAAAGACGTGCCTGAGGCTGTTTTATGGTTAACTTGTTTTGTAATAAATGCAAGGAGTACAGTCTAAAATAACAGAGGAAAGTACAGTATAGTAAATACTTAAATCACTAACACAGTCATTTATTTTCATTATCAAGTATTATTCACTGTACATAATTGTATGTCCTGTACTTTAGTACAACTTGCAGCCTAGTAGCATCACCACAAACGCATGAGTAATGCCTTGTGCTATGTTACACCATCAAGGGATAGTAATTTTTCAGCTCCATTATAATTTTATAAGACCACTGTTGCATATTTGGTTCCTCAGTGACCAAAAGGTCATTATGTGGCCCCTGGTTGTATTCTAGGATAATTAACCTTCCAGCAATCTATAAGATGGATTGGTTTGGGGATGTAGACTGAAGAGAGATTGATTGGGAGGCTGTAATTATAAACATCTGGGATGATAAGGACCTGGACTTAATTGACTCCAAAGTAGTCAGGATCAATGGTCAACTTGGCAAAAGGGATTCTACCTATTTTGTGACACACACATGAAAACAATAGTATCTTTCTATGAAAACGGACAAATGAACATGTGTGTCCACAATCAACATCTGTTTCTGCTCTCAGGCAATCTCAGTCACTCCTTTACATTTAAATTAGGCTTCTATGAAATCGGGTGGTTGAGATGTTATCAGTTGGTGTCATGCTGGAGTAGGGTGGATCCACTCTTTCAATATGACTGGTGTTTTGATAAGAAGGGGAAATGTGGAGATGGACTCAGATGCAGAAAGACTGCTGTGTGAAGGCTGCAGTTACGCTGTCCCAAGATGCAGAGCAACCAGGCCTGGAAAGGATCCTTCTTTAGTGCCTGCAGAGGGAGCTCAACCCTGCCAACACCCTGACGTCAGACTTCTCACATCCCAAACTGTGAGAAAATAACTTTCTGTAGTTCTGCAGTTTATGGTTACAGTATCCCTAGAAAAGTAATACAAAGCCCAAAGTTGGAGCCTGTGACCTGTGTGAGACTGAGATTTGGGATCATTAGGCATCACTACGTCAGGGGCAAAACATCCTGTGATCTGATGTACGGCTGGTGCTTAACAGGGACACTCCGTGGCATGAAGAGAATCTCTGGGACTGTGTGCCGACAAGCTCTACCTGGTGCTTGAAAAATGAATTAAGTCAGAGCAAAATGAATTAAGTCAGAGCAAAGGCGGGTAGGTGATTACGTAGGATTGTACGATCTCAAATCTTAAATGGTAAATTGCATATTCTTCTTTTTTTTTTTTTTGAGACAGAGTCTCACTTTGTGCCCCCCAGTAGAGTGCCTCATAGCTTACAGCAACCTCAAACTCCTGGGATCAAGCAATCCTCTTGCCTCAGCCTCCCGAGTAGCTGGGACTACAGGCACCCGCCACAACGCCCAGCTAATTTTAGAGACGGACTTTTGCTCTGGCTCAGACTGGTCTCAAACCCCTGAACTCAGGTGATCCACCTGCCTTAGCCTCCCAGAGTGCTAGGATTACAGGTGTGAGCCACCTTGCCCAGCAGGCCATTACATATTCTTAGCAAATAATTTCTTTCTTTTTATTTTTTTAGACTGAGTCTTACTCTCTCACCCTGGGTAGAGTGCTATGATATCATCATAGCTCACAGCAACTCCAGTCTCTTAGGCTCAAGAGATCCTCTTGCCTCAGCCTCCTGAGTAGTTTGGACCACAATGCCTGACTAGTTTTTTCTATTTTTTAGTAGAGAGGGGTGTCTTTCTTGCCCGGGCTGCTCTCCAACTCCTGACTTCAAGCGATCCACCTGCTTCGGCCTTCAGAGTGCTAGGACTGCAGGTGTGAGCCACCGACCTGGCCCACAAATGCTTTTTGAATGTCTCCTATGATACAAACACTTTTCAAAATTCTGAGGATGTAGCTTTGAATGAGGTGGATGAGGTTTCTGCTCTGGTAGAGCTTAAGAAGTAGGACCCTATTTCCTGAGGAAACTGTAAAGTAGGTCCAGTGCTGCCTGGGCCCCTCCAAATCTCTATAGATCTTAGGTTAAGGGGCTTGTAGTCTAGGAAGCCTAATTCAGATGTGAATCTGCCTTGATTTCTAAAAGTAAAGACATCAATGTTAAATGTAATGTTTGTCATTTCTCATTTATAGGACGAAGCAAAGAGTTTTCATTCCTGGTTCATATCTCAATATATTACCATACTAAAAAAAAAAAAGTTTAAACAAATCTTGATCTGATTAGGTAATATTTAATTAGTCTGTGTTTGTGTTACTCAGTAAGAAGCAGCAAACTCCTTTGTGGTCTTTAGGGAAAGATAAAATGCCCAGGCCTGTCCTTAAGATGTCTTCTCTTGGCTGGGGCAAGAAGAAAAAGAGGAAGCAGGTGTTTGTGGTTCTCTAGAGCTTCACAGATGGAGCTGATGAAACTTCTAATTAGCTCCTCTTCCGAGCTGCACAACTCAACCTTGAAAGTGCACAGACATCACCTGGGCAGCAACAGTCCTGCATAGCAATGTTTCCATCAGTGACAGGCCACAGGTACAGTGATCCCGAAAGACTATAATGGAGCTGAACAATCCCTGTCGCCTAGTGACATCGCAGCCACTGTAATGTCATAGTGCCACACATTACTCACATGTTTGTGGTGATACTGGGGCAAACAAATTTTCTATGCTGCCAGTCGTATAAAAGCCTAACACATACGATTATGTACAGTACACAATACTTGATAATGATAATAAATGACTGTATTACTGGTTTATGTGTTTATTATATTACTATTTTTGTTATTTTAGAGTATACTCTTTCTACCTATTACAAAAAGGCCTAACTGCAAAACCACCTCAGGCAACTCCTTCCAGAAGGCATTGTTATCACAAAAGATGGCAGCTCTATGCACTGGTATTGTCCCTAACGGCCTCCCGTTGGGACAAGACGCTTTTATGCTTAGGACTAAGCTTAAAAAGTAGGTGTGTATGAGGATAGTGTTTAACAAAAAAAAATTTTTTTTTTTTTTAGAGACAGACTCTCACTTTATCATCCTCGGTAAAGTGCTCTGGCATCACAGCTCACAGCAACCACCATCTCCTGGGTTTAGGTGATTCTCTTGCCTCAGCCTCCCAAGTAGCTGGGACTATAGGCGCCCGCCACAACACCCGGCTACTTTTTGTTGCTGTTGCAGTTTGGCCGGGGCTGGGTTTGAACCCACAACCCTCGGTATATGGGGCCAGCACCCTACTCACTGAGCCACAGGTGCCGCCCAACAAAAACAATTTTTAACTTAAAAAAATTAAACAATAGGCTCAGCGTCTATGGCTCAAGCGGCTAAGGTGCCAGCCACATACACCTGAGCTGGCGGGTTCAAATCCAGCCCAGGCCCGCCAAAGAACAATGACAGCTGCAACCAAAAAATAGTCAGGTGTTGTGGTGGGTGCCTGTAGTCCTAGCTACCTGGGAGGCGGAGGCAGGAGAATCACTTGAGCCCAGGAGTTGCAGGTTGCTATGAGCTGTGATGCCACTGCATTCTACCCAGGGTGACAGCTTGAAGCTCTGTCTCAAAAAAATAATAATAATAATAATTAATTAATTAAACAATAGAAAAAAGCTTATAGAATAAGGATATAAAGAAAATATTTTTTTTTTTTTTGGCCGGGGCTGGTCTTGAACCTGCCACCTCCGGCATATGGGACCGGCGCCCTACCCGTTGAGCCACAGGCGCTGCCCAAAGAAAATATTTTTATATAGCTGTACAATGTGTATTTTAAGCTAAGTATTATTACGAAACAGTCAAAAAATTAAAAGTTTTATTACAGGGGCAGTGCCTGTGGCTCAAAGGGGTAGGGCACTGGTCCCACATGCCACAGGTGGTGGGTTCAAACCCATTCCTGGCCAAAAACCACACACACACACACACACACACACATCCTGGCCAAAAACCACACACACACACACACACAAAAAAAGTTTTATTACAGTGAGCCAAGGTTAATTTATTATTGAGGAAGGAAAAATGTTTTGATAATTTAGTGCAGCCTAAGAGTACAGTGCTTATAAGGTAGAGTGGTGTATAGTGACCCAGGCCTTCATGTACTCACCACTCACGCACTGACTCACCCAGAGCAACTTCCAGTTAAGGCACGTGGACTGAGGTCTTCCTGGAGATGGAGATTTTAAATAAGAGAAGCATCTCATACAAGGAAGATTCTCTATTGCTGGCTTTAAAATCAGAGGACCAGGCCAGGTGTGGTGGCTCACACATGTAATCCTACCACTCTGAAAGGCCAAGGTGGGTGGATCACCTGAGCTCAGGAGTTCCAGACTAGTCTGAGCAAGGGCAAGACCCACTCTAAAAACAGCTGAGCATTGTGGTGGGTACCTAAATACCAACTACCTGGGAGGCTGAAGCAAGAGGATCACCTGAGTCCAGGAGTCTGAGGTTGCACTGAGCTATGATGCCACAGCACTCTACTGAGGGTGACTCTGTCTCTAAAATAATAAAAGGAAATAAAGTAAAATCAGAGAACCATGTGACAAAGGACTGAGCATGACCTCCAGGAGCTAAGCACGGCCTTGGCTGACAATTGGTAAGTGAATGGAGACTTCAGTCCTATAGCTACAAGGAACTGAACTCTGGCCCAAGCCTGAAAGAGCCAGAAGAGGACCCTGAACTCCATATGAGAATGAAGTTCTTTGAAGCTTAACTTCAGCCTTGTGAGAACCTAAGCAGAGAACTCAGTTTTTTTTTTAATTAATTAATTAATTAATTAATTTTTTTGTAGAGACAGAGTCTCACTTTATGGCCTTCGGTAGAGTGCCGTGGCCTCACACAGCTCACAGCAACCTCCAACTCCCGGGCTTAAGTGATTCTCTTGCCTCAGCCTCCTGAGTAGCTGGGACTACAGGCGCCCACCACAATGCCCAGCTATTTTTTGGTTGCAGTTCAGCCGAGGCCGGGCTTGAACCCGCCACTCTTGGCATATGGTGCCGGCGCCTTACCGCCACAGGCGCTGCCCGGAAACCCAGTTTTTTTTGTTTTTTTGTGGTTTTTTTGGCCGGGGCTGGGTTTGAAACCGCCACCTCCGGCATATGGGGCCGGCGCCCTACTCACTGAGCCACAGGCGCCGCCCGAGAACCCAGTTTTGATGTGTCTGGACTTCTGACCTATAAAACTGTGAGCTAATAAAGTGGTGTGGGATTTTTTGTTGTTTTGTTTGGGTTTTTTGAGACAGAGTCTCACTTTGTTGCCCTTGGTAGAGGGCTATGGCATCACAGTTCACAACCTCAAACTCTAGGACTAAATTGATCCTCTTCCTTCAGCTTCCCCGAGTAGCTGGGACTACAGGCATCCCCTATAACGCCTGGTTATTTTTTCATAGGCGGGGTCTCACTCTTGCTCAGGGTGGTCTCAAATTCCTGCACTCAAGCAATCCACACTCTTCAGCCTCTGAGAGTGCTAGGATTACAGCATGAGCCACTGAGCCCAGCCAGAGTGGTGTTGTTTTAAGCCAATAAGCTTGTGGTAATTTGTTATGCTGCAACAGAAAGTATATTAAATAATTAGTTTCCATAAAACTTTAATAATTGTGGTGTATATTTGGAATTAAAATCTGATTTATTTTTTGTTTTTGAGACGGAGTCTCAAGCTATCACCCTGGGTAGAATGCCCTGGCATCACAGCTCACAGCAACCTCTAACTCTTGGGCTTAAACGATTCTCTTGCCTCAGCCTCCCAAGTAGCTGGGACTACAGGCACCCACCATAACAACCAGCTATTTTTTGGTTGCAGTTGTCATTGTTGTTTGGCAGGTTGGGGCTGGATTCGAACCCACCAGCTCCGGTGTTTGTGGCTGGCACCCTAATCGCTGAGCTACAGGTGCTGAGCCTACCTATGGAACTTTTTGAGAGTGATATTGAGAACTTCATTCCCTTGGCAGAAACCATAGCAAAATTTTATACAGAACATTTATAAAGAAAATAAATGTTAATATCAAATGTCACCACACATAATTTAAAGGATGAAATACAAACCCAATCAATTTGTTATAGTAAATGTGATGAATAAAATAATTATAACTACGTAATAAATGCTAAGTATTGCTTAATTATTTTAAATAAAATACATAATGTAAATAAGCCATATAATCCGGATAATTATATCTAGATTTTAGAGATTAAAAATTCAAAAAATTCTACACTTGAACATTAAGGAACTTTGTCCAATAGATAATAGGGCTAGTAATACAATATTTTGATTTTCTCATAATGGCTTCAAATTTGCTGATTCACTAGAAGGACTCATAAGACTCGATAGCAAGTTATACTCATGGAGAAGCATTCTCACAGCAATGACTACAGAGCAAAACAGGAAAAAGATGTGTCGGTGGAATACCGATAGGCCAGGAAGGGCTTCCAAGTCCTTCCTCATGTGACACTACCCAGCACTTGCTTTCTCTTTTGCAGTGAGCTAAGCGACATGCACAGAGTGTGTGTGCCCAGGAAAGCCACTCTGGTCTTGGGTTCACTGGCTTTATGCAGTGCTAACCCTGTAGGCATATCCTGCTATTCAACCCGTTGCAGTAATTGAGACTCACAACCTCATCAGTGAGAACGGGCCCCTTATTCCTCTTGAGCAAAGCAATCTGACAAGCTGGCATAGCACGGCCCACTGATGCAGGTATAGAAAAAAAAATTATCAATTGTTAATGTAAAAAACATTCAAAGGGCCACATTCCCACAGTTTGGCCAAAGGTCAGTCTTGGTTCCAGGTTCCTTTAATGGCATACAAAGACTAAGTCTGGGGTGGCGCCTGTAGCTCAAAGGAGTAGGACGCCAGCCCCATATGCCAGAGGTGGCAGGTTCAAACCCAGCCCCCGGCCAGAAACTGCAAAAAAAAAAAGAGTAAGTCTATGCTGTCTCTTTAAAAAAAAAAAAAAAATCATTAAAACTCAACTTCTGAATCTGTAGGTTCCACATCTCCAGATTCAATCAACCTGGGATTGAAAATATTCAAAACAAAATTATGTCTATACTGAACACATACTGACTTTTTCTTTGTCATTATTTCCTAAACAATATAGTATAACAACTGCTTACATAGCATTACATTGTATTAAGTATTATAAATAATCAAAAGATAATTTAAATTATAGGGGATTGTGTGTAGGTTATTTGCAAAAACTTTGGTATCTGAGGGGCATCCTGGAATCAATCCCCCAGGAATACACAGAATGACTATAAGTATATTATATATAAATAATATAAAGCAATACTAGAAATATGAATATAAAACAACAGATTTCAAGAAAAGATCTTTAAAAATTATTATTATTATTTTTTTAGAGCTTAGGCAATTCTCTTGCTTCAGCCCCCTGAGTAGCTAGGACACAGGCACCCACAGCACCCAGCTATATTTTGTTGCCGTTTGGCCAGGGCCAGCTTCAAACCCGCCACCCTCGGTATATGGGGCCGGCACCCTACCCACTGAGCCACAGGAACCATCCTTTAAAAATTATTAATGTTAGGCTAAATGAAATGATCCAGTGTATGAGCATATAAAAACATTTAGCAAGCTTGCATTCTAAAACTGTCAAAAATACAATTGGTTCAGTGCCCGTAACTCAGTGAGTAGTGTGCCGGCCACATACATCCAGGCTGTCAGGTTTGAACCCAGCCCAGGCATGCTAAAGCAATAATGACAACTGCAACAACAACAACAAAAGCAAGGCATTGTGGCGGGCGTCTATAGTTCCAGCTGTTTGGGAGGCTGAGGCAAGAGAATCACTTAAACCTAAGAGTTTGAGGTTGTTGTGAACTGTGATGCCAGGGCACCCTACTGAGGGCAACATAGTTAGACTCTGTCAAAAAAAAAAGAAAAAAATACAATTGGAAAAACAAATAAATTACATTCATGATGTATAGTTGACACCTAATGACAGAATCTATTTATATTAGTACCAATTTCTCTACATAGAAAAGACTAAAAATAATTAAGATTTTTCTTGACACTGGAGCCTCAGGCTGTTGCCCTGGGTAGAGTGCCGTAACGTCACAGCTCATAGCAACCTCAAACTCCTGCGCTTGGTGCCACCCAGACCTCCATAAGATCTGTGCTGCAACCCCTGACCTGCGACCCACGCCTGCCGGGCCTCTGCATGCCCTGACCAGGAACTGCGGGAGCCACGCAACCCTGTGTCCTCCCTCCTAGACCCTCCCTGCCTCCACACTGGCCCACTCGTCTGGCCAGGGATTCTGGTGGCCGCATGCCCTCCGGAGCCCTCCCTGCCTCTGCTCAGAGCCCTTCTCCTGGAAAGAGACTGCTGGAGCCTTGGGCTCTCTGTGCCAAAGTCACTGGGTGCCAGGCAGTCCCAGAACCATGCGTACCGCCTCCCACCCTGTTGCTGAATCCGGGTGTGTCACGCTCCGGAGCTGCTTGCACAACCAGAACTCCCTGGCTGGGGCAGCCCCAGAGGAACGACACAGGGTCACTCCCTACAAAGATCCAGCAACAATTGAGTGATCCTGCTGGGGTCTAATCTTGGAGAGACACCTCCCCAACTCTAAGGACTGCCAGAGGTAATGGTGAAAAATGATCATGAGGTGAAAACAACAGAAAAACTCTGGCAATATGAATAATCAGAGTAGATCAACTCCCCCAAGGATCAATGGGGCAGACACAGCACAAGATCCCATGCACGAACAAATAGCTGAGATGTCAGAAATCAAATTCAGAATCTGGATAGCAAATTCCAAGCAGTAACTCAAAAGATATCTCAAGAATTCAATGAATTCAAAGACCAAATGACCAAAGATTTTGACACATTGAGACAAGAAGTTGCACCCCTCAAAGATCTGAGAAACACAGTAGAACCCCTCAGTAACAGAATGGAACAAGCAGAAGAAAGGATTTCTGACATTGAAGACAAAGCTTTTGAATGCTCCCAAACTCTCAAAGAGGAAGAGAAATGGAGGGCAAAAACAGATCACTCTCTCAGAGAGCACTGGGATAATTCAAAGAAAACCAATATTTGTCTTATAGGAATCCCCGAAAACGACGAAGTGGCTTCACAAGGCACAGAGTCTCTTCTCCATGAGATTATGAAGGAGAACTTTCCAGACATGCCAAGAGATTCTGAAATTCACATAGCAGACAGTTTCAGAACTCCAGCATGACTCAACTCAAATAAGACATCCCCCAGACACATCATAACCAATTTCACTAAAGTTAATATGAAGGAGAAAATTCTGAAAGCAGCCAGACAAAAGAAAACCATCACCTATAAGGGCAAGAATATTAGAATAACTGCAGATCTCTCTGCTGAAACCTTTCAAGCTAGAAGAGGATGGTCATCGACTTTTAATCTCCTAAAACAAAATAACTTTCAACCCAGGATCCTGTACCCAGCTAAACTGAGTTTCATTTATGACAGAGAAATTAAATACTTCAATGACATTCACATGTTGAAGAAATTTGCCATAACTAAACCAGCTCTCCAGGATATTCTCAGACTTATCTTCCATAAAGTCCAACGTAAACCTCCACCACAAAAGTAAACCCACCTAGAAAATTTTGATCAGATTCCAACTTCCACAGTCACAAAAGGATTAAAAATGTCCCCCGGACTCTCAAAAGGCTTATCAATATTCTCAATTAATGTGAATGGTTTAAATTGTCCTCTAAAGAGGCACAGGTGGGCTGACTGGATACAAAAACTCAAGCCAGATATCTGCTGCATACAAGAATCTCATCTTACATTAAAAGACAAATATAGACTCAAGGTGAAGGGATGGTCATCTATACTCCAGGCAAATGGAAAGCAGAAAAAAGCAGGCGTTGCTATCCTATTCGCAGACACAATAGGCTTCAAACCAACCAAAATAAGGAAGGATGAGGATGGACACTTCATATTTGTTAAAGGTAATACTCAATATGATGAGATTTCAATTATTAATATTTATGCACCCAACCAGAATGCACCTTAATTTATAAGAAAAACTCTAACAGAAATGAGCAACTTGATTTCCTCCAGTTCCATAGTAGTTGGAGATATTAACACCCCTTTAAAGTCTGGGTGCTGGACAGATCCTCCAAAAAGAAGCTAAGCAAAGAAATTTTAGATTTAAAATTAACCATTCAACATCTGGACTTAACAGACATCTACAGAACATTTCATCCCAACAAAACTGAATACACATTCTTCTCATCAGCCCACGGAACATACTCCAAAATCCTAGGTCACAAATCTAACCTCAGCAAATTTTAAAAAAATAGAAATTGTTCTTTGCATCTTCTCAGATCATCATGGAATAAAAGCTGAACTCAATAACAACAGGAATCTGCATACCCATACAAAAACATGGAAGCTAAACAACCTTATTGTAAAGGATAGATGGGTTATAGACGAGATTAAGAAGGAAATCACCAAATTTTTGAAACAAAACAACAATCAAGACATGAATTACCAGAACCTCTAGGATACTGCAAAGGCATTCCTAAGAGGGAAATTTATAGCACTGCAAGCCTTCCTCAAGAAAACGGAAAGAGAGGAAGTTAATAACTTAATGGGACATCTCAAGCAACTGGAGAAGGAAGAACACTCCAACCCAAAACCCAGCAGAAGAAAAGAAATAACCAAAATCAGAGCAGAATTAAATGAAATTGAAAACAAAAGAATTATACAACAGATCAATAAATCCAAAAGTTGGTTTTTTGAAAAGATCAATAAAATAGATAAACCTTTGGCCAACCTAACCAGGAGAAAAAGAGTAAAATCTCTCATTTCATCAATCAGAAATGGTGAAGATGAAATAACAACAGACCCTTCAGAAATTCAAAAAATCCTTAATGGATACTAAAAGAAACTCTACTCTCAGAAATAGGAAAATCTGAAAGAAATCGACCAATACCTGGAAGTACCCCACCTACCAAACTTAGCCAGAATGAAGTGGAAATGTTGAACAGGCCTATATCAAGTTCTGAAATAGCATCAACTATACAAAATCTCCCTAAAAAGAAAAGCCCAGGACCAGATGGCTTTATGTCGGAATTCTACCAAACCTTTAAAGAAGAACTAGTACCTATATTACTAAACCTCTTCCAAAATATAGAAAAAGAAGGAATATTACCCAACACATTCTACTAAGCAAACATCACCTTGATCCCCAAGCCAGGGAAAGACCCAAAAAGAAAATAAAATTATGGACCAATATCACTAATGAATATTGATGCTAAAATACTCAATAAGATCCTAACAAACAGAATCCAACAACACATTAAAAAAATTATACAACACGACCAAGTGGGATTTATCCCAGGGTCTCAAGGCTGGTTCAATATACGTAAATCTATAAATGTAATTCAGCACATAAACAAACTAAAAAATAAGGACCATATGATTCTTTCAATTGATGCAGAAAAAGCTTTTGATAATATCCAGCATCCCTTCATGATCAGAACACTTAAGAAAATTGGTATAGAGGGGACATTTCTTAAACTAATAGAGGCCATCTACAGCAAACCCACAGCCAATGTTGTATTGAATGGAGTTAAATTGAAATCATTTCCACTTAGATCAGGAACCAGGCAAGGTTGCCCATTGTCTCCATTGCTCTTTAACATTGTAATGGAAGTGTTAGCCATTGCAATTAGGGAAGAAAAGGTGATCAAGGATATCCACATAGGGTCAGAAGAGATCAAACTTTCACTCTTCTCAGATGATATGATTGTATATCTGGAAAACACTAGGGATTCTACTACAAAACTTGTAGAAGTGATCAAGGAATACAGCAATGTCTCAGGCTACAAAATCAACACTCACAAATCTGTAGCCTTTATATATACCAACAATAACCAAGCCAAAAAAAACAGTCAAGGACTATTCCTTTCACAGTAGTGCCAAAGAAGATGAAATCTTTGGGAGTATACCTAACAAAGGACGTGAAAGATCTCTACAAAGAGAACTATGAAACTTTAAGAAAAGAAATAGCTGAAGATGTTAACAAACGGAAAAACATACCATGCTTATGGCTGGGAAGAATCAACATTGTTAAAATGTCTATATTACCCAAAGCAATGTATAATTTTAGTGCAATTCCTATTAAAGCTCCATTGTCACATTTTAAAGATCTTGAAAAAATACTTCATTTTATATGGAATCAGAAAAAACCTCGAATAGCCAAAACATTACTCAGCAATAAAAACACAGCAGGAGGAACCATGCTACCAGACCTGAGACTGTAATATAAATTGATAGTGATCAAAACAGCATGGTATTGGCACAAAAACAGAGAAGTAGATGTCTGGACAGAATAGAGAACCAAGAGATGAATCCAGCTACTTAACGTTATTTGATCTTTGACAAGCCACTTAAAAACATTCAGTGGGGAAAAGATTTCCTATTTAACAAATGGTGCTGGGTGAACTGGCTGGCAACCTGTAGAAGATTGAAACTGGACCCACACCTTTCACCATTAACTAAGATAGACTCTCACTGGATAAAAGCTTTAAACTTAAGACATGAAATTATAAAATACTTGAAGAAAGTGCAGGGAAAACTCTTGAAGAAATCAGCCTGGGTGGATATTTTATGAGGAGGACTCCCCAGGCAATTGAAGCAGTATCAAAAATACATTACTGGGACCTGATCAAACTAAAAAGCTTCTGCACAGCCAAGAACATAGTAAGTAAAGCAAGCAGACAGCCCTCAGAATGGGAGAAAATATTTGCAGGTTATACCTCCAATAAAGGTCTAATAACAAGAATCCACAGAGAACTCAAATGTATTAGCAAGAAAAGAACACGTGAACCCATCTCAGTGTGGGCAAGGGACCTGAAGAGAAACTTCTCTAAAGAAGACCGATGCACAATCTACAAACACATGAAAAAAAGCTTATCATCCTTAATCATCACAGAAATGCAAATCAAAACTACTTTGAGCTATCACCTAACTCCAGTAAGAGTAGCCCACATAACAAAATCCCAAAACCAGAGATGTTGGCGTGGATGTGGAGAAAAGGGCACACTTCTACACTGCTGGTGGGAATGCACACTAATACGTCCCTTCTGGAAGGATGTTTGGAGAATACTTAGAGACCTAAAAATAGACCTGCCATTCGATCCTACAATTCCTTTACTTGATTTATACCCAGAAGACCAAAAATCACAATATAACAAAGACATCTGTACCAGAATGTTTATTGCAGCCCAATTCATAATTGCTAAGTCATGGAAGAAGCCCAAGTGCCCATCGACCCACGAATGGACTAGCAAATTGTGGTACATGTATACCATGGAATATTATGCAACCTTAAAGAAAGATGGAGACTTTACCTCTTTCATGTTTACGTGGATGGAGCTGGAACATATTCTTCTTAGCAAAGTATCTCAGAAATGGAAGAAAAAGTATCCAATGTACTTAGCCCTACTATGAAGCTAAATTATAGCTTTCGCATGAAGACTATAACCCAACTATAGCACAAGAATATGGGGAAAGGGCCAAGGGAGGGGAAGGGAGGGGGGAGGTTAGGATGGAGGGAGGGTGATGGGTGGGGCCACACCTATGGTGCATCTTAGAATGGGTACAGGCGAAACTTACTAAATGCAGAATAGAAATGTCTACGTACAATAACTAAGAAAATGCCATGAAGGGTACGTTGAACAGTTTGATGAGAATATTTCAGATTGTATATGAAACCAGCACATTGTACCCCTTGATTGCACTAATGTACACAGCTATGATTTAACAATAAAAAAAAACAAAAACGATTTTTCTCAACTCTAAACTACCAGATATGTTTCATCTAGAGACAAGACTAAATTTCAGAAACAATTCTTTGTCTGTATTGGATATAACAGCATTATTTTAAAAGAAAGGGCAACTATATCAAAAAACATTCTGGTCTTTTCAGTGCTAGATGACTGATGTAATCTGTAACACTGTTGTAACAATGATGTAAATATAGTTTACAACATAATTGTGTAAAGCAGTTAATTGGGTAAGGCATATTTTACACACAATACAACACAAAAGTTTATGTTTAATTCCATGTAAACATACAATGTAAATTGACTGCTGCCCATAGTGATGAATGTGATATTGTTGGGTAGCAACATTGAAGTTTTTTTTCTAACATCTATTATAAATCTCACTGTAGCACAGCATCATTTTGAGGGATAATTGCCTGGCTGGATTTCTGAAAACTTTCTTTTAACATTGCAGAATGTATGTGACTTTGCCAAAATTTGTCACCAGTGGAGAATGTGGCTCCTTAAAATTAAAATTTATCAAAAATGACATAATGTCTACAGTGTCACAAGAATATCCAATCTAGCAATTGTTTTTGTAGAAAAAAGAGACTGGAGGAAGGAAACATTGAAATTATCAAAATGAATTTCCTCCTGACGAAAGAAATGTGTGTAATCATTTTCTAATTAATGACTTTGAGTGCCTCGTTATTGTAATTAAAATCTAAGCTTTATATTAATTGACTTGATTGGTATAAAATACACAGAATTGCTTCATCTTCTTTTGTAATCATTGCCACCTTTCTTCTGACCTCTCACCCTCACCACAGCCATGGCGGCTCTCAGCTCATTCTTTGGCAGCTCTCAGCTCACTCCTTAGGGTTTTCTTCTGAAAGATTCCCAGAATATAAAGAAGCTCAAGGGCAGTTTTGTGTTTGTTGAAAGGCAGGGGAAGAGCTGTGCAGAAGGAAACATCCCCTAGAAATCAGAGGCTTGCTTTTCCCCAAACTGACCAGCTAGGGTGGAAAAGTGCCTTTTCTTCTTTCTAGTCTGGTATAAAAAAGCACTGCTGATTATCCTGCAACAAAAATATTTGGTTTCTCTCTTTACCAAAATGACAGAAACGAGATAAGAACATGGGAACTGAAGAAAGGTGCCATAGATAGAACAGAAATTTTGAAGAATTCCTGAAAAATCGATATCATATGGACAGACAGTGAGGAAACGCCGAGGGCAGACCACGGAGCTGAGAAAGGGCGTAAGCAGAGACTGGGGCAGTTTTTCCTAACAGTGCCCTGAAGGTGCCTGAAGCGGCCAGCCCCTGTGAGGTGGCTTCAGGGGCAGCCACGAGGTCATGAAAAAACCCAGTACTGACAGGCCGCATCAACTCACTCTCCCACTATCCTGAAAAGTAGAATTTACAAATGGGCGATGCCCAGATCATATTTAACAATATGGTCTCTAACCCACAACTTGCACAGGAGACCCTTGTCTCCCACAAACAGCCTGGGAAGCCAAACTCACAGTAAGCCAGATTGCTGTCTGCAGTAACTATCCAGGAAGCTTACCAGTAACGTCTGCCACAGTTGACCCAGGATGGCTAGGACTTGATTAATAACTGACAGTTTCCCTATGTGTCTCTGCTTTCAAGTTAGGACCAACCAAAGATGCCTAATGTGCTCCCCCAACCTGTCATATAGGATGTCCCTCTTCTCATCACTTCTCATGAGCCACCTCCAGCCTCCCCAAGATGAGACACAATTTCAGCAGCAGGTTTTAGCTAAGATAGTGAGATCAGGTGATTTTAGAAAGTGGCAGTGATCGAGTCTTCTTTGGAGCCCTAGAAGAAGAACTCTGTAAGATGTGGGCAGCTGTGCTCCTTGGGGGCTTACATCCCAACTCATTTAAAGGCCAACATTCCTCCTGCACAGTATTTCTGAGCAAATCACATAACTTGAAGACCATTCACTGTAACAATAAAAAATTAATTTTAATGGCCCTTATGCTGATGAACACTTTATAGTGCAGGTGGAAATCACTGAAGCCTATAGGAGCCTCCAATCAGGGCACACTTGAAGTCCTCCTTTTTTTCCACTTAAAGCTTCCCCACTGCCCTGCCTTTGAGTCTCTACTAAATGCCAGTGATGGTGGCAGACTCCCTTGCTGCAGCAAGCTCTGAATAAACAGTCTTTGCTTTTCTCATTTGTTTGGTCTTTATTTCCACATTCTTTTTTTTTATATATATATATAGATTTTATTTTATTTATTTATTTATTTTTGTGTGTGTGTATTTTTTGGCCGGGGCTGGGTTTGAACCCGCCACCTCCGGCATATGGGACTGGTGCCCTTCCCCTTTGAGCCACAGGCGCCGCCCCTATTTCCACATTCTGAAAACAACTCTCCAGGGTAAATGGATGTCTGCTTCAGAAAGTGCCCATGTGGAGGCCAGGAGGTGCAGAAAAAAAGCACAAGGTAGCTTCCAGGTGGCCCAGTGGGAATCACAGTCAAGTTTGCTCCACCTGAAAGAGGAATGAGGTCAAGCCCTCCACTTCGGGGCAGTCTTTCCTTGGTAGTGGTGAGGGCTTCGTGCAGCCTACTGACTGTCCCTCAGGCATCAGGAGCATGTGGCTGAAGGTATAACGGCCCGTGCACTCACATGCTCCGTCCTGGAGTTGGCCCCCTCATTGGGACCACTCTATGGTTTATAATTTACTTTTAAACACTTACAGTTAGACAGTGTGATACTCTGTGCAAAGTGTGAATGCCCTGGGGTAGGTTATCTGACATTTGAAGTATATTTTCCTAATCAAGAATACACACTCCAGAAGGAGTTAGTTAGCATTTGAAACACTTTAATCAGGAGACCTCGCTGCAAGGACTCCTGCTATAGGCTTCAATGATTTCCATCTGCATTAGAAGGATTCCTCATCAGCGTGAGAGCCTTTAGAATTAATTTTTTTATTGTTATAGTGAATGATGTTCAAAGTTATGTGATTTGCTTAGAAATACTGTGCAGGAATGTTGGCCTTTACCTGAACTGGGATGTGAAACATGAGCACAGTTGCCCACACCTAGAACAGATTTCTTGTTCTAGGGCTCCAAAGAAGACCCGATCATTGCTACTTCCTAAAATCACCTGAAATCTCACTAGGTTAGTTAAATCCTGCTGCTGAAATAATGTCACTTCCAGTGAACTTTTATGCAAAGTAGCCACTGAGCTGATACAAACTGATAGCATGCCAGCTTACTAAAATCTGTTTGTTTATGGCATAATTCAACCTGAGATGTGCTTTCATCACGACATGCACAGTTCAGCAAGGTTGTCTGGGAAACACCCCTCTCTCCTACCTTTTGTAGCTGGAGGCTATTGATGTGTCCCCAAATAATTTGTGTCAAATGGCCAGTTTAGGCCGTGCTCGGTGGCTCACGCCTGTAATCCCAGGACTTGGGAGGCCAAGGCAAGTGGGTTGCCTGAGCTCATGAGTTTCAGACCAGCCAGAGCTGGAGCAAGAGCCCATTGCTAAAAATAGTTGGACGTTGTGGTGGGCTCCTGTAGTCCCAGCTACTCGGAGAGGCTGAGACCAGAGAATCGCTTGAGCCCAGGAGTTTGAGTTTGCTGTGAGCTATGACGCCAGGGCACTCCACCCAGGGTGACAAAGCGAGACTCTGTCTCAAAAAAAAAAAAAAAAGGCCAGGTTAGTTTAAGCCAGTTTAAATCAAGGGAAAAGGCTTATTTGGGAAATATATCTATACAATGTTTGAGAAAATCTGTGCCATTTATCTGTGCTGATCAAGGACTCTTGCTTTTTCTTTCTTGGGAAACTATAAAAAAACTTTCTTAAATGATAACAATGAATAGATAATCAGAGTCCCTGGGAAGATGAAGAAAACACATTTAATTTAGTAATTCTTTTAGCATTACTGGGAAGATTAAATCAGATAATGGGCGTTAAATATTTAATGTACTATCTGTCACTTAGTAAGTACTCTGTAAGTGGTAGTTACTTTTTTGGGGGGAGTGTAGTTATTATTTTAGATAATTAAATGTAAAGTCTGGGAAAAAGTAAATAGAGAACCTAAACTTTTACTTATTCAATAATTCTTGCAAACACTCAATATATGCAAGAAAAGTCCTCTTCTGTAAGAGGCACTGAGAATCTAGCAGTAAACTGAAGCAGCCCTACCTTGATGAAGTAGTGTACATCTTAGGGCAGAGACACACCAATGTCAAATAAATATACCAGGGAGTGGATGCTTCCCCAAATTAGCACAGGATGAGATGAGTCCTGGGATGGAATGAGGATGGATGGCTTATTTAGCCCTTGTTTTAGAAGTCACATTTGAGCAAGGTTGGCATGAGAGAGTGAATCATTGCAATATCTGGGGAAGAGTATTCCAGGGGGCTCACACAGCATGTGCAAAGGCTCTGAGGTAAGAATGTTCAGGCAGAGTTTGAAGACTAGTGAGGCCAGAAGCTGTGGAAGAAGGAGTTCAGAAAGACATGAGGTCATCCCCGGTCAGTTCCTGGAGGGCCAGGAAGCCATGGTAAAGACTTTGGATGGGTGACAAGAAGACATTGAAGATTCAGAAGGGAGAAGAGTTGTGATCTGATTTACATTTTTAAAGGATCAATTAGAAGACATTCCAGTAATCCAGGGAGAAAAGATGTCAGCTTGGCCTGGGTGTTAGCAGTGCAGGAGGTTTAAAAAGGTCAGATTGGGGATGTATTTGGAAGGTAGAGCTGGTGAGTTGTCTATGGACCAGTGAGTTGTCTGTGAATTAAATTTGAGATGTGAGACAAAAAGACAAATTAAAGATGTGTCCGAGAAATTGAACCTAAGAAGTGAGGTGAGAGGTTATGTGGTTCGTTAAGGATCACCCTGTACGGGAAGAGGACAAGCAGAAGCAAGCGGGAAGGGATGGAAGGGTTTGGGATAGTACAAACACCAGCAGTGTGCTGGGCGCAGGCTCAGGCCTGCAATCCTAGCTTGGGAGACCGAGGTGGATTGCCTGACCTCATGAGTTCAAGACCAGCCTGAGCAAGAGCAAGACCCCACCTCTAAAAATAGCCAGGCGTTGTCACCAGCGCCTGTAGTCCCAGCTACTTGGGAGGCTGAAGCAAGACAATCACTTAAGTCCAAGACTTTGAGGTTGCTGTGAGCTGTGATGCCACAGCACTCTACTGAGGGCAACAAAGTGAGACTCTGTCTCAAAAAAACAAACAAAAAAACACCAACTGTGGATGTATTGCAGGAGTAGTTGGAAATTAGTGTAAAAGTCCTGACACAAGACAAGTGACCATTCAGATTTAACAAGAGTTGGATTCAGAAAAGGCGACAACAATAGGGGAGTTGAATTCTAACAGAATTCACACAGAAACATCTGGTAACAGTTTCACCAAGTCTCTGGTGACAAGGAATAGGAGTTCCTGATCCGACTGTACTGCGCGTTAGGTGTGATCTGCAGCATATGCATGTGACCAGGACACAGATATCAACACAGAAGCATCCCCTCTGCCCCTGACCTTCTGAGAAGGACTTTAAGGGGCCTGCTCCACTCGCAGGCCTTTTGATATTTAGCAGGGTAATCGATGAAGAGAAGATTTGGCAGGAGCTGAGAAAAGATAAACAAGTTTACTCTGGGGAGGGCATGAGACTACAGCACACACTGTGATGGGAAGGAAAGGGGACAAGATGGTTGAATGGAGACAAGAAGCAGTGTGGGACTGTCACAGTGAATTACAAATCAGAGACCATGCAACGGGCTTAGCTGTTTTTCTTCCGTAATAATATCCATATTCTAGGGCGGAGCCTGTGGCTCAAAGGAGTAGGGCACAGGTCCCATATACCGAAGGTGGCAGGTTCAAACCCAGCCCCAGCCAAAAACTACCAAAAGAAAATTCCATATTCTAGAACCTGCATTTAGTAGTTATATGCTGCATTTCCAGAAGGATTACTCTTTTTATTCCATCATAGATACATTTTCAAATTTTGTCATCACAATAATTTGGGTTTATATAACAATGGAAATTCAAAATAAAAACACTGCTAAAAAAAAACCAGTTGTAACCTGAAATAGCTCTCAATTAAATATATTTTAAGATCTTGAATAATTTCAAGAGGTGGAGATAAAACTTCAGTAAAATTTTAGACCTTCCAGTATGTTCTGCTGTAGTAAAGTTATTGAAACAAACAGGAAATATCTTAGAAATTAGAAGAGTTCCTATAAAATAACAAAGATGCTTTATTTTAGGTTTCCCTTAGGAAGGAAATAATAACAGCTGATATTCAGGGAGCACTGATTATGTGCCAGACGCTGTTCTGAGTATGTCCATTTTATAGCTGAGAAAGTTAAGGTTCAGAGAGCTTAAGCAATTCACCAAGGTCACAGGGTAGGAAATAGCACAGTGTTCTTTTTTATTTTTTTGAGACAGAGTTTCACTTCAGTCGCAGTCGGGAGAGTATCATGGCGTCACACAGCTCACAGCAACCTCCAACTCCTGGGCTTAGGCGATTCTTTTGCCTCAGCCTCCCTAGTAGCTGGGACTACAGGTGCCCACCACAATGCCCTGCTAAAGCACAGTGTTCTTAATCTCTACACCAAAGTGTGAAATTCTTTAAGGAGAAAGAAACCCTCTTGTTCCACCCCGATTTGAGTAAAATTTATAAAAACAAACCAGAACAAACGTGAAAACAAATTCTTCACCATTCATTAACCAAAATTTCATTTTATAGGATATTGTAATGACTTCACCAACAGAGGGCGACATTGGCTCGCAAAAGTCTGACTATCACAGGGCAAACTATTCTTCAGAAAATTGTAGCACTAGATAGACAGGTAGCTGTTTAGGGCTTTTTCAAAGAGGATTTTTCCACAATTTGGCAATTGTAAATTGAGCTGAGATAAATAGTCTAATGCAAATTTCCTTATGATAAATTGATTTCTTTTCTTCTGGTTAGATGCCCAGTAATGGGATTACAGGACCAAATGGGAGGTCTAGTTCGAGTTCTTCAAGTATTTTCCATACTTCTTCCAAAAAGGTTGTATTAGTTTGCAGTCCCACCAGCAGTGTAAAAGTGTTCCCTTCTCTCCATGTCCACGCCGGCATCTGCAACTTTGAAATTTTATGATGTGGGCCATTCTCACTGGGGTTAGGTGATATCTTGGGGTGGTTTTGATTTGCTTTTCTCTTGTAATTAAGGATGATAAGCATTTTTTTTTTCATGTTTGTTAGCCATTTGTCTGTCTTTTTTAGAGATGGTTCTATTTATCTCTCTTGCCCACTGATATAAGGGATTGTTGGCTCTTTTTTTGTTGATTGATTTGAGTTCTCTGTACATCCTAGTTATTAAGCTTTTGACCAATTCATAATATGCAAATATCCTTTCCCGTTGTGTAGGTTGTCTATTTGCTTTGGTTGTTGTCTCCTTAGCTGAACAGAAGCTTTTCAGTTTAATTAAGTCCCATTTATTTATTTTTATTGTTGTTGCAATTGCCACTGAAGTCTTCTTCATAAAGTCGTTCCCCAGGCCATTAACTTCAAGTGTTTCCCCCATGGTTTCTTTGAGGATTTTTATTGTTTCATGCCTTAGATTTAGATCTTTTATCCATTTTGAATCAATTTAGTGAGTGGGGAAAGGTGTGGGTCCAGTTTCAGTCTTTTACATGTGGTTACCCAGTTCTTCCAGCACCATATATGAATAGGGATTCTTTTCCCCGTATATGTTCTTGTTTAGTTTGTCAAAGATTAAGTGTCTATAAGATGTTAGTTTCATCTCATGGTTTTCTGTTCAGTTCCAAATGTCTGTGTCTCTATTTCTGTACCAATACCACCTAAATGCCTACCAATCCAGGAATGGATTAACAAGCTGCGGCATATGTATATCATAGAATACTAGTCAGCCACTAAAAAAGATGGAGACTTTACATCTTTTGTATTAACCTGGATGGAGGTCAAAGGCATTTTTCTTAGTAAAGCATCACAAAAATGGAGAAGAAATAATCCAATGTACTCAATTCTGTTATGAGGACAATTGATGACTTAGTACATGGTGGGGAGTGGGGAAATGGGGGAGCGGGGAGAGGGGACGAAGAGAGGGAAGTAGAGGGTCATGGTGTGTGACATACTTCTTTTTTTTTTTTTTTTTTTGTAGAGACAGAGTCTCACTGTACCACCCTCGGGTAGAGTGCCGTGGTGTCACACAGCTCACAGCAACCTCTAACTCTTGGGCTTACGCGATTCTCTTGCCTCAGCCTCCCGAGCAGCTGGGACTACAGGCGCCCGCCACAACGCCCGGCTATTTTTTTTTTGTTGTTGCTGTCGCAGTTTGGCCGGGGCTGGGTTTGAACCCGCCACCCTCGGTATATGGGGCCGGCGCCCTACTCACTGAGCCACAGGCGCCGCCCTGTGACACACTTCTTGAGGGCGGGACACAATTATAAGAGTGACTTTACCTAACGAATACAATCAGTGTAACCTGGTTCTTTGTAACGTCAATGAATCCCCAACAATGAAAAAAAAAAAAAAGGATTTTTGCTTTTATGTACATAATGATGTTATTGCCTTATTACTCTCTAACCTTCCAACACTGAAGCAATGGAAGAAATCCTTTTTATGTTTTAATTTCAGATTAATGTTAGGGTACAAATGATTAGGTTACAATGTTTGCAGTTGTTAAGTATGGTCCCTACTGTAGTCATACACCCCGGAGGTGTGCCATACTCCCCTTAATTGTGCCCATTAGGGGAGAACACAGATTCTGGAAATCTTGAGTTGACAGTCTCTCTGAAATAACACTTTGAGTTGATTCATTTTATCAGAGACAAACAATGTACGCATGAGAACAGAAACTAAGTATGTTTACATGTCTTTCAAAAGTTTTAAACTACATTCATTTTTAATCTTTTTTCTTTTTTATCTTTTTAAAAACTTTTATTTCATTTTTAATATTAATTACTTGAAAAGAGAAGCGACACATTTTCCACAGGACTGAAGAACTACAAGATTAATAGGTTTAAAAAGCTAAGAGGTGATTCGGCACCTGTGGCTCAAGCGGCTAAGGCGCCAGCTACATACACCTGAGCTGGTGGGTTCGAATCCAGCCGGTGTCTGCCAAACAACAATGACAACTACAACCAAAAAATAGCCGGGCATTGTGGCAGACGCATGTAGCCCCAGCTACACGGGAGGCTGAGGCAAGAGAATCGCTTAAGCTGGGCGGCCTGTGGCTTGAAGGAGTAGGGCGCCGGCCCCATATGCCAGAGTTGGTGGGTCCAAGCCCAGCCCTGGCCAAAAACTGCAAAAAAAGAAGAATCGTGTAAGCCCAGGAGCTGGAAGTTGCTGTGAGCTGTGACACAAGGATACTCTACCCAGGGCAACAGCTTGAGGCTCTGTCTCAAAAAAAAAAAGCTAAGAGGTAATTAAAAATTTTAAATCCCCTTATTATATTTCAGATTCAACGAAGTCATATAAATACTATAAAATAAAATAAATAAGATAATTTAACAGAAAAATCCTTCAAATCATTTGTGTAATGTGATATTAACACTGTTTATATATATATATTTATTTATTTTTTTCTTGAGACAGAGTCTCACTATGTCACCCTGGGTAAAATGCCCTGGCATCACAGCGCATAGCAACCTCAAACTCCTGGGCTTGAGTGATTCTCTTGCCTCAGCCTTCCAAGTAACTGGGACAACGGGTGCCTAACACAACGCCCAGCTAATTTTTTTTTTTTTTATATTGTTGTTTAGCAGACCTGGGCTAGGCTCAAACCTGCCAGCCCCAGTATATGTGGATGGCACTGTAACCACTGAGCTATGGGCACTGAGCCTGTTCATATATATTTACTTGCTTGGTTTTCTCAAGGCCCTTGGTTTTATTGTTCCCACTAACAGTAGCTAAAATCACTTTTATAATGAACAGTGTCAACATTGCCATAAATGGAGAGTATTTCAGGAAGTCACTATACCACAATTAAAGGAAATTTCTCTAAACATCTTTGTCTGGGGGCTTAAGTACTAATTTATATGGAATTACTCCTGTTAATGCCTGTTACTATGTTTTTGCTTTTGTTTTTTTCCTGGCCAGGGCTGGGTTTGAACCCGCCACCTCTGGCATACGGGGCCAGCGCCCTACTCCTTGAGCCACAGGCACCGCCCATGTTTGTTTGTTGTTGTTATTTTCTTTGCAGTTTTTGGCTGGGGCCGGGTTTGAACCCGCCACCTCCAGTATACGGGGGGGGTGCCCTACTCCTTTGAGCCACAGGCGCCGCCCGTTTGTTTGTTTTTTTTGAGACAGAGTCTCATTTTTGTCGCCCTCAGTAGAGTGCTATGGTGTCATAGCTCACAGCAATCTCCAGCACTTGGGCTTAGGCTATTCTCTTGCCTCAGCCTTCTGAGTAGCTGGGACTACAGGTGTCCACCATGGCTATTTTTTGTTGCAGTTTGACTGGGGCCGGGTTCAAACCTGCCACCCTCGGTATATGGGGCCAGTGCCCTACTCACTGAGCCACAGGTGCCACTCAGTAATAATCTTTCTTAAGTTGATTGTATCCATTTTTAGATTGATCTGGAATTTTTATTACCTATGTTGGGACCATGAAATGATAAACTTATATGGTGACTTATCAATTTCTTTTTTTTTAATTAATTAATTAATTTATTTTTTTCAGACAGAGCCTCAAGCTATTGCCCTGGGTAGAGTGCCATGACATTACAGCTCACAGCAACCTCCAACTCCTTGGCTCAAGTGATTCTCCTGCCTCTGCCTCCCGAAGTAGCTGGGACTACAGGCACCCGCCACAACGCCCAACTATTTTTTGGTTGCAACCATCATTGTTGTTTGGCAGGCCCAGGTTGGATTCGAACCTGCCAGCTCAGATGTTTGTTGCTGGCGCCTTAGCCACTTGAGCCACAGGCACTGAGCCGACTTATCAATTTCTAATACAGACGATAGGAACCACTGATTAATTTTCCAAAGTGAGAGAACTTAGCTATGTGTGGCTTAATTTTTTCATTCATTCATTCATTCATTCAATAAGTTTATATTAGGCACCTAGATGCTAGGACTACAGGGTTGAGAAAAAACTATTGAATCCTATCATTAAGGAACTTAAATTCTGAGTGACTTATAATAAAGGCTTATGTTTAAATCGACTAATTTATAAGCTTTTATTGTTCAGTGACATTATACTGACTAAGCAATACTCGTATTTAATCTCCATAATAAATGTATGAGGTTTGGTCCTGATTTACATCAAGTGAATAAATATCAACTGACTTGTTATCTTAACAGCAGAATATTTTCACTTGGGAAAAAATGTGAAATTCTAATTATCCAAATGGCCAAGAAATGCCATTTGGATAATTAGGGATCATTAGATCAAACTGATTTTTACCCATCAATAAAATTTATTGAACAACTATTATGAAATGTAAAATTAGTTCCTTCCCATAAGGAGCACATACTCTAGTTATATACCTAGTTTTACTCTCTAATTTAAAAAGGCATCTAGTGAGGGGCCTGTGACCCATCCTCTCCCTACTTTTGCTTTTTTTTTTTTTTTTTTTAGAGACAGAGTCTTACTTTATTGCCCTTGGTAGAGTGATGTGGTGTCACACGGCTCACAGCAACCTCCAACTCCTGGGCTTAGGCGATTCTCTTGCCTCAGCCTCCCGAGTAGCTGGGACTACAGACGCCAGCCACAGTGTCCACCTATTTTTTTGCTGCAGTTTGGCCAGGGCTGGGTTTGAACCTGCCACCTCTGGTATATGGGGCCAGCGCCCAACTCCTTTGAGCCATAGACGCCGCCCCTCCACCCCCCTACTTTTACTTTTCATTTTCATTTATTTTTTGACTTCTTCCTGTATTCTCCCTACTTTTTTTTTTTTTTTTTTTGGCCAGGGCTGGGTTTGAACCCGCCACCTCTGGCATATGGGACCGGCGCCCTACCCCTTTGAGCCACAAGCGCCGCCCCTCTCCCTACTTCTTATTAAAATTCTTAGGAAAAGAGAACTATATAAAAGCTGATAGTGCTGAAAATTAAGACTATCAGTATTCCAGAACTTAAGAGAAACTTTTCCTAACTGTAAAGGATAACCTGGATTGAATTGTCCGGACTGTACTGTGACATAGGAAACTAAACAACCTTGGTGGCTTTCAAGCCCTCTGCCCCGGTCCCGAATGTAAGGACTGGACTGCAAAATGACAACCCCATTGCCACCACCACTACCAGGTGTCCCCCTCTTAGCCGTGACTGCTGCTTTTCTACAACTCGGAATTCATTGTTCCCACTTCCACCAGCCTTTTCCATGTGCCTGTTAGTTCCTCTCCTCTTAAAGCCATTTACGAACTGCAGCTCCCAGAAGACAACTGACCAAGAAGGGAATGCATTGAATCTTGAGCTATGTAATCTCCATACGTAAAGCGCTCCAGACACAAAGCACTAACTCTGAAAGGAATCATTTTTTCATATTTTCTTTGTGGTCACTGTTGGAGAATTAGCAGGAAGGGTAGAATAAAATCCCAACCCTTCCACAGAAAAAAGCTAGATGAAAGTAATGTGTTAGGTGCTGGAATTTGGATTTGGAGCTGAGTATACTAAACTATTAAACAGTTATAGATCTAAAGAAAAAGTTAACCAGCACCCCATGGTCAGACAGTGAAATCAAGGGCATCCATCCATCCTCTTTGGCAACCTCTCATGGAACTATGAATGAGCAAGAGAATAAATAAGAATAAGAAAACATGCAGTATTCATTAACACCCGAAGCAGAACATTATAATATCTTAGTGATGTACGACATAAAGTATTTTCCCTCCTGGATCTGTGAAGTGGGGATTGATTGATTGATCTATTTTGGCCTTGACCGAATATATTCCTTCAGAAAAGTAGATATTTATAACAATAATTTATTCTATTTGCAAAAACAAAAAAACACGGAGATTTTAAAAATGGATTATAAGAACAGAGAAAAGATTCATGATAATGGAAACTCAAAAAATAAATAAGGCCAGGCGGTGCCTGTGGCTCAAAGGAGTAGGGCACCGGCCCCATATGCCGAAGGTGGTGGGTTCAAACCCAGCCCCGGCCAAAAACTGCAAAAATAAATAAATAATTAATAAATAAATAAATAAGGCCAGGCGAAGTGGCTCACGCCTGTAATCCTAAAACTCTGGGAGGCCGAGGGAGGTGAACTGCTTAAGCTTAGGAGTTCCAGACAAGCCTGAGCAAGAGCGAGACCCCGTCTCTAAAAATAGCCAGGCATTGTGGCAGGCGCCTATAGTCCCAGCTATTCAGGAAGCTGAGGCAAGACAATCCCTTGAGCCCAAGAGTTTGAGGTTGCTGCGAGCTGTGACACCATGGCCCACTACTGAGGGTGACAGAGTAAGACTCCGAATCAAAATAATAATACTAAATACATGCATATGTACATACACACTTATTATATATACATAAAGCAAGCAAGCAAAAAAACCTAAGAAACATTTTTAAATGATTTATTTATAATAGAATCCAGAAGAAGAAATTGAGAAGACTCTTTGAAATTTTCAGGAAGACTCAAAATGACATGGCCTATCTGAAATAAGACGAGGAAGTGATGAGACAAAAGGCTGAAATGTAAGAGAAGAAAGTGTACTAAGACGGGCTCACCCTGCTTCAGCATTACTCCATCTCAGCTGAACTATTTCCAGTGCAATGCCCCCATGTCCCATAAGGTCACATTCTGAGGGTTAGGACTCTGACATGCGAATTTGGGGGTGATGGGTGAAGAAGGTACAATTCAGTCCATACCAGTATCTTAGTGATCCTATCCACGAACAGAGAGAGACGAGAATGACGCCAAGGCAGTAATGAGTAAAGAAGCTGTGGTCACTTCTATCAGCCAAGTCAGGGACATGTTTGACACTCCTGTGGCTTTGCCTGTGATCAGGCATGATTGGAGTAGAGTGGACCTGTTTTTGTCCTGATCCGTCTTGGTCACAGAATGGCCTTGTCTGGTGTCCATGTTCTGTGAAATGGTTCAACAGGAAAGGACAAAACTTAGCCATGAATGCCAGCTGTGTGTGCTGACACAGCCTCATTGATGGGAGCAGGCCAGCTCCCAGCTCTCAGGGCTGCTTTCCTCATTCCCAGTCACCTATTATACCTTGATCTAGGGAAGATGGGAGGCGGGGGTCACAGGACATCAACCTGTGGTTTTCAGATCTTCGCCATTGCCTTGCTGATTAGGAGGCTTTCCAGACAACAGTCTGTATTTCTATATTTGAACTATTTAAGACTTTAAATTTCACTCACATACAGCTAAGCGTGGTGGCTCACTCCTGTAATCCTAGCACTCTGAGAGGCCAAAGTGGAAGGATGCTTAATAACACATTTTAACATACAAACAATAATTGGAAGAACATAATTCCAGAATAAAAGAAAGTCCTTTATTTTTGTTTTGTTGTTGTTTTTGTTTTTCTGTGACAGAGTCTCCCTCTGTTGCCCTGAGTAGAGTGCCCTGGCATCATTAAAGCTCACAGCAGCTTCACTCCTGGATTTAAGTCATCCTCCTGCTTAGCCTCCTAAGTAGCTGGGACTACAGCATGTGCCACTATGCTTGGTTAATTTTTCTATTTTAGTAGAGACAGGGTCTCCCTTTGCTCAGGTTGCTCTCAAACTCTTGAGCTCCAGCAGTCCTCCTGCCCTCACCTCCCCAAATACATGAGCAACCTCCTGAGCCAGCAGAACTTTTTTTTTTTTTTTGGCACTTTTTGGTCTGGGCTGGATTTGAACCCACCACCTCCCATATATGGGGCCGGCACCCTATTCCTTGAGCCACAGGCGCCGCCCAGCATAACTGTTTTGAAACTCAAACTGAGCCAGACAGATCTTTCAGCAGCTTGCTGTCTATGCCACCAGAAGTCCCACTTGCAAGGCGAACATTAAAAATCGACTGTTTTTTTTTTTTTTTTTTTTTTTTGTAGAGACAGAGTCTCACTTTATGGCCCTCGGTAGAGTGCCGTGGCGTCACACAGCTCACAGCAACCTCCAACTCCTGGGCTTAAGCGATTCTCTTGCCTCAGCCTCCCGAGTAGCTGGGACGACAGGCACCCGCCACAACGCCCGGCTATTAAAAATTGACTGTTTTATAATTGGTCAGAGTCCCATCTTTCCAGGACTTCTTTCTGTCAACATAAAATTATTGAACTCCAGGGGTAAGTCTTCAATAAAGCATGTGAGAAGGGAGAGTTAAACTTTATATTATTTTTCCTTATTTCTATCAATGCTGAATTTTAAAAGAACCCATCAAAATGTCTATTATTTAAATTGCAAATGCTCCTTTAACAAGGAGAGTAAAATGTATTATTGGAATGCTTATTTGCATTTTATTCTTAATTTTGCAGAAAACCTCAAGAATGGAAGTTGTTTTTTCCGCCTCTCACATCCTAAGAAACTAGATTCTGACTCTGTACTCCATGGCTTCAGGATATTTTTATTGCTTATTGACACAAGACCTCCCTTACAAAGTGGCACATAGCTGATAAAGGAACCGCAAGATAATACTAATGTCGTAGGGAGTGCACTTATTTACTTTCTTGATGTTTCTTCCCATGCGGAGAAACTTCCATAAGTGTTAAATGTGGGACCTGTCTCCACCCATAACTGTGAGTCCTTCCAGAGAGGAGAAGCCAGAGCTCTGGTGAATAGACTGGGAGAAGGAACCAGGCTGGTACAGCCCAGTTCTCCTCCATTTTCCCAGCTCCTTTCTGGTGTTGGTTTCCAGGCTCTGCCCCAAGGAAGGAGGACCAGAGGTTCTCAGAGCAGCCCTGGGTTATGCAACAAGACAAGTATATCTCTGCAGTCAGAATTAGCAAACCTCCTGGCCATCCTCCCTAGCTGAGCTTTATCAGTATCTAAAGTGATATTTTGATTTCCATCTGCACTATTCCTATACCTGTCTCCCAGCTGGTCCTTAACTCAAACAAGTAGAAAAGAAGGGATGCTAGGAATTGACTTCTCTAGACACCAACAACCAAGAATCATGATCTTGGACACTGAGGCAACAGATTTTCCTATCCCTCTAAATAAACCATTCAAGCCTTCATTCATTTATTCAACAAATATTAATTGCCTGTCCAAGATGTGCTAGGTACAGTTCTCAGCAGTGGGAATATGCCTGATGGTTGTGCCAAGTGTAGCAATGACATTGCAAAGACGAGATGCCCTTTCTATGTCAGTCCTCAGATCCTTAGTGACACCCCCCAAACAAGACTGATGTATTTACTTTAGAATAAATAAGATAGTCTTTCTCTATACAAGTACCACAGATCAAATTCCTAACTGCTGCTAATAATTTAAATGTCTTTTGGAAAGGAAAAGGTGTTTATTGAAAGATTTAGAAGGCAGGATATAGGGGCAGCGCCTGTGGCTCAGTCGGTAAGGCGCCGGCCCCATATACCGAGGGTGGCAGGTTCAAACCACGGCCCCGGCCAAACTGCAACCAAAAAATAGCCGGGCGTTGTGGCGAGTGCCTGTAGTCCCAGCTGCTCGGGAGGCTGAGGCAAGAGAATCGCTTAAGCCCAGGAGTTGGAGGTTGCTGTGAGCTGTGTGAGGCCACGGCACTCTACCGAGGGCCATAAAGTGAGACTCTGTCTCTACAAAAAAAAAAAAAAAAAGAAGGCGGGATATGATGGGAAAAGTTGGGTGTTTTTCTTGAACTGTGTGTCAGTAATATGGACAATGTGAAAACTGATCATCTTTTCACACAAAGTTACTGTTAGGCAGTTAGCTAGATAACAGAGGGCAGATAATGGCTATAGTTAGTCTGATTTGGATTGGTTTGGGTCAGGCTGAGTTGGGCCATTATGGGAATGAGACTGATTAAGACCTTCCAGGGTTGTTATCAAGATCTTGCAGGTGAGCTACTTTGAGAACAGATTTAATTAAGACCCTGGGAGACTTCCAAGAAACAGCTGATACTCTTCACAATTATGTATAAAACCCAAACTGTGCTTTCTATAGAGCCTGCAGTCACTAGGACAGGACCTGGCTTGCTGTGCAAGTTGCTAATAAACTTTCTTTTTCTTGCGAAAACTTTACTTGCTCTTTTCAATTATTTTGGTGACTGCCTCAAGCCACTGCATGGCTCTAATACTACTGTATCATGTGGGGGGCAAAATCCTAACCTCAAGTACATTTGGTTCAAAATGAGTAAGGTACAAATGTTAAAAAAAAATAAAATAAAATAGAAAGACTAAAATGTAGCCTTCTGTGCTCTCCATGCCAAAAAAAAAAAAATTGAAGTTGTTACATAGAAGAATAAATTGAAATATGTTGATTCAATGGTTGCTTGATTTAAAGAAGTCTTCAAATGGCTGGAAGGCCAAAATACCATATTTCTGAGAAAAGAATATCACTTAACCTGACAGAATAACAAAAAAAAAAATTGTCTTCCTCAAGATCTTTAGAAAACCATTAGTCTTTATACCTTGCTCATTTTAGAAACTCCAAAGGAAAAAGATATTGAATGTTAGAATGGTAAATATTGTTATCATTATTCTCATTTTTTTTTTTTGAGACAGAGTCTCACTTCATCACACTTTGTAGAGTGCCATAGCATCACAGCTCACAGCAACTTCCAACTCTTGGGCTTAAGTGATTCTCTTGCCTCAGCCTCCCAAGTAGCTGGGACTACAGGTGCTCACCACAATGCCCGGCTATTTTCTTTCTCTCTTTTTTTTTGCAGTCATTATTGTTGTTTTAGCTTACCCGGACAAGGTGTGAACCTACCAGCCTTGGTGTGTGTGGCCAGCACCCTACCCACTGAGCTATGGGCACTGCCATTATTCTCATTTTTAATTCTTTTTTTGGCCGGGGCCGGGTTTGAACCCACCACCTCTGGTATATGGGACCAGCACCCTACTCCTTGAGCCACAGGCGCCACCCCTCCTTTTTAATTCTTGTATATGATAGAGCCATATGCCAAAAACATTTTTAAATTGTCCATTTCCTTCTCATTTACCATAATGTTTGCCAAAACCAAAAGTGAAATGCAAGAAATAGCTTTAATTTGGTTCATATTTTTTAAAATATGTATAAGAAAAAAGACATATTATTGTGCCAATTTCTACCATGCTCTAATCTCAGCAAGTTGGATTTAATTTGCATAATAGCTGTTTCAAAACTTGTTCTTTGGCAAGTAGGTCTGGCTCTCAGCAAAGTCATGAAGATGGCAAAATTTTTTTGACCCACCCAGTTCCAACTTCTTCAGGCCTGGACCTTATTCCACCCTCTATTCCATTGTGTTCTATTTCCCTAGTAGAAAATTCCAAGTTTAGGGATGAAGGCTCTTCCAAAATAAAATTGTTTTCTTTTCTTTTTGAGACAGAATTTTGCTCTCTTGCTCCGGCTAGAGTATAGCGGCATCATTTCACTGCAACCTCAGGCTCCTGGGCTCAAGCAATCCTTCTGCCTCAGCCTCCCAAGTAGCTGGGACTACAAGCACATGCCACACCCAGCTGGTTTTTCTATTCTGACTAGAGACAGGGTCTTACTTTTCTCAGGCTGGTCTCAAACACCTGGCCTTAAGTGATTCTACTGCCTTGGCCTTCCAGAGTGCTATAGGATTACAGGCATCAGCCACTGTACCCAACCCAAAGTAAATTTTAATTTTAAGGATATGCAGATAAGAATTGTAAATGAATATAATGAGATAAGTGAAGGCTTCGGTGTAATTCTGCATCTACATCTGAATTATGAGTCACATTGGGCTTAATTTATTTATTTACACGCCTGTCTTTGGCACCAGAGTAGGAATTGTGTGCTATGGGCTCAGGCCGGGACACACAACAGGTGATCAATTTATTTTTGATACGTTAATAATGAATGGAGGTTTTCACATTTGGATACTTTAACAACATATGTATTGTCTCTACTCTTCTAAATTGCTACTTCTAATGCAAATGTCATTTTTTCCAGAAGGCACATTTGAAATGGGATCTGAACAAGCAGAATAGAAATATGGCTTCTGTGGAGGACAAGCAGAAAACAACGGCTTGATTCTTCTTCTTCCTGCCCTTTCAAACTTGCCCGGTGAAGGTATTTCTTCTCTGCCTGTTGGATAAAATCTACAACAGCCCTCAAGAATCTAATAATAACTCAGTGAAAATAAAAAAGATCTCCAGTTACTTCTAGTCATAGTAATGCTTCATTTCAGATAACTAATATATCTGCTTCCATGTACAGTAAAAATTCCAGATTTTTTTTTTTTTTTTTTTTGTACACAGTTATGATGTAATAAAAAAGTAAAAATTCCAGATTTAAGTTAAGGCTTCTTTCTGACCCAGCCCAGGCCTCCTCCTGGCTGGAAACTTACAATGGGAAAGAAGGGCATGGTCAGTTCCCTTTCTCTTTCCTCCAGTTTCTCCTCTCTCCCAGCTGATTTGGGGCTCTAATGGAGGTTGGGTTATGGGGGCTCCAGGTAGATTTTTTTCCTTTGAGGACACCATGTGTTGTTCAGAGACTCTGTGGGGCCCGCAGTACACAGCTCCCTCCTGGGTGGGGCGCTCTCTAGCTGTGTAGGGTTACTCCCAGGTGAATAGGTTACCGTCCTCATTGCCTGTGTGGTCTGGGGCTGCTCAAACATCCCAAGTACACTCCCTGCACTCACCATGGCTTGTTTCCTTCCCTGGCCCTCCCACGTGGCATCTGCTCAGCTTCTTAGCTTTGGCTTCATGGATAGGGGTCCAAACACCAACTCTAAGCCATGCTTGTCAGCCTTTCCAAATGTGCTCTTGAAGTCCTCCTCATTAGGTTTGAGGTAGAAAGGAAGCATCCCTCACCCTTCTCCATGTCTGGAGTAGGAGGAGGAAAAATGCCTGAGTTTGCCAGCAATTTCTTTTCAAAGGAATGCCCTTTTCAACCTCAACCTCTTACACATAGGTCACTATGAAAGTTTTGAGACAGACTGTGTTACAGTCCCTAATTTCACTTCTGAGAACACAGAAGTGAAACCTATGGTGGCCTTTCTGAGTCACTTGCGTGAGTTTCAACTTGCTCAGCTTATCACTGTTGTTGAGAGGGTTTCATTTTGTCTGCAGAGTTCATGTTTCTTGATATTTGTGTATCTCAGAACTTTTGTAATGACCCATGTACCCTTAGACAGATCTCAGGATGGGGTGGGGGTATCAGAAAACCAATTTTTGCTTTTGTTTCGAGACAAAGTTTTATTTTGTTGCCCTCAGTAGAGTGTCATGGCCTAATAGCTCACAGCAACCTCAAACTCTTGGGCTCAAGGGTTCCTCTTGCCTCAGCCTCCAGAGTAGCTGGGACCATCGGTGTCCCCCAACACACACAACACCAGCTATTTTTAGAGACAGGGTCTCATTCTTGCTCAGGGTGATCTCAAAATCCTGAGCTCAGGCGATCCACCCATCTCGACCGCCCACAGAACAAGTTTTTTTTTTTTTTTTTTTTTTGAGACAGAGCCTCAAGCTGTCACCCTGGGTAGAGTGCCTTTGCATCACAACTCACAGCAACCTCCAACTCCTGGGTGCAAGCGATTCTCCTGCCTCTGCCTCCCAAGTAGCTGGGACTACAGGTGCCCACTACAACGCCCAGCTATTTTTTGGTTGTAGCCGTCAGTGTTATTTGGTGGGCCTCGGCTGGATTTGAACCCACCAGCTCAGGTGTATGTGGCTGGAGCCTTAGCAGCTTGAGCCACAGGTGCCGAGCTAGAACCAGTTTTTGATCACCTTCTTTGCTTGCTCTGTATAGGAGGCTCAGCGACTCACTCAGAAATATGGGAACATTTGCCACTTAGAATTTTTGACTCAATCTTTTGAGTCTGCAGTAAACATTGGGTGCAAAGATGTCCTATTTTAACACCCTTTACAAACACAAAAGGTAGGACTCACAGTAACATGCTGTTTAAAACACCAACTGTTTTTATTTTTTTATTTTATTTTATTTTAGAGACAGAGTCTCACTTTATCACCTTAGTAGAGTGCCGTGGCATCACAGCTCACAGCAACCTCCAACTCCTGAGTTTTAGGCGATTCTCTTGCCTCAGCCTCCCAAGTAGCTGGGACTACAGGCACCTGCCACAAAGCCCCGCTATGTTGTTGTTGTTGCAGTTTGGCCGGGGCTGGGTTTGACCCCACCACCCTCGGTATATGGGGCCGGTGCCCTGAGCCACAGGCACTGCCCAACACCAACTCTTTTTAAAATATAGGGGTTACGTTTCTGGTGCAAAATGCTGAATGACTATACATATTACAATAAAGGGAGACAGAGTGAAAACAACCACGGCAGCCATGAGTAGGCTGGAGGCTTTGACCTTTTCTAGAATGCGGAAAGAACATTGGGTAGTATTGACTGAGAAGACGAGCAACCTGGGTGCCCTCAAGAGAAGGCGGCAGGGAACTGCTGCAGCCGCAGGGCCAACCTAGGCTCAGCACTAGTAAGGACAAGAATTTAGTGTCCCTGCTCACCAAATTCAACACTAATGTTAGGGGTTGACTTTTCATCTATCTTCTCTAACCCCACACTTGCCAAGCAACTAGCTCTACCATGTTTAGCCCCAGGGGAAGAACCTATGGGGATATGGTCTCTAAAGAAACCTCGCAGCTGAGTGCACGGGCTTAGAGTTCTAAGAGTGCATGCTGGCACACCAGGGTGAAGCCCTCGCCTTTTTGTCAACAAAATTGGCTTGTATATTTTCTACAGGGCTTCTAGTAAAAAGAAAACCCTGTCATTCAGTGTATGTATACACACACACACACACACACAGACATATCACTGCTTGTCTCAGGACAAGTCGTGTTGGGAGAATAAACCGACACAATTGTTTTAGAAATCATGCCAGCCACATGCATGCATTAGTCTATCCTTTCAAGTAAAAATAAGACAACAAAGGGTCCAAGTTGGGAGCAGAAGGTATTTGGGAGTCGGTTGCCCACCTCCCGCAGAGAGGCATGGTCTGGAGCAGCTGAGCACACAGTAGGGATCAGTCAGGACACGTGGAATTTCTGCTGCACTCCCTCCGGTCAAAGTGAGTACGATAATGGTCTTGAATGTGAGAAATAAATATTCTGAACTCCGGTTGCTAAGAAGTCTGAGCTTAGGTTCAGGTTACTTCCTTGGAGATGCGAGCTGTCAGCATCTGGAGAATTTGAGGGGGCTGCGACTGTGAGAGCTTGAATTGGGTACAAGTCCTTCCAGTGGATGTGGGGAACACTTGATTACGTGAAAAAATGCAGGCTTTCCCTCTGGGAAGTGTAAACCATCACTCTCAGCAAGCTTGTTGCCAGGTAACCAAAAGCGATTTTCCAAAATCAGTGATTGAAAGAGAAGAACCAAAAGGAATAAACAGAAAGACTAATTTTAGAGAAATCGCAGTTTTCACAGGGAACCAAATAAAATAAAATAAGAAGCATAGAGAAGATGTCCTATATACCGTGGTCCCACAGTGCCAGCTGCCCACCTACCTGCCTTCAGGGTAGAAGGGCTGGATTGTCCAAGCAGCCTTACTTAAATCACATCCTCTCCTGCACCAAACTTCACTAAGAACTCAAGACAACAGGCAAGAACCAGACCGGGGCGATGTGGTATTTCTTTCAGTAGGAGTTCAAATCTGTCAAAATCCACTTTATGAAAAATGTCTCTTTTTCCTTCATTAGGATTGATTTTGTTTTCATAGCAGCGTTTTGGGAATCAGTGTCCAAGGGGAGACCTTTAGCTGTGCGCTGTCCCCTCCTAGCCAGCCATTCCTGCTGTGGGACTTCATAAATTCGAGGCTACCTTATAAAAAGCAATCTTGACCTGATACTCGTCTTTCTAGGGTTCTTTCTAGGTTTTGCTGAGCTAGGCAAAAGTAAGGAGACACCCCCGCCTCCCATCTCTACAATAAATTAAAAAAAAATTATCTGAACATGGTGGCATGAACCGGTATAGTCCCAGCTACTCAGAGCGTTCAGGCAGGAGGATTGTTTGAGCTAAGGAGTTGGAGGACATGGTGCTATTTTTTGGTCTTTATCCCATCCCTGGTTCCTAAAACCTTTGTTTTCTAACTGATGAGGGCTATAAAGAAGCATCTTTTGTTATTTACTGGAAGCCCCTTCCAGGCACCTGAGCGTATGTTAATGAGTGACTGGACCGCCCTAAGGAGAGGGCTGGTTGCCAGGGGAACCGAACTCTTGGCCCCACCCCCTGACCTCAAAGAAGAGGCAGGGGCTGGAGACCCTGGTTCAACTATGGCCAGTGCTTCAATCCGTCAGGGCTATGTAATGAAAGCTTCGTTAAAAAACGCAAAAGGTGGAGCTCGGAGCGCCCGGTGCCGCTGCACACCCGAAGTGCTGGCTGGGTGGCCCCGGCCGAGGGCGCGGAACCGGGGGGCCCTTCCGCGAACCTTGCCCCGAGCGCCTCTTCAGACTCGCTATCTGATGAGTGGACTGGTTACCTGAGTTCTGGGAGCTCTTCTAGCAAATAATTAAACCCAGGGGGCGCTGGGGGAGCCCTGCATTTATACCCAGGGGCGCAGGTCTGAAGTGGGCAGTGCTGGGAAGATGCTGGTGGTCAGGGTTGAACTGAAATGTTGGGCAACCACCTGGTGTCCACAGAGGATTCGAGGACGGCTGGGGGGAGGAAGAAGACAAAACAAAGAGTGGAGTAGCGGTAGAGGAGAAGCAGTTTTTCTCGTTCACCGGTCAGCTATATGTTCCTGAAAGTTCCTTTATTCTGCTTTTAGGTTGGAGTAGTCAAAGAATTCATCACTACTAATGAATACAGAGCCGCAAAAACAAGACTAGGACTGGGGGAATGTCCCTTATGAAAAGACAGCTAGAAAAAAGAAACCCTGCTTGCCCCCCAACTCATCCTCGTTCCTTCCAGGGAGACACTTCAAGCCACACCTGGGTGTACCCTGGACCGAGGCTTTCCGTTGACACACCACTTCGCAGCAGGGACAGGAAAGGACAACCGGGATGAAATCGAGTACACACCACGTTAGAGGATTCAGAGTTTATTGCTAGACATGAAAAAGTTCTACAAAAGTTAAGACAACACTTAACAGTAGAGGGCTGGCTGAAATGGCTCACCAATCCTTACTCAAATTTTTACTTCTTCTATACCCCAAAGCTACCTTTTTTCAATGTGGCGTTCTCTCTTAATTTGCAAGTTCAAAACAAAGATCCCATTAACCCTTAGCATAACTCAGTGACCTATTACAGCATTCCACTTCAAAAGTTAATCTCCTAAATTATTCCACACAAACTACTCGAGATATGCTTCTTTGGGGTGGGAGTTACATTTACAAGACAGTGAGGATGGGGGACAGGGTAAAGGTCAGGCAGGGCCTAAACCCACCAGACCAGTTGTGCCCTGCCCCCCCCAGCCTGACGGACCCCATCTCACTACAGTGCTTTCGCACCGGCCTCCTGCCCCGTTGCTCCATCTGCCTTTAAGTAAGTTCATTCCTACGTTAATCTTCTCTGGCTCTGTGCTTTGTTTTCTTAGTTTTAACTATTTCCCTTACGGTTGCTCTCTGCTTTACGGATTTCCCTCTGAATAATAGACAGGGTCTGCTTTTTGCTTTTCAGACACCCCCTTCATTAGAAACCATGAGAAAGACAAACTTATCTATAAAAAAAGTCAGCATTCAGATGTGAAGCAATCTGAGGTGGTATAATTTTGAGCAGTTGATGCACTGTAAGAAAACAAATTATTTAACTTTAACATTCAAACATATTATTTCTTCTAGGGTCCTGTCTTTCAGTGAGGTGTGAGTGCATGTCCTTATTTATTCCATAGCATTTCTTTGTTTAGTTCTATAGTGAATAACATATTTCTAATCATACCGAACATATTGAATGCTGTATGGTGAATCCCAGCTTTTTAAATAAATGCACATACAAAGTGTAAACAAATAAATTAGAGCTGGAGAAACTGAACCCATGAACACTGTGAACTGTTTAGTTGAAGTCAGGAGGTGGTTGGGTGAGGATTGGAGGCTTGTGGAAAAATTCTTACGAACAATGACAGTAACTGCAGTGAGCTGGGAGGAGAGAGGAGGGCCGGCAAGGGAAGGGGCCAGAGGAACAGGAATCCAGGCGGGCTGTGCTCACCAGCCCTGGAGTCTGAGAGGCAGAGGGGAACTGGGGCATCTCCTCACATCCACTAGGAATGGGTGGGGAGAGAGGACAGCCTGTCTGGGGGAACCAGAAACCAATGCTCAGCGTGTCTGCCACTCCCCCACCCCCAAACGCTCCCGACAGCGTTTGCTGGACAGTGTTGCTTGTCCAGGTGTGGAAGCCACAAAACCCCCATTCAGTTCTCAGTTGGGGAGGGAGCTGCCCTACAGCTGCGTGGGTCTTTTCAATGCTGAGCACTCTCGGCGTTCTCTTTCCCTTTCCAGCAGCACAATTCGCCTCCACCAGCTCAGATCTAGGCAAAACAAAAGCCAGGAGGAGGATGTCTCCTGGGTGCCTGGCAACTGCAACTTCCTGCAGCGCCACACAAAGCGCTGCCCACGGGCGGGAGCACAAAGGCCTTGAGATCTGGGAGGGGGTGGTAAGGACTGTGGCAGCAAGGCTGGGCAGCAACCTCATATTTTCAAAAAAAGATCTTAGCTCCTTCTCTTCCCCCCTCACCTCCCAAAGGATCTCTCAATCTCTCAAAAGAAACTGTCTCCCCCACCTGAGTGTCCTCCAAGAGGGCCCAATCTGGGTTTCCCGGGATGTTAACATTCCCAGCAGATCCCCTTATCTGTTGGTGAGGGGGTCTTCCAAGAGGTCCTCGGACTAGGCAGGGAGCCTGGTCTGCGGCAAGCATCCCAGGTTGCCTCTGGCTCACTGAGCATGCCAGACTCACTGGGTTGGTCTGCCTTGGAATTTCAGTATTTAGCAGAACCCATCGAGTAAACCTCGGGTTTGGGGGAGTAGTGTTTGGCATAAATGCATCAAGAGAGGAAGAAGGTTAATTTTTAACAAAAATTCATTTGGTCCCCTAACCTCCTCCTTGCTGCCTCCCATACATAGGACCTCTGCAGTTTTGAAAGCACCTGTAGTGAGAACAAAATGGAGTCCTTTGGGCTACGCTGGGCAGGACACAGCTAGTCTAGCTGTTTTACATCCTAAGTGAACTTCCCCTCCTTTCTCTCATTCTTTCTGTTTTGTAAATTTAGCTCCCACCCTCAAGAGGCCCATCTTGAATAGTTTAGGAATTAACTTTGAATCGGAAATGTTGTAATAGATTGTCACTGAGTTGTGCTGATTATTTAAAATAAAGGTTATTATGATCTTTACTGTGAACCATTGTGTATAAAATGTAAGCTTAGAAACTGAAGAACAGAACAGTCTTGGAGAGGCTACTCCCCCTGTTCTCCAGAATTGCCTGCCTTCTGACAGATAAAGTTTGGTGGATCTGTCTCTGTATGTTGGCTGACAGGACAGATGGCTGGATCCTCTTCATCAGGTAACGTTTCTGGCGACCACGAAGGGACCTCTAGACTGCTCTGCTAAGTACTGTATAAGTGCTGTACCCAGGGAAGCCTAGCTGTTGCCTGGACAGGCAGGTCTGGGGGTGCAGTGCTCAAATACTCCTAGCAGCGCTGCAGGGAGATTCTCCCGGAGTCTTGGGGCCCTGTGCTCATGCTCCTGCCATTGTCATCACTCACTAGTTCAGCTGCTTTACTCTGGTTGCGCACTGAGAACTTCAGCTCTCCGCAGTTCTGGTTTTGTTCAAGAGAAATCTGGTATTTCTGTATGTAGCCTGTATTACAGAAGCTCAGGCCTCAATCCCAAATGACAGCCCATTTGGTGTATTCTGTCTGACTGGTCTCAGTATGGGTATCCACCTGTAACTAAAAAGGCAATGAAAGTTTTCTTTAACAGAGCCTGGCTGACGTATCATCTTGACTCTGGAGAAAAATGGCCTTTGAATAGATCCTTGAATTATCATCATGATGTTACATCATTTAAAATAAGTCTGTTATAAATAATGACCCCAAACTGGAAACAACCCTGAAGCCTATCAACAGGAGAATGAATAAATAAATTGTGGTATAGTCATAAAAATTGAAGACTATTAAACATTGTAAAGAACTACCAGACATGCAACAGCATGGATAAATCTCAGACGTGTTATGTTGTGCTAAAGAAGTCAGATACGCAAGAGATGTACCATTTGATTTCACTTAAATGATGCTTGAGAATGGCAAAAATCATCTATTTTGACAGAACAGGGTTTGCCTCTTGAATGGGGGATTAATGGCAATAAAGAATAAGGGAATGTAGGGGAACTTTATACAGTGATGGAACTAGAACGTTGGATTGAGCATTCATTTATGTAAGGGTATACAGTCTCTGGACTGACGCTTAATAGTCTCACACTTCCTTCTGTGTATATTTTGCCTAAACTAAAAATAAAACACAAGGAAATCATAATAAAAAAATGAAATAAAATAAAATAAGTCTGGTTAAACTACTTAAGTTTGTTTCTTCTTGGTAGAATTTATATGTTTAAAAGCAGCAATTAAAACTGTATTCACATATCTAATTCACAGGGTATAAAAATGGTATTTATATGTTTAAAAGCAGCAATTAAAACTATATTTACATATGTAATTCACAGGGTATAAAAATGATTAAAAAATAACTAAAACCCGCTTGGTGCCAGTAGCACAGTGTTTATAGCGCTGGCGGATTCGAACTGGGCCCAGGCCAGCTAAACAACAATGACAACTGCAACAAAAAAATAGCCAGGTGTTGTGGTGGGCACCTGTAGTCCCAGCTACTTGGGAGGCTGAGGCAAGAGAATTGCTTCCCAAGAGTTTGAGGTTGCTGTGAGCTGTGACACCACAGCACTCTACCGAGGGCAACATAGTAAAACTCTGTCTCAAAAAAAATAAAACAAAACAAAAACAAAACAAACAAAAACCCTCCCAAACCTAGGCAAACTGCTAAGATAAATAAATTAGATAATTATAAAATAGTCTGAAGAAAAATACATGTTTAAAGCCAGCAAATATAAATTCTGCTTGGGTCTGTCTGTGTGTCCGTGTATGTAATATACCTGTGATATTTCATTCTCAAAATAATGCAAAAGAGCTGTAATTAATTGGCTTGAAAAAAGAAAAAGTAAGGGTGGTGCCTGTGGCTCAAAGGAGTAGGGCACCGGCCTCATATTCGGGAGGTAGTGGGTTCAAACCCAGCCCTGGCCAAAAACTGCAAAAAATAAAAAAAGAAAGAAAGAAAAGTAAGCACATTTACATCAAATATTTTATCAGGAAAACAGGAAAGAACTCAAATGCCTTTTTGTTCAGGTGACTTTGGTATTCTTTGAAAAATAAAATTAGTTTTAAACTTGTTAAAGTTCATATGTTTAAAGATTATAGAAATGTCACCTCTATAATACTACTTAATTTTGTGGATTTGACTGTGAGCTTATGTTCTTGATTTTGAGCCTCTGAATTTTGAGGTCAGATAGGCAGGTAGCTGTGATGAGGCCTAGGGACATGTTTTCCTTGCCTAAGACAGCAGCTACAAGGCACAGTCTAGCCCACACAGTCCCTTCCCTGCTCCAGCCTTGCCCCCTGGCTATTATGAGAGAAAGTGAATGCTCCAGTCTTCATGCTTTTTGTCTTAAACTCTGCACTTGGTAAATGAATTAAGGACACAGATGGGTCTTGTCCTTTATGGCCATCTTTGATGCCATGTGAGACTTAGGAGGACAAGGAAAAGACGTCAGAAATGGTGCCTATGTTGTGGTTTTGTTGCAGGAAGATGAAGCCCAGTGGAGGGAAAGAGCACTCAAACACTGTATTTAACAGGAAAAAGGCTTTCATTTAGCCCACAGAGCTAACAGCGTGGAAGAATTCAAAATGGCCGTGTTCCCCACTGGCTTGGTCTTTCCCTTTTTATCTCTAGTCAGAAAGTTCCAACCCACAGGTACCTTTCTCATTGGTCAGTTTGAATCAAGCAGGACAAGCTGTTCCACCCTCCCCCACCCCCACCCCCAAAGAACTATAAGATTTCACAGAAGTGGAAATTTCCAGGTTCCAGGAAATTAAATCTACAAATTCCTAAGAGCTGAGTCACCATGGAGAGGACCCTGCAGGTGTATCCTTCTGATCTCCTTGAAAAGACCTTTGTTCTCCTAGCCCTCACCCTTCCCAGATATCTTCTCTCAGTTTCAGAACACTTTCCAGTAACTTAAAATCTTGGCATTGTGTTATGTTCTATAAAATGTCTAAGTCATTTGTAAGATGTAATACTTTGGCCATTTAAATTGTTTTGGAGGGCGGTGCCTGTGGCTCAAGGAGTAGGGCACCATCCCTATATACTGGAGGTGGTGGGTTCAAGCCTAGCCCCGGCCAAAAACTACAACAACAACAACAACAAAATTGTTTGGGAAACTGAGTCTTTATCAAAGTATAAAATTTTTGCCTTTTAAATCTTCTAATTATCAATTTGGCTGAGTAAAAATTGACTTGATAGTAAACTGTGATCCTGTTTTGTGAAAAGTGGTTTTTTTGGGGTAAGACAGATTAAACAGAAAGGAAAATACCATTGTGCAAGAAAGAATCTTGTATTGTAAACTTTGTCCTGAAATGACTGGTTATTTAGGAAAAGTAAAAGGCAGGGCAAAATAGAAAGTTTAGCATATTTGTAGATTGTCTGTGCAGGTTAAATAGAACTCATAAAAAGGGTAGCACCTGTGGCTCAACAGAGTAGGGCACCAGCCCCATATGCCGGAGGTGGCAGGTTCAAACCCAGCCCCGGCCAAAAACTGCAAAAAAAAAAAGAACTCATAAAAGGAAATTTGTGAAGGAATTTGTATGTGATTCAGTTAGCTATGATTTATAAAATTTAGTTACCTGTTTCCCTTTAATTTAAAAATCACACTATAAGAAGTCTTTTTTTACCTTTTCAGTAACTGGCCTGCAAAAAATAATCTCTGTGTTGTCTGTATTAGGGTTTTGGCTAACTAGAGAAGACCGAACTTTAAAAGTGTTAAGATTTACACCCATATATTATCTTTAAAATCTTTTGATTTATGATCTTATTTAAAAAAAATATTTTAAGCCTTTGATATTTGACAAACCTTCCAAAATCAAAACTCTAAATTTGTTTTTTTTTTTAAATATTAAGACCACTGAAAGTCTGTGAAAGAAATTCAGTTTATTCAGTGTGTTAAAACTGCATAGAAAATATTGTCAAATATGAATGGTAGTTGATTTTCTGTGGATTACATTTGTGTATATATATGTTCTGATATCATAAAATACTCATCTGTCTTAATGTATGTTATCGGTAATAATTTTTGATTCATCTGAAAACGTGTCTTTGTGACTGGCAAAGTCCAAAGTTTGTCCTTCAAGGAAAATAACAGAAAGGTTGACAGGTTTTTTTGCATACAAATTTTTGATAACTTTAGAAATCATATACCATTGGACTAAAAGCAAACTTCCAGAACTTTAATTAGAAAGATAAAACAAAAATGAACTACACAGGACTGAACTAATTTTTTAGACTTTTTGTTTAGAACATTGCTGATTCTTTCTGTGTTCTGTTTTCCAGAAGTCAAGAAAACCCTTTTCTTCTATCTCTTAAGCTATTTATAGCTTTCAGCAATGTATGTACTTATGCGCAAAAATTGAAAGATTTATTTTTCTCTTTTCTTGATTTCTCCAGAATTTGAAAACTCCATGTAAGTATTCTTAATTTCTGACAATATAGTTATTTGCATAAGTTAAATAAGAATCTATTTGCTTCTATAGGACACAATGGAAGATACTGGTTATTTTACCAAGACTTTGACTAGAATGACATTTTCAGAGGTGTGCAGACTGTGTTAAGGAATTAAGGTTGATTTTATAAGGCCAATAAAAAGCCCATTGAAAAAGTGGCCAGGTACTTTATCAATAACATTTCCTGACCTGTGATGAGTAAAGAATGTCATTTTTTGACAGGTCTGGGAATTCCAATTTGCTTTGGGACCTGGAGAGAAGAGGAATTTACCCAATGCATACAGGTATTTAATGGCACAGATGAAACCTGGGCTCATGAGAGGCTTCCAAGTCTAACCTGTGACTCCTTATAAAAGGTTCTAGCAAAGCCAATTTTTTTTTTTTTTTTTTTGTAGAGACAGAGTCTCACTGTACCGCCCTCGGGTAGAGTGCCGTGGCGTCACACGGCTCACAGCAACCTCTAACTCTTGGGCTTACGCGATTCTCCTGCCTCAGCCTCCCGAGCAGCTGGGACTACAGGCGCCCGCCACAACGCCCGGCTATTTTTTTGTTGCAGTTTGGCCGGGGCTGGGCCTGAACCCGCCACCCTCGGCATATGGGGCCGGCGCCCTACTCACTGAGCCACAGGCGCCGCCCAGCAAAGCCAATTTTAAAAGAAAATACCTGGATGGGTAATAAATATTCTTATTGTCTTTATGCAAATAATCAGACCCAGTCTACTGAGGGTAGTTTATTTCGATAGGTAAATTGATTCTGCTGCTGTCTTTAATAAAATGGCAAATTATAGAGAGAAAAATATGATTCAAAAATGAGAAACTATGGCCCACCTATATTAAATGCCAGTCTTATCTGTAGTGCTACTTCATAAAATAACACATAGCTGTTTAACCAAACTGATCTGTTCCTAGGACTAAGAGTCTGCCCCAAAGGTATTAAGTTACATACAGTGGTCAGATTTATTCCAATTTGGTCTTTCTTTCTGCTTCTTAGTCCTGAGATAATGTATTGATTTTTTTTTTTTTTTTTTCGAGACAGAGCCTCAAGCTGTTGCCCTGGGTAGAGTGCTGTGGCATCACTGCTTACAGCAACCCCCAACTCCTGGGCTCAAGTGAGTCTCCTGCCTCTACCTCCCAAGTAGCTGGGTCTACAGGTGCCCACAACAATGCCCGGCTATTTTTTGGTTGCAGCCATCATTGTTGTTTGGCGGCCCAGGCTGGATTTGAACCCCCTGGCTCAGTCGTATGTGGCTGGCACCTTAGCCGCTTAAGCCACAGGTGCTGAGCCATTTATAGAGTTTTAATGTATAAAATCTTTTAATTTCAAAGTAGACACTGAAAAAAACAAAGTAAAAATTTTTACCCCAAAGAACATGTCTCTGACATATTTTGGGATGACTACCTCAAAAATAATATTACAAAAGCTTGCTGAGAATACTTGTCCCAATCTACAGATTATATGTTGAAAAAAGTGTGATTAGATATTTGTCTCTGACTCTAAGAATGATGGGAAGAAACTACAGAAGAGTTAAAAGGATCGACAAAGATCTCCTGTTGGCTACACTGGAAAAAAATTAGTGCTGTATTAAGCACTATCTGCTGTGTCTATACAGATACCTCAGGAGAAATTAGAACCTGAATAAAAATTTTCCAGTAAGTGGTGTAGGTATAACATGGCCTCCCAAGTGGTCCCACACCCAACTAATTTTCAGCAATATTCACTTGAATTGCCCAGAACTTCAGATTAGTTCTATAAGAACTCTGAAAGCTAAATATTATCCTAAGAACTATGCTAAGAATGTAAATAAAAATCCTGAAGTTCTCATTATACAAACCTTAGCCCTGAAACCTACAAGTTGTGGATAGTTATAGGTGACTGCTAAATGGTTTCATTCTCCAACCCTGGACGTAATCGTGACTTTGTCCATGTCAGTGTAAAGAAGCCAGATTAGGCCTCTGATTACTTCTTTACCCTGCAGTGGTTTTTCAGATATTTTCCAGATCCTGCTTTCCCGTAACCTACCCCGACTAAGGAATTTACTCAATGGGTCTTTGACCCTCCACCCAAGATGGCCCCCAGCAGATGAGCTGCAATCTCTGTCATGGCATACCTGGCCACCTCCTGAGCTACCTTACGCCACACTCTGAATTACTTAAGAAGAGGCCCCTTGCCCTGCTTCATAAAACCTGGGTACATTCCAGTCACTGACCAGATTATTCCTTTATGAACAACTCAAGGCAAAGTGGACTAGCCCTTGCAACTCCTGCAGCAATCAAGTTGCCTGGATTACATCATTCCCACATCTAGCCTTATCCCACTGAGAAAACCGAGGAACTCAAGCCCAACCAGGGGCTACAGAACTGTGTAAAGATGAAGATTAAGAGCTTCAGTTAAGAGATGGGAGGTATATTATTCCCAGACATCTTTGTTATTGTATTTAGTGGGCCCCTTGTTGACTTTTGTTAATGGTGCTACGAGTTGTTCCCAGTGTAACTTTATTTTATTTATTTATTTTTTTGAGACCGAGCCTCCAGCTGTCGCCCTGGGTAGAGTGCTGTGGCATCACAGCTCACAGCAACCTCTAACTCCTGGGCTTAAGCGATTCTCCTGCCTCCACCTCCCAAGTAGCTGGGACTACAGGCGCCTGCCACAATGCCCAGCTATCTTTTGGTTGCAGCCATTGATGTTTGGCTGGCCTGGGTTGGATTCGAACCCGCAAGCTCAGGTGTATGTGGCTGGTGCCTTAACCACTTGAGCCACAGGCCCCGAGCCCCAGTGTAACTTTAAACCTATCTTTTTCCACAATAAGTTCGATCCCTAGACAAATGCAGTTAAGTTATAATAATTATTTCTATTTTAAATCTATTTCATAGATATGAAATGTAGTAATAGGAGTGGAGAATGAAAGCTCATGTAGTGAGAAGAAGATGGGGGTTGTCAGGATAGGCCAGACATAGCACAAGTGGTTGTTTTATGTGCTAAGTGATCTTCACCTCTTTTCTCTCATTCTTACTGTTTCGTAAATGTAGCTCCCACCCTAAAGAGGCCCATCTTGAATAGTTTGAGAATTAACTTTTGAATGGAAATATTGTAATAGATTGTCACTGAGTTGTGTGCTGCTTATTATTATTTTTTTATATATTTATTTTAATTTTAATTTAATTTTATTTTATTTTTTGCAGTTTTTGGCCAGGGCTGGGTGTGAACCCGCCACCTCCAGTATATGGGACTGGCGCCCTACTCACTGAGCCACAGGCACCACCCGCTGTGCTGCTAATTATTTAAAATAAAAGTTATTGTGGTCTTTACTGTGAACCATTATGTATAAAACTGTAATCTTAGAAATGGAAGAACAGAACCCTCTTGTAGAGGCTACTCTCACTGTTCTCTAGAATCGCCTGCCTCTGTCAAAGTTTGGTGGACCTTTGCCTGTTTCTGTATATTGGCTGACAGTGATGGGCAGCTGGACCCTCTTTGTCCAGCAACAGTTTGGAGTGAAAAACGTTAACCAAAATTAAATCTTAAGCCTCTCTTGGCCAAGAGGACCGTAGAGATACCTTAAAGCTGAGTTGACACCATGAGGAAAAAAGACCTCATGCCTAATTAGGCCCTGTCCTTTTTGGAGTTATTCTTTGTAACAAGTTACACAAAATCATTAACAAGCTTAAGGCTGTGTAAGACAAAGGTTAAACCATATCTGCAGGTCATCAAAATCCTTAGCCATCTCCCAAGTCTTGCTATATAACTGGTGGCTTGTCCACGATTATTAGCAGACTTCTTTATCTTAACTTAGAACATTCCAAGCCTTTAGACCAGGGATGGAAACTCTATGGCCTTCCAGGTCCTTAAGCACAGCCTGATTTGTAAAATCCAAATTTTATGGGATAAATCCTTTTATTTATGTTAATACATTTTTGTTCATCTTTTACATTTTTATTTTATTTTTTAAATTAATGTACTGAAAGTACAAAAGAATAAAATATCTTTCCATGAACTATTCCTCCCAGATTGACAGATACAATGAGAATATTAGTAAAGCTATAAGGGCTAAATTGACAGCTGATTTAGTTCTAACTCCCCTCACCCCTCACTGACTGGCATCACTACTGCACAAGGCTGATTGGTTAGAGTTGATGGGGGCTGAATACGCCAATCTGTTATCAGCTTTTGACAATGGTGCAATGTGTTTCTGTGTGAGGAGGAATTTGTGAATAGTTGCATAGCTCAACAGTATTTTTTAATTCTTTCTGCTTAATAGCTCCTCGTGCTAAAGAAGACCAAGAAAATGCTGAAGGAAGAAAAAATATTTTTAAAAGAGGATTGAAAATAATAATATTACCTTGTTTCTGCTAAAGATGTAAGATAGTTTGCTTGCTTTGTAATACTGCAGAATCAACATAAAAACGTAATACAACATCATCAGCATTATAACACTTATAAGAACCACAATTATTTTATTTTATTTATTTTATTTTAATTTTTTGAGACAGAATCTCACTATGTTACCCTCAGTAGAGTGCTCACAGCAACCTCAAACTCTTGGGCTTAAGCGATTCTCTTGCCTCAGCCTCCCAAGTAGCTGGGACTATAGGCACCAGCCGAAACGCTTGGCTATTTTTTTGTTGTAGTTGTCGTTCTTAGCAGGCCAGGGCTGGGTTTGAACCTGCGAGCCCTGGTGTATGTGGCTGATGCCCTAACCACTTAACTACCGGCACTGAGCTGACCACAAGTATTTTAAAATAGAGGGGAAGGTGTGAAAGGTTGTATTACAGAAGTCAGAAAATAAAAAGCAAAAGGAAAGACAATTCTTTCAAGCAGCAATAAGATCTAGAAACAATACCACTGAAGCAGGGAAGTCATTCAGTGATGTAGAAATTATGAAAGAATGCATCGTCAAAGTTGTAGAATGCCGAGACCCTGATAACGTATCAAGGTATAAACAACTGATTCCTTCAAAGAGAACCATAGCTGGTCAACAGTGTGAATGAAACTTCACCTTAATGGAACAGCCTCATGCAATACTTCAAAATGAAAATATACATTATTCAATCCCTTTGGATGAATCAATTGGTACTAGTGACTCAGTAAATGTTTTATAGTTAATTTGGGTCAAATAAGAAGATTTTCTTTGCTATGAAAAATTACTCACTTTGGGCACTCTTGTGAACAGAACGTACAGAATAAATATCCTCAACAACTTTCAAGATAAATGTCATGAAGTTGACTGAATTTGGTAAATTTAGTGAGTGTTTATAGAGACTGCACCTTCCATGACAAGAAAACATGAAGGGTTTATTGCACAGACAAAAAAGGTATTAGAAGACGCAGATGCTCTCAGTTTTTTCCATTGCATCTTACAGCAGCAAAATCTCTCTCCTAAAGCTACTATTTTAAATGAAATTTTGACAAGTGATAAATATTGTTAACTGTGTTCATATAAATGCAACCCGTTAGGTTGTTATGAATTTTTTTTTTCATGCTGTCGCCCTGGGTAGAGTGCAGTGGAGTCACAGCTCACAGCAACCTCCAACTCCCGGGCTTAAGCGATTCTCTTGCCTCGCCTCCCAAGTAGCTGGGACTATAGGCTCCCGCCACAACGCCTGGCTATTTTTTGGTTATAGTTGCCATTGTTGTTTGGCAGGCCCAGGCTGGATTTGAACTTGCCAGCTCTGGTGTATGTGGCTGGCGCCTTAGCCGCTTGAGCTACAGGTGCCGAGCAAGTTGTTATGAATTTTGTTCCGTAGCATGGGGTGTAAGAATGTCACATTTGGCAAATTCCTATAAATCAATTCTATAAAAACAGAAATGACAGAAAATTCCATCTCAGTCACCTGGGGGCTCTGTCTCTTTCCAGTTGGGTGAATGGAGTGGCGGTTTCCCGTGGCTCACAGTGTTGAGCAGTGTCCCTTGGTCATTGGTTTGCAAAGGTCACAGTGGAACCCTCTATTTTACAAACCTCATGGTCCCTCCATGAGGTGATTTTACTGTTTCAGTGCCACACTTGGCCCGCAGATCTTTGCCAGGGCAGCAGTAACTGTTCTTTGGGCTCCAGCCCCTCTAAGTGCACCAGACAGCCATTGTGACTCAGGCCTGTGCACCTTTCAGGGGTCTCAGGGGCCTTGCCAGTTAGGATATCACAAAACCCTCTGTCTCCTCCCCAATTTCTCAAAGCCTCATTTGTCAAGAGGTTGCTTCTCAGTCTTTAATACTGGACTGAATTATGCCCCCCTAAAATTCATGTACTTCCTGGAACCTCAGAATGTGACCTTATTTAGAAATAGGGTCTTGGCAGGTACAATTAGTTACGATGAAGTCATACTGAAGTAGGCTGTGCCTTATTTCAATGAGACTGTGTCCTTACAGGAAGACAAGGCATGCAAACACGTGGTCACAGGCCACGTGACAGCAAAGGCAGAGACTGGAGTGATATGTCTACAAGCCAAGCAAAGTCAGTTACCAGAGGCTGGCAGAGCCAAGTTGGGTTCTTCTCTGGAGTTTTTTTTTTGGAGGGGGACAGTTTAAAGTTTAGTCATTTATTTATTTATTTATTTATTTATTGAGACAGTCTCATTTTGTTGCCCTCAGTAGAGTGCCATGGCATCAGCTCACAGCTACCTCAAACGCTGGGGCTCCAGAGATCCTCTTGCTTCAGCCTCCTAAGCAGCTGGGTCTACAGACGCCCGCCACAATGTCCAGCTAGTTTTTCTGTTTTTGTAGAGATGGGATCTTGCTCTTGCTCAGGCTGGTCTTGAACTCCTGAGCTAAGCAATCTACCTGCCTCAGCCTCCCAGAGTGCTAGGATTGCAGGTGTGAGCCACCATTCCCAGTCAAAATATTCATTCTGGTTTCTGTTAACTAAGGTATTTTTTTTTTTTTTTTTTTCAGTTTTTGGCCAGGGCTGGGTTTGAACCCACCACTTCTGGCATATGGGGCTGGCGCCCTACTCCTTTGAACCACTGGCACTGCCTCATAACTAAGGCATATTAAGATGATCACTAAAATAAAATTTCTCTCAGAGTGGTATCAAAAAATTTACTCATCTAATTCCCCGATCATGGAAAATTTGGACATGCTGTGCATTTTTTTTTTTTTTTTTTGGCCGGGGCTGGGTTTGAACCCGCCACCTCCGGCATATGGGACCGGTGCCCTACCCCTTGAGCCACAGGCACCGCCCATGCTGTGCATTTTTAATCACCCGCTGGGGTGTTCTAACATTTTGTCGTGTAGAGAAGAAAACAGGAGGGAAGTATCTGTGAGAAAAGGAAAGAGAAAATCATAGTCGAGTGCTTAATGTTCATCTTTGTCCCGTTCTTCGCCAGCCCTTGGCCTTGGACAGGCCACTTTCCTTGTCAGGCCTTTGTCAGGTAGGGACAGAGTGAGAGCAGCACCGGCAGGGCCCGGGCACAGCACCACGACACGTTCTACAGCACAAGCGAGAGGGACTTAACTAATGTTTTTAATAATTTTATTTTATTTATTTATTATTATTATTTTTTTGTGTATGTGGTACTAAGCCTGCCCTTTATTCATTAGAAAGCTCACCAATACTACCCACTTCTAATGTTACAAGATAAGAGCGAAAAAAGTTTCAAATGTTAGTTATATACATTGGGAGATCAATCTGGGAAGAAAAAAGCAGTAGAGAAATTTGCCTTTAAAAATATTAACACAGTGATACGTCTCACAGTGAAATGTCTATTAGTGTCTAGCAAAGCTTAAGATGACAGAACAGTCAACACAGTATTTCCAAGATTTATCAAATGTCATTCTCCAAAAATATTTTCAGAGAGATACGAATAATCAACTTCTGTGGCACAGTTTTACTTTCTGCTGCTAATGATTGTTCTGTTAATATCATCTTCAGAATCTGAGAAACATGAGCAGACACACTTTCTGGAATAGACCTGAGAGATCCAAGTGCTCGTGTAGGAACGCCGTCCAACGCAGAGACCCTGGAAGACAGTGGGTTACCAAACAAGGGTTGGCGCCCTTCTAAGCATGGCCTTTTGTTTTGAGCTACCATCCTTAATTAATTCTTCCATATTACTAAACAGACTATTTAAGTTTTTGCCAAAAATATCCTGAGCTTCTGCATTGTCTTGCTCAACTGCCTTCTTCCGATCCAGTTTGGAATGGAGACCAGACACATCTTTCGCAGTGTCTTCAACTGTGCTAAGCAGTATATATAATATTTCTTGCTAGCAGCATCATGAAGTTTCTCTTCAGTACTTTCCAAAACTGATGTGATGTATTCTTCTTTAACAAGTTGTAATTTAGTTCCTTGCAAATGTTTTTGAGTACTGTCAAGTTCCTGTGTCTTATTTTTCAGGTCATATTTACACTGGTCAAGTTCATTTTTATTAGTCGTAAACAACTGTGTAACCTGCCTCCAAGTCAGCCACAGAGTGCTCCACCTTCCACCTCTCTCTCTGTTTTTAATAATTTTAAAAAGCAAAGATAGAGGTTGAGACAGGAGAATTGTTTAAGGTCAGGAATTCGAGACCAGACAGAGCAAGAGTGATAGGTAACTCTACAAAAAAAAAAAAAAAAAAATAGAAAAATAAGCTGGGTGTGGTGGGGTGTGCCTTCATCCTAGCTATTCTGGAGGCTGAGGCAGGAGGATTACTTGAGTCCAGGAGTTGGAGGTTGCTGTGAGCTATGATGACACCACTGTACTGTTGCCAGAAATATAGAGATTCTGTTTTGAACAGAACAAAACAAACCCCTAAAAAACTAAGGCTTTTGAGTAGGTCACTATGTGGCTGATTACCTAATCGTGTAGGGTCTCAATTTCGTTACCTATCAAAAGGGAACACTGAGCTAGAGTGAGGTCACACTCAGTCCTCACATGTTGTGATTCTTAGTAATGTTTTTATGATGATGAATGGAAGAAATGATCAGGAATCAGTTTACTTATTCAATCATAAGTGTGCATCAGAAAAATGTCTTTTTGAACCCTACAACCGTTAGGCTGTGGGAAGAACACGTTAGAAAAATGCAAATCTCTTCTTCCTAGAAATAATCTGTGGAAAACTAATCAAGAAAGGGATATGGATGTGGCTGTTCTTTTAAAAGGTGTTCTTTTTTTTTAATTAACGTGTTTTGCTAACTATATCAGATTTTTTAATGCATACCAATCTTTGAACTTGGGTTTTTTTCTTATTTCATTGTCACACGTTTAATTAAGGAGTAGAAGGATCATTTTGAGAAGAGGAAAAGTACAGTTTTCATGAGATCAAATGATTATCCATTAAGCACTCTTGATTATGTGGGTTGTGTGAAGGATTAAGATGAATTGTGACAAAGGCAAAGTTTTGGGAAGAGACCAAACTCTGGTTGCTGGTGTGGTGGGGAGTGGGGACAGGGTCCTTGGGAGGGCAATGTCACTGCTGAGCTCCCAATCATCACAGATGGGTCCCGGTTTCCTACCTTTGTCATAAGGCAGATAGAAGGTGCTGCTGACAGCTGTCTGGCAGAAGTTCAAAGAGCAATAATAATAATAATAATAAGGAAGAGTTTTATCCAACCAATAAATTATACTAGGAGTTGCACCAGGGAAGAATGTAGAAGGCTCACGTGTACATCAGAGCTCCCAGAACCTCAGAATTAGTAAGTTGTTTTGAGACCAGATTGTAAGAATACATTCATTTCCAAGTGCTGGGATAACAGATTTCTTTTTTTTTTTTTTCTTCCACCACTTTATTTCACTCATCAGATAATACCATATAATAATGGTGACTGGAGTGACAAAGTGTCTCAGGCTGTCTGGGCCATTCCATGGTGTTCTGCAGTGGGGCAAGACTTTGGAATTAGCCAGAGGGGCTTCATTGCCACTTAGAAATTGCTGTAAAGTTAAAGGCAGCCAGGAAAGTCACAGGAGGACTGGAAACTTCCTCATGAATTTCCTTTTCATTCTGTAGAAATTCTAAAATGTTCCGCTTCTTGTAAACCATCACAGGATGATGACACCCCTATATTAGGTTGGTCAAACTAACTACATCTTGAGAAGCCATTCTGTGAGACTCTGTTAGGTGAAGGCATAATTCAGATAAGAGAGAGACAAGCTACAGGCTCCGGTTCACTTTTAGACAGGCCCAATTACAGACTCACCTAAGAGAAATATGCTGACACTCTGATAAGAAGAACCTGCCAGGAGAGTCCCTATAAGGAGACAACATCTCTTATGTCCTGATGAGAATAACAGTTTGATGGATAGAAACCAGCTCCCTCTCCACCATCTATGTAATATATCAGACCAGTTTCCTTCCCTAAACCCTGGCTAACACCCTTTAAATCTTAGCCCACTTGCACCCAAGTGTCAAAATAAACAGTGCTGTCTTTGTTACACTTTGGTCTTGAGTGTTCTGATCCTAGTGTTCTAAACCGCTCCTTTCTTCAGTTTTTACCCATCACTCGAGATCTTACAAATTCCATTAAAATTTCTTCCCAAAGTGAATATACTTCCATACGCCAGGGTAGCTTCAAATGGTATACAGTGACACAGACACTGCCTCAAATCTCAGTTCAAGACAGAATAAAATAAGAATTCGAGAGATAGTGAAAATTGTATGAACATAAGAAAGCCATTTATAACTAAAAAGTAAAGTATCCTACTAAATAGTATCTGGAAAGCTGTGAAAAGAATGTGATATGCTAAGAAGAAAGAAATCTAACTCAAAGACTCCAGCCTTTGAGATCCACATTTAGAAAAGGATATTCGAGTCAAAGGGAGGCCAGGCACAGGTGCAATGAATGCAGTCAGAGAGTCTGGAAAAGTCTCTGGTCCTCCCATGAGAGAGTCTTGTTCATCATTCTATTTCCATCCCCTTGTGTTGCACCAGGCACACGGTAAGTAAGCACACAATAAATATTTGGAAGGATGGATATATTGCTAAATGAATGCCTGTATTGCCTTTATTCTAGGGCCCAAAGACACATGGGCAGATATAAATATACTATGAACAAGCAGCTAACAAGGTCCACAAAAACTGCACAGAGAACTGATAAGAGTAACTCCCAGGATTCAAGTGGCTCTCTCTGTCTCTCTTCCCAGCAGCCCCTGGGAGCAACTTGCTGCAGTTTCCCTCCTCTGGCCATTGCAACCGGAAACCTGCTTTTCCCTCCATTTATCAAAAGGGGGCAGCAGAGAAGAGAAAATTCAGGTTTGTGACTTGAACAAAACCACCCTACTCCCCTAGAAATCCGAATGCACATTTCCCAAACTGTGTCATTTTAAAAGTTAATGGATTTGTGTGTGTGTGTGGGGGGGGGGAATTAAGAATCCAAAATTTAATGGTGTGAGGAACTCTACATTAGAATCGTTTATGTATTCATACTTCAAGATTCTTAGACATGAATTTTTTTTGGTGTCCCAAGAAGAGTGCATAATATAAAACATTTCTCGAAGTTTTTAGATGATGAAGCAGCCCCTTCATTTTTTTAATTGTTCAGAATACTTCCTGAATACCTCAGAATATATCTTGAGGGATGCACAAACTGCAGAAGTTAAGTTCAGATGTGCTGTCCTAGCAAATCCATTCCTATTTTAATGGTAAAGTTGATTCTCTCAGATTTAAAGTCTCAACTCTGTCAACAGAGAAGGATTGCAACTTTGATCAGAGCCATTTTGTGGAGTAGGCTGTCTAACGATGGAGCTTGAAAAATCGAGATAAACCCCGATCCTTTACGTTTGCCCTTTCTCTTCCTCACCAGCCCTTAGCCCCCAGATTTTCACCTGACAGTTAAAGATGTCACCAGGGGCCTCCACCTGGGTGCGTCGCTCTACTGAATTTTCAGTCAGCTCCTGCTATTGTAAAGATCAGAGATTCGTGGACCTTTCTGGTTTTTCATCCCTCTATGAGTTGCCAGTCTGCTGTCATCTGCTGCTGCCACCCTTACTAGAGAGAGAACATGAACATGTTCGAATGGATAAACAAATGGACTAAGCATTTATGCAATTCTCTTCTACAGTGGCCAATGCTGTTGCCTTGGGGAACAGTTAACATTTATATAATACTTCAACAGTTTTTAAGATATTTTCAAACATTTTGACTGATTTTTTTTTTTTTTTTGTAGAGACAAAGTCTCACTTTATCACCCTCAGTAGAGTGCTGTGGCATCGCAGCTCACAGCAACCTCCAACTCCTGGGCTTAGGTGATTCTCTTGCCTCAGCCTCCTGAGTAGCTGGGACTACAGGTGCCCACCAGAATGCCCGGCTATTTTTTTGTTGCAAATTGGCCAGGGCTGAGTTCGAACCTGTCATCCTTGGTAGGCCAGCACCCTACCCACTGAGCCACAGGCACTGCCCTATTTTGACTGATTTTATCTTAACTAAAATTCTTTGAGAGAGTTTATGGTGGGGAATCTTTGGATTCTGGGTAATACCAGCCAAAATGAATCTGTTGCTTGGCTACCTCTTAAGACTAGCATTTAAGGCTTGGCACTCGTTGCTCAGTGGTTAGGGCGCCAGCCACATACAACAGGTGGGTGGGTTCAAACCTGGCCCAGGCCTGTTAAACAACAATGACAACTGAAACAAAAAATAGCTGGGCTTTGTGGCAGGCGCCTGTAGTCCCAGCTACTTGGGAGGATGAGGCAAGAGCATCGCTTAAGCCAGTGGTTCTCAACCTTCCTAATGCCTCAGCCCTTTAATACAGTTCCTATGGGTTGTGACCCACAGGTTGAGAACTGCTGGCTTAAGCCTAAGAGTTTGAGTTTGCTGTGAGGTGTGATGCTATGGCACTCTACTGAGGGTGACACATAGTGAGACTCTGTCTCAAAAAAAAAAAGACTGGCATTTCAGAGGCAGAATATCTAACTGTAATTAGGAGGCAGGCACAAGCCTACCCCTTGGCTGGGAGGTGTTGTACATTAATTGAGAGGTTTGCCATATGGGCATACAATTCCTCCTTGACAGACACATACACAATATTACAAAAATATTGCCAAAAGGAGAGAACTTGGCTTCTGAGCAAGCAATTAGTAGCTTCAAATAAGGCAAGAGTGTCTCCCTGTCTGAGATATAAGGAAACTGAACTTAGAGGAATTATTAGACTTGCCCAAAGTCATGTGCATAATAAAGATCCAGCATTAGAATTTATATAATCTTACTCCTGAACCAATATTTTTTCCATTATTGCTGTATACTTCTGTGGAGTCCCTGGGATGAAACAATAACAGCTATCATTTATTGAGGATGACTATGGTCAGATACTGTTTTAAAAACATTTTGCATATTAATTCATTTAATCCTCACGGAGCCCCAGGAGATGAATGCAATCGTTATCCATGTTAGAGATGAGGAAAATGGGGCACGAAGAGGTTCCCGAGCTAGTAAGTGATACAGCCAGAATTAAAGCCGAGACTAGTTCTAAAAACGACTTTCAAAATAATGATGTAATGAAACCACACAAGACTGAGCCGCAGCTTTGTGACTTATACCTGCTTCTCTTCTCCATTTTTTTCCCTTGTGTTTCTTTCAGTCAATATTTAGTGAGCAATTGAAGATTCCAGATGTCATGCAAGACTCTGGAGGAGTGTGAACAAGGTGGTCATGACCTTGTCCTCATCATGTTTAAAGACTAATAGAGAAAACAGATTAGGAAATGATTATCACACTCTCTGCTTAATGCCCTGTCAGTGGCGTCAGTATGTGTCCTGGGAGCCGCGAGGAAGGCCCCCGACCCAGCCTGAGGAAGGGAGGCCACAGAGGACCAAGGTACCTGGCAAATGGGCCTGGGGAGGGAGGAGGAAGGGATGGAAAAGAGGACATTGCCCAGACCCTCGAGTGTGTAAGGGCAAGTATATAACACAGTGGGCCTCACAGGAAATGGAAAGCCAAGGCCACTGTCATGGGTTATAGGGTCCCACCTCTCTGCTTCCCTCTTCCTTCCATTCCAGAGAATGGAAACTCTGTCCTCTCTGCACTCACCTTTCTCTTATTTTGCATATCTCTTTTGCTTCCACTGTTACAACTCTGGCTTGCACAAGCTTTGCCCTGTGATAGCCCTGACCTCAGACCCTGCTTCATATGACCTATTAACCAAACGTTCACTATTAGGGTGGATATAGTGGAGAATCTCTCTCAACCTCCCTTCCCCGCTTCCCTCCCACTGGAGAGATTAGAAAGCTGCATTTCCTGGATTTCCTTGTAGTGGGGCTGGAGCTGCATGAAAGTATATGATGGGAGGCTATTTTCTTTGCCTCTTTAAGGAGTTTCTTCTAGGCTCAAGGGTCAGGCAGATATGTGATTTTCCTCAGATGGCATTCTGGCATCTACAGCTTCCTGGGAATGCAGTTATGGGGGCAGAAACAGTCTGACACCTGGATCTAAAGAACAAATTCTTGAACTCATTGCTCTGTTGGGCAGCTGAGATGTAGGAGCTCAGCTGATGATAAATCAGCTCTGTATTATTCTGGGAGTCATCTCTCAAGGCTTGGAATCTGATCTTTCAGGCTTCCCAATGATATTATGAGTCCTCAATTCCCTGTATTAAATTCCTTCCTGTTTAAAGTTTCTATACTGAATTCTGATGAACAGAACCATTCTTGGACCTGATTCAGAGAGAATAACCAGAAAGAGGATCCTGGCCTATTATCCTGTTGGCTCCCTGAGCATAAGACACCTACTCCTGGTGTGTTTTAGTTGTGTTGAGGAGGAAGATGGGAACCACAACTGGGAGTGAGACAAGAGTGCCTAAAAGGGGATCAAACCCAGGAGGCAATGATTGGCTTGCCCATCAATAGTGCACAAAGAAACTCATTTACAGAGTTCAAGTCAGGAGTGACAAGAGAAGGGTCTAGAGGGGTCAGCCTGTGCCAGACCATACAGGATTGTAAGCCTCACGAAGGAATTCGGACCAATCTTAAGAATAATCAGAAGCTGGTGAAAGGTTTAAAGTAACTGGAAGGCATTTAAAGATCTGTTTTTCAGAAAAAAAATCCTGGCAGCATTATGGAAGATGGGTTTTGGGAAGCAAGAACACAGACAGTGATGACTGTTCAAGGCAGTTGCAGCTGTCCACGTGGGAGGTGGTGAGGTCACCTGGATTTAGAGGGTGGCAGTGGGGATGGGGAGAAAGGAATGGATGGGAGAGGGTTTTAGTAAATACAGTCATCTGGAAAGAACTCTGTTTCCCCAACATGTTCATGGGGGCAGATCCAAGTTTTGTAGGGCCTGACGTGTATAAAATTCGGAAGGTCTTGTTTCTTTAAAAAGACAAAACTAAGTATGAAAGTGAATATTTATTTAGACAAATTACAAATGTTAAAAGATGCCACATGTTATAAACATCACCCAAACCAGGAATTGCCTGACGCATTTCTGTAACACCTTCCTGAACCCCAGCCCTCCCTTTTGTTGTTGTTGTTTAACTTTTGATCTCCTTCTCATCATACAACGTTTCTTGTGATATTATATTTTCTAGAGAGAAAGGGACCCTCTGCCGGGTTCCGGGAACCACAGGACACGTCCACGTGGAGATGACCGCTGACTCTGCCTTTTGTCTTTGTGACATGTGAGTGATGATGTGGGAATGTGCATCACGAGATAGCTCAGCGGAGAGCAGGAGAACTTCTGGAAGGGAATTCTTCCCCTACCAGGAGAGCTGGTGAGAGTTTAACTAGACACCGAAGTGGCTGGATGCCATCTGTCAGAAAACAAAAACAAACTGATATTAAGTCATATTTCAAATAGTCCATGGCCACTCCTGCATCACATAACACAAAGGACCATCACATGACAGCAAGGTGGAAAGAGTTAGTTGACTTAACTGATTGCAGTTAAATATTGACCTGTAGAAAATGCCATGAAGGCTACGTTGAACAGTTTGATGAGAATATTTCAGATTGTATATGAAACCAGCACATTGTACCCCTTGATTGCACTAATGTACACAGCTATGATTTAACAATAAATAAATAAATATTGACTTTTGCAAAATTTACAAAACCATATGATCATATGAATGCATTGCTAGGTGTCACCTCCCAGGACCTTGTAGCCAAGGGCTTCAAAGCTTGAACTTCATTAGCTTCCTGATGAATCAGCCTCTGCACACATTCAAAAGGGACTTTGCCAGTTGAATTCACTGTCATTCATGGTTTTTTGTTTAAAGCAACAGAAACCAACTCCAGTTTGGAGACTTCATAGTCAAGCATAACTCCCAAAGTCCTGCTCTGAGTTGGTCCAGCAAGTACCCTACAGTGTATACCCAGTAACCCTGACATTGAATATGGTGGCCAGAGCCACTCTCACCACCCTCACTAGAATGGGGCCTGCAGTTCCTGCTACTTTGTGCCACCGGCTTCTGATACAGATTCTGCTTGGGAGAGCCCAGCGCTAAGTATAAAGGGAATGAGAAAAGAGAACATCGAGCCTCTCCAGCTAACACTGGGGAGGTAGTTTCCTCCTTACAGAGAGAGGAATTCCTCAAACAGGAAGAGTCTTCAGATGCTGGGCAGCCTAGAAGAAAGAGAAAAGTCCATGACACGCTCAAAGACACCCACCAGCGCTAAAATTCAACAAGCCCATCTTAAGAAGCTGGATGTGGTGCTTCACATTCCAGTAAGCCTTCTGCTCCTAAGTTTCCTCGAGTTATTCAGATCATTTAAGTTTGGAAAACAGTCATTTTCTAGGCAATGCCCTCCTCGTTAACTAGCAAATAAGAAGAAACGTAACAAAAGTGGCTCAGAGCCCCCAAGCCCATAACTGCCGCCTGTTATCACATATGATGAAGTTAACTTTTTTCTGAATTCATAGCATTAAAGCAAGGTTAATCACAAGGAAGAGGTTAATCATTGAACAGCTTTTTGTGGACACCCTCCTTCCAAGGAGCATGGGAATGATACTGAGGGAGATTTTAAAAGTTAAAAACTTGGCTACTCGGGAGGCTGAGGCAAGAGAATCACCTAAGCCCAAAAGCTGGAGGTTGCTATGAGCTGTGATGCTACAGCACTCTACTGAGGGCGACAAAGTGAGAGTAAAAAAAATAACAATAACAACAATTTACTTGGAAAGATAGCCAACCAAAAGGAGAAGCGTAGAAGCGTGCTCATTCTATGTAGCTAAGCAGAAATAAACCAAACTGATAGACATTACTGTGACTTAAAGGGAGATTATAATTAGTTGCTCCTCCATTAATTGCCCAAACACAACTTTGTACAAATTAGAAAAAGCTGTCCTTTCATCAAGATGTTTTTATTGTCATATTCTGGAAAATTTGCTTTATGAATAAGCAATCCTCTGCTGTCTGCAAATGAGAGAGTCCCACTTAGAGTTGTGCAACGTGCGAATTGCACAATAGTATATGGCAGCCCTAAATTTGCAGTAATTTCTTTCAGATTTATATTTATTATATGCACATTATTGTAACACCATTAAGAAAACAATTTTTTTATTTTAAGACAGAGTCTCACAATGTCACCCTCAGTAGAGTGCCATGGTGTCACTGCTCACGGCAACCTCCAACTCCTGGGCTTAGCCTCCCAAGTAGCTGGGACTATAGGCGCCCACCAACCCCTGGCTATTTTTTTGGTGCAGTTGTCGTTGTCTAGCAGGCCTGGCCCAGGTTCAAACCTGCCTGCCTCAGTGTATGTGGCCGGCGCCCGAACCACTGAGTATGGGCACCGAGCCAAGAAAACAATTTTTCAGAAAGTACTTTTTACTTAATTTACCACTTCAACAGATCAGTCATTTTCAATTTTTCCAAATTCCTTCCTAGTCTCAACCAATATGCACATATATATTTTAAAAGCATTGTGGTGATAATGAATATGTAACTTCCTACTCTGATTTTCCCACTTAAAATAAGACTTTTTTGCATTACCATATTGTCTTTAAAAATTATTTATTACATATTATATCAAGTGAACATACCATAATAAATTTAACCTTATTTTATAATTTGAGTAAATTTAATCAACACGTTATGGTGAATAATATTCTATAAATTAAGGGAAAATGTTAGCTTTAAAACTTTCAGAAAGCTGGCTAGGTGTCCATAGCTCAGTGGTTAGGGCGTCGGCCACATGCACCAGGGCTGGTGGGTTCGAACCTGACCCAGGCCTGCTAAAACAGAAGAAAAAAAAGAAAACTTTCAGAAAGAGAAGTTGTTTATATGCTAGAAACAGGTGAAATAATAAATATTCTTCCAAACAGTCATACCAGGATTATTGTTTTATTGGAATATGGCTAATAAAGAGCTGAATTTGCATCTGGAATTTTTTTTGTTTGTCTAAAGATTATATTTCTCCATTTGTGTTTACACTGTAGGATAAAACCTCTGGAGGTACATTCCACATCAACTTAATGCCATCGAGTGTACTGCAGAGAAGCAATGGGGTGTAGTGGAAAGCATGTGGGTTTTGGAATCAAATAGACTTGGACTGCTGTGCTTTGAAATGTTGAGTTCCACAAAGATAGGCACAAAAATACTCCGGTTTTATTTATAATAGCCAAAAGTTCAAAACATCCTGGATGTCCATCAATAGGAAAACAGGTACATAAATTGTGGTATATTTATCCATGGAACACTATTCAGCAATAAACAGAATGAACTGTTAATACATACAAAAACAGGTGAATCTCAAAACTATGCTCAGTGATAGAAGCCTTACACAGAGTGCAGACTCTAGGGCTCCACTCTCTAAAGACTTAGAACAAGCAAAGGTAATCTATGTGGGAAAATACCAGGACATTGGTTTCTTTTGGAGGTTAGGGTGGGGAGTTACTCAAAAGAGAAATGAAGGAACTTTTGGGGATGATGCGGTAACGTAGGGGTTTGGACTGTACACTCGTATGTATTTTTCTGCACACATCTCATGGTACCTTTAGAATTTATGGACTGTAAAATCTGCCTCCAAGGGAAAAAAAAAAAGAACCTAAACATGTATTAAACTCTAGTCAATGATATGTATGCTGGAGTATTTCAACTTACTTAGAAATGCATAACAATTAACATCGATCAGTGGATGGATAGAGAGATTGGTGTATAGACGGATGAACAGACAAGGATCATGAAATGTTGATTATGGAATCTAGGTTTTTCTGTGTGATTCATAATTTTCATGATACAATATTGGAAATGATCTGGGATATGTTGCACAAACTTCTTGGTTTCCTTTTTTGCAAAATGAAGGTAATAGTATTTACTTCAGAAAGTGGTGAGTTTTGAAGAAAAATTGCCATGAAAATCAGCCTGCTTTAAGGCAGATGTTCCCCTGCCTTGGGGTACTGTTTATCTTCCTTTTCATCCCCTCTTCCCTGTTAGTTTATAAGCCATGACAAGTGTTTCAACTTTGGTAGCATTGCCTATGAGCAGTGGTCTAACATGGTATGTGGCAAAATTTTTTGTGTTACGAAGAATGAACTATCTGTTGTCTGCTGAAGATACATTCCTTGAGTGGAGGAAAGTTACAATTAATGGTAGTGTCTCCAACTCCAGGAGGAAAGGACAGTCTGTGGTGATACCTGCTTTAAAGGGTTCGCAGAAAGCAGAGGAAGGACAAAATATTATAGGCCATCATCACAGGGTTTTTTCTTTGTTGTTGTTTGTTTTTTAAGACAGAGTCTCACTGTGTCACCCTGGGTAGAGTTCTGTGGCGTCACAGCTCACAGCAACGTCCAACTTTTGGCCTTAAATGAGTCTCTTACCTCAGCCTCCCAAGTAGCTGGAAGTACAGGTGCCTGCCACAACACCTGGCTTTTTTTTTTTTTGGTTGTAGTTGTCATTGTTGTTTGGCAGGCCCGGGCTGGATTCGAACCTGCCAGCTCTGGTGTACATTCCTGGCGCCCTAGCCACTTGAGCTATAGGCGCTGAGCCATCACAGGGGTTTTTGATATTGAAAAATGAAATAATTGTTTAGCTCGGTAAAAGGTTAACATGTGAGGCCTCATTCAGTTCACAAATATTTCTACTGAATTTTTGGTATTGCGCTATAGAGCACGGACAAATAGGCAAGACAGACAGAGGAGCGTGCTGTCTTGGAGCATTTGCTCTAGTAATGCTGAAGTTTATTGGATCTACAGGGATAAGTCTGTTATCCAAAAAATATTTACCGAGTATTAACTTGGAATCTCATAGTAATCCAAATAAACATGGTCCACCTTCTCATAGGCCTTATAATCTGTCAGAAAAGGCAGATTTAATCACATGACTGCATGTAATTAGAGACATATATTCTAAGTGTGCAAAACACTGGGGAGGATAAGTACAGGGTTCTTACTGCAACTGGGACAGACAGAATATCCCCCACTAGCTGGGTGAAAAGAATTTTTCCCCCCTAAACTTTTCTCTGAGTTGAGAGAATGCAATGAACACAGACAGAGCTTGAGATAGCCAGTGGCCCATGTCAGGTCAACAATGGAACAAATAGCAGAATTAGGGGCAGCAGGGGGCAAAGTGGCCAGTCACATTGTTCGCTTATTGTTTTTGACTTCTGGTTGGTTTACTATGCCTGTGGAACTCTGGTACAGTTCAGCCACAGAAAGCAGAGGGAGAAGTGTTGAATTGCTTTTAACAATAGCAAAGCATTCTGGATTCAGGTTTACCTTCTGCCTAGTCAAATGCTACCACAAACATCCTAACTCTCCCGTGGTGTCAACAAGCTGCTATAGACACTGATCCTGGGATCACAAAACAAAGCAATTATACAGCTGACCCACTGCAAGAACATTTTTCTCACTACTATCATTGGTTCTAAGCAGAGAGAAGATAGAAGCCTAGAGAGTATGGAGAACTGAAACATCTGTGTATTTCGCAGATCAAAACTACTGATTCTACAATGAGAACGCACCCTGGGAACAAATAAAATCAGTTTTCTAAACCATTATTGCAGTTCACATTCTGTAGTGGGGACAGACACATCTGTGGGATTCTGAACTTCTCACCTAAATCAGAAGGGGGCTGGGCTATGCTCGGAGGAATTCCATTTTCCAGCACTATCAGCAGACAGACAACAGGTGCATAATAAATGCCAGTTGAATTATTATAGGGTTTTTTCCTTTTGCTACCCAATTCCCTGAATAGTAGGAAAAATATAGAAATACCCAGTGATGAGCAAAGGAAATATACAAATGATATGTTAATTTAGAGCTTTGTTCTGATCCTGTCAAAATACTGAACGTAAGCAGAGAAGGTTCAGCTTCTGCCTATACAAGCACAAAGTCACTACACTGTTTAGGGGAATAACTAGAGCTAAAAGCCATATTTCATGGCATATTCTCAGGGTCAGAAAAGGCTGAAAGAAAAAGAAGGTGAGAAAATCAGAGACTAGGTTCAGCGCCTGTGGCTCAAGCGGCTAAGGTGCCAGCCACATACACCAGAGCTGGCAGGTTCGAATCCAGCCCCGCCCGGCAAACAACAATGATGGCTGCAACCAAAAAATAGCCGGGCTTTGTGGCAGACGCCTGTGGTCCCAGCTACTTGGGAGGTTGAGGCAAGAGAATTGCTTAAGCCTAGGAGTTTGAGGTTGCTGTGAGCTATGATGCCACAGCACTCTACCCAGGGGGACAGCTTGAGGCTCTGTTTCAAAAAAGAAAGAAAGAAAATCAGAGACCAGGCGGGGAAGTTAGGACACAGAAGAACTCTGCCATTAGAATTCCTGGCTTCATAATCTCAGTTCCATCACTGACTGGCTGTGAGACTTCAGGCAATTTACCCAGCCTCCATTTCTTCTTCTGGAAAATTGGTACCTGCCTCACAAGTTCTTTCACAAGAATCATTTAAGTTAATGCTAAGCACCATTTCTGACACATAATAAGTGCTCCATAAACATTAATTGTTACTGAGTGATTTTCTAAGTTGATCTCAATTTCCTCGACAAGGTTTTTCATTAAATATAATTTGCTAAATATATAACCGAAAGTAAAATGTCGTAATGCTATAAGACATTAACTAAATATATTTAAAAATAAGGGAAAAAACCCCTCCCTCTGATGTCCTGATTTTGTGATTCTATACGACCACCACAATCCTATGATAGCCAGTCTGGTCTCTGTATTGGGTGTAACCTCCTCTCCCCAGGCAAACATACAACCTGACAGAAGAGTCAGGGTTACCAGTTCTCCTAAAGACAACCATTCCTTACAAAATGGATTACTTTGCCATAGTCTCAGGATATAAAAAGTTTACAAAATCTACACATTCTGAGTTTGTATATTCTCTGTCTCAAGACTTAGAGAGTTACAGCAGGTATTCACTTAGATCAAAATTAGGTTGAAACCATAAAAATATTTTATGCTTTTGTAAGCTGGTAAATGCTATGATTCTTGGAATAACATGTCTTTGCAGAAATCGTTCCTCTCTCTTCAAGATTAACCGATACCATCTACGAGTATTCCATCTCCACTCTCAGCTTCCATTGAAATCTGCGTGTTTCTTTTCTCTGCCTCTTTTCAAAGGTGCTGGAATACCAGAGCTACCCTTCGCTAACGGCCAAAAGCTGCTTCTGAGCTCCTGTTCCCCAGTCTTTTAACCCCTTGCTTTCCAACTCCGCATCTAAAGGCAAAAACAATCCTCCGACACACGGCCCTCCCCCTGGCTGTGATAGGCTGCTGGGAATAGCAACAGCCTGTGTCACCGAAAAGGGCAAAGCCTTCGGAAATAGAAACAAAGTTGGTCACAAATCACATTGGCTTTGCCCGAAGTTTTCCCCCACTCTTCTTTAAAATGCTGTCATGGGGAAAGTGACCGCTCTCGTCGGCGGGGGAGATCGGGGTGATTTGCCGGAGAGGGAGAAGCTGTAACTTCTACGTGACCATGGTACCTGTTGAAAATACCGAGGGCCCCAAGCTGCTGAACCAGAAAGGGACAGCGGAGGTGGAGAAGGGCATCTGCCCAGACAGCGACGGCCGACATCCTCCCTGGGCGAGAGGTATGGGGAGACTGCGGGGCTCGGGTGACCCACCAGGGGAGCACGCTGCACTCGTGTCTCCCTCGGGTGCGTGTCTGTGTGTGTGCCCGCGCGCGTGCGCATGTGAGCGCGCTGGATGCGTGCACAGAAGGGGACAGCGTCTGGGAGGACGTGGAGTGCTCAGAGCTGTAGTGTAGTGGGGGCTGGCGTCTTCCTGGGACCTTCTGTGCTAAGAAATGTGAGTTGCATACCCACCACTGGTATGATGGTCCTGTCCATTTAAGTGTTTACATAATGCAAGGTATGAATCTTTTTCATTTTGGAAAGGTTGACCAAGATTTTAAACACAGGCACGCACACACACACACACACACATTTTTATTTATTGTCACTAGTAGATAATATGCAGCAAGTAGACTTTGTAACTACTATTCTTTTTAAATTAATACTTTGAGTGGGCTTCATAAAATTATTAATTATGTAATCAATGGACACAACTTCCTTTTGAAATTCCCAGCACGTTTGAAATGAATTTGAGTGTTATTCAGAGCCCGAACCGCCTGCCTCACTGGCTCCTGCTTTCTTTAAAACAGGCCTTTGGAACTGAGGATTATTGAATACTTTTTCCTTCTGGAGGTGAAATTTGGAAAAGTTTTCATTCATTTCAGTTACCTTTGCTAAGTCAAAGGCTTGTCTACCATTCCTGAAAACACATTGCAGGAGTTTTGCTGCTTCTTCCTGCTCATTTAGCTTGTTCTCAAAGGAATAGAAACTCAGGGGGATGAAATGGCATGAAACACAAATAGTCCTCTCCTTCCTATGTCTGTCCTCAGCTCTGCTCCTCCTAACTAGGTGCTACATTCCCAAATAATATTTTGGAATTTCATGATAAATCCAATACAACATCATGCAAAAGGATTGACCTTTCCCCTGGAAATGACCTTGGAACTGAACCCATGACCAGTCACAACAGGGCATGAAGCAGCCCTCTTCAGAAGGAGAAATGACCTCTACCTTCTCTGTCCTGCACCAGCCTTCTCTTACTTTATCAGCAAGAATGATTATCTGGGGCCATCTTTCAATATGGCCTGCCCTATTTTACGCAGAACTGCCCAAATCCCTAAGGGCTCGCTTCCTTGCTGGCCGCTTCCAGCAGGCAAGGGAAACTTGTATTTGGGATAAAGGGGAAAATCTGCAAAGTTCTTCTTTCCCAATTGCTGGGAAAGTGACCTGCAGTGTAGATGGTAAAGCAAACTGAGGTGGTGACGTCAACAAAAGAGTTAACTAACTAGACTAAGTGATACTGTCACAAAGAAGATGAAAAGAAACTATCCAGGAAGGGCCTTTGTAGTGACCATTGGAAATTGATGATTACATTTTGATATAGCACAAAGTACTCTTAATAGCTTATACTGCACACAAAGTACTCTTAATAGCTTATACTGCACAAGGTCACAATTATCCTGAAGGAGGGCAGTATGTATTAATATGTTTTTATAAAAGTTGAAGACATGCACAAAATGCAACTTAAAGTTCCACTGTTTATGTCATTGTAAAGAAATGATAAATGAGTAAGTATCATAAATTATCTTTCAAATTTAACTTTAAACAAATCTTTATTTTATAGAAGAGGAAGCCTAAATGTTTCTCTAGTATCTCAGATGAATACAACTTTGATTTGTGCTACATATAGTTTGCATTTAGATGAAAGCAAGCCTTTTATTATTACTTTCATAAATTTTCCTAACTTGTTTTAAATATCTCTTGGCATCCAAAAGCAATTATATATATGTATAAATGCGTGCATAATGTAGATTGCATGGTTTTGACAAGTACTTAAGCTCTTCATTCACTAATATTGGCATTGTATTTTAGAATGTTCTATGAAGATGTTGAGGTTTAATGAAATATTTGTCCCAATGTTCCTTTTGGCTTTTTTTATACTTTAAACTTCCATAGTTGTATTCATCTAGGAAATTCCGAACATTTAAAATATGCCCAATAGTTATCACAATATTTGAAGGTAGCAAACTTTTTTCTATATTCTTAGATGAAAAAGTCAAAATACAAAGAGGAATGAGTTATGTAACCCAGGACAAGTTAATTAAATCATGTGAGATACTGAAAAACAAAACAAAACAAAACCCCTAAGCTCCATGATTGAACTCCCTTAATGCTGTTGTGCACAATGAAAATTTTTGGCAGGTCATTCTTGGCTAACCCCTCTCAAACTGAAAAAAATGTTTTATTCCAATGACTAGAAGCTAATGAACTTAATTTATTTTCTATAAGCTCTGACTCAAAGTGGGTACATTTTTAGTAGATTTTTTCAGTGTTTATGGATACGTTCTAGTTGACCTTATAGGGCAGGGTTGAACTCAATTGGAAATCCTGGTGCCTAGAGCTGGTAACAGATGTAGGTGAAATAAGAAGCTAGACTGCTGGAGTATCTCACACAGGGGACCTTGAGTTCAGAAAATGTGTGGTTGGCCCAAGTTCATGGGGAAGCAAGTATAGAACTGACCCTAGAGGCCTGATGCTTGCTTCTTCATCCTCAGCTCCTCGGCTTTATTTCATGACATGAACAATTAATTGTCTAAGGAGAGAGTTCTCTTCATCTCCCTTTCCTCCCAACCAGCACTGCTTTTTCCTCTCCCATTTGCCAAAAAGGTCGGAAACCAAGAACAATATTGACTGTGTGCGTACAGGCTCTCAGCCCACAGACAATGGCCTCGGACCCAGAACATGAAGAACAAACTCAGACCCAGCCAAAAGGACTGTACTTATGCCTCCTGAAGATGCCACAGTCTGGGATATAAGAGATACATACTGCTGCTAGTAAGATGAACCCTCTATGGCAGTTACTCTGAAACATTTTTAAAGCAGTGAGCTCCTTTTTACAAACAGAAGCTGAGCAGGTGGTCACTACGTAAGACGTCAACATACTTCTACTGACTGTCATTCTCCCAGGCTGAGCCTAATCTGGGCCCCTAGATTTCAGTCAGGCCTGGCTTTCTCTGGCTTCCTTGGACAGCCTGAAGGGAAGTTTGCTTGGAAGAGAAAAGGTGGAGAATTGTGGGAACAAACTAATCTCCAGGGAAGAGAAAGTCAAGCAACCAGCTTGGCCCAAGGACAGAGCTTTGGCTGTGAGAAGAGAGATTCTAACAACAGGCCAGCTACCTTGTGCAGGCCCAGGCCTAGGGCCAGGGACTCCCATTTTGGGAGCTAGGCCATTTCCATTCTTCCTCACTTCTCGTATGTTAAAAAATCAAGTGTCGAAACTTATGATGCTTGTGCTTTAAAATCACATGTATTTTGGCAGCACCTGTGGCTCAAAGGGGTAGGGTGCCGACCCCATAGGTGGAGAGTTCAGACCCAGCCCCGGCCAAAAACTGCAAAAAAAAAAAAAAAATCACATGTATTTAACAAATTGAAGGTAAATTGTTGTATTATAGTAAGCATTCCCAAGGAATTTACAGTATTTATAGACATTTTAATTTATGAAGGACGTGGGCTCTTTTGTCTAGTCATAAGGCCAGATTTAAAGATAAACATCTCCCCTTTCAGTCTAGTCAGTGTCTCTCTATAGCTGTACACTTAAACTTACTTGGAAATCAGATGGAAAGTCTAAATTTGAGGCTTTCGGGATTGTGAGCCCTGGACTAATGGCTCCTCTGGGATCTGTCAAGAAGCAAGAAGGTTCTCCAGTGGTGTCCAACCTGTGGCCTATGGCATGCTGGTTATTTGGGGATTGTTTTGCTTATTTGTGGTATGCACAGACTTTTTTTTTTTTTTTTTTTTGCTTATCAGCTTTTGTTAGTGCTTTTGTATTTAATGCGTGGCCCAAGGCAGCTATTATTCTTCCAATTTGAGGCAGAGAGAAAAAAAGATTGGACACCCCTGTGATGGTAGGAGCTGTGTCACCATAAACTCCAGGTGTGTTGGTCACACGCACAGCACTGCTCTTGTTCATCTCTAGAGACACGTCACCCAGAGAGGGCAAGTTTACCACTTGGGACAGATCCTCGTCTGAGCACGGTAACAACCACAGGCACACACAGGAGCCTGCCATGCCAAGGTCTGGATGAAGCCAGCCAGCCCTGGAGCAGCCAGTCAAGTCACGAGGCCCACCTGGGCAGGCTGAGATTAGCTGACGTACACCAGCATGCCTGAACTGGTTTGCACACCCATTCTGACAGGCCTGTGCCTCTGTCCCAGTTATTAAATATTTTTCATATCACCAGGTTGCCAGGAGTTGCTGAGGCAGCTGCCATCCCAGGAACATGTCTGGTGGCAGCAGATGGACCCTAACGTGAGCCCACATGGCATAAAGTGTATGTGTGTATATATGTACTTTATTAAAATATATGTACACTTTATTAAAAGGATTTGTTCCGTAAAACCTGGATTCAGTCAGAAGGCCACATGTGTCCCTAAGGCCACAGGTTCTCCACCCCTGGCATTTACCTTGGGAATTCTCAAGGGGGTACTTTTCAGCAGTCTAGAGCTCAGTCTAGAAACAGAACACAAAATACAGTGATTCTAAAGAAACTCAGATTGGCCTGTGTATATGAAAGATGAATCAGCCAATTTTAAAATACAATTTTTAATCGCCAGATGCTTGGGAGATTTTGTTTTTCATTCAAGAATACTTTGTTTTTGAATAATATTTTTTTTATAGGTAGTATTTTATCAAGGAAGAATTTGTGTACCTTTTAACCTTGGGGTTAAAAAGTTCTGAGAGGTCCCCAGGGCCCCCCATCAATGCACAATTAGCTTCTGGGTTTAAGAGTTGAAGCAGCTATTTACCCAGAGTGTATGAACAAGAACTGGTTTTTTAAGATTTTTAAGTTGAACAGAGACAGAGCTCCCTAGTTCCATTTTTTTTTTCATGACCAGTCTTCCCCATAAAGGTGAGTTATTGAACGAAATAACACAGTGGAAGCCTCTTAAAAGACGTTAAGTTACGGTGGTAAGGAAGGAAAAAGTTGGAATTGGCTTCTTCCCAAGGGGCTCTTTGACCAAATACCAAATGAAGATGATTTTTTATCCTTCCTCTTTTCAGAAGTACCCAGTCTCAGTTAAAGTCACAGACCCCCAAATCTTTCAAAATACTTCCCAGCTTAAACTGAATCAAATATTATCATTAGAATAAATCATAAATTCATATATTTTTGTTTCTGTATTATTTTGTTTTGTTTTTGCTCATTGATAAAATTTCCTTCCTATGTCACGGCTCACTAATTTATACATTTGCTAAATGGCTATGTCTCAGTAATATACTAATTATATGTATATATATGTAATTTACACAGAAGTAATAGCAAGACTAAAATAATTTATCACATCATCCTAAATTGAGAAGCTTTCGTTATTTTTGAACAATGACCCATTTTGTACTCTTTTGCCAAAACTGGGAGAAACATGCTGTCCTTTGACTTATATGAGTATTTTTTTCTTAAGTAAATCAGGTGTAATTTAATATTAAACTGTTAAATTATGATTACCTTGGAAATAGTTGTTGCTCAGACAACTTATGACTCAGGGCTGTTCTGCAATGCCTGGCATTAGTAGACTCTGGGGCTATTAGTGATGTCTATTGTATTTTTTGTTTATTTGTTTGTTTTGCAGTTTTTGGCCGGGGCTGGGTTTGAACCTGCCACCTCTGGTATGTGGGCCCGGCACCCTACCCCTTTGAGCCTATTGTTTTTTTATACAAAATATCTCACTCCTGCACCCACCTGCCTCCCCACTTTATGGAAGCTGGAGCTAAATGCAACGATAATTTAAAAACCCGCCTGCAATGACATGTCAGCTTCAGGTATGCGAGGCTTTTTAGGACTGGGAGGTGAGGAATTGTAATTAGGATCAATTTGTATGGTGAGAAAGCATCCTCACACTAATGAGAGGCTTCATTTCCATCAGGAAATTAAATTGTAGAAACCTCAAGGCAAAATCACGGAAGACTTTTTCATGATGGAAGACCAATTATATAGGTACCCACCAATTTTGAAAACAAAGGAATTCAAGAATTTATGAAAGGCACAGTTGTTTTGCTAGAAACAAGATATTATTTTATTTCTGTTGCTATCAATAAGAGACTGTTTCAATGTTTTTAGCACTGTATTATGAAGATTTTACTCATAGGTTCAGATGAAATGAACCTTTGTTGAATGATTATTGTGGGCCAAGGGCTTTTGTTACTATTATTATCCCCTTCCTATCTTGACAACAACCCCAGGAGGTAATATTACCCTTAGTTCACAGGTAAGGAAACTGAGGCTAAGAGAATAGTTAAAATTTACCAGACATATTCCTGTCTCATTTATCCTCAGATCTCCCCAGAATAATTAATCTTACATATTATTATCTTTACCAATTTCTGTTCATTTACACAGAGGAACAGAAAGGTTAAAGTCTAGCTGGGGACTAATCAGGCACTCTGATTTCAGACTGTCCCTTTACCATCAAGCCCAGGCTCCTCCTGGAGAGAAGGAAAGTGACTTGCCTTTTGTAGCATGGGGATCTGAACCTTGGCTTCCCAAATCTAGTCCTTGGTTGCCGTCCTGACCAACAATACCAGCCAGCCTTGACGCTGGTATTTCCTGATCTGTCTGATCTGTGAATTTAGGTACCAGTTAAACTTGTATCAGAGCTTGGTTGTATTCTATTTCAGCTAGTTTCCTATTTTTTCGTATAACATGAAATGTGTCTTTTTCTGTAAGATTATAAGTTCCTGTATAAAATATATATTCTTGTGCCTATTAGAGCTCTGAGCTGACTGACAGTACTTAGAAAGTTCTTTGCAATTCAGAATAGGTAGGAATTATGCCCCTTTTCTCTGTATTTCCAGCATATATATCAGGGGTCACACATGTACTGGTGGCACAAGTGCCACCACCATCTCATGCTATCAGATTTAGATGTAAATTGGGAAACATCTCAACACAGTGCTCACAAGAACACCAGGGCAGATTGCACTGACCATCCAGAGGAACTTTGTCTGCCAGACAGTGCTGGCACACAGCACATGCTTAATTTATAAATGAGTAAATGAGGGAAGAAGCGTTTGTTGAACTGAAGAGCATTTTTTTTTTCTTTAGAGACGAGGTCTTTCTTTTTTTTTTTTTGTAGAGACAGAGTCTCACTGTACCGCCCTCGGTAGAGTGCCGTGGCGTCACACGGCTCACAGCAACCTCTAACTCTTGGGCTTACGCGATTCTCTTGCCTCAGCCTCCCGAGTAGCTGGGACTACAGACGCCCACCACAACGCCCAGCTATTTTTTTGTTGCAGTTTGGCCGGGGCTGGGTTGGAACCCACCACCCTCGGCATATGGGGCCGGTGCCCTACTCACTGAGCCGCCCAAGACCAGGTCTTTCTTTGTAGCCTAGGATGGAGTGCAGTGGTATGATTATAGCTCACTGCAGCCTCCAACTTTTGGGCTCACGGGATCTCTCCTGCCTCAGCCTCCTGATTAACTAAGACTACAGGCATGTGCTATCTACCAGGCCTGGCTACTGTCTAAATATTTTTTAGAGATAAAGTCTTACTATGTTGCCCAGGCTATCTACCAGGTCTGGCTAATTAAAAAAAATTTTTTTTTAGAGATAGGGTCTTGCCATGTTGCCCAGGCTGGTCTCGAACTCCTGGCCTCAAGTGATCCTTCTGCCTTGGCCTCCCAAAGTGCTGTGTTTATAGGCGTGAGGCACTGTGCTCAGTCCAAAGAGCATTTTCATTCTGCAAATGCATCTGAGCAGTATGAATGGCATGATACTGGATGCTTCAGGGTTATTCTTATCTGTGGGCTTTATCAATTCATCAGAAAGATAAGAATCTAAGAACTACAAAATGATCATACAGCAAATCTGGAATATCTACTAGGAAGCAGATGTGATGGTAGGTCCTGGGGTCCAAGGGTAAGCAAGCTGCATCCATGCAATGAAGAAACTCGTTACCGACTAGCTGAGAGAGGCCGGGATCGGGAATCCTCTGGTGGAGGAGGTGGTGAGATACGTGAACCACAGTCATGCACGGGGCAAAGCTCAGCCAGTTCTTGAAGACTCCTGGAAGACAGGCTGGCTAAGTTGGGTCAGGAAGGTACAACTGAGGCCAGTAGTTTTACAGAGCATCCTAAGCGGAGAAAATAGCTTATCTGCACATCTGGAGACGACAGAATGACACGCTCAGGGAACTTCAAGTATTACAGAAGGACGGGAGCACAGAGTTCAAGGCAGGGGAAGCGATGACACAGGAATCTGAAGCTGCGTGTAGGGACACGTCATGAAACCTCTGTGAGTGAAGGACTACGAAAGCAGGAATTCTGGGGGAGGATCCCATATTAGTTTTGGGAAATCAAGAAAGTTCCTGAAAGTGATGGCAGCAGTGCCAGAATCAGGGAGCTTTAGAAAAAAACCCACTTGCAAGTCTTTAAATTCTCCAGCTTCATGGAGGCACCATTTTTTAAATATTATAATAGCAATAGCTCCTGGGAAGCTCATGCCTGTAATCCCAGCAGAGGTGGGTGGATTGCTTGTGCTCAGGAGTTGGAGACCAGCCTGAGCAAGAGCGAACCCTGCTCTATTGAAAATATGAAAACTAGCCGGATATGGCCACGGGCACCTGTAATTCCAGCTACTTGGGAGTCTCAGGCAAGAGGATTGCTTAAGCCCAAGAGTTTGAAGTTGCCGTGAGCTATGATGACGCCAGGGCACTCTACCCAGGGTGACAGGGTGAGTCTGTCTGAAAAAAAACAAAACAATCCCACACTATAAGACAGACTCCACCTAACAAATGCAAACATGGCAACCTGGTTGCTTGCACCCTCCGATTAACCTGAAATTAAAGAAAGAAGAGGAATAGCTCCAGCTCCTGTGCGGATAACCCCCCACTTCCTGGATTCCTGCCCCTCCTCCATCCCAAACAAACACACACCCTGCGCCTCGGGAGGCTGCAGTTCTTCCCATCACTTCCTAACCAGCTTCCTATTTTCCCTGGATTCTTGCCCTTCACTTCTAGTAACCAGTCTTTTCGCTTTCTGTTCCAGTCCATACCTAGATGACAGTCCTTTTCCCTTCATCTTCGCAAATCTCATTCATATAAGCTCTTTCTAGATTTTCACTGAGGAATTGAAGATGGCTAGCTATCCTGCAACGGAATGTTAGGTAGGTCCGTTCTTAACATTCTCTTATCAAATCCACCCTAAGGATGGTTCGTACAAATCAACTTTTCTAAAATCTGCAGATCTCTTGCCGTATTTCTCCCTTGGCTTTTCTCTTCATTCATACCCCCCACAACTTGACAACTTGTCTTGACTTTTTTTTTTTTTTTGTAGAGACAGAGTCTCACTTTATGGCCCTCGGTAGAGTGCCGTGGCCTCACACAGCTCACAGCAACCTCCAGCTCCTGGGCTTAAGCGATTCTCTTGCCTCAGCCTCCCGAGTAGCTGGGACTACAGGCGCCCGCCACAACGCCCGGCTCTTGTCTTGACTTTTTTTACATTTCTCCTATTTCTGGGCTCTCTCAGCCCCTCTATCTCTTTCTCTCTCTCTCTGTCCATCAGAATTCTCCCTTTATATTAGATTAAAAACGTCGGACTCACCTCCGACCCCCCGTCTCTCCCACAGTCCGTCTTTCTATTATTACTATTATGTACTATGAGCTTGCCCCTTAACACCCAGGTGGCCATTAGGCATTAATTCCAGAAAATAAAGTGCTCTTTATAAAAGGACGTCCAGCCACAGCCTTTACAATATTATTTATGTTCTTCTTGTTTCGTTTCTTCATTTAAAGAATTTAAAAAGCACTATGGGTGATGGGTGCTTGGGTGTGGTGGCTCACACCTATAATCCTAGCATTCTGGGAGGCCGAGGAGGGAGGATCGCTTGAGCTCAGTAGTTCAAAGCAAGAGACCCTGTCGCTACTAAAAATAGAAAAATCAGACAGATGTCATAGTATGTACCTGGAGTTCCAGCTACTTGGGAGGCTGAGGCAAGAGAATTGCTTAAGCCCAAGAGTTTGAGGTTGCCGTAAGCTATGATGCCACTGCATTCTACCCAGGGCAACAGCTTGAGACTCTGTCTCAAAAAAAAACCAAAAAAACTCCATGAAAACATGGACAGTAAATCCGGCAGCACTGAAAACTTGACATATTTGTCAAGATAGCACACAGCTCCTTGCACAGATGGTGAGTGTAACTCGTGGGAGTTTAATGGTAAGACTGGGCAGTGAAATGTTTGATTTCCATAGACTCCCACGGTACATCTGCATTTGACAGACGCAGAACTTTCACCAAACAGGGAAAGTAAGGATAGCTTCACAGACCCCGGGAGCATCTTTCTTGGGATTTGAAGTTTTGCCCTACAGCCCAATTCTTCCTACCCCATCCTGTCATTATCACTTCTCTCTGTACCTCATTTCAGGGGCTTTGATTCCCACGATTTCAGCAACTCTTGCCTGGACAAGAAAGACAGTGGCTCACTGCACATGGACATATGAACTCAGTGTCAAGACGGGACAAAACCTAAAAGAGCCCCTGGAGCAGAGCATTCCAGAAACTGCAGTTTTGTATATAATGTTTTTGGCAAGCAAAGAACTACACCGACTCTTTTTTTTTTTTTTTGTAGAGACAGAGTCTCACTGTACCGCCCTCGGGTAGAGTGCCGTGGCGTCACACGGCTCACAGCAACCTCTAACTCTTGGGCTTACGCGATTCTCTTGCCTCAGCCTCCCAAGCTGCTGGGACTACAGGCGCCCGCCACAACGCCCGGCTATTTTTTTGTTGCAGTTTGGCCGGGGCTGGGCTTGAACCCATCACCCTAGGTATATGGGGCCGGCGCCCTACTCACTGAGCCACAGGCGCCGCCCTACACCGACTCTTTTAAATATTCCAGAAATGATATCCCTTAATTCATAATCAGGGAGCCAAAATGTAGACATAAAAAAAAGAAGAGTTCCTTTCTAAGTCCAAAGGAACCACACCAGGAAATTTGGCTAGAGGCTGTGCACATCAGTGCACCTCATGCTGCAACCCAAGAGGAGTTTCTAACTGCTACCTGGTGGCTAGAGTGAGGTGTGTCAGACCCTGAGTATGCATCAGCTGTTCCAACTCCCTTCTGATTATCTGCTTTTCCTATGGGGGTAACTCAAAATTTTGATATTCACTTACCAGTCTCTCTTGCCCCCAAGTTTGACCAGTGACCCACTAGTTCTGATGAAGTGATATTAGAGGAAGTCTTTCAGGGTGCTTCTGTAAGTCCCTGCCCTGATAAAAGGAGAGAGGATAAAGCCTTGTCCTAAGCCTTCTTCCATCGTTTCTTCCCCGTGAATCTAGTTGGCAGCTGTAGCACACAGCTCCTTGCACAGATGGTGACAAGCCAGGAGACAAAAAGCAAACCTCTGTGGAGGCGAGGCTAGAAGGATGGGTTGAATGTGAATCCTTGGGGAGATTAAACCCAACCTGGTCTTGTTAATTAAGCAATACATGTCACTATGTTTTAATTCTGAATTTTTCAGAGTTTGGGGTTCTTACAGTCAAAAATATCATAACTGATTTGGGGGCTAAGTAAAGAGAAGGCAGCAAATGTAATTATTAGTAAGTGTGTTTGAAATATAAAGGAAAAAATGCGTTTTAAGATTTCTTATTCTGGGAAACACAAATAAATTTTGGAAAGCATTCCTGTATAAGCTCATTATAATTTTTAAAAATGCAATCTGTCAAAAAAAGATATAAAACATTTGATGATGAGAGTAAACTATGGTGAAGAGCCGAGATGAAAAGAGAGCTATCTATAAAGACTTGAAAAAAGTGGGACAGAGTAAACGTGTACCAGCAGGATTAGAGGCTGAAATCTGTGATGCGGAAGATGAGTATGAGAGGCTCTGCTAGGATGCAGATAAAAAAGGACAAGAAGACAGAGATAAAAGAGGAAATGAATTTATGTGCAAATAATTATACCTAAATAGGATGGGCGGCGCCTGTGGCTCAAGGAGTAGGGCGCCGGTCCCATATGCCGGAGGTGGCGGGTTCAAACCCAGCCCCGGCCAAAAACCACACACACACACACAAAAAAAAAATAAATAAATAAATAAATAGGACAAAAAAGGAATTTATATGTAAATAATTATACCTAAATAAATAGGACAAAAAAATAGAAGAAACATTTTCTGAGCATATAACAGTTCGATAGGTAGCAGAAAAACTTAGAATGCAGGAAATCCCTGAGTTACAAACATTCAACTTAACATGCAGTTTGCACTTAGGAACAGAGGCTACTACAGGTAATGGGTAAATGTGCCTGTTCCAATTTACATACAAATTCAAGTTAAGAACAAACCTACAAAACCTATCTCGTTTATATTCCAGGTCTCCCTGTAATAGGTAAATATACCTGTTCCAACTCACATACAAATCTACAGAACCTATCTTGTTTGTAATCCGGGCACTGCCCTATAAATAAGCATCCAGACTTATCCTGTTGAAAGTTTCGAATGGAAGAAAAGAACAGAAAAAAATGAGAGAAGGAAAAAAAGAAAAGAATGAAAGTCACACATGGCATCAGGCAGAAAATATGAACAATGCAAAACACAGGAACGTACTAATAAGCCAGTTTAAAAAATGCCTTCCTCCTAATATCTCCCCAGCCAACGAAGCGGGCGGATATTAATTTCGGGAGAGTATGCCTGTCAAAATGTTACAAAATCAAACCTGGGACTGGAAAATTGAAAGAGAAAGAAAGCAAAGTTTCTTTTTTGTCCCCCAGATAACAGCAGGTATATAGGAAGGTCAAAGCTTCTGTTGGTCTGAATTTCTATATGAGGTAAAGAGGGGATTGGAGTACGGGAGAGGGATGGCTACATAATTTCCAATATTTACCACCACAGGGGGTCACCACACATGGTCCAAGGCCAATTGGCAGTGCCTAGAACCTTGGTGGTTACCAACAGCACAGCTCAACTCTCCACGGGACATGCCCTCTGGGGAGTCGCATGAGGAGAGCCTCCTGGGTAAGCCGGAGCATCTCCTTATCAGGGCGTCCGAGAGTCTCCCCTGAGCACCACCCTCCATGATGCAGACACTCCTGCTCCCAAGATGCTCCCAATCTGAGGCAGGAGACAGACGTAACCAAATAGAATCCGGGGAGCTGTGAGGCAACAGACGTGCAGGCAAGAGAAGAGCAATTCTCGCTAACCCAGAGGGGAGTCTGGGAAAGGTTGTCTAGAGGTGGGGATATCAGAGCTGATCCTCAAACATGAATCTAGTTCCCCTGGGCTGTGATGGAAGGCAGAGGACCCTGTGGTGAGGGAAGCACAGGTCTGTAAAAGAGCATGACAGTTTCTGGAAACAGCAAGAGGTGCCGATGGGCTGGGGAACTGGTCTCTGGAGAGCTCTGTGGAACCTGAAAACCTGGTCCACTGAAAAGGGGACTGCTAAACATTGAGGCAGAACAGCCAGAGGACATTCCATGCATGGGGCTGGGCTAAAGTTTAATGAACATAAATACAGGCGTGAGAATAAAATGTCCCTACAGTGGTATTGTATTAACGAGCTAGTAATAGCGCTGAAAGCATCAGAGAAATGTTAATAGCAGGCTATTCAAATGCTTGAGGTTTATATGAACATGAAGTTCTCTATGCTGACCATTACGTGACGTTACATATTAACCGCAGCCCAGAGATACAAGTATGTTCACTAGGTCAGCAGACATTGATTCTTTGTCTTGTGCCAAAAGGCTAGATGTCAGAAGACAGGTAGGCGTAAAGCAAGGTTCTTGCCTTCAAGGGACTTTCAGTCTAGTGGTGAAAGCACACGTGAGTCCCTAAAATGCGACAGGGGCTCTGAAGACTCATATTCTGTGCCCAGGGCCTGGGTGCAGGGTAAGGATGCAGACTGAAGGGTGGTCTTCATTGGAGGTGGGGAGTAGTGGAGATGACTGTGAAACACAGGAAAGTACTAATAAGCCAGTTTTGGGAGAGTATGCCTGTCAAAGGGTTACAAAATCAAACCTGGGATTGGAAAACTGAAAGAGAAAGAAAGCAAAGTTTCTTTTTTGTCCCCCATATAACAGCAGGTATATAGGAAGGTCAAAGCTTCTGTTGGTCTGAGTTTCTTTATGGGATAAAGAGGGGTTGGGGTGCGGGACAGGGATAGCTACATAATTTCCAATATTTACCACCACAGGGGTCACCACACATGGTCCAAGGTCAACAGGCAGTGCCTAGGACCTCAGTGGTTAGCAACAGCACAGCTCAACTCTCTACGGGACGCGCCCTCTGGGGAGTCGCACTAGGCCTGAGGAGAGCCTCCTGGGTAAGCTGGAGCATCTCCTTACCTGTAGGCTGTCACTATTGGACTGAAAGTCCCTTGAAGGCAAGAACCCTGCTTTACGCCTGCCTGTCTTCTGACTTCTAGCCTTCGGGGACAAGACAAAAAATCAATGTTTGTTGACTGAATGAACACGCTCGAGTCTCCGGGCTGTGGTTAATATGTAATGTCACGTAATGGTCAGCATAGAGAAGTTCATGTTCATATAAACGTCACTGAGTTGGGATTAAAGGGATTCAGGGAGAAACCACAGAGAAGGGGCGGGCCACACAGGCAAAGCCATTTTGGGGTAACTGCACACATTTTTCTTGAACAAACCAGGAAGTAGGGTGTCTTTTAAATTTGTGATGCATTCACAGTTGGTCAAGCTGTGTAATTACCTGGCTGCCTGCCAGAAACACCCCGGGTGTGCACACTTTCTACCCCGCCGTAAGATTCAGTCAGCCAGCAAGTGTTTATTGCGTGCCCTTTTATGTACAAGTGCCATAATAGGCACACGGGGAAGAAAGCAGGCAGAAACTCAAACATTGTGAGAACGGAGTGTTTGGGGTTGCCTCCAGTTACAGCTGCGGTTTCATCTGACTCACTGGGAACAGCAGACAGTGCAGCTATTGTTGTGGCCAGCACGGTCTTCGCCTCGGCCCCTTAGTGTCCTCATGCTGCTGAGGGTCTCAGCTCCCATTTGCATAAAGCCATTTGATTGTGATCACAGCTTTGATAGGAATAGTTTTACTTCATTACCTTAGTAAAGAATCACCATTGCATGAAAAATCAAACTGGAAATCTTCCTACTGTGGCCATTTGTGTTCTAGCCAAGTGATATGAGGTAGAAAAGTGTAATACCTCTCCTTACTCCCTGTAAGTAAGGGTTGGAGCCAACACTCCTATAACAAAACACAGAGTAACAGGAAAACATACTACCAACTTGTGTAATCAAAGCTTGTTTGTCTGTTTTAGAGAGGGGAGTCTGCTATATTGCCCAGGCTGGTCTTGAACTCGGCCTCCAGCAATCCTCCCATCCCAAGTAGCTGGGATGATAGGCATAAGCCACTACACACAGCTAATTTTTTTAATTTCAGAATATTAGGGGGTACGCAAGTTTCATTTATATACTTTGTTTTTGTACAGATCGAGTCAAACATGTAAGTGTGCTCTCCACCCAGTGTGCACTGTACCCAATGGTGTGAATTTACCCAGGGCCGCCTTCTCCACCCTCCAGCTTGATTTTCCCTGAGATTTGCTTCCATATATGGACTTAAGTGTTAATCAATTAGATACCATTTGGTATTGAGTGCATGGGCTTGTTTCACCATTCTTTGATGTTTGACTTAGAACAATGATTTCTGGTTCTATCCAGGGGGTCACAAAAGATACTAGATCGTAATTTTTTTAATGTCTGAGTAGTGCTACATAACACTGCATTTTATTCATTCAGATAGCAGAGGGCACTGGGTTGTTTCCCCCCTTTGTGACTATGAATTGGGTTGCTGTAAACGTGCAAGTGCAGGCATCCTTTTTATAAAATGATCTTTTCTCTTCATGCACTTGAATCAAAGTTTTATGTGACATGGGAGGTTTCAGAAATGAAGACCTAAGGACCTGGGGGAAAGTGTTTGTCTTTATGCTTAGCTTGATGAAGAACGGGCAGCCGTGGAGAAATGTGAGCAGAATGAAGGGTGTGATCTCATGGCAGGAGACTGAAGGGGAAACCCAGCCAGGCCTGTCTGTTCAGATCCCTCTGGGCCTTTCTGTGTAGCGTTCCTTCCTCCCTGGTATAGGCAGGGACCCGGAGCATCAGGATTTCCGAGAGAGAAGGAAGAGGGCAACCTTTCTAGTTTTATGACCTACTTTGGGGCAGAGGAGTTCTACCCCGTTTCCCGGAAAGTAAGACATCCTCTGAAAATAAGACCTACTTACAGGAAAGATAAGACGCCCCCTGAAAATAAGACCTAGTGCATCTTTGGGAGCACACCTTAAAATAAGACACTGTCAGGGAAACAGGGTAGTTTCTATGACCCACCTTGGGGAAGAGGAATTCTGGTTTCTACCTCTTGGTTTGGGGAGGCAGAGGGTGAGAGGAGGAGAGAAGGTCAGAGAGCCCTGTCCCATGTCCAGTTCAAGGTACTCAGCACTCCAAGGTGCCACACTTTGAAGTATTGTGTTCTGAGGCTCCATAGCAGCGAGAAGGCACAGAGGACCGGTGTAACCAAACAGCCTGTGGGCACCACTTACAAATCTTCAGATGTTGCCACTTCTGTGATATCCATAAAAATTAAGAATTTCCTATGGCACTTGAACAAAATGGCTAGGTATGCCCAACATCATTGTTAAAGGCAGACGGTTTGACTTTGGGGCTGGGTATGTTCTGAAAAAACGCTCATCGCGAATCCTGATCCTGCCCTCCCTGTGAGCACTGGCGGCTGCTCCTCAGTCCACCCGGCTGCCCCAGACTCTCACACCCGTGTGTAGACGAATACAAACCTCACCTCCCTGCCATGGCTTCAAACTGCATTCCAATCTCTGGTTTCCTGTTCACTGCCAGATTTCTTGGAAAAGTTTATCTCTGCTTTCTGGAATCCACTGGATAACATGTTGTCTGTCATCATTGCTAACAAAAACATGGTGGGGGAAAAAGCCACTCTTCACGTTTCTCCTCATTGTTGTTCTACGGCACTGGGAAAGTTTCTGACGATGGCAGTCTAGAGCTGCAATCCTGGAAGCAGGGGCTGGCCCGAAACACTGAATTAGACCCACAGCCCCAAATGGGCAGCCCGAGGGTTAGAGGGAACTTCATCATCATAAACAACAGTAGTAAGGTGAGTGGGGCATCTGGTTTAGGGCAGTACCCTATGTGACAGGAGAGAGAAACAAAATTCAGACAACTGAGACCCCAGCTTAATTCAGCAGCACATAACCCCATGGCAGTAAGTCCCCATGTGGGACTAAGATCCTAGAGTGCCCTAGTGGAAAATTTTGATTTTTTAAAGGAGATTGCCTAGAGATAGATAGATGGAATAGAAATATGGATAATGAGACAGAGATTCATGTTGTAGGACTGCAGTCCCCAACCTCTGGGCCACGGATGGGTACCAGTCCAGGGCCTGTTAGGAACTGAGCTGCACAGCAGAAATGAGCAGCAGACAGGTGAACCAGCCAGCCAGTGGAAGCTTCATATGCTTACAGCCGCTTACATCTGCTTACTGCCATCACTCACGTCACCACCTGAGCTCCACCTCCCGTCACACCAGCAGAGGCATTAGATTCTCATGGGAGCCTGAGCCCTACTGTGCACTGCACATGTGAGGGATCTGGGCCGCACACTCTGTATGAGAATCTAATGCCCACCACCCCCATCCTAGTCCATAGAAAATTGTCTTCCATGAAACTATTCCTTAATGTCAAAAAGGTTGGGGACTACTGTTGTAAGATACGAAATTTAAAGTGAAAGGGTTTTTTATCAACGCACATGGAAATGATTTTATAATGTCTCTGAAGAATTACACTCAATGCAGAGATCCGGGTCTGGAGAGGGATGCTGAGTAACTGGGATGGCGTCCAGGCCCTTTGCACACACATGTTGGTTTGTCTATATGCTCCGAGAGCAGCTAACGGAACCAGAGAAATGACTAAGTCCAGAGGGCAGCAGAGGAGGCTGGGGCCCTGTTCTGTCCCCAACCTTAGAAAAAGCTGCCTTTGTGACATGCTTGCTTTTTAACCTGCCCCCTCAGGGTCCCTGTAATGTAGGATAACAGAACATCAAAAAGGGACTCATATCTCAAAGAGTCTTCTTGTAGGGAAACAGCATTTTCCATCTTAGGAAGAAAGAAACAAGGAAGGGGCAAGAAAAACGCAAGGTGGCAAGTGCAGTCTTCTTGCAGCTCCCACATCCATTTCCCTACATCCCTCACTCAGTGCTCCCAGGTGCCCTCCATCACCCCGAATGCCCTTGGGGAGGCCTCACAAAATCTGCCTTCCAAGTGTTTCATTTTCCAAAATCACTAATATCTTCAATAGACTATCAGACATCAGTTACTAATTGCCAAGACACACATGAAAATAAACACATCCAACACAGAAAAAATGAACAACGACCAGTAGAGAGAAGAATAACACAATATCCTTCTCCAAATGTGAGGATTTGACCTAATTCTCCTTGCCGAGGAGGAATTTATTGTTGAGAATTTTAAGATCATAATGGAAAGAAGAATGTGTGGAAACTGAGGACATGAATGAATTTATAAGAGAGTACTATGAAATCATTTTGCATTAAAAGAAAACAAAACAGTACATAACACCTTAATACAGATAGCATCAGAATGTTAAGTTTCTTGGAAGCAAAGACCACCTCTGTTTTGTTTTGCTTTTCCTAAGAAACACCTGCCTAAGTATTGGTTTTCTGATTAACTAAATTGCTGATTTCATTTCATTGTAATGGTTTTTGTTCAAACTGCTCATAAATTAGTTTTATTTATTGTGGAATATTGCATTTGTATTTACTTGGCCATCTAAACATTCAATGCTTTTTTTTTTTCTGGTCTTCTACTTCTCCACCATGATCCTGGAGATGAAAAATACTTTGGATATTTGTGACAGGAAGGGATTTAGATCGCCTTTACGTGACCCACTTATTTTACTAGAGCTGAGCAGCATTTTTCAGCTGCACTGTACCCCTATTCAAGGCAGAGTCAAATGGCCTTCGCTCGGCCTGCAATGGTTGTGTGCCCTGGCATGTGTTAGCGGCCCATCGGCTTAGTTAGTCTCAAGTTCTGCTTTTCCTCCAGCACCTGTGGCTGGCCCTCTGCCTCTGAATGTTGGAGCTGCCCAGGTCCAGTGCTACTTCTGTACCTCCTTTTCCTCTATTCTGTCTTCCTACGTGATCTTTCCCCAAGGTCACATAGGAGGCCAATCACATGCTGTTGATTCCTAGATGCCTATCTCCAGCCTTGACCTGCCTCTTAGGCTCCAAATCTGTGTATCTACTTGACATTTCCACGTGGATATCTTACCGGCAAAGCAAATAAAGCCTTTTACTAAGTCCACACGGAACTTCTGACTTCCACCTCTCCTCTTATCACCACCCACAACGGGTCTTCTCCCTAATCTTCCCTGTGTCGGTGGATCCCCCATATAGAGTGTAGCACTGTATACGATGTGTTGATGATTGTAAATCACCCACCCAGCTGCTCAAGCTACCGAGCTACCGTGGGTTCTCACCCACTTCTTATCCTCCATCTCTGATTCATGAGCAAATGTAGTTGTTTTTAGTCCCCACATAAGTCATGAATCTGCTTACTTGTTTCCAGTTCCACTCTTAACACCCAAGTCTACGCTGCCACCACCTCTTGTCCAAACCAAGGCAACAAACTCTTTGCTATTGGTCTTATCCCTTGAAGAACTGGTCTCTACAAAGCAGTGATAGTAGCCTTTACAAACAAGAAACCAGCAATTCTGATGTCCTCTGCATGTTTTGGTAGGTATCAACCCCATTATACTTGGAACACCCTGTGAAGTGTCCCCTCTGTACCTATCCAAATTCACTTTGCACCTCTCCCACCTATCTCTCCAGACTCACTCTGTGCCCTATAGAGTGCTGGCCATCTGATAGTCGCTAACACATGGCGAGAGCTCTCTTGTCCCAAGACCTTGCAAATTGCTGTCTCCTGGGCCTGGTGTGCTCCCCTCTTTGCTATAATACTTTCTGTTTCTATGTTGACAAGTTACAAACATAGCAAACCTAAGTATACCTACTACCCAAAATTAATAACAATAGCTTTTAACCTATTAACACCTATTATCCATTTTCTTTGGATTTTTTTGTTTCTCCTGGGCTTTTTTTTTTTTTTTTAGACAGAGTCCCACTCACTCTGTCACCTGGGCTAGACAGAGTACAGTGGGGTCATCCTTACTCACTGCAACCTCAAACTCCTGGGCTCAAGTGATCTTCCTGCCTCAGCCTCCTGAGTATCTGGGACTACACACACCACAAAGCCTAGCTAGGGTTTCTATTTTTTTGTAGACCTAGGGGGTCTCACTCTTGCTCAGGCTGGTCTCGAATTCCTGAGCTCAAGTGATCCTCCTGCCTTGGCCTCCCGGAGTGCTAGGGTTATAGGTGTGAGCCACCACACCTGCCCGGCCTTTCCTTGGATTTAACATTAAAAACCCAATACAAAGTGGATGTCTCTTTTGCTCTCCCATGCTTTGTCCTCCTTTCTCCTTACACAGTGGGTGGGTGCCTGGCCCGTGGCTTGTTCCCTACCCTGCATTCCTTTCTCCCTTCCCTGGTCCAACACAACCTTGATGTGGGCCCACCCCACCTTCCACTGCAGCCAGCTCATGGGCTTCAGCAGCAGCCGCTGGTGGCCCAATTGTGGCTAATGAGACATGAGGACAAGTTTCTCAGAAGCTGTGCTTCATTTTGGCCCAGGCCAGCCAGCAGGGACCCTGTGGCACTGCCAGAGGCTCCAACCTTTTCTCCTGCCCTCAATAGTTTTACCTACAGGGAACTGGAGTGGGACCAGCGGAGCCAGGCTCTCTGAATCTACGCCAGGCATACACTGAACGGCATGCTTGTTTGTTCAGTCTTTGCCCCCCCCCCCCCCCCCCCGTCACCTGCTTATCTCATGTAGCCATCTGATGAAAACAAAAGCAACATCATAAAAAGAAGGAAACCGGACTTCCTAAATGTCTGCATGCCTCTCTTCTCCAAAAAGAAAGAAAAATGACTTTTCCTTCGCCATCTAGTCATTTTGTGGCTGGTGTATTGTTTTATTATAGTTTTTTTTTGTGTGTGTGTGTTTAGACTCAGTGCTCCGAAAGACACACAAGGTAAAGTCTCTGTTGGGATATAACACGTTTAAAATCTCAGCTCACCTCTCCGTCTCCTTCTCCGCTTGCAGGTTGCGGCATGTTCACCTTCCTGTCATCGATCACTGCTGCTGTCAGTGGCCTACTGGTGGGTTATGAACTTGGGATCATCTCTGGGGCTCTGCTTCACATCAAAACCTTATTGGCCCTGACCTGCCAGGAGCAGGAGATGGTGGTGAGCTCCCTCCTCATCGGGGCCTTCTTCGCTTCGCTCATTGGGGGGTTCCTGATAGACAGGTACGGACGAAGGATAGCGATCATCTTGTCCTCCTGCCTGCTGGGACTGGGCAGCCTCGTGTTGATACTCAGCCTGTCGTACACGCTTCTCATCATAGGACGCATCGCCATAGGGGTTTCCATCTCACTCTCTTCCATTGCCACCTGTGTTTACATCGCAGAGATTGCTCCTCAACACAGAAGGGGTCTTCTGGTGTCCCTGAATGAGCTGATGATCGTCACTGGCATTCTTTTGGCCTATATTTCAAATTATGCATTTGCCAATGTTTCCCATGGCTGGAAGTATATGTTCGGTCTCGTGATTCCCTTGGGAGTTTTGCAAGCCATCGCCATGTACTTTCTTCCCCCAAGTCCTCGGTTTCTGGTGATGAAAGGACAAGAGGAAGCTGCCAGCAGGGTGCTTGGAAGGTTAAGAGCAATTTCAGACACAGCCGAGGAACTCACTGTCATAAAGTCCTCCCTCAAAGATGAATATCAGTATAGTTTTTGGGATCTGTTTCGTTCCAAGGACAACATGAGGACCCGAATAATCATAGGCCTAACGCTGGTATTTTTTGTCCAAATCACTGGCCAGCCAAACATACTATTCTATGCATCGACCGTTTTGAAGTCTGTTGGCTTTCAAAGTAATGAGGCAGCCAGCCTCGCCTCCACTGGGGTTGGGGTCGTCAAGGTCGTTAGCACTATCCCTGCTACTCTGTTTGTGGACCACGCTGGCAGTAAAACCTTCCTCTGTGTTGGCTCCTCTGTGATGGCAGCTTCACTGGTGACCATGGGCATCGTGACTCTCAACATCCACGTGAACTTCACCCATATCTGCAGAAACCAGAGTCCTGTCAACCAGACCCTGGATGAGCCTGGGCTTTACGGACCAGGAAACCTGTCAGCCACCAACAATACTCTGAGAGAGCACTTTAGAGACTTCACCTTCCAGAGCAGAAGCTCGCTCATGCCCATAAGACATGCTGTGGATAAGAGCGAGGAGACAACCTCAGCGTCCTTACTCAATGCTGGCCTCAGCCACACCAAATACCCGCTAGTCACAGAGCCCTCGGATGTCCCGGCTTTTTTGAAATGGCTGTCCTTAGGCAGCTTGCTTCTTTATGTGGCTGCTTTTTCAATTGGTTTAGGACCAAGTAAGTGCTTTATTTTTTATTCCTTCCCTTACGGTATGGCCTTTGGCCACCCAGAGCATCTTATTGCTATAGTACCTAGTACAGAAAAGAACTTGAAGCAAGACAAGGGTAATATTGGTCATTAAAATAGTATGCTTGGCTTATATCTGCTTTTGGAAAGTGCAGGTCTAGTATTTAACTGAAGAATAAGTTCCCCATTTTCTGTCATGTGAGGCTTCTTTAACTCGAAATGATGGGGGATGAACCAGACCTGAAAATACATTTATTGTCCAAGGTAATTACGTTGTTTTATGAAAGTAAAGTTTACTGGGGTAAAATTTTCTTTCATCTCATCACCGAGTTTCTTCACAGGAGGAAGAAAAAGAAAGCCAAATCGTGTTCGAATTGGATGCATTTCAGTACTAGTGACGAAGGAGGGAATTAGGGGTGAGAAGGAGGAGGCAAGCACTCCAGGAGGCCGAGGCGGGTGGATGGCCCGAGCTCAGGCCTTTGAGACTAGTCTGAGCAAGAGCGAGACCCTATCTCTAAAAATAGCTAGGTGTTGTGGAGGGCACCTCCTAGGGATGCTAAAGCAAGAGGATTACTTGAACCCAAAAGTTTGAGATTGCTATGAGCTAGGACACTATAGCACTCTACGGAGGGCAACAAAGTGAAACTCTGTCTCAGGAAAAAAAAACAAAGAAAGAAAGAAGCAGGATGCGTTCTTTTTTTCTTCTTATTTCTCTTTTTTTTTTTTTTTTTTTAGGACATTTTATTCACAAGAGTAACCTCTCAGAGCACTTTATTCTTACCTATCACACCAGAGCATGGGAGTCTAGTTACTCACATTCAACACAGGGCAAATAATTGCCCAGAGATAGCTACCAGGTGGTTTCGTTTTATATAGCCAGTCTGCTCCAGTGACAAAACTTAAATAGTTCCTTTGAGCAAACTCTCAGAGATGGATTTGCTAAAATAACGTGTTTGTTGCAGGGCTCTCGTGTGTTAACCTAACCCCTGTAGTCTGAAACCTCTGGAGGGAGGCTATGAAGGTCCCTGTACACCTGAAAACAAAGGGCACAAAAATCAACTGTATTCTCTCTCTACCACCTCCGCCTCCTACTTCCCTGTCGCTCTGTCTGCCTCCCCTTTATTCTTTTCCCTCCCTCTCCCTTTCTTTCTCAGTCCCTCCCTCCTTGTTATAGAGCTGGTTTGGAAACTTGTTGGCAAGGATCAAGGAGGCAAACCAATTGGCTCAAGTAAAGGGAAGCTTTGGAGGCTAAGGGCCAGTAAGAAGACACAGGAATCAGATGGAGAAATGTAGGGCTCTGGTATCTAGAGCTTCTAAAAGAAGGGCACGTGAGAGCTGGCTTTAGCTGTCTATTGCTAGCCCACTCACTCGCCATTCAGGCCATAGGCACCGCAACACTGATGTTTTAATAACCAAGACCTGGGGAGACAGTCATTGACAAGATGAACATTGTCCCTGTCTGCAGGAGACTGCAGTTGCATGGACTGAGCTACACTGTCCCCGTCTGCTTCTTTCTGGTCAACAGCCAGCAGGTTTGGCTACCTAGTGTCAGTTCATTCATTAATGACTGACCTGCGCATGGTTGATAAGGCCCCTCCTGATCCAATTCTGCCTCCTCATTTTTCAGCTTCTACCCCACTTAGAAGCAAACGCAGTTAGTTCTTAGATATTGACTGGTTCCTCCTGTGGGGAATTGAGTAAGGAGCAGGGATCTGATCAGCCCTGCTCTTTGCTATGCCTAATGACCTGTGGCAAGATTGGGTCACATGGTCCAAAACATGGATGACCAAAGCTGGCTTTCCTCTGCTTGATGAGTGGATACATTTCCCCACATAAGGCTGTGGATGGGCGGAGAGTAAGCATCACGGCACCACTGGCCTCTGATCACTCTTTCTTGTTCCTGACACTTGGTTCTGCTTTTGAAGACTTAATAACTATCCTGGAAACGGGTTTCTAATATTATTATTTCAGGATTTGCTTATCTTTCTTATGTATCTGTGTGATACTCACGTGCTACTGTGATACTTTGAGCTAATGAAATTTGAGCTAGCATCTTCTTTACAATTTTATTTCAAGAAATTCTTCAAAGGCTGTCAGAAGGGTAGGACGTGAGTGCTATCTTGTACCAAGGAACAACTTAACCTCACTTGTGAAACATTTCTACATTAATAATTGCGCAAGTTTTCCTCATTTGATAAGCTTCAGGTGGTAGTAATTGTTCCACTGCTTTCCTTTGCCAGCATCTTTCCCCGCTATATATTCATAATTAAATTAAAAAGATTTCCTTTCCACATCAATTTTCTTAATCCAATCTTTTTAAATATCAAGAATTAACTAAGAATTTAATAAAAGGTGTGCAAAAAGAAAAGGTCTTTCTTGGTTTTGAGAGTAAATGTTAAATATTTTTAGCTTGCGTCCCTTCCTTTTAATTCAGAGAACCTCTCAGGACAAAAGAGTTTTATGCTGTGGCATATATGTGTGTTATCATACGAGGACATTGACCTTAAACTTCCTGGACTCATTCATGGTCAGAGTCCATTCAACCTGCAAACTTTCTCTCTTTAGATTTTGGGTAATTTTGAAAAATGCAGCAAATCGTATATTTTAGGACAATATCCTTTATTTCAGTCTCTAACATCTTTTTTTTTTTTTTGAGACAGAGCCTCAAGCTGTCGCTCTGGGTAGAGTGCTGTGGCATCACAGCACACAGTAACCTCCAACTCCTGGGCTTAGCGATTCTCTTGCCTCCGCCTCCCAAGTAGATGGGACTATAGGTGCCCACCACAACACCTGGCTATTTTTTGGTTGCAGCGTCATTGTTTAGTGGGCCCGGGCTGGATTCAAACCCGCCAGCTCAGGTGTATGTGGCTGGCGCCTTAGCTGCGTGAGCCACAGGCACTGAGCCTCTAACATATCTTTTAATACCTTACTGTATTGGCTTGGTGCCTGTAGCTCAGCGGCTAGGGTGCCTGCCACATGCACTGGGGCTGGCAGGTTCAAAGCTGGCCCAGGCCTGCTAAACAACAATGACAACTACAACAAAAAAATAGCCAGGTATTGCAGCGGGTGCCTGTAGTTCTGGCTACTTGGGAGGCTGAGGCAAGAGAATCACTTAAGCCCACGAGTTTGAGGTTGCTATGAGCTGTGATGTCACAGCACTCTACCAAGGGTGATGTAGTGAGACTCTGTCTCAAAAAAAAAAAAAAAAAAAACCTTATTGTGTTAGAGCAAGAGTTTTCCTTTTGGGGAAACTGAATTGATTTTGGAAGAAATTACTGGAAGTTGTTTGTTATTTACTTTCTAGGAGTCCTTACACAGGATTCTACACTAATTCTTTTAAAATGTAATTTAAGCTTTAGATTCAGCTAATACTTTTTAACACATATTTTGTCAAATACTGTGGCAGGTGGTTCTTACATACTTTGCAGTACTTCATTTTACCTTCAATGCAAACCTGTGAAGAGAAGCTAGTCACCGAATTTTATAAATGAAGGCACTGAATCTCTAAGTTTAAGTGACTTGCTGAAATAGATGACAATGTCTCTTGTCTTCTGAAATTCAGTGTTAATCCTAGTCCAAGACAAGAATAGGTAGTCTTGTGTTGGTTTTGATAGCAAATGTTAACTATTTTTAGTTCAGTTCTCTCCTTGAAGATACATAAGAAGTAAAAATAAATAAAATAGTGTGTCAGGCTGTTAAATGAAACACTATGTATTTTTAGCGTTAAAGACTTAAGTCTCGAGCTTGGCGCCCATAGCTCAGTGAGTAGGGCACTGGCTACATACATTGAGCCTTGCAGATTCGAGCCTGGCCCGGGCCAGCTAAACAGCAATGACAACTGCAACAAAAAAATAGTCAGGTGTTATGGTGGGCGCCTGTAGTCCCAGCTACTTCGGAGGCTGAGGCAAGAGAATCGCTTAAGCCCAAGAGTTTGAGGTTGCTGTGAGCTGTGATGCCACTGCACTCTACTGAAGGTGACGTAGTGAGACTCTGTCTCCAAAAAAAAAAAAAAACGACTTAGTCTCAGCTGGGCGTGGTGAGTCACACCTGTAATCCTAGCACTCTGGGAGGCCGAGGTGGGTGGATTGCCTGAGCTCACAGGTTCGAGTCCAAGTTGAGCCAGAGTGAGACCCCGGTCTCTAAAAATGTGAGGCATTGTGGTGGGTGCCTGTAATCCTGGCTACTTGGGAGGCTGAGGCAAAAGAATCGCTTGAGCCCAGGGGGTTGCTGTGAGCTATGATGCCACGGCACTCTACAAAGGGCAACAAAGTAAGACTGTCTCAAAAAAAAGACTTGGTCTCTCTTTTTCTGAAGCTCTGCTAGGTAAGTGAGTGTTCTTTTTATAAGGATGAGCTCCAGGATAAAAGAGAAGGAAGGTAATGATAAGAAAGTTTCTAGTATGTATATACTTAAGTAACTGAACTTGATTAAGGAAATGTTGAATGTGTGCATTGCTTAGAATTCAAGCTCTGCTGATATAAAGAAGATCAAAATAACAACAGTTAAAACAAGTTAGACATGACTTTCTCTCTAACTTAACAGATGGAGCTGGAGAGTTCTGGGTCATTCTGGATCAGGCACCTGAAGCCTGTAGTTTCCTCAGACCTTTTGTTAGCCCCTGAGGTTGTGGTGAGCTACCACGCCAACTGCACTCTGCTCAGGGGCATAGGGTGGGACCCTGTCTCAACAACCAAAAAAAAACCTGAAAAACAACTCCCCTGCTAATGCGTTACAAGGGCCTTCACGTTTGTTTTCTCAGGAACATTAAGCATCTATTGAGCTGATAATTGTCACTTATCTTTAGTTCTATTATCTGACATGATTTCTGGTCCTTTTTTTCCCAGTGAGCACTAGACTTTCCCACTTTGATTCATCCCTGCCAGCCACACACAGCAGCCCAATGCTGAGTTACTTTCCCCCCTATTGTTTTTTTTTTTACCACTTCCCTCCCTCTTCCAGGGCATGGTCATTCTTACAGCCACTCAGGACTGATGCTCTGGGGCTTTTCCCCAATTCATTTAGTGACCACAGGCTCTTGCATTTTCTCTCACGAATGGCTCCTGTGTGTATTGTTTTCTTCCTCTTTCTGCCATCTCAGGCTACCCCTTATGATTTCTTTCCTACATTACTGGGAGTCCAGTGGTCCTCATTCTCTCCAGGTCCTGCTGAGGCTCCCGTGTCTTCCAGACTAGTATCAATCTAAAATGAGTGTCAGAGACTGACTCTCCCAAGGAAAAGAGTTCCATCAGGAATAGCAAACCCAGGATACTGTGCTATAATGGAGCATAGGCACGTCCAGAGGGTCGGGGCAAAGGGGAAGCTTTTAAGAAAGTCCACATCAGTTGTAGCCAAAGGTTACAAAGACCAGAGGTTACAGGTGTTTGTTACCGGACTTGGCGTTAGCTCATTGATTGAGACAGCCCTTAGCTAGGCAAGTGTCCTTCTGTCAACAAATTACCTGGAATGCTGAACTCTTGGTTAAGTCCTTGTGATCAATCCTGTTACAGGGAAACACTCAGTATGTGCAAAAATCTCTGTGATAAGGCCAGTTTCACACACGTGTGAGAGAGCTCCTTCTTTCATGCCCTCTCCAATTTTGTTAGGGTTTTGACATAAATGACTGCATTTTGGTACTATTAACTTTCACACCAGGAGTCCTTAAATACTGTCTTCCTCATATCACTAAAGTTCATAAACCTTCCACGCCTTCCTACTTTCTTTTTTTTTTCTCTCATGCCTTCTGCTTTCCACCACATCATAGAGGTCAAATGCCTTTCAAAATAAAAAGATTAGAAATTATCTAGTCTAACATTTTTTGTATTAAAGAAAAGAAATAAGAAGCTCCCAGAGATTGAGGCAACACAGATTTAGGTCTGGAGTCTCAGGCATCTTCAAGCTAATTCCACATTCTTTCCACCACTTTTATTACAAAGCTATAAAGGAAAAACTCTCTCTGCCTGGTTTTCAGGGCCCTCCATCACCTCACCCCACTTCCCAGGGTATCTGCACGACTCCAGGGCCACTATTTACATTGTGGTCCACGGAGGTGCGCTTCAGAGCCAACAATGCTGTAGAAGTACATCAGGATTCCATATGCAGACAAGGGGAGTGGCGCCCCCTGGTATTGTGCTATGAAGCGATACTCTACCTATCTGGCCATCTTCATTTCCCACTGCTCCACACCCAAGTCAATACATTCAAAACCCTTCCTTCTCTACTCCATCCAAATGCTTCCTATCTTTGAAGCCTAATGAAAGTTTCATGTCCTCTCCAAGTTCACTCCATTCCTTAGAGGTCTTTATTTGTATGAACTACTAGTGTGTTTCAAGTGTAGAGTAATTCACTTCTGAGCTACAAAGAGCCTACATTTAAAATCAGAAAACCTGGCTTCTAATCCCAACTCTCTGTCTACTGGCTGTGTGATCTTGAAGTCATTTCTTTTCTCTAAGCTGTTCTTCATCCATGAAATGAGCATGGTAATACCCACACAATCTCCAAGGATACAGGCGCATGCACGCGCAACGAGCTAATGCATGTGAGAGTGTTCTGGATGTGGAAGAGTACGATACGAATGGAAGTGTCAGGGCAACGACACATCTCGTCCTTAGCAATACTGTATTGCTTCTGTATGTTTGTTTTGGTCGATAAGCCAGAATATAGTTAGTTACTAGAATGTAAGTGTTTTGAAGAAGGAAATGACATGTCATATTTTTCTTTCTGTTCCTTAAAATGCGCACTGCATAAGTCTGTTTAAAAATCATGCTGGGTGACGTTTGTATCTCTAAGTGGGAAGGGGGAAAAGACTTAAAATATGATGTAGTCATAGGAAAGATCTCGAAGCGGGCTTCGTTACTTGTGTCAGGCTAGTGAGTGGGCAGGCAGAGGACTGAGAAGCTACAAACACCAGGCTGCCAAAAAAGCTCCTGCTAGGATGCCGTCATGAGGCTTTTTCCAGAACAATCCATCACTTGGATGCAATGTTTTAAAATCTCTTTTTTGCTTTTGCCTGTAGGAAAAGATGCCGGAGATTTAGTAATGTTCAGAAATAGTAGGAGGCATTTAGGCTTTTTCTTTGTTAAATTACAAACAGTTATTTGGGAAATTTGGACACAGATTATCTAAAAGTGGTTCTGGACTTCTTTGGACACCTCTGCTGTTTGCTACAACATGGAGGAGAGTCTTTATGAGAACTTCCTAGACCAAAGCAAGGCCAGTGATGTGGACAATAGCAGTGGCAAAGGAGGCTTGGGTATGGGGAAGGGAAGTATCTTCCATCTTGTGACTTGTCCAGCTTGTCATTGCACTTCTATGGGTGGACCTGGGTACTCACACATGAGGCTGGGAGGAGGTGAGAGGCACAAACCAAACCACCCCTTTCCCCTGTAAAGAGAACTATCATGTCACATCTGTGGCTTGGGGCTGTGGACTCTCCTGGTGATTTTAGAAGAGATCTCAATAATTATTCTTTTTCTTCTTGCTAAGAATCAAACATCCCCTCCATATTCACACTGTGGTTTCTTTTTCTTTCATAAAGAAAATAGCATCATGGTAATTCCACTTCAATCCTCAAGATTGTATTCTGGGGCATTCATATGAATTGTATAAACTAGCTGGGGTTTAAAGAAGATTATTATTAGGAGCGAGCTTTTTGTTACAGATCTTAAATGTATTATGAAACGTAGCAACCTGATGTGATTATTGTTCAGGTATTTCCTTTAGAGAGTTTATTGCTTGGATAACAAGCAAACCCTTTATATAAATGGAGGTATAAAGGAAAAAGTACTTGCTGTTCTAAAGTGAAATCGAAAGTTAAGATTAAGCCACCCTTATTAGACCTTCTTAAATATGGATTGGCTTAGAACAACATTCCTTAATTGTGTTATATCACAGCAGGATTTTCTTCTGCCAGGAAAATATTTCTATTCTTAGGTTAAAGTGTGTGGCCCACATCATTTTACTTTCTAGTCCTCTGTTTCACTAACTATAAAATGATGGCATTGCCCTAGAATCTAGAATCCAGGAGGAGCATCAATTTTGTACCGTGTTATCTTATGGGCTTCATTTTATGCATTTAAAATATTATTCTAAAGGGGAGTTCATAAGCTTCACCAGCCTACTGAAGGGGTCCACGGCCTCAAAGAGGTTAAGACCTCTTGTCTGCCATTTTTCTGTAACTAACATTAAAACTCTTCCACCAAATAAAATTAGCATATATACTCCATTTGCTCACTAGAGACTTTTACTAAACATTCTCTTGCCCATATCTTATCTTTCACTTCAAGATATATTCAAAATCTTAACCTAACCCTCTACTACATTTCTGAGGTGGTCCTGATCATCACTTTAGCTTTTAATAATAGAGAATTTAACATAGAATCACAGATTTGTTGTTGTTGTTGTTAGTCTTACACTGTTGCCCACACTAGAGGGCCCTGGCCACAGCCTCGCTCACCACAACAAGTGATCCTCCTGCCTCAGCCTCCCAGGCAGCTGGGACTACAGGCGCCCACCACCACACCAGCTAATTTTTCTATTTTTAGTAGAGATGGTGTCTTGTTCTTGTTCAGAGCTGATCTCGAACTCCTGAGCTCAAAGGACCCTCCCGCTCAGCCTCTCAGAGTGCTAGGATTACAGGCCTGAGTCACCTGTTCTTGACAGTGTGAGGACATAGAGCCAACATGAAGATTTCTCTTCTCATATTTCACAGGTAATCAAGATAAAATCCAAGATGTAATGTTATTATCTCATGAATTAATTTGAGACGATACCGTATAGAAACCCAGTCATTCTTAAATAGCCACTGTCACTATGTGACTGTCTTTTCCATAATATTTATTAAGGCTTTTTTAACCCCAAATTCACATGTTTATAAATTAATTAATTAATCTCTTCTTCTTCCATCTCAAGATTAATAGCTTTTCATTTGGATGAGATGGAAGGAATTTTTTCCAAGGCCACAATTGAGGCCATGACTGTCCCCTCTAGGCTACCTTGTACTCATACCTGTCAGTGGAATCTCACACTGATGGCTGAGTGACAGATGACACCAACTCACCTCCCTTGATCTCTTCCACAAACTCTGAAAGACACAAATAGGCAGGGATTCCAGCAAGAGAGCATCCTGGAGTGACCGAGAAGAGATCAAGAGAGAAAGCAATGGGGATTCATCATTCCTCCCACTCACACAGCAAGTGCCTCTCTCTGACCCTTGGCACACTGGGGCCAGTGCCACGTGCTGGAGATTCGTGAATGGATGAGAAAGATCCACGCCCCACCTTCATGCAGCTAGTGATGGGAACAGGCAATAAGCAAAACCATGAACACAGTTATAATACAGTTTCAAAAGAGAGAAGTAGGCCGGGCACCCTTAGCTTAATGGTTAGAGTGCCGGCTCCATGCACTGGGGTGGCAGGTTCAAACCTGGCCAGGGCCTGCTAAACAAACAAACAAAATAAAAAACAAAAGAGAGAAGTCTTAAAATTTTAAGGAGAGGTAAGAGTGGTAAAACAAAAATAAAGGAGGGAAAGTGAAAGAGCATGCTTGGAGGAAGGTTATTCAGGTATGTTGGTGTTTGTGAGGTGGTGCACTTGGGCCAACATATGTAGACACGCAGTGTGAAGTCCTAAGAGGAGATCTTAACAGGGCTGACTACAGGTCACATACCCTTGAAAACAACCACGAGAAAGCTGCAGTGTTTGAATTTGGATCAGGCGGTGGCATCAGACTGGCCTTGAACCTTAGCTACACCATGTAGGACTTTGGGTAAGTCAATAAATCTCTCTGGGCTTCAGTTTTCTTATCTAAAAAATGGGGCAATGCTATCCACCTCACAGGATAATTGTGGAGTGACAGTGACTTGTATAAAGTGTGCCTAGTTCAGTGCCTGGCATGCAGTATGGACTCAGCACACTCAGTCATCATTATTAGTAGATGTCTGAGTGTGGTGTCCATGTGAGCGGGATAGTTCTGATAAAACCAGCATTGACCTCATCAGACACTTTGCTTACGCCACTCTCGGGCACACAGGAAGTGCCGCAAGCCCTATGTTGGTTTATGATGCCTTGGCCACCCTCACCACCCTTTATATGACAGGGTAGCTGTGTCAAGACAGCAGAGACTGGCTTTGGGAAGTCTGGTTCAATCCTGGGTCACCTATAGTCAAGAAGGCTTCCAGGAAACCAGACACGTTTTAAAGAAAGTCATGAATACTTAGTAAAAAGGTAAAGGTGTGATTTAGGCCAAGAAACACCCAAATGTCCACTTTTCTAAGTTGGTGCAACTAATTTAGACACTATGTCCCACGCAAGCATAGATTCTGCCCTGTTCACTATGGCTTCCACAGGCCTCACATAGGGTCTGGCTCATAGTAGGGGTGCAATAAATATTTGTTGGATGAAACAAAAATTCTTTCTCTCAGCTTCTGGAAAAGGGGATAGTTCTCTAGCTGGGGGCTGATATGTCCTTTTTTCTGGTATGAATCTGACCCAATACCAGATGAATGTGGTTAATGTAGAACTCCATACACATGTGGCCAAAAATTACACACTTTTCAATATTTGATAACTAAGGAAGGTTCATGTTTTAAATAGACGAAAATTAGAGCCTTTTTACAAACTTTATGGGGTTAGACAAAATGTTTATGTCTATATTTTCCAATTTTTTTTCTCCAAATATTAGACCCAGCCAACCCTGAAAAAAAAACAAAGGTTGCAATTAACTATACCATGGGATAATTACTCCTATCTTGGTTTGATAACTGAATGAATGCATTTAAATTCTTTACAAAAAAGATTAGAGACAGTTTCTTCATATTGTACGAAGAGAAATACAAGGAAATCTAAACCTCGAATTTTTGAGGGGGGTGTTTTTGCTTATGCAATTAGCATTAGAGTTTATAGAAATATTTCAATGGATTAATTTAGACTTAAGAATCACATTAAATCCCTAGGATGTGAATGGGCCTGCCAAACTTAATAATAGTAATAAAAGATCTCTGTAGACAAATCATACTGTAAGCCACAAGTAATCAAATTGTCAATAATTTGCAAGCTAACAAGTTAGCCTGTTGCAGTTTCATGGATGATGACAAAGGCATAAGACTGGTCAGAGACAAAGGGCAGTTGTTATTCATACAATAGCAGCAGCCAGAATAGCAGCATTTGCTCCACTGCCCCAAGCCCCAAGGTGAAGAGGGCCCAATGGCACCCACACGTAATGGGTGGTTTTATAAGAGGGAACATCAAGTTAGGGAACTAAGATCTTTTATTATAGATAATAATCCAGCCTGATTTCTTTTCTCTAGGGGGACATTATCTTTAATAGACAGTAAACAAACTTGCCCTTAGCTCCAGAGGGAGACACTAATCTCTGTCTTCCAAATCTGTTTGTTTTACAAACATCTTTGAAAAGATAATTTGGCACAAAGACAGTGCCTTTGCTCTTAAGACATAAAAAAGTATGGGAGACCCATGAAGAATTATCTCCCAACCTAAATATCCTAAAACTCAAATATCTTCTTTCTTTGTTCTAAACAAGAAAAATAGAATCTTTAAAAACTCAAAGACTGTAGAGGCTGTTTTGCCTTGTTTTATGGAGTTGTACCAGCCTTTTGAAGGATGAGTATCAGTTGGAAGTGCATGAATGATCTGCCATAAGGGGTCACTTAATTTAGATTTAAAACAACTCTGGCTCTTTAAAAAAAAAATTGCGGGCAGCACCTGTGGCTCAAAGGAGTAGGGCACCAGCCCCATATGCCGGATGTGGCAGGTTCAAACCCAGCCCCAGCCAAAAACTGAAAAAAAAAAAAAAAATTTGCTCATGTGATATTTACACAAATAAAGATTATAACAATTGTAGGGATTCAGAACAGCAGGTTCTAATTTAGAAGTTTACTTAACTGCTTCACCTCAAGATGTGCCAGGTTTAAAACAAAGAGGCTTAATTTCCAGAAGCACATCAGATGTTTCAAAAAGGAGATTTCCATATTCCTCATATTTCTTCTGAGGCTCCAGTCCCCTAATATTCAGAGCCATCATAATCAAAGTCTTTTTTTTTTTTTTTTTGAGACGGGGTCTCAGTAGAGTGTGACATCACAGCTCACAGCAACCTCCAACTTTTGGGCTTAGGCGATTCTCTTGCTTCAGTGTCCCAAGTAGCTAGGACTACAGGCGCCCTCCACAACGCCCAGCTACTTTTTGTTGCTGTTTGGTGGGGGCCGGGTTTGAACCTGCCACCCTTGGTATATGGGGCCGGCGCCCTACCCACTGAGCCACTGTTTGTTGTTGTTGCAGTTGTCATTGTTGTTTAGCAGGCCCGGGCTGCCTGGCCCAAACCCGCCAGCCTGGGTGTATGTGGCAGGTGCTCTAACCACTGAGCTATGGGAGTCAAGCCATCAAAGTCTTTTTAATTAATCATCTTCTTTTCCCACCATACTTATGAGATAATTACATACCATTAAAGAAAAGGCGTATCGCACACATTATTATTCTGTAAATGGGAAAGTTCTATTACCTATGTAGCCATTCTGCCATAATATTCACATCATCACATAATGGATTTATGTTAAAAGTGTGTCTACCTTTTAAGATTTGTTTTTACTTTTAAATCTTAGGTTTCATTTATCACCAATATTTATACAAACACTGCTCTTTTTCCCCAATTAAGTTAAAGGTCATTTCGATTGATTAAAATGGTGAATTATTTGGTCATCTGGTCTAAGCCATTAAAATAATGCGAAGTAGATGAAAAATGGTATCCACATGGTTCTATAGTGACTTTGCATCCAAACAATAGAGGAAAAATTCAGAGAAATATGTGCACTTAGCTAATTAAATCCTATTTTCCTCTTTGGTGTTAGATGATGCAGCTATAGTTTTCAACAGAACCAGTTTAAAACTGCATTTTTATGGCATGAGCACAACTAAACACAGTGAAACGACACCATCTATTCTGTCACCATCAGAAACTGCCCACATAATACATTAATGTTTAACTTACCTCTCAGTCTAGTACTGGGATCATAGTTCTATGTGCTTGAAAATTATATATAAGAAAAATAATAAACGACATTAAAGAGACAGACTAAGTTTTTAACACTATGTTAATAAATACAAATATTCCATTACTACTTTATTGTTTTCCAGAACACAAGAATTGAGAATTTTTCCAAGGAACATTTGCAACATTAAAAATCATAATACTTTCCTAATGGAAGCATCAGTAATGAAATCTGTAAAAGTAAAATATTACATCTGAAGATAGGACATTCAAGTGATAGTTCAAATTAGAAAAGACTCATTTCTTATCTTGTCCTTCCTTTTTGGTTTTGCATTTTGGACTCTAATTCAGTGGTCTGCGAATTAGGGTATCTGTACTCTAGAGAGTTCACTTTCCAAAAAGTACTCCTTCAGTAATGATTCAAAGGAAATCAATTTCCGTAGCTTCAAGTTCAATAAAATTTGTTTTGAAAAATTTCCCCTTCATCTCCCCAGTTATAACTGTTCTCCCACTTAAAAGAAAGCACACTTAATTATCATGCTGGCTAATTTTGTTGTTGTTGTTGTTGAGACAGGTCTTACTATGTTGCCCATGCTGGTCTCAAACTCCTAGCCTCAAGTGATCCTCCCACCTCAGTCTTCCAAAGTGCTAGGATTACAGGTGTGAGTCACTGCACTATCTTTAGTGTTTTGGCTTTTATTTGAAGGTACCTCTTTTGGGGAGGCTATTTTCAATGGAATTCCAGGGCTTAACTTTGGGAATGCTACATTTCAGGCCATGCAGTGCTCATGTCTGTAATCCTAACATTTCGGGAGGCCAAGGTGGGTGGATCACTTAGGCTCAGGAGTCTGAGACCAGCCTGAGCAAGAGCAAGGCCCTCATCTTTAAAAATTGCCAGGCATTGTGGTGGGTGCCTGTAATCCCAGCTACTTGGGAGGCTGAGGCAAGAGGATCTCTTGAACCCAAGAGTTTGAAGTTGCTGTGAGCTGTGACATTACTGCACTCTAATAAGGGCAACAAAGTGAGACTGTGTCAATAATTTGCTTTCAAAAACATAAAAAAAAATCACCTAATTGTTACAAATCACTTTTGGTGTTAATTCAAAGAATCGAGTGACATTGGTATCACAAAATTTCTTCAAATCTCCATCTATCTCAAGTATTCTTAAAGACAATGAATTTCATCCATTTGAAAAGTACAAATGTATCATGTTATGCTATAAATAACATTCACCCACAGATACATAATAAAGAAAAATCTCCCCAGCCATCTCACTTAAGAAGGCTATTTCTAATAAATTTTCACTGTTCATATTCAATAATTATTTCTTCAATGCTCTGTGTGAAAACTTGAAAAAAATTATTTCTAAAATTTATAAACTATTTCTATAATTTCTATCTATTTTCTGTTAATTATTTTGCTAATAACTTAATTCAGAAAAATCCTTAGAAGATTTTAGAGTAAATAAAAATGAACTTAAGGCCTTACTTTTTCAGAGAGATATGATGGGGTGATCAATATTCAAATTCAGGCCCTGCTCACTGACTGGTTAAACTGCTCGTAGCCCTTGGCTCAGCTGCTGTGGTGAATGCATGCCTAGGACGGGGTTGCAAGGTGGATCTTGGAGATTTTTAGGCAAGCCCCTGGGAGTTCAGACTGAGCACATATAATTAGGGCTTTGTGCAACTGCCCTGTTTTCTTGTTGAGGAGACCGACCACTTTCTATAACATAATCATCGACACGTTCCCATTTGAGGCCAGGGTGGCTCTGAAGAGCCCAGCAATGGTTCTCTTACCACTTCACCAAATAATTCCAAGAAGTCACCACGATGAAAGGTGGGGAGGAGAAGAAGGGGGTTTGAGAGGTGATGAGGTGGGGATGGCAGGTAGATCAAGAAAACATGGGCTAATTTTTCTACTAAAAGAAAATGAGGGCAGCGCCTGTGGCTCAAGGAGTAGGGCGCCGGTCCCATATGCCGGAGGTGGCAGGTTCAAACCTAGCCCCGGCCAAAAACCAAAAAAAAGAAAATGAAAGGTGCCCCCCACCCCCACCCCTGCCCCCATGCTCCTGTATCACTAAAGCGAAAGAAGGTAAGGGACTGTCGGCTCCATGTGACCATGTCAAAGACCAAGGCTGAAAGGGGGACTTGGCGGGGGGGGGGGGGCAACAGCAGAGATTATTTAGCTTAAAAGTGTGATTTATATAATTTTATCTTGAATCTGCCAAAGGACAGGTCTGCATTACATTGCTTCACCAGAATTATACAGATGTCATTCTGCTCAGAACTGGTCTCAGTCTTATAAAGGTCAGGACAGACTTCCCTGACCGTTAAACTTGTCTTCTTAGGAGAAAAGTGATTCCACCAAGGATTTAATCTGCAAGAGCCTGGTGAAGGCCTCTTGGGGTGAAGAGGAATGGGGGAAGGGAGTTGCGGGTAGAGGGTGGGACATTTGGAATTCTGTGTTTGTATTTTCCATTAATTGGTACAACTATAATTATATTGCTGTGGTTTTCCATGCCTAAAGGTAAATCTTTATAGATTCACTTGGAGAAGATAATCAAGGAAAACAATATTTTCCTTGTCTTCTTTTACACTTCACTGTAGTTTTTCTTACTTTGAAACAGCAAGTTTACTCCACACAGACGTTTGCTTTATGAGAGGCAAATGGTTCAGTTAGAGGCAAAGCTGACTGCTTGGTTCTGTTGTGAGGGGCCCAAGTGGCTGCTGCCCAGAGGGGCCCCTCCCTGGCTTCTAGTGTCTCTCTCCGATTCCCTCTCCTGGGCTAGGATCATACAGTTGGTTGGTACATAAACAATGGCTTTCCACAGCAGTCGGCAGTGAGCAGGGCTGGAGCAGTTCCCACGTCCTTCCTTCCACAGAATCAAAGAGCTTACACTCCATATTCATATTGTTAATTAACAAATATTTACTAAGCCAGTATCAAGAGAACACAGTGATTAAAAAGCTTTGAGTTCCAGAGATGGGCTGCCATGGATAATGCCACCTTTGTCACGTAGGAGCTCTGTGACCTTGGAGAGTTATGCTTCTAAGCCTCAGTTTCCTCTTCTATAAAAGAGGGACGGTAATAGTTTCTACTTGTAGGAATTGGTAAGGATCAAATAAGAGAATGTTGTAAAAAATGTTTGTGAAGTCAGGCCACAGAACCCGTAGCTGCTTTACCAGGAAAATGGGGTTTGAAAGGCCGTGAGCACAGGACAAGTTAATTTGTTCCTCTTCTGCCCTTCCTAATCCCATCAGGCAGGCCCTGTGATGTTCCCTGTCACTCTCAGATAATGAAAAGTCCTCTTATCAATTTTGGTGCCAAGAAGATTCTCTTTCTGCAAATTCCCATGTCTGGTCTGGTGCAATATAATCAAATCTTAGAGCTCTGTTAAATTCAGAACTTCTCTCCACTCAGCTTGGTCCAGGCTGGAAGCTGGATTCCTCTTTGCACCCTAGCTCTGTTTCCTACCCACTCATTAGCTGTGATTTCTGACTTCTCCAAGGTCAGGGGAAAGGAGGTTACAGGCAAGGGCACATTCCTGTAGCAGGTCCAGCTGGGCTCCTGTGGCACTGAGGCTCCTGTGCTTGGTGGTTGCCCAAAGCTGGCAGTCTTCCTGCTGCAGGTAGCCCAAGCCCCCACACCTCCCATTGGCATCTCTCAGTCCCATGTCAGATACCAGGACTTCATGGCCTTCTTGCGACGTGTGGGGACCTTGGTCAAGCTTTCTTAGTGTTTCTCTGGAATTCATTGGCTGAAGGTGTGGAAAGCACATCCCTTTCCTCCCATCCAAGTACTAACCAGGCCTGACCCTGCTTAGCTTCCAAGATCCGACAACATAGGGTGTGTTCAGGCCGGTGTGGCTGAAGACAGCACATCCCTCTTCTGTCCTGTCCTGCTTAGGTGGGAAATGGCTGTGCTCCTCGGCTACAAGTCCAGGCGGAATAAGTGTGGAGGTGGAGAGAGATCGAAGCACTGGCTCTCAGATTCAACGGACTTTTGCTAATTTGGCTGTCACCGACTCTCCCCTTTCTTCCAGTGCCCTGGGTGGTGCTCAGTGAGATCTTTCCTGGTGGGATCAGAGGACGAGCCATGGCTTTAACGTCCAGCATGAACTGGGGCATCAATCTCCTCGTCTCCTTGACATTTTTGACCGTAACCGGTAAGATCTTTTTGTTTTCCTCTTTTGTTCTCAGAGGACAAATGTTAGGCAAGCACAGTCCCTGAAAAACCATTTTACTGTGGAAAATTTCAAACACATGAAGAAGAAAGGAAAATGGCCGCGCCCCTGACATGCCTGTAACCAAACCTGAGCAGTTCTCAATCTTAATTTATTTATAACCCCCCCTGCTGGTCCCTCTACCAAATTACTTTGCATCACATCCCACAAGCAATATCATTTTGTCTATAAAGTTTCAGCGTGGACACTTAAACACATATAACACAATATCATTATCACACCAAAAATATTAATAATTATCCCTTAGTATCAAATATAGTCTGGATTCACATTCTTCCAGTTGTCTCATAATTTTTTTCTACATTGTTTGCTTGACTCACAGCCCAAATAGATACTTAGACTTGATTGATATGTCCCGTAATTTGTAGGTTTCATCTCCATCCACCCCGCCCCCTCCCATCCCACCTTATGTTTTTAGTGAAATTAAAAATAATTTGTTTCAAAGGATTTTCCAGTCTGGATTTTATTTTATTTTTTTTTATTATTTTATTTTTTTTGGTTTTTGGCCGGGGCTGGGTTTGAACCCGCCACCTCCGGCATATGGGACCGGCGCCCTACTCCTTGAGCCACAGGTGCCACCCCGTTTTGTTTTTGTTTTTGTAGAGACAGAGTCTCACTTTATGGCCCCCGGTAGAGTGCCGTGGCCTCACACAGCTCACAGCAACCTCCAAATCCTGGGCTTAAGCGATTCTCTTGCCTCAGCCTCCCGAGTAGCTGGGACTACAGGCGCCCGCCACAACGCCCGGCTATTTTTTGGTTGCAGTTTGGCCGGGGCTGGGTTTGAACCCGTCACCCTCGGCATATGGGGCCGGCACCCTACCGACTGAGCCACAGGCGCCGCCCCAGTCTGGATTTTATTAATTGTAGGCAGGTCACATGTCCTTTGTGTTTCCCGTAAATTGCTATTTAGATCTAGGTAAGGGCTTGAGGAGACGTGGGTTTCATTTGTGGGAAACTCCCTTGCAGGTGACAGTGGTGTGTCCTGCCATCGGGAGGCTGGTCACCTCTGGCTCTCTCCCGCTTGGTCAGGTTGGACTCCTTCCATGATCATTTCCCAGACCCAGTATTTTCATCATGCCATTCCTTCTAAATTTTGACCTGTAATACCTCTCCAAAGAGAAATTTCTTCTCATTAGCTGTTTGAAACCCCTGAAGTGTGGATCATATAAGAGAGGCAGAGTAAGTGCCTGAAACTTTCACTTTACTATCCAGATTTCAAAATAATGATGTGGGTGGTCTTCCAGCATCCTTCAAATTTGACCAAGTTGGGTTTCTTAAAATTTCTCATAAATACGAGGGACATGCACCAGGACTACAATCAACAAAATCCAGACCCTGGAAAATTCTATGAAACAAAAGACCCAGTTTCTTTATTTCATCTGTAGATTTTTCATATATATAATTTTCCAAACTAGATGTTTACTCCAACAAATGTGCGCATGTATACACACAACTATACACACATAATGTTATAATGTACATGTGTATCTAGGACGTCCACTTTGGGAAATTTAACTTTTGGAGTTGCTAATTAAGCATGGTTTGGGTTTTTACAAATAATTTTCAAATGCTTATGTCCTACATTTTTAGAAAAAGGCCAAGATTGAAGAAAAACAGCAAAGTTGGCATTAGTATTGTCCACACTTGTCTTATAGGTCACACACGTAGACAAATGCCTTCATCTGTGCTGTCTCTGTCAGACACACACACACACACACACACTCCACCTGCTGTTTGGCATGGAGGAAGATATAAAGGAATGGAAAGGATGGGGGGAGAAAAAGGATGACACAACTCTTTGGGAAGCCTAGCTATTAATAATATATTGAATGAGCTAATAAAAACTCAGTTCTTCTGCCTGAGCTTTAGAACAAATGGTAGGAAAACAGATCCACTTAAAAAAGAAAAAGCTTTGATCTAAAACCTTTAGATGACATTTAATTGGAAGGCTTGAAATTTTCTGCTTATTTTCAAAAATCAGTTTTCCACGTGTGGGATAGGGAGACTAAAAGATGTGAGGTTCTGCGTGGCAGGAAGCCCTTGGATACCAATCTTTCAATGCCATTTCAGGTGTATCAGTACAAGCAGGCTGTTCAGATAGACAAGCGTACTCGGCAGGGGTCATGACACAGCTGCAGTGTTGTGTGCAGCTCTAAGTAAACCCTCCCATTTTCAGAGGGTTGTTTAAAAATGGCAGCCTTCACCAAAGAAGAGCAGCCTGAGTGAGGAGGGCAGTGACCTATGCTCTGTGAAGAATGGTTGGAAGAGTTCAGAATGTTCGATTAGACAAGAGGATCTTCAGAGATGGAATGAGGTGCACTCAAATATTTAAATGGCTGTCCTGGAGAAGGGGTGGGGAGAGCTGATTCAAGGTGTGTCATGCCAGAGGACAAAGCAGGACCTCTGAAAGGCAGACTTGGGATCTAAGTAAAAAACAGGTAGGTTGGTAACAGCTAGAGCTGCCTTGCCTGGCAGTGAGAGACTGGGTGGTGGTGAGTTCCCTGTTAATCAGACAACTGGGGACAGGTTTGATGAGATAACCTTTGGGAATTTTTACTGACTTTATGCTCCAGAGAGGTAAGAAGGCCTGATTCTTTAAGCACTTTTTTAAGCCATCAGTTGAGCAAAACCCTATGCCAGCAGCAAGCAAAGCACGGAGATGGGAATTTGATTAAAATTGCCAAAAGAACTGAGATGCTGCCCTTGGCCTGCTTTCCCACCTCAGCACAACTCACTGACCAGTGCTCACTATGCTTGGGCCCATCCACAGAGCACACACACTCTGCCTCCGTGCACATGTGCTCAGTCGGTGTTGCTGCCTGACCAGCTAGGATCTGCGGAGGCGGCTGTTAAAGGCTATTTGTAAATATTGTTTGCAGTTAGTATGATCTTATGTTTAAAAAAAAAAAAAAAAAAGCCAGCTTCTTTCTTAGACTTCCCTCTACACCGGACTTTCTGAGCTAAGCCACGGGCTGGAACAATGCAAATGGCAGACTCAAGTGCATTGAAGGCCACTGCTCCCCAGTCCGTGTTCCTTGACTTGGTTTGTGATTAAAGAGGGACTGTATCTTTGTCCAGAGGTGGTCAGAGCAAACACCAGGCTGGCAGATGAGATCCATCAGCATCTTGAGGACCCTGCTTCTTGCCGATGCATCTTGGCAAGTTGATGCTTTTCTTTGAACCTGTCGTCACTTTTTTTCCTCTGAACCCAGGATGAAATATTACAAATACAACGCTGGCTATTAAAAATGATAAAATATTGCCAATATGAAATGATTTATTCAAATCAGAGTAAATGATTAATTCAAATCAATTAATTCCAAAAAAATTCCATTTGTACAAATGTCATTACAAATGCCCACTAAATAGAAACCAAAGTTCTACAATGGTGCTCCGAAGAGGGCAGCTGGGGAAGGTGAGAAGAGATATTTTACCTGCTGAATTCTATGTTTTGTGTTGCTTGAGGTTCTCCTTGGCAGTGAGCATGTGCTTTTATGTTAATAAACATATATTGCCATTTTGAAAAAGAAAGACATGTCCACCAAGAAGATGGCATTGGGTTTAATTGTGATACCCACAAGACTGCTATTTACTTTACCGGAGAAAGCTGGGGTAGTCTGTAAAAATAAAACTTTCAGAACTTGCTATATTTTAAACTTGTGATTCCTATTTGCCCACATACTACTGACATGTCTGAAAGTTGTACAGTCTTGATAAATGCCCTAAGAAGTGGTGGTCCACCAATGGGATCAAGGTGACACAAAACACATTTCTAATCAATTTTTTTTGTCCTTTATAGACCTTATTGGCCTGCCCTGGGTATGCTTTATATACACAATCATGAGTCTGGCTGCCCTGGTTTTCGTCATTGTGTTTATACCTGAGACAAAGGGATGTTCTTTGGAACAAATATCAATGGAGCTGGCAAAAGCGTAAGTATTCAGTGCGTTGGTTTCTCAACAATACTCTTTTATGTATAACTAAGTAATAATGCCTGAAGCTATTTTAGCATATTCTCTTTAGTGCACATCTCAAGGTGTAATTCTGATTTTTCTGCCTTGTCTTTAATTTGGGTGGTTCAGCTAAAGTAGTTAAATAACCATTGCTTTCCAACAAGTGAATTTTTTTAAATTTTAGATTACTATGAGGGTACAGATGACTAGGTTACATTGTTTGCATTTGTTAGATAGTGTACAAGTTGTAGTTGTGCCCCTCACCCAGGAGGTGTTCCATATACTTTATATTGTGCTTATTAGGTGAGATAACTTTTTTTTTCAGACAGTCTCACTATGTTGCCTGGGCTAAAGTGCAGTGGTGTCATCATAGCTCACCGCAACCTCAAACGCCAGGGCACACATGGTTCTCCTCCCTCAGCCCCTCGAGTAGGAGGCACCTGCCACCACACTTGGCTAAGTTTTCTTTCTTTCTTTTTTTTTTTAAGTTTTCTATTTTTTTTGTAGAGATGGGGTCTCGGTCTTGCTTTGGCTGGTCTCGAACTCGTGGCCTCAAGTAATCCCTCCACCTTAACCTCCTAGCGTGGTAGGATTATAGGCATGAGCCATAGTACCCAGCCTAAACTTTCAAAGCTCTACATAGTAATCATTGCAGGACCTCTTCCATCTCTCTGGCTCCCCAACTCAGGTTTATTTGGGGTTTTGTGTAGATCTTAGGATACCTGGGGCCTCAGCCCTTCTATTTCTATCAGACTTTTAGGTCTCTGAGCTCTAAACACTTGCCGAAGGAAAGATTAGCAGAAAAATTCTTGGGCTTTCACCATCTACAATTGTTCTAAATATTGCACATTCAAGGTAATGTTAAAAAAAGATAAAGTTTCTCATATGAATAGACATTTAGAAAACTAGTTAAATAAATTTCACATGGAAAGGCTGTTTAAAGAATTTAACTTAAAAGTAAAACAATTTAAGAAGTGGGCCCTGGGAAACTCCCTTTTCTTTTAGTATTAACTGCTAGTTTTTCTTTTAGATTAAAAGCCAAAACGGGCCTGGGGGAGAGGTGACACACAGTGGCTAGGAATGAAGGAGAACTTGTTATTCTCCCTAGATTAAATCATTTCACTCAGAAATGTAGGTATTCTTGTTCTTGAGTTTTAATGAGAGAAAATGACATTTTTACATTTGTGACTTTCTTTTAAAAATATTTTTGAAACACTGGAGAGAAATGTTTCTGAGTACAGATACTGCGGGCGTGGTGATTCTTCAGCTTCTATCTGAAGGTGAATTGCTGGCAGGCATACGTGTGTTTACGTGTGGGTATTGGCCAAGTTGTTAACCTTGGTATACTAAGGGGTTATAGTAAGTAGGACTGTGGAAAATTTTCACTTTGTCTTCTACACACTTTTAAATGGCTTATGTTTTTAAAATATTTTATTTTAGAAAAAGTAGAAAAAAAGTCTTTCAATTTAAGCCATGGGTAAATATCAAATTGTTGGGCTAATTGTAGGGCAAATTGTAAGTATCAAATTGTAGGGTTCCGGATGAGGCTGTTTTATAAAAAAAAAAAAAAAAAGAAATAAAATAAAAATGATTCATTTTCAATGAGAAATATAATTTTCAGGAAGGCTGGACACACCGTTGGCCTGACCAACACATTGTCCGGCTCTATGTAAGTTGAAGCCAAATGACTGGATTTCTTGGTGAACACAGAATCCCAATGAGATGATTAATCAGCGATACATGATTTAAATCATCAATGGCCCCAGACTTTGATGACTTGATGTATCCACCTATAAATTGGCAACATTCCTGACAGAGTCGGGTCTTTGCCAGAACTGAGCTGGTGGGACACCAATGAGTCTTCCTTTGTTGCTCATCCTTCTTTACACCTGTTTCACATCAGTTACCTGTTGCTGCACCATAGAGCATCCCTCATGGAGGGGCTTAAAACTACCATTTCCTGATTCTTTGATTTGCCTGCTTCGTTCCTGGCCTCACTGGTGGCTCCATAGGCAGGAGGGCCCACGGCCACACTGGATGTGACCACACAGGTGGCAGCAGGTGCCGGCTGCCCACAGGGAGCTTCAGTTCTCCTCCTGGGGGAGGCTGTGTGGCTTCCTCACGTGTCAGGCTTGGGCAGCATCCCGTGGTATTGAAGGCAGGAGATTTACCTTCTGGAGCTCACATGGCGTCATTTCCACCACTTTCTACTGTCAGTACAAGTCCCAAGACCAGCCCAGATTCAAGGGGTGAAGAAATAGACTTAACCTCTTGACGGGATGAAGGGGAAAAAGTGACCATGTTTAATCTTTCACACACACCTGTTCTTTCTTGAAATTACCTTCTAGCTCCTGTGAAAGTCTTTGTCCTTGGGTGTCCTCCAACCTTACTGACTTGACCCTTTTCTCCTTCTCTTTTTCTGCTGTAGTGATCTTTGAACATTTGGCCTTATGTCCTTGTGCCTTAAGAGTCAACTCAAATCCTTGTCCTTGAAGCTCTGAGTAACTCTAGCTCTGAGAAGCATTTCTCTCTCCTGGATTTCCATTATCTTCTAGTCCCTTCTTTTCTATACTGCCTTCTAGCCCTCTTGTGGTTTCAGCTCCTTAGCTAGGTTATGAAGTTTCAGTTTCCACAGGTGCTTTCTGCCCACTGTCTTCCTTATGTAATCTCTACAATGCCTACCTCAATAACAGTTACTAGCGCGTGATTAAAAAGTATCCATTGTCGGGCGGCGCCTGTGGCTCAGCGAGTAGGGCGCCGGCCCCACATGCCGAGGGTGGCGGGTTCAAACCCAGCCCCGGTCAAACTGCAACAACAAAAAAAAATAGCCGGGCGTTGTGGCGGGCGCCTGTAGTCCCAGCTACTAGGGAGGCTGAGGCAAGAGAATCGCGGAAGCCCAGGAGTTAGAGGTTGCTGTGAGCTGTGTGAGGCCACGGCACTCTACCCGAGGGCGGTACAGTGAGACTCTGTCTCTACAAAAAAAAAAAAAAAAAAAAAAAGTATCCATTGTTGGGCGGCGCCTGTGGCTCAGTGAGCAGGGCGCCGGCCCCATATGCCGAGGGTGGCGGGTTCAAACCCAGCCCCAGCCAAACTGCAACAAAAAAATAGCCGGGCGTTGTGGCGGGCGCCTGTAGTCCCAGCTACTTGGGAGGCTGAGGCAAGAGAATCGCGTAAGCCCAAGAGTTAGAGGTTGCTGTGAGCCGTGTGACGCCACGGCACTCTACCCTAGGGCGGTACAGTGAGATTCTGTCTCTACAAAAAAAAAAAAAGTATCCATTGTTTTTTCTTTTTTTTTTGCAGTTTCTGGATGGGGTTGGGTTTGAACCTGCCACCTCTGACATATGGGGCCGGTGCCCTACTCCTTTGAGCCACAGGTGCTGCCCTTTTTTTTTAGAAACATTCTTACTTTGTTGCCCTTGGTAGAGTGCCATGGTGTCACAGCTCACAGCAACCTCCAATTCCTCCAATTCCTTTGGCCTCCAATTCCTTGGCCTCCCGAGTAGCTGGGACTACAGGCACCCACCACAATGCCCAACTATTTTTTGTTGCAGTTTGGCAGGGGCCAGGTTTGAATCCGCCAACCTCGGTATATGGGGCCGGTGCCCTACCCACTGAGCCACAGGTGCTGCCCCTTTTTTGGCAACTTGTTTCTTTGGCTTCCTTCCACGCAAATCCACCCTGTGTGTGTGCACTTTTGAACTATGCTAACTAATACCTCGGGGAGCAAAATTCCTTTAAAAATCGTTTTGTTAAATTTCTTGTGAACATTAAAGAATCAAGGCAGGGGCAGAGTAGTAATGACTTCACTTAATGCAACTAAAGGCCTACTTTACTCTTGTGCTCTTTAAAAAGTCTAACTGGACAGCAGAATTGTTCTGTATGAGTTAAGATTAAGAAGTTTTCAAATCTATTTTTCATATAGCATTATTGAAATGTATAAAATTACAAACCAGAAGCTGGGAATGGTGGCTCAAGCATGTAATTCCAGTGCCTAGGGAGGTTGAAGCAGGATTGCTTGATGCCAGCAGTTTGAGGTTAACTCCTGGGCAACAGAGTAAGACCTCATCTCTTAAAAACAGATTAAAAAAACTGCAAATCAAATGAAAATTTGAAGACAGAACTAGGCACAGCATGATGGCTCACTTCTGTAATTACAGCACTCTTGAGAGGTTGAGGGAGGATTGCTCAAATCCAGGAGTTCAAGATCAGTCTGGCAATAGCAAGACTTTGTTTCTCAAAAAAATAAAATAAAAAATCAGCTGGGCATACTGGTATGTGCTTATAGTCCCAGATACTCAAGAGGCTGAGGCAGGAGGATCACTTGAGCCCAGGAATTTGAGGTACAATGAGCTATGATGATGTCACAGTACTCTAGTCTGGGCAATAGAATAAGACCTTGTCTAAAAAAAGAAAGAACTTTTGAAGACAGAACTTAAGAAAATCTAATCTTTCCATATAGTGGGCTTCCAGAATGAGATATTTCTTATGAACATTGTGATGTGGGTATCTAAAACTCAACACAGTTTATTTATTATTTATTTATTTAGACAAAGCCTCAAGCTTTGGCCCTGGGTAGAGTGCCATGGCATCACAGCTCACAGCAACCTCCAACTCCTGGGCTTAAGCGAGTCTCTTGCCTCAGCCTCCCAAGTAGCTGGGACTACAGGTGCCTGTCACGACGCCCGGCTATTTTTTGGTTGTAGTTGTCACTGTTGTTTGGCAGGCCTGGGCTGGGTTTGAACCTGCCAGCTCTACTGTATGTGGCTGGCGCCTTAGCCACTTGAGCTACAGGCGCTGAGCCTCAACACAATTTATTAATTCAGAATTTGGGGTGGGGAAAGAATCTAAATTAGTAAAATTCTGACTTATGAAATAGTTTTGAAAGAATCATATTTGTTACTTTAAAAAATTATTCCAGAGCTGGATGCAGTGGCTCATACCTGTAATCCTAGCACTCTGGGAGGCCAAGAGGGTGGATTGCTTGAGCTCAGGAGTTTGAGACCAGTTTGAGCAAGAGTGAGACCCCTGTCTCTACTAAAAAAAAAAATAAAAAACTGAAGCAAGAGGATCTCTTGAGCCCGAAAGTTTGAGGTTGCTGTGAGCTGTGATGCTATAGCACTCTACCAAGGGTGACAAAGCGAGACTCTTTCTAAAAAAAAAATTATTTCAAAATATTTAGGGGGTAGAGATATTTTTGATACATGGCTTGAGTCAGGGCTGTAAGTGAGCCCATCACCCAAATTGTGTTCACTATATCTGTTAGGTGGGTTTCAACCCTCCCCTTCCTCCCCACTTCCCCAGCTTGGTTTCCAATGACTTTGACTTTTCTCTGTGTATTATGTGCCCATTGGTTAATAGAGTACATGCGGTGTTTGTTTTGCCATTCTTGAGATACTTCACTTAGGAAAAATGGTCTCCAGTTCCTTTCAAATCCCTTGAAAAGGCATTAATTCAACCTTTTTTATGGCTGAGTAGTAGTGTGTATATACACACACACAATATCTATCACCTTTTATCAATCCACTAATGAACTGATGGGCACATGGGCTGATCCTACATCTTTGCAATTGAGAATTGTGCTGCAATAAACATTTGAGTGCAGGTGCCTTTTTAATAAAATGACTTCTTTTTCTGTAACTTTTGAGTTATGCAATTAGTCAATAAATCTAGATCCTCTCCAAGAAAGTTCTAAGTTGAACGTTAGGAGAGGATCAAAAGCTAAAGGTATGGCCAACGCCAAAGAGACTAGACAAGTATTGTAAGGTTTGTATTGAAGAACAAAAATACACAGGGGGCACTGGTGTGGAGAATTCTGAAAGGTGAGGTGTCGAGGCCGCTCTGCAATTTCAGTCACTATAGCAGCAGTAGTAGTACCGAGTAGGTGTGTGTTGGAGGGAAGCCCAGTACCAAAGGCAGAAAAGTTGCTTTTAGAAATCTTGGTAAACCCCAAATTCACGCAATACTAGTGAGGCAGCTGAAGCAACAGGTGGGCAAAAGGCTTTTAAAATGAAAATGTAAGCAGCCTGACTTATGGAAGTTGACCAATATATGAAGTATGTATGTTCAACAAAAGATAAATAAAACAAACAAGTTATCCAATTAGTTAAGAAAATGTGAGGTGGTAGAAAGCCATGGGACTTGCTAGTGCACAGAAGCTGAAGTGACCTTCAACATTGAGGAGAAATACTGCCTAGTAAAGGGAGTCCTTACTAATTGCGAAGTTAGTAAAACAATGAATCATCTTTTGTCACCAGAGTAACAGTCATGTACAAATCTCAGAGACTGTTTCTAAGAAGAAAGGAAACTATTTATAATACCAAATTAACTTCACATTTGATTCTACACAGTGCTTAACATTTTCCTCTGTCATCTTTGGAGTTGGGTTCTCTTACTCCTATTTCTACACAGCTGAGAAAACAAATATTCTTCCAAGGATGTTAAGTTTCCTATAAAATAAACAGTGATTCAGCAGAGAGGTTGGGAAAGATATCTGCAGTAATGTAATTAGAAAGGATTTGTTTGAACTTCTGCCTGGCCAGCAACATAACCAAAATAGTATGTTCACCATCTTTGCTATTTCAGCTGTGATTTTATGCACTCTTTCTCCAGGGTAAGCGGGCATAAATGGAGAGAAAAACAAGTTAATGCTTTGTAAACATTTTAGTTCTAAGGCCTAAATTTATTTTCACTTTGAGTAGTTAATTTGATGTGCCATTTCTTCACTTATCTGCGTTCATTTATTCAGTAAATATTTACTGAGTACCTATTACGTGCCAGGCACTGATCTAGGTTCTAAACATTGTCACTGAGCACAACGGCCATGACAGTTCAAACATACTACTTAAGAGTGACTGGGTAGGGACAGCCTTTCAACTTAGTGATCTCAGAAGGTTATTCAGAGAGGAAATATTTCAACCTATCAGGAAGGTGTGTGAGCTCTTACTTCCAAACATATCCAAAGCCTGACCACCTTCACTGCTTCCCTGGTCGGGGTCACCATGATCTCCTTCCTGTTTTATTGCAGTAGCCACCCGACCTGGTCCTGCTCCAGCCTTGTACCCCTCCAACCTGTTTTCTACACAGCAGCCGGAGCCGTCCCTCTAAATAACATCAAGGCATTCCTTTGCTTGTACCCTCCAGTGGCTCTCTGTCCAACATGCTTACATCGCACAGCCCTGTACGTCCTTTCTGCCCCCTCTGCCCTCTCAGCCTCACTGGCCCAAAACAGCAGCCCAGACACACCAGGCACGCTCAAGACTTGTTGGACTTGGCACTTGTTTCTCTGTCCAGAGTTCTCTTCCCTAGATAGCAAGCTCACACTTCATCTCCTTCAGGCTCTTCGTATCACTCTATTTAAAAACTTTTCTTTTTTTTTTTTTTTTTGAGACTGAGTTTCACTATGTTGCCTTTGTTGCCCTTGGCAGAGTGCCATGGTTTCACAGCAACCTCCTCTTGGGCTTAAGAGATTCTCTTGCCTCAGCCTCCCAAGTAGCTGCGACTACAGGCGCCCACCACAATGCCCAACTTTTTTGTTTTTTTTTTGGTTGCAGTTGTCATTGTTGTGTGGCAGGCCCAGACTGGGTTTGAACCCACCAGCTCTGGTGTATGTGGCTGGCACCCTAGCCATGGAGCTATAGGCGCTGAGCCTTAAAAACATTTTTATCATTATTTTCGGAGTCTTGCTATGTCAACCAGGCTGAGGGCAGTGGCATGATTGTAGCTTACTGCTGCCTCAACTCCTGGGCTCAAGGGATTCTTTCACCTCGGCATCCAGAGTAGTTGGGACTACAGGTGCCCTTCGCCATCCTTGGCTAATTAAAAAAAAAAAAAAATGTAGAGATGGGGTCTCGCTATGTTGCCTAGGTTGGTCTGGAACTGCTGGGCTCAGGCCTTAGTCTCCTAAAGTGCTGGGGATTATAGGCATGAGCCACTGCACCTTGCCTGTGTCACATTATTTACATATGAAATCACCTCAGACAATCCTGTTATTAAAAAAATCAAATCAAATCACAACCATGTACCCAACTCTGCACCCACTTTCCAATCATTCACTTTTAAACAAAGCTGAAACACTATTTTTAAGTAAAATCTCTCTTCTCACCAAATTTAAATTCCTTGAAAGCAGGGAACTTTGTTGTTTCTCGGCAGCTCCTTGGCACGTCACTGAAGTTGTCTGTTGAGTGGATGAGTACATGAGTGAACTGGATACAGAAGTAAGGCGAAGAAGTCAACACCAGGGATGACACCAAATGTTTTAGTGTGAGAAACTGGATGGATGCTGAGACATGGACGCCTGAAAGAGGACTAGGTGTCAGGGCTTGGGTGGTAACAGAGCTGTTCCAGAGATCCTAATTTTGAGGTGTGCTTTAGACATCAGTAGACACATTATCATTAGGCAGCTGGATAAGTAAGTCTGAAATTCTAGAGACTCTCCTGGGGTTAGAGTCAAATCCCAGCAGGTGACCAGCAGCTTATAAATAGCCATGAGCCACTGGAGCAGTGATTGGTGCCAATAGTCCAAGTTGTAACCATCCAGATGAGATCATCCCGTCAGAGCAGAGAAAGGGATGAGGTCCAGGGCCGGGATTCTGCCAGCCTTTAGAGATCAAGCAGAGGTGGAGAGGGTCAAAAAGGACCACAAAGAAGCCAACAGAGAGGCAGGCGAGAAGCCAGAAGTGCTGCAGGCAGGTGGGAGGTGACCACAGCTGTGCCTGACTTGGCCTTAGCAGAGGTCTGAGAAAAGAATGGAAGTGAACACATCAGCTACAGGCCTCTCCTTATGGAAGCTGTGCTATGAAGGGAGCCGACGGGATGGTTCTACCTTGGACTGTTGGCACCAATCGCTGCTCCATTTGCAAGCATCCTACCCACTCTCTGACCACTCTTCTATTCAGCCCACTTGAGTACCTGCATGTTGACAAAACTTCAGTCCCACCAGGACCAGAAGCCACTGAGTATGGGCCACCCACATTCTCACTTTCTTTCTTACCCTGCCTAGATTCCATGGGCCACCACCAAGTCCCCCCGATTCCTTCTTTCATAACCTGCCCCATCAACATTCAGGCAAACCTTAACTCTGATCAAACCAATTAGCTTATTTTATCCTTGCATTTGAGGAGCTAAATGCAGCTGAAGAAAACATGCCAACTATGCTGAGCATACATCTCAGATAGGTCTGTAGGAATGCCTGTAATTGACCAATTCCCTGGTATGTTGACTCCTACTTTGCAAGATGGTTACTTCCCAGCTATACTCTCTCAAGACTCCAGCACTTCCTTACTCTCTGCCCTTGATTTTGCTTTTTATAGTTCACTGAGAAAACAAAAAATAAGAGACCACCTCATCTTCCTGCCATGAGATCTGCTAACCCACCTCCGTCTATGCCCACATACTCTGCCTATTCCAAGGCCAGGTTCCCATTTGGCTATCAATTTCCCCTCTATGGGAGTTAATGGTAACACATACATACAAAGCTGCAGTAGTTCCTGTCTTAAAAAGAAATACTCCCCAGACTTCAAATTCCTTGTAGGTACCAACCCATTTCCCTATCCCACTTCTTGGTTCTCTGAAATTCTTCTCTCACTTCATTCCATTTACTGATCACATGTCGCCTGTGTAGCCACCTGTATGATAGACTCCCCTCCACCCAACTGAATCATTTTTCTCTTCCCCCTTTGCTTTTCTCACGAGCACTTCCATTACTCCAAATTATACACTTATATGCTTGTCTCCTCTACTCAAATATAACCTAAGCTCCCTGAAAGCAAGAGTCTTTATCCATTCAACCCATACCATTTACACATTGTGATCACTCAATTAATGGTTAAGTTACAGAAAAAGGTATCTGAAAGGGGAGGGAGGCTCAAACTTGGCCCTCTCTTTTTAAAATAAAAAACATCATAGCATATTTTTATGCTGATAGGAATAATCCTGAAGAAGGAATTTGCTAATGCAGGAGGGGACAATACAAAGGGCAGAGCATGTAGATGTGAACAGGCGTACTGGCGTGAGAAATGGGGGAAAATAAGGGCTGCTCTGGGATGTAACCTGCACTAGCTCTCTGCGTACAACCTCATCCTTGCCACCCCTCCCCGCGAAGACGGCTGTGATCGTGATCTAAGAGGACACCCCACCTCACCCCCTGCATGAGACTGACCAGAGTTCTGCCGCATCCTGGATTTCATGTATCCGGCTTCACAAATAAGGCTTTCTTCCATAGCTAGAACACTAAAACCCCAGGGCGATTTAAAAAATAATAGCCTGCACATTTTTTTCAAAAACTGTAAACTAAAAATCACATTCTCGTTTGTGATTCTCTTTCAGGAACTATGTGAAAAACAACATTTGTTTTATGAGTCACCGCCAAGAAGAATTAGTGCCAACACAGCTTCAAAAAGGAAAACCCCAAGTGCAGCTCTTGGAGAGTACTAAGCCATGTATTGGGGGACAGCCACAGGCAGCTGTCTCCAGAGACCTAACAGCCTCAAACACCTAGCAAACAGGGGTGCCGTGTCACAGCACTTAGCAGGGTGTCTGGGACCAGCGTGTAGTTGCTACTCCTGTGTTCTTCCTTCAGTGTCATTGAAAGGACACCCTGAAATTACTATAAAAAAAGAAACCTTATTCCCCCTTCCCCTAAAGGTAGATGAGGTGTACGGGTCTGAAGTAATTTTTTTTTGATTGTGAACATGTAATCAGGATAAAAAAAAATGATACTGGCTGGTTTGATACTTTGTACCTTTCCCACAGAGCAGCCTTTGAAAAGAAGTGAAGTCCTACTGGTGAAATCAACCTTTGCCTTAAGCAGAGTACATATGGAGGTCAGTTCCTGCTCCCCGCCAAGTTGTCTGGACACACAGGCTTACGGTTTTGGCTTACTAAGGACACTACTTGCAATGGGTCTTGTGTAAAAAGAACCAGGTCACGCAATGACAATTTAATTGCACATATTTTCTCTCTAGATTAGTTAGAAGCAGATCCTGGCTAGGATTTTAGTGATAATTCCTAGTTACAGTTCAACTAGTACAAAGATTATACTACTTATTTTATGAGTTATGATCTACAGTTAAATGCAAAATAGCCTACTTTCATGAATTTTGTAATACTGTAAAATCTTTTTTAAAACCAATTTCACAATAGTTGAGACAAATATGCGTTTTTTTATTTTAAAAATGAATATCAAAGAAAATTTAAAAATCCTGGGACCATATTTATTTAGAAATAGTTGTTAGTAAAACGTTAGAAAAGGAGTCAGGATATTAGGTTATTTATCGAAATCTTTAAGCAATTAGGTTTAAGTTATTAAGCCTATAGAAATTCTTTGTAAGGTTTTCATGACAACTTACAGTAATCCACAGTTTCCTGCAACTCTTCGCACTCAGGAATATCACTACCTCAGATTATGGCACACAGGCTGTAATCGACGCTGACTTTCAGATGACTGCTGACGTAATAAATGAGCTTCACACATAAAGACAATTTCCTATGTTCTTCTTTGTGATGAAACATATTGATGGACACTGTGCCAGCAACGTGGATCTTCATCCACACAGAGATGGATCGTTCTCTTCTATATTCCTCCAGTTGATTTTTAGTAAGACTTGGTAAGACATTTTACCAACAGAATTGAGATATGATAGAAAATCCACAATAAAGAATCTTAATGCCCTTAAGCAGTAGCCCATTAAATGATTAATATTGCGAACTCTGAAAGGCATGCCAAAAACTTAAAAGAATGAATAACCTAACTTGAAAAAGAATTTAAAACTCCATTTTATTTACCTGGGAATTTTTCTACAGGTTCTTAACAAACTGTCCTAATTTCAAATTAAGGGTACATGATCCATGGCATTTTCTTATAACAAAGTGAAAGACTATATAAATCTCTGTAGCATCAGAGACTCAGGAGAGTAACTAAAAGTTCTGGTTCTGAAATTTATTATCTAAATTAACATTGGCAGGGGGAAGCCAAGAGGAAAGGAGATTTAAGATGTTAATTCTATCACAGTACTTTTCATATGCAAGTTAGAGCATGCTTTGCTTCTTAGTTTTGGAAAAGAGAAAGGAATGTGTCTGTGTTCTGCAGAGGGTCAGTTCAAGAAATTTATCAATCCTTTTGTAGTCTGTGAATATGATGAAGGGGCTTTCAAGGCACTTGTGTGAGATGTGCCTCCTTGAAACCTTGGTGTGGCGTGGACAAAAACAAGAAATTTATCACGAATCTTCAGTGAATTATAGGCCAAGATTTCTTTTTAAAAATGAAGACAGGTTATCAATATGAACTGGGTTTTTTCTTTTTTTGGCCAAACATCACAAATGGTAAGATGTTTAATAAAGCTATTCCATGTTTCCTTTGAAGTATGAGCAGCTATTTCTTGGTTTAGTCATTCACTGTCTATGGGCATAATATTATTTATTAACCTAGCTGGTTTATTCCCAGTGACCTCAACTTCAGTATCTTATATCATCTCTTTATATTTTTCTTTTATTGTCTTGAGTCTGTAACTAAACAATTTTATCTTCAAACTAATTTTTACCCAATACCCATCATCTTATACCAAATCAAGCTTTTTGGTTTTCAAAAATAAAAAGGGGGCGTACTTATAATTTTTATGTATATATTCACAGTTTTTATTTATAAAAAAAATTTACAGTACTGTGGAAAGCCAGCGAAAGACATCAGACACACTCATTTCTTCCCAGCTTTGTTAAGTTTAGTGGCTTACCCATGGACACTCTGCCCAGTAAGGCTCACGCTGCAGCCCTGGAAGCAGACCTGGTTACACTGTCTCCCCATCCTTTACAGATAAAACACTTCCATGAACTATTGATCTGCTCAGTTTTCAGTTCATTCAAATACTGAAAATGTTACATTATCTGGATCCGCATCTTGGCTATATAATCAAGTTTTCCCCCATTCTATGTTTCTTTCTTTGTGAACATTGCAAAACAGGAGATCACTTACTACTGTTAATTAAAACTAAGTGAAAAATCTCAAATTTTTACAAAGGTCTGCCTATAACTTTTTCATCTAATTTTGTTCTCTGTATTTATGAGTTTAGCTATACTAGTGGATCTTAAAATGAATCAAACACAAATGGAAAAAAAAAAACCCCAAAACATTAAAGTCTAAGAATCACAATTCAATCTTTCACAAGAAAGAAAAATACAAAAGTTAGCCTTTGCCCCCCACTTTGGAGGAAATGAGAGGCACGGTAGGGAGAGGCATTAAAAAGGAAGACAAAAATAAACACAATAATACATGCTGTTCAGTGCAGTGCTTAAGCTAGGTTTTCAAGATTTTATAATACAGTAAGGAAAAATGTACTGTATATGGAGGTTAAGATGTTGTAATTTTTCACAAGGGTTTCAAAACCTTTTGGAAATTCAAGTTTTTGTAGAAAATTGTGTTGGAATATTGTCTCTATCAAGTTTCTCCTGAGAAACTAACTTGACTCTCCAGTCAGGTTAATTTCTAGGTAAAATCACTGTAGGTTATACTAACTCCTAAGCCTAAGTGGTAGAGCAGGACCACAGCTGGATCCTGTGTCACCACTGCAGGGCTCCTGGATGAGCCAGACACTGTTTCATAAATACATAATGGTTATAATTGTAATAGTAGTAACCCCATATACTGAATAGTCACTCTTTAGCTCCATTAAATAAGACACAGGAAAAACATATCTCACAAATGGCTTTCAAGTTCAAGTGGAACTATAATTATACTGTGGCACAGAGGCAGCTTGTGGGCACTTCTTGTTAAAACAGCACAATGTTATCAACTTCTGACTAGACTTTTAGTACAGCCTTGAGCACCAGCCTTAAATGAATGAGTCAAGAACCTTAACCACTTCCCTACAGCTACAGTTGTTGAGTCTTTCCAGAATAACAAAGGTCCAAATGGGGCAAAGGCTATCTCACGTCCATCTAGTGGGTAAGAGGTTTCTCTTTGTAAAACTACAATTTCTTTACTTTCGAAAGTGATTTAACATTTTCTATCATATTAAATTAGCAACATTAAACATTATCCTTTATCTATAAAGTTCTACTCCGGTTCCCTAGAATTTATATACACATTTTTATTTCTAATTTGCATGAAAAAATTTCCTATTAGATATTTGGTAACACAGCATTAAAGATACTATTCACATGTGGCGCATATATATATACAAAATACACTTCAAAAAGAAGCCAACACACTTTAGCCAAAGTCTAAGCTTGCATAGATTAAAAAAAATTATGAATACAATTTTTGTTAAAATAGAAAATGGGGAATAAAAGTTACAGAATGGATATGAAGAGAGATCTTTTCCAAACTTTTATTTGTGCACATTCAATTGAAAAAGATAACTTTTACAGGTTCTTTGGTGCCCATATTCAGCATACAAAAATGTAAAAGACTATTCACAAATAAAACACCTTAGCTCAAACTGGAAAAAAATAACAATGACAACAATAAAACAATCTAAGGTAGTGCACACTGTGACAGCTCTGCTTATGTGGACATGAGAATTACTGCGAAAATAAATAGAATGTCCTTTTGTAAAAGCAGCAATGTCATGTCTTGTAAACTTCCTTTTTATATTACAGCAACGTTTGGAATAAAATCCAAAGGGACTGGAGCTTACACTGTAGCCGTGAATGAGTAAAAGAGTCTATTTCCTCAATTATTGTTGGTCCAGTTTTCCTTTTGAGTCCAAATGTGCAGGTTTTAAAAGGTGCTCAGTTAGAGATTCTAACCAATTAAGTAATGAATTATAAAATTTCTTTCCTGCTTTCAAACACAAATGGGTAAATCTGTTCCACAGCAGTTGCAACGGCCTTTACATTGGGCCCTGTAAGAAACACAATGGAGGAAGGTGAAAATTGGTGAAAGGAGAGGGCCAGGAAAAAACAGACTTCCCAGAATTATAAATATTCAGGTAACTTAGAGTATCAACTTAATTGTTTAAAATGTCTACACTTACATAATTTTACATATAGTCATAATAAGAACCAAAAGAATATAAAGTTTTTTTAGACTAAGGAAATCTAAAAGACAGAATATTCATTTTGTTTTAGGGCCCCAATCTGGAAAAGAGGGTATAAGAAATTGCACGCAACTCTTGTGGAAGAGAATTAAAAGCCTTGTAATTTAACGCGTAGGAAAGGAAGGAGTGAGAAACAGACTAGACAAACTGTCCTTTTGGTCCCTGTCATTTGGCTTTGTCTTAGGCTACAAATGAGGCGCACGAGAGTACAGAGGAACCCAGCAGAATAACACAAAGCTGCTATCAAAACATTGGGAAACCAGAGGGCTGTTTTAAACTACGTGGTCTAAAATTCCCCATAGATTTGTTAGTACCCACATTTATTACTAATCTGGGCATTTCCCTCTCAAGTTTATCCAAGTCAATAAGGGGGTAAAAAGTACAAGACAGTAACCCTAAACTGAACTAATCCATTCAATGCCATTTAAAAGTGTAATCTTTCATTTAAATAGCTAAGAAGAAACATAAAAGGGCAATGAAAAGTATTTTTTTTTGAAAAGCATTTTCAAAAAAATTATTTTGAATTAAAAAATGGTTTCATCAATATATACTTACCTCTTTTGAAAGACCCATCCACTGTGAATGCTTTGAAGGTCCTCCCCATGTCAGATCTTGGTCAGTTCCTTCCTGACTTGCCCTTCCCCCCACTCCACGAAGGACAAAGTGCTTTGCTCAAGGGAACCACTCAGCATGTATTCACTGAATTGTTAACATTTCATAGGCTACTCTAGATGTAAATAATGCATACTACTTAACTAGGTCAAATGTCTTGGGTTTGTTATTGTGCTGTTTAATTATCCATTAACTCAATAAACACAAATTTTTACATACGCATCATTTTATTCTACACTTAGCAGGGACTGATAGATTTGGGGGCCTCTCAGATGTCCAAGCTCCAAAGTGTGCAAACAGATAGTCAAAAGGGAACAAGTCTATTTGTTCTTACCTTCCCATTTTTAAGATTTAGGTGGGATTGTGGCAATAGGCTTTGAAAGTCTCTAAGAAAGATGAAAAAATCTATGGGATGAGTCAAAACTAAAACTTACTTGTTGAGAATCTAAATATATCAAAAAATGTTATTCTCTAAGGTCTGAATGGATAAAAAGCAAATCTCAAGGATACTAAAGAAACTTCCCTCAACTCAGGTTTACCTAAGGATGGGGTTGACTTCCAAACAATGCCGCTGTATAATTTATAATCATGGTACCTTTAAAAATCATATTGCATGCTAATGCTACCCTTTGAAACATATGCCCAGTCTTCTGAAACCACCCCTTCCAAAAGATATATATAACAAAATACACATATAACAAATGGGTACCAATTATATTTTTAGAGTATTTTGTTTATGTAAAACCTCTGATGTTCATAAAGTATGTAAACCTCTGAAGTTCCTAAAGGTATTTTAAGTGTAAGATATCATAAATTTAAAAATCATATCATGGGCCAGGTGTAGTGGCTCTTGCCTCTAATTCTAGCACTCTGGAAGGCTGAGGTAGGTGGATTGCTTGAGCTCAGGGGTTTGTGACCAGTCTGAGCAAGAGTAAGATCCTGTCTCTACTAAAAACAGACAAAATTAGCGGGATGTTGTCGTGGGTGCTTACAGTCCCAGCTACTTGGGAGGCTGAGATACGAGGATCTTGTGCCCAAGAGTTTGAGGTTGCTGTGAGCTGTGACGCCATAGCACTCTATCTAGGGTGACAGAGTAAGACTCTGTCTCAAAAAACAAAACAAACAAAAAATCATATTATGGATATATAGAATTTTCTTAACAGATCCAAACTGGAAACTACTCAAATGCCTTTGGATCGGACATTCACACACTGGATGAAAAGAAATGATCTACATACCTCTACACGGAACAATATAGATGAATCTTACTAAGATAATAATCAGTAAAAGGCAGACACAAAACAGTGTGTGTGAGAGATACGAATAATACAAAACAAGTAAAAGTAATCGTAAATGTCAGGAGACTGGTTCCCCTTAAAGGGCAGAAGAAGTGATGAAAGAGAAATTAGACATTATTTCTATCTCGGGATGGGCAATCTTACATCACTCAATCCATAACTGACAACTTTTGTTTCAATATTATAGAATACCTGTTACTGTGATACTTCCTGTTGAAAAAATCTGTAATGTAGCTCTTAGAGACTTTATTCGATAGCACACAGCAGGATGAAGTTCAGGTTCATAACTATACAAAAAAAAAAGCCAAAATTAATATAAATATTTATAACCCAACTAGTAATTTTAAATTTGCAAAGTTATCTTGCTTCTTCAAAGACCTACCTGGCATGAGGTCTATTGTTCTTTGTGAATTCTGGCAAACGGATTTCAAATGGCATGTTACATACTGCCAAAACGTTAACAACCTTAAAATCTGTAAATATTACCTTTAGGAAAAAGTAAAATACAATGAATTTATTTTGAAACAAAAAATCTGCTCATCATAGCAACCATTACTAATTGTCAATCCTTAAAATAAGTGTTTTATTTTAAGTAAAAGAGAAACATCTTAAGAATGAATTTAATATTGTAAGTTGTTTTTAAAAATCATTTTTCTTTTTAATTATTATGAGTACACAATAGTTTTTTTTGTTTTTTATTTTTCATTTCAGCTTGCTTGTTCATTCTTCTTCATTTGAAGTACTCTTTTTTTTGTTGTTCATTTTCTTCTTCCTCTGGCGGTGCTCTTTCCCATTGCCTCCCCAGTAGCTGGGATTACAGACGCCCACCACAATGTCCAGCTGTTTTTTTGATGTTGTTAGTAGAGACGGGGTCTTACTCTGGCTCACTGCTGGTCCCGAACCTCTAAGCTCAGGCAATCCACCCGCCTCGGCCTCCCACAGCGCTGGGACTACAGGCATGAGCCACCACGCCCGGCCAGTACACAGTATCTTCAGAAGTTGTTTAGTATTATTATTTTTTTTTTGGCACCATACACTGGTTTTATAGACCATTTGACACATTTTCATCACACTGGAGAAGTTCTTTAGTATTAAAATCTATAACTGAATTTAAAAAAGCTCAAAAACATCATTAAAAAATGAAACCTGAGGGCGGCGCCTGTGGCTCAAGGACTAGGGCGCCGGTCCCATATGCCAGAGGTGGTGGGTTCAAACCTAGCCCCGGCCAAAAAAAAAAAAACCCTTGGGCAGCACCCGTGGCTCAAGGAGTAGGGCGCCGGTCCCATATGCCAGAGGTGGCGGGTTCAAACCCAGCCCCGGCCAAAAAAAAAAAAACACACACACACACAAAATGAAACCTGAGATATTTGCATGACTCCAACAGATTCAGGGTCTCTTGAATCTTCAGTTTTCTTTTATTTTTTAATACTATAAATGGGATACTTAAATCTATTAGGAAAAAGGGAGACTAGTGAGAAGAAAAAATAAAGAAGAGTTCTAAAGAATCAAACTGGAAAAGGTGTCTCCCTAAAATATCAGTAAGAGTGTACACTGGGCTCTAACAGTCAGACGTTTTCTCATATACATTAGTGTAAAATAACATTTCTGTGAGTTTGATTACATGTTTATTTTCTCTTGGAGGATAGAGATATAAAATTGTGTTTTTAACGAATTGGGATTTCTCACTTAAAATTAGTTACATTCTAAGAAAAGAAACTCCAAGGGTGAAAATAATGTTCTCTTAAGAACTTCAGCCACTCCCACAATCTTGAATTGTTCCATTTCATTACTTGCTTCTCCTTAATCAGTCCTCCTAAAACCACAATTATAGACGAGCTATCCTCCAACCCAGCACTCACACAATGCAGTTGCAGAAAGCCAGGATACTGCAAAACAGCACCATCTCTGAACCAAGGTACACATCAAGGCACGCTGTACTGCCACTCTGTCAAGCACTGGCCCCGATACCCAGCAGCAGCTCAGTCCTTTCCTATTACTTTCTACTTCAGAGAGACTGAGTTGTGAGAGAGAAAAAATCTCTCACCTGTTTTCACAAACTGATCTAAATCCCAAATTATATTTGAATATTCTGCTTATGTAAAACCTCTGAATTTCATAAGATTAAGTATCTAGGGGCCTTATCAATCATATTTACCTATAATTTACTCATCGTTTCCAAGTGATGCAGCATTTCTGTAAAATGCTATCATTTGAAGGTATACTTCTACCAAACTGTATGAGACAAAGCTGACATATCCCACAGTCAAGTTACAAGTTCAAGAGCCTGCCAACCAGTGTGTCCATGTCAGCAGGACCCTGCAGCTCTCTACTCATCATCCTGACTTGGCATTTGTGAGATGACCAAAAACTTTCTTTATTGGTGAGAAGCGACAAACTAGGAGTTGAAAAGGAAATTAATCTATAAGGAGACAAATAACTCTGTGGGGAAAAAAATTTGTAACAAAGCTGGGATATTTTACAAATACCCACAGGCCAAGTTTTGCTATTCATTTTCATACTGAAGGGCAGTATTAAAAAAAAAAAACAAACTAGAAAAAGTTCAATTACAAGAGGAGTTTCTGGGGCAGCACCTGTGGCTATGAGTAGGGCGCCAGCCCCATATACTGAGGGTGGCAGGTTCAAGCCAGGCCCTGGCCAAACTGCAACAAAGGAATAGCTGGGCATCGTGGCGGGCGCCTGTAGTCCCAGCTACTCAGGAGGCTGAGGCAAGAGAATCGCCTAAGCCCAAGAGCTGGAGGTTGCTGTGAGCTGTGACGCCACAGTACTCTACCAAGGGTGACAAAGTAAGACACTGTCTTACAAAAAAAAAAAAGTTTCTGTGGTGATTTCCTCGGTCTATTACACTAATTTTTTTTTTTAATTTTTCAGAAATAAATCCACAAATATTTGTAATTTGAATATCTTTTGGAATTTACCTGGAAACCTAGTTTCTGCAGACTGCGTGCTAAACGTCTGGCACCAAATTTAGCTTCTTCTTCACTAAGGTTTTAAGAAAATAAAAAGATTATCAGTTACACAGGAAATAAATTTTATACTGAAGAACATAATAAACTTTACATATGAAAATGTCTTTTCCACAAGAAGTAAAACATAAAAATGAAAAACCCAGGTAATATTTACCTTGTTGCTCCAGTGCAAATAATTTTTCCTGAGGACCAAATTGTAGCTGTAATTCTAGGTTTTCTAAGCTTCATTAATACTTTCTGAAAACAAAAAAATCTGATTACCTAGTGAGCATTTTTACACATGGTTCTGTCCTACATAGCCCTGTTAATGTCTAAATGTTCCAAGCTTACCCAAGACCTAAATCACTGCTCTCCAAGTCACCTATTCTGAAATCAAGTGCAATACTGAACACAAAGAACATATAAATCCAAAGGACATTTAATTAAAAATGCGAGATCTTTAAAAACCTCTCACCATCTACTTGAAATCAACGTACTACAAGTACATAAACATTTCAACTCTCACTTCACTGCACTCACATAACTGGGATTTGCATGGGTCCTCACACATGACAACCTTCACAGCTCAGGAGCTTCACAGTAGTTGTTACTGTCACGTGGAATATTCTCCCCTCAATATTTTCTTCATTTAAATCTCTCACTAGATGTTACCTCCATAGAGAGGCCTTCCCTGACTATTCCACAGAAGCACCCATTCCTTATAGTAATATTACTGCTTTATTCTGCTTCACGGCACCCAACACTACTTTCTTTATGTTACAGTTGAGATATTTATTACACACTCAATTTCAACATGGAAATCTCAAGGGAAGGACAAATGTTGGAGCTCGAAATGAAATTTGAGATTCCTTAGATGTGAAAGGCATTTAAAGCTATGGGTTGGAATGAAATAACCTATCAAGAGAGTATAAACAGACCAAGAACCAACTTTTAAGATAATATATCAATTGAAATTTTCATTGTAACTTTTCATTTGTGAAAGTCCTATATGCCCAGTATGTATAAGAAACAGAAAAATATCAATTGAATAATATACATTTAAATGAATTGGCCATTTCTCCTTAAAACTTCTGTTACATTTTGAGCTCTTCCTTCTGTCATCTGTTATACTATCAAACTAGAAAGTTCTTAAATCTGGGGACACTCAAAATTTACCAAAGATGAAGATGAAATTTTAACTAAAATACATCATTAAAATTTCATACACAAGTGACAGAAAGCTAGTCTGAGTTTATCCTACATTTAACTTTCTCACCACCAGCTTGTGTATCAACTCAGATTTGTACCAAAGCAGTGTTAGGCATATTCCTCCCGACTTATTTATTCTTTTTTTTGGACAGAGCCTCAAGCTATCACCCTGGGTAGAGTGCTGTGGCATCACAGCTCACAGCAACCTCCAACTCCCGGGCTTAAGCGATTCTCTTGCCTCAGCCTCCCAAGTAGCTGGGACTACAGGCACCTGCCACAATGCCCGGCTATTTTTTGGTTGTAGTTGTCACTGTTTGTCAGGCCCGGGCCGGATTTGAACCTGTCAGCTCTGGTATATGTAGCTGGCGCCTTAGCCACTTGAGCTACAGGGGCCAAGCCATTTATTCCTTTTTTTAAAGGAAAGATGGTATTATTGATCAACTTGAACATCTGTAATTGTGGGTCACTAAAAATTTTAATTGAATTTATTCTTACTCAGTTGCTAGTATAAGAACTAATAACAATTTACGTAGACATACAGGCATCTAATTTTTACAGCTAAACAGAGCCTTCAGACACATTCTTATAATAAATGATAAAATATATCTATCTTATCAATCTTTGGTTTATAAATGCAAAATAAATAACCTACTGTCATTTATAGCATTAATCTCAAACCATTAACGTTTTATTATTATTTATTAATACTAAGGCTTTAAAATATTACAGGTTTAACAAAAGCTAAACTCTAACATGTCCAGGTTAAGATAGGAACAATATTGTTTTCAGCAATTTGTTATTAAAGAAAATCATGTATCTTGGCTAACTAAACAGAGGTATGCTAATTCATACAAAAATTACAATATATATTAGCGTATCATTAAAATATATTTGGATAAGAATATAAGAAAATTATAAAGACTGTTTTCTTCAGTTAAAAGAAACTGAGAGAATAAAATGTCTCTCATCAATGCATTCTTTGCTAAGATTTAATATAGGAACTGTATCTCCAAAAGCTGCCACCTCCATGAGAGGAGGGGGTCACTGCTACAGGGCTGCTATATCGAGGACTAGCACAAGATAAGGTGCTCATAAACTATCTGTGGAATAGAAACATTTTAGTGTCACTCAGAGCACTATAAAATTAGGCTATGTAGTACACACACACCAAAATAAGATACTTACTCCAACATCACGCTTATAAATTACATTTGCTCCCTCCAAAGCAATCTTCCTTAAGTTCAAATGGCATCTTGTTCTAAAAACACAGACTACATTTGTAATTAGAATGTCCAATGCAACATCACTGTCTGCATCCATTGGGGTAGTTTAAAAACTTAGCTTCCCACCACGAAGATCACATCCTGAGAAATAAAACAAATTAAAGTCATTAAACTTAAACGTTCTGTTAATTTATTAGGTAATTAATTAAGAAATGTCCGATTTCATTAAGTACTAAGTTTGACAGTTGATATCTTTGACATTTCACTTTTGATAGTTTTTGTTTGTTCATTTTATTTGTGAAAGGACATCCTAATTCTCTCAGATACACATTTTGGCTTATTATATTTCAGATATTTTTTAGAGCAATTTTTGTGAAACCATGAACAAGTCAAAAACATGTGTTACTTCTGAATATGAGTTCCACTATGGATCCAGGACAGTGCAGATCACTTGAAATATCAATGAAGTGCTTAGGAAGGATGAGGCTAATGAATGTACAGTATGACGTTGATTTGAGAAGTCCGTTCTGGTGATTTTAATCTTGAGAATGAGCCACACTGGTGACCTAAGGCCAATGTGGATAATGATGCGCTGAAAGCTATTGTGGAGGCGAATTCATCTCAACCTACATGTAAATTACCAGCAAAGTTTGACATTACTATTCCAACAGCAGATGACTTGAAACAACTCGTCAAGAAACTGGAAACATGAGTTCCACACGGAGTGTCAGAAGAGAAATCGGCTCAAAGCTTGCCTTTCCTCGCTGTTACGACATAAAGGTCAACCATTTCTACACTGTATATTTACGTGTGATAAAAGATGTATTCTTTTTGTCAATCATAAGTGTTTGGCACAATGGTCAAAAAACACTAATGGTATCTATTTGGTGGCTTCTATCATCTACTATAGCTTCGTGAAACCTAGTCAATCGATGACAGCAGATGTCTACTGCAACCAACTGGATGACATTGTAAGGATGCTTGCAGTTAAGCAACCAAGACTGGTCAATACAGACATACTAATCCTTTTTTTTTATTGTTAAATCACAGCTGTGTATATTAGTGCAATCAAGGGGTACAATGTGCTGTTCTCCTATACAATCTGAAATATTCTCATCAAACTGTTCAACATAGCCTTCACGGCATTTTCCTAGTTTCTGTATTTTTCTTATTTTCTGTATTTTAGTTTCTGTATTCTGTATGTACTAAGTTTTGCCTGTACCCATTCTAAGATGCACCATAGGTGGGACCCCATCCATTAACCTCCCTCCACCCTAACCTCCCCCCTCTCTTCCTCTTCCTTGACCCTTTCCTCTTAGTCTTGTGCTATAGTTGGGTTATAGCCTTCACTTGAAAGCTATAAATTAGATTCATAGTAGGGCTGAGTACATTGGATAATTTTTCTTCCATTCCTGAGATACTTTGCTAAGAAGAATATGTTCCAGCTCCATCCATGTAAACATGAAAGAGGTAAAGTCTCCATCTTTCTTTAAGGCTGCATAATATTCCATGGTATACATGTACCACAATTTGCTAGTCCATTCATGGGTCCATGGGCACTTGGGCTTCTCCCATGACTTAGTAATTGTGAACTGGGCTGCAATAAACATTCTGGTACAGATGTCTTTGTTATATTGTGAGTTTTGGTCTTCTGGGTATAAACCTAGAAAAAGAATTATAGGATCGAATGGCAGGTCTATTTTTAGGTCCCTAAATATTCTCCAAACATCATTCCAGAAGGAACGTATTAGTGTGGATTCCCACCAGCAGTGTAGAAGGGTGCCCTTTTCTCCACATCCATGCCAACATCTCTGGTTTTGGGATTTTGTTACGTGGGCTACTCTTACTCGGGTTAGGTGATAGCTCAAAGTACTTTTGATTTGCATTTCTCTGATGATTAAGGATGATGAGCTTTTTTCATGTGTTTGTAGATCGTGCATCTGTCTTCTTTAGAGAAGTTTCTCTTCAAGTCCCTTGCCCACCCTGAGATGGGATCGTGTTCTTTACTTGCTAACACATTTGAGTTCTCTGTAGATTCTGGTTATTAGACCTCTACCGGAGGTATAACCTGCAAATATTTTCTCCCATTCTAAGGGCTGTCTGCTTGCTTTACTTTCTATGTTCTTGGCTGTGCAGAAGCTTTTTAGTTTGATCAGGTCCCAGTAGTGTATTTTTGATACTGTTTCAACTGCCTGGGAAGTCCTCCTCATAAAATATTCACCCAGGCTGATTCCTTCAAGTTCCTGCACTTTCTTCAAGTATTTTTATAATTTCATGTCTTAAGTTTAAATCTTTTATCCAGTGAGAGTCTATCTTAGTTAATGGTGAAAGGTGTGGGTCCAGTTTCAATCTTTTACAGGTTGCCAGCCAGTTCACCTCAATTTCCCCACTGAATGTTTTTAATTAGCTTGTCAAATATCAAATAACGGTAAGTAGCTGGATCCATCTCTTGGTTCTCTATTCTGTTCCAGACATCTACTTCTCTGCTTTTGTGCCAGTACCATGCTGTTTTGATCACTATGGATTTATAGTACAGTCTCAGGTCTGGTAGTGTGATTCCTCCTGCTTTGTTTTTATTGCTGAGTAATGTTTTGGCTATTGAGGTTTTTTCTGATTCCATATAAAACGAAGTATTATTTTTTCAAGATCTTTAAAGTATGACAATGGAGCTTTAATAGGAATTGCATTAAAATTATATATTGCTTTGGGCAGTATGGACATTTTAACAATGTTGATTCTTCCCAGCCATGAGCATGGTATGGTTTTCCATCTGTTACCATCTACGGCTATTTCTTTTCTTAGAGTTTCATAGTTCTCTTTGTAGAAATCTTTCACATCCTTTGTTAGGTATATGCCCAAATATTTCATCTTCTTTGGCACTACTGTGAAAGGAATAGAGTCCTTGACTGTTTGTTCAGCTTGGTTATTATTGGTATATATAAAGGTTACATATTTATGGGTGTTGATTTTGTAGCCTGAGACATTGCTATATTCCTTGATCACTTCTAAAAGTTTTGTAGTGGAATCCCTAGTGTTTTCCAGATATACGGTCATATCATCTGCAAAGAGTGAAAGTTTGATCTCTTCTGACCCTGTGTGGATACCCTTGATCGCCTTTTCTTCCCTAATTGCAATGGCTAAAACTTCCATTACAATGTTAAAGAGCAATGGAGACAATGGGCAACCTTGCCTGGATCCTGACCTAGGTGGAAATGATTTCAATTTAACTCCATTCAGTATGATATTGGCTGTGGGTTTGCTGTAGATGGCCTCTGTTAGTTTAAGAAATGTCCCTTCTATACCGATTTTCTTAAGTGTTCTGATCATGAAGAGATGCTGGATATTATCAAAAGCTTTTTCTGCATCAATTGAGAGAATATGATCTTTATTTTTTAGTTTGTTTATGTGCTGAATTACATTTATAGATTTACGTATATTGAACCAGCCTTGAGACCGGGGATAAATCCCACTTGGTCATGGTGTATAATTTTTTTGATGTGTTGTTGGATTCTGTTCGTTAGGATGTTATTGAGTATTTTTGCATCGATATTCATTAGTGATATTGATCTATAATTTTCTTTTCTTGTTGGGTCTTTCCCTGGTTTGGGGATCAAGATGATATTTGCTTCGTAGAATATGCTGGGTAGTATTCCTTCTTTTTCTATATTTTGGAAGAGGTTTAGTAGTGTAGGTACTAGTTCTTCTTTAACGGTTTGGTAGAATTCTGACATAAAGCCTTCTGGTCCTGGGCTTTTCTTTTTAGGGAGATTTTGTATAGTTGATGCTATTTTAGAACTTGATATAGGCCTGTTCAACATTTCCACTTCCTTCTGGCTAAGACTTGGGCAAGGCCAGCGGACCCTGCCCCCTCACCAGAAAAGGGCGGGGGCGCCGGGGGCCTCCCACTTATTCTACTCCTCTTACCGTGCCAGACTAGAGTCAAGATCAACAGGGTCTTCTTTCCCCACTGATTTCGCCAAGCCCGTTCCCTTGGCTGTGGTTTCGCTGGATAGTAGGTAGAGACACTGGGAATCTCGTTCATCCATTCATGCGTGTCACTAATTAGATGACGAGGCATTTGGCTACCTTAAGAGAGTCATAGTTACTCCCGCCGTTTACCCGCACTTCATTGAATTTCTTCACTTTGACATTCAGAGCACTAGGCAGAAATCACATTGCATCAACACCTGCCGTGGGCCTTCGCGCAGACATGCTAATCCTCTTAAAAGACAATGCTCAACCATGCTGCACAAACAATGCTGCTCAAACTATAGAAGTTGGATCTGGAAACTCTGTCATCCACTGTATTCACCAGACTCTGCACCAACTGGCTAACAACCACTTCTTCCAGGATTTGGACCACTTCAACAAGATGCAGAAAACACCTTTCCCAAATGCATTGCCACTTGCTCACCAGGCTTCTTTGTCACTGGCATAAACAAGCTACCACTAAGATGTCAAAACTCTGTTCATAGTTTCATTGTATACTTTGATTAATTGTACTGCTTTTTGTTTGACATGTAATAAACTAAACTTTTGATTCAAAATCGAACATTTCATATTTAATGACCTAATATTTTTCACAATCTTGAAATTACAGATTCATTTTTTTACATTCTATATTTACTTTTCAAATGTTTCTAGAATCAAATCATGTCCTTTCTTCTTCCCACTAAAAATGTTGTTGTTTAAAAGATAGTGTGCCATATAATATCGTTCAAAATTAGAACACCTTTCATTCCTTAAATCATAACTTTTACGTGCCAGGAACTTGCCAGAGTTATCTCCTGCCACCCTTCTTTACAACCTTATGACACTCCACAGTTAAGATGATACCCCAAAATTACTATGTGCAAGGGCTGGAATTTGTGGTCCCAATGTCTGACCATTAGTGGTATATAATCTACTTAATATAACTTTCTGGCCCTGTAAAAAGAATGACCTACTTCTCTCTATTTTGGGCAGAGTAATTGACTTAGTTTTAAAGAAATAGAAATATTAATTACAACCTTTATTAAAGACTTTTTTTTGAGACAGAGCCTCAAGCTGTCACCTTGGGCAGAGTGCTGTGGCATCAAAGCTCACAGCAACCTCCAACTCCTGGGCTTAAGCGGTTCTCTTGCCTCAGCCTTCCAAGTAGCTGGAACTATAGGCGCCCGCCACAACATACAGCTATGTTTTGGTTATAGTTGTCATTGCTGGCCCAGGTTGGATTTGAACCTGCCAGCTCAGGTGTATGTGGCTAGAGCCTTAGCTGCTTGAGCTAAGGAGCCAAGCCACGGATTTTTTTTGTTTACTAACCACTGATTTACTATTCACTTTCTAAATACCTTCTATGCACTGGGAATACTACATGGAAAAAATGAATTAGGGAAAGTCTTCTGTCCTCAAGGAGATCACAAACTTGTGGAAGGGGCTGGTCTAACAAAGAGTTATTATTAGCACAATACCATTTTTATCAAGATCAAAATCTTCTAATATATATTTTCCAAAATCTCTATAATAAGAGTATTTATATAAACAAACAAGCCCTGATTATTACTAAGCACATGACCCATATCCAGCTAAAAATTCTCTTTGGGTTTTCACACCTTAAGAAATAATCAGTGGCAATTTGGCTTAACTAACATCACAAAAAGAAAATCACGAGTGTGGCGCGTGGTCCCCATTGCCGGAAGGCTGTCGTCAGAGTCGTCCTAGCCAGCTGCTCCAGCCCCAGGGGCCCAGGCACCTGGCACCATTGGCTCAGACATCAGGGCCCTCAGCACCCTCTCCTGCCCAGGCAGCGACAGGGAGGCAGCGGCATCAGGAGGCAGAGCTTCCCAGAGTGACCTTAACGCGAGGCGGCTGTTAAACCTTCTCAGAATGCTGTTCTTTCTCAGGAAGGGACCATGAAGAGGAAAGAAATGAATGCTGGATCACAGATAGTCAGGTCCCAGACTGCGCTGCCCGACCTCTATAAGAGCTGCACCAGCCTGGACCTCCGTAAGAGATGCTCTGCGACCGCGATTGGCGCCCACCTGGACACAAGTAAGAGCTGCGTGGCAACCCCCAACCCGTGACCCGCAACCGCAGGGCCTCCGGTTTAGCAAGCCCTAAACAGGAACAGTGGGAGCTGTGCAACACGGCATCCTCCCTCCTGTACTCTCCCTGCCTCCACACCAGTCTGCTCCTCTGGCCAGGGACTCTGGTAGCCGTGTGCCCTCCATAGCCCTCCATGCCTCTGCGCGGAGCCCTTCTCCTGGCCAGAGACTGCTGGGCCTTGGGCTCTCTGGGCGCCAGGCACTCCCAGAACCATGCGCACCACCTCCCGCCCTGTTGCTGGATCCGGGTGTGTCATACTCTGGAGCTGTTTCCACAACCAGAACTCCCTGGCTGGGGCAGCTCCAGAGGAACTACACAGGGCCACTCCCTACAAAGATCCAGCAACAATAGTCATCCCGCTGGGGTCTAATCTTGGAGAAACACCTCCCCAACTCTGAGGACAGCCAGAAACATCATGAAAAACAATCATGAGATGAAATCAACAGAAAAACTCTAGCAATATGAATAATCAGAGTAGATCAACTCCCCCAAGGATCAATGGGGCAGACACAGCACAAGATCCCATGCACAAACAAATAGCTGAGATGTCAGAAATCAAATTCAGAATCTGGATAGCAAATAAGATCGAATTAGAATTCCAAGCAGTAACCCAAAAGATATCTCAAGAATTCAACAAATTCAAAGACCAAATGACCAAAGATTTTGACACACTGAGATAAGAAGTTGCAGCCCTCAAAGATCTGAGAAACACAGTAGAATCTCTCAGTAACAGAATGGAGTAAGCAGAAGAAAGGATTTCTGACAATGAAGAAAAAGCATTTGAACACTCCCAAACTCTCAAAGAGGAAGAGAAATGGAGGGCAAAAACAGATCACTCTCTCAGAGAGCTCTGGGATAATTCGAAGAAAACCAATATTCGTCTTATAGGGATCTCCGAAAGTGATGAAGTGGCTTCACAAGGCACAGTGTCTCTTCTCCATGAGATTATGAAGAAGAACTTTCCAGACATGCCAAGAGATTCTGAAATTCAGATAGCAGACAGTTTTGGAACTCCAGCAAGACTCAACCCAAATAAGACATCCCCCAGACACATCATAATCAATTTCACTAAAGTTAATATGAAGGAGAAAATTCTGAAAGCAGCCAGATGAAAGAAAACCATCACCTACAAGGGGAAGAACATTAGAATAACTGCAGATCTCTCTGCTGAAACCTTTCAAGCTAGAAGAGGATGGCCATCGATTTTTAATCTCCTAAAGCAAAATAACTTTCAACCCAGGATCCTGTACCCAGCTAAACTGAGTTTCATTTATGCTGGAGAAATTAAATACTTTACAGACATTCACAGTTGAAGAAATTTGCCACAACTAAACCAGCTCTCCAGGATATTCTCAGACCTATCCTCCGGAAAGACCAGCGTAATCCTCTACCACAAAAGTAAACCCACCCAGAAACTTTTGATCGAATTCCAACTTCCACAATCACAAAAGGATTAAAAATGTCCACCAGACTCTTGAAAGGCTTACCAATATTCTCAATTACTGTGAATGGTTTAAATTGTCCTCTAAAGAGGCACAGGTTGGCTGACTGGATACAAAAACTCGAGCTAGTTGTCCGCTACATACAAGAATCTCATCTTATATTAAAAGACAAATATAGACTCAAGTGTAGGGATGGTCATCTATACTTCAGGCAAATGGAAAGCAGAAAAAAGCAGGCGTTGCAATCCTATTCGCAGACGCAATAGGCTTTAACCCAGGGGTCCTCAAACTACAGCCCAGGGCCACATGTGGCCCGCCGAGGACATTTATTCGGCCCACAGGGTGTTTTTGCGACCGGTGCCTGTCCTGGTCAGCAGCTGACTCGTCCCGGGCCTGCAGTGCCCACGTGTGGAACGTGCGCAGCACTCTCCAGCTCCTCCTCTCAGTCTTGAGACTAAATGATGCACACTTGGATCACTTGTTACGACTAGCTGTGACAAATATGGAACCAGACACTGACTATCTCATTAGCCAAAACTAGGCCCATATTTCCCATTGAAATACTGGTAAGTTTGTTGATTTAACTTTACTTGTTCTTCATTTTAAGTATTATATTTGCTCCTGTTTTTTTTGTTTTACATCAAAATAAGATATGTGCAATGTGAGTAGGAGTTTGTTCATAGTTTTTTTTTTTTTTTTTTTCTTAAACTATAGTTCGGCCCTCCAACGGTCTGAGGGACAGGGAACTCGCCCCCTGTTTAAAATGTTTGAGGACCCGTGCATTAAACCAACCAAAATAAGGAAGGATAAGGATGGACACTTCATATTGTTAAAGGTAATACTCAATATGATGAGATTTCAATTATTAATATTTATGCACCCAACTAGAATGCACCTCAATTTATAAGAGAAACTCTAACAGACATGAGCAACTTGATTTCCTCCAGTTCCATAGTACTTGGGGATGTTAACACCCCTTTAGCAGTGCTGGATAGATCCTCCAAAAAGAACCTAAGCAAAGAAATTTTAGATTTAAACTTAACCATTCAACATCTGGACTTAACAGACATCTACAGAACATTTCATCCCAACAAAACTGAATACACATTCTTCTCATCAGCCCACGGAAAATACTCCAAAATCAACCACATCCTAGGCCACAAATCTAACCTCAGCAAATTAAAAAAAATAGAAATTATTCCTTGCACCTTCTCAGACCATCATGGAATAAAAGTTGAACTCAGTAACAACAGGAATCTGCATACCCATACAAAAACATGGAAGCTAAACAACCTTATGCTGAAGGATAGATGGGTTATAGGTGAGATTAAGAAGGAAATCACCAAATTTTTGGAACAAAACAACCACCAAGACACGAATTATCAGAACCTCTGGGTTACTGCAAAGGCAGTCCTAAGAGAAAAATTTATAGCACTGCAAGCCTTCCTCAGGAAAACGGAAAGAGAGGAAGTCAATAACTTAATGGGACATCTCAAGTAACTGGAAAAGAACATTCCAACCCCAAACCCAGCAGAAGAAAAGAAATAACCAAAATCAGAGCAGAATTAAATGAAATTGAAAACAAAAGAATTATACACCACATCAATAAATCCAAAAGTTGGTTTTTTGAAAACATCATGAAACAGATAAACCCTTGGCCAACTTAACCAGGAAAAAAAGAGTAAAATCCCAATTTCATCAATCAGAAATGGTAACAATGAAATAACAACAGACCCCTCAGAAAGTCAAAAAATCCTTTATGAATACTACAAGAAACTCTCTCAGAAATAGGAAAATCTGAAAGAAATTGACCAATACCTGGAAGTACGCCACCTACCAAGACTTAGCCAGAATGAAGTGGAAATGTTGAACAGGCCTATATCAAGTTCTGAAATAGCATCAACTATACAAAATCTCCCTAAAAAAAAAAAGCCTAGGACCAGATGGCTTTATGTCAGAATTCTACCAAACCGTTAAAGAAGAACTAGTACCTATATTACTAAATCTCTGCCAAAATATAGAAAAAGAAGGAATATTACCCAATACATTCTACAAAGCAAACATCACCTTGATCCCTAAACCAGGGAAAAGACCCAACAAGAAAAGAAAATTATAGACCAATATCACTAACGAATATTGATGCAAAAATATTCAATAAGATCCTAACGAACAAAATCCAACAACACATCAAAAAAATTATACACCATGACTAAGTGGGATTTATCCCCGGGTCTCAAGGCTGGTTCAATATACGTAAATCTATAAATGTAATTCAGCACATAAACAAACTAAAAGATAAAGACCATATGAGTCTCTCAATTGATGCAGAAAAAGCTTTTGATAATATCCAGCATCCCTTTATGATCAGAACACTTAAGAAAATCGGTATAGAAGAGACATTTCTTAAACTAACAGAGGCCACCTACAGCAAACCCACAGCCAATATCATACTGAATGGAGTTAAATTGAAATCATTTCCAATTAGATCAGGATCCAGGCAAGGTTGCCCATTGTCTCCATTGCTCTTTAACATTGTAATGGAAGTTTTAGCCATTGCAATTAGGGAAGAAAAGGCGATCAAGGGTATCTACATAGGGTCAGAAGAGATCAAACTTTCACTCTTCACAGATGATATGACCGTATATCTGGAAAACACTAGGGATTCTACTACAAAACTTTTAGAAGTGATCAAGGAATACAGCAGTGTCTCAGGCTACAAAATCAACACCCATAAATCTGTAGCCTTTATATATACCAACAATAACCAAGCCAAAAAAATAGTCAAGGACTCTATTCCTTTTTTTTTTTGGCCGGGGCTAGGTTTCAACCTGCCACCTCTGGCATATGGGACCAGCGCCCTACTCCTTGAGCTACAGGCGCCGCCCTCTATTTCTTTCACAGTAGTGCCAAAGAAGATGAAATATTTGGGAGTATACCTAACAAAGGACGTAAAAGATTTCTACAAAGAGAACTATGAAACTTTAAGAAAAGAAATAGCTGAAGATGTTAACGAATGAAAAAACATGCCATGCTCATGGCTGGGAAGAATCAACATTGTTAAAATGTGTATACTACCCAAAGGAATATATAATTTTAATGCAATTCCTGTTAAAACTCCATTGTCATGTTATAAGATCTTGAAAAAAATAATACTTCATTTTATATGGAATCAGAAGAAAATCTTGAATAGCCAAAACATTACTCAGCAATAAAAACAAAGCAGGAGGAATCACGCTACCAGACCTGAGATGAAGACTGTACTATAAATCGATAGTGATCAAAACAGCATGGTGTTGGCACAAAAACAAAGAAGTAGATGTCTGGAACAGAATAGAGAACCAAGAGATGAATCCAGCTACTGACCGTTATTTGATCTTTGACAAGGCAATTAAAAACATTCAGTGGGCCTTGGTGTGTGTCACACTTTATGGGGGCAAGACATGATTGCAAGAGGGACTTTGCCTAACAATTGTAATCAATGTAACTTGGCTTATTGTACCCTCAACAAATCCCCAACAATAAAAAAAGAAAAAAAATTCAGTGGGGAGCCGGGCGCGGTGGCTCACGCCTGTAATCCCAGCACTGTGGGAGACTGAGGAGGGAGGATTGCTTGAGCTCAGGAGTTCGAGGCTTGTCTGAGCGAGAGTGAGACCCCGACTCATGGAAAAAAATGGAAAAACCCAGCTGGGCGCCGCGGCAAGCGCCTGTAATCCCAGCGGCTTCTGAGGCTGAGGCAGCAGGATGCCCACAGCCGGAGTCTGAGGTTGCAGTGAGCTACGATGCCATTGCCCTCTGCTCAGGGCATAGTGTAGAATTCTGTCTAGACAAAAAAACAAAAACAAAAACAAAAACAAGGCAACAAAACATTCAGTGGGGAAAAGAGTCCCTATTTAACAAATGGTGCTGGGTGAACTGGCTGGCAACCTGTAAAAGATTGAAACTGGACCCACACCTTTCACCATTAACTAAGATAGACTCTCACTGGATTAAAGATTTAAACTTAAGACATGAAACTATAAAAATACTTGAAGAAAGTACAGGAACTTGAAGGAATCAGCCTGGGTGAATATTTTATGAGGAGGACTTCCCAGGCAATTGAAACAGTATCAAAAATATATTACTGGGACCTGATCAAACTAAAAAGCTTCTGCACAGCCAAGAACATAGTAAGTAAAGCAAGCAGACAGCCCTCAGAATGGGGAAAATATTTGCAGGTTATACCCCCGGTAAAGGTCTAATAACCAGAATCTACAGAGAACTCAAACGTGTTAGCAAGAAAAGAACACGTGATCCCATCTCAGGGTGGGCAAGGGACTTGAAGAGAAACTCTAAAGAAGACAGACGCACGATCTACAAACACATGAAAAAAAGCTCATCATCCTTAATCATTAGAGAAATGCAAATCAAAACTACTTTGAGCTATCACCTAACCCCAGTAAGAGTAGCCCACATAACAAAATCCCAAAACCAGAGATGTTGGCATGGATGTGGAGAAAAGGGCACACTTCTACACTGCTGGTGGGAATGCACATTAATACGTTCCTTCTGGAATGATGTTTGGAGAATATTTAGGGACCTAAAAATAGACCTGCCATTCGACCCTATAATTCCTTTACTAGTTTTATACCCAGAAGACCAAAAATCATAACAAAGACATCTGTACCAGAATGTTTATTGCAGCCCAATTCATTATTGCTAAGTCATGGAAGAAGCCCAAGAGCCCATCGACCCATGAATGGACTAGCAAATTGTGGTACATGTATACCATGGAATATTATGCAGCCTTAAAGAAAGATGGAGACTTTACCTCTTTCATGTTTACATGGATGGAGCTGGAACATATTCTTCTTAGCAAAGTATCTCAGGAATGGAAGAAAAAGTATGCAATGTACTTGGCCCTTCTATGAATCTAATTTATAGCGTTCACATGAAGTGTATAACCCAACTATAGCACAAGAATATGGGGAAAGGGCCAAGGAAGGGGAAGGTAGCGGGGAGGTAAAGGTGGAGGGAGGGCAGTGGGTGGGGCCACACCTATGGTGCATCTTAGAATGGGTACAGGTGAAACCTACTAAATGCAGAATACAAATGTCTACATAGAATAACTATGAAAATGCCATGAAGGCTATGTTGAACAATTTGATGAGAATATTTCAGATTGTATATGAAACCATTGTACCCCTTGATTGCACTAATGTACACAGCTATGATTTAACAATAAAAAAAATTGCTATCAAATTAGGTGTGAGGAAAACTAAAACATTGAAGAAAATAATCATAAAAATCTCAGGGGAGGCCAGGCGCAATGGCTCATGTCTGTAATCCCAGCAGTGTGGGAGCCCGAGGCAGGTGGATTGCCTGAGCTCATAGGTGCTAGACCAGCTTGAGCAAAAGCAAGACCCTATCTCTAAAAATAGTTGAGTGTTATGGTAAGCACCTGTAGTCCCAGCTACTCAGGAGGCTGAGGCAAGAGAATCGCTTGAGCCCGAGAGTTTTAGGTTGCTGTCAGCAGTGACACCATTGCACTCTACTGAGGGTGACAAAGTGAGACTGTCTCAAAAAACAAACAAAGAAAAACAAATAGAATACTACGGTAGCTTCCTAACTGCTTCCCTCTCCCTTCAATTCTTCCCTCTCATAAATTCTGTCATTATATAGAACCAGGTTGATTTTTAGGGCAGAACTGGTTACTTATACACATATTACTTTCCTGCTTAAATTCCCTCAAATGCTTTCCACTGCACTTAGTGTAAAAGCCAAACAGCTAAAAAGTAAATACCGTTGGGTTACTTTATGTAACCCCTGCTCATTTTTCCAAGCTCAGCTCAAGTTATTCTCTTCCTTATTCCACTCCAACCATAGGGGCTTTCTTTAAATTTCTCAAATATACCCATGGTTTTGCAGATGATGTTTAGTACATGCTTAAAATGGTCTTTTCTACTTACTTATTCTAATTTTGACATATCCTTTATTTCTCATCTTACATTTTGCTTCCCCAGAGCTTTTTCCTGATTCCCTAATGTACATTCATACCAAGTTGTTTTTATTTTGTATAAAAAAAAAATCATTGGCAATTCATCACTATAAATGTATTTGCTGGGTGGCGCCTGTGGCTCAGTTGGTAAGGCGCCAGCCCCATATACTGAGGGTGGCAGTTTCAAACACAGTACTGGCCAAACTGCAACCAAAAAATAGCCGGGTGTTGTGGCGGGCGCCTGTAGTCACAGCTACTCGGGAGGCTGAGGCAAGAGAATCGCTTAAGCCCAGAGTTGGAGGTTGCTGTGAGCTGTGTGAGGCCACGGCACTCTACCGAGGGCCATAAAGTGAGACTCTGTCTCTACATAAAAAAAAAAAAAAACAAAAAACTAAAAGTGTATTTGCCAAATTATCTGTCAGTAAGCTCCTTTATAACTGTCTCATTTTCTCAGGGATGTACAGCTGATGCCAAGCACAATTTCTGTCACATATTAGCTACACACAAAATATTTACTAAGTTAATGCATCATCTTCTTAACTTAATAAATAGTTCTGGAAAATTGAAGCTATTCCTCTGGCTAGAATGTGGAGAAATAATATGCCACCTTGGTTCTAGATGTCTTTCTATTCCTGTCTTTGGGGAGCCTTACAATTAGTTAAGAATAAATTAAATGGGGCGGTGCCTGTGGCTCAGGTAGTAGGATGCTGGCCCCATATACTGAGAGTGATGGTTCGAGCCTGGCCCTGGCCAAAACTGCAAAATAAATAAATAAATTAATTAATTAATTAAATGACTCCACTCTTAAAATCCAAAGATGCCAAAGCATTAATATACCAACAAAAGGTCAGCTCCAGCTGCCAGTCTTCCCACTGTCCTTGTTCTTGCTCAAGTTTTATTTCCTGTCTACAATGGTCCCTGTTTTCTCTAATCTCCAAACTTACCTGCTAATAACTAGCACACATTCAAACTCTGCTTTTTTTATGAAATCTTCTCTCATCCCTATAGTCCTGATCGGATTTCTTCCTTCCCCGAGTACCTGTTATATTCGTAGTCTTTTATATTCATATATCAGTATCCAACTTAAGCATTTTTGAATATTAGTTGTGTGACATGGGAAAAATCCCCTCCACTATCCCACAGGGGGAGCTGAGGCCTGACAATCTCGGGTGCTTAATGGAAGCTGGGCGGTTCACTCAGTTCCAGCCCCACCCCTGATTGATTTTGCTGACAGAAAAGAACAATTTCACAGAGTTTGTTTCTGTCCTGGCTATATTCCCCTGAGGATCAGACGCTGTTTGAGTTCACAGAAACTGCAACTCAGACCCGGTCTGTGCCACTGCCCAGAGCTGGGGTATCTGTCTCGGTTGTTGTCTGTGTTGGGGCGGGTGCGGTTACAGCTCAGACTCAGCTTTTGGTTTCCTACCTGCTTTAGTCTCAGCTATGATGCCCTGAGGGCCGGGTGCGTCTTAGGCTCACTAAAGCAGTCCTGGCTCAGCCCCGCCCTGGGAGTATGCAGACTTAAAAAAAGATGGAGACTTTACCTTTTTCATGCTTACATGGATGGAGCTGGAAGATATTATTCTTAGCAAAATATCTCAAGAATGGAAGAAAAAGTATCCAATGTACTCAGCCCTACTATGAAATCAAGTTATAGCTTTCATATAGTCCAAGAATATGGGGAAAAGGGATAGGAGGGGACAGGGGAGGATGGGTGGAGGAAGGGTGATTCGTGGGACTACACCAACTGTGCATCTTACAAGGGCACATGTGAAATTTACTAAATGTAGAATACAAATGTCTTAACACAATAACCAAGAAAATGCTATGAAGGCTGTGTTAACCTGTTTGATGAAAATATTTCAAATTGCATATAAAACCAGCACATTGTACCCCATGATTGCATTAATGTACATAGCTATGATTTAATAAAAAAAAAAAGAGACAATTAGAAAACAGTAAAAATATAATAAAGATTCCTTGCAGTTCTATGTGAAAAACCAGTATTTTTTTAATAAGGATTCAGATTACCATGATTAAACCAAGGAAGGTGCCAAAGTTAAAAAGAAATTCAGTCTTGCTTTTCTGTTTTTTTTTAAGTTTCTGATAGAACATTCAGTAGAGCTACAGACCAAGACTTTTAAGCCTGCTATACTTGGTGGTGCCTGTAGCTCATGGGGTAGGGCACAGGTCAAATACACCCAGGCTGGTGGGTTTGAACCCGGCCCTGGGCCAGCTAAACAACAGTAACAACTGCAACAGAAAAATGACTGGACCTTGTGCTGGGCACCTATAGTCCCAGCTACTTGGGAGGCTGAGGCAAGAGAATGGCTTGAGCCCAAGAGTTTGAGGTTGCTGTGAACTATGATGCCACAGCATCCTACCAAAGGCGACACAGTGAGACTCTGTTTAAAAAAAAAAAAAAAGACTGCTATACCACACGATAGCATTCAATTCTATGTATCAGTTTCTCACTCTTACATTCCTACATTCCCTTCAATCTGTGTATATTTTGTTTTTCTGTTCCTTGTGTATGTTTCAGCTACCTCAAATCATTATAACAAGTTGTGGGGGGAGACAGTAAGAACTGCTGCCTAGATACACAGGCAGACAGATACACAAGCAGAGGAATGCAGGCAGTTTATTACCACTTCTCTTAAGCAGCATGCTCACCCTCTGACTCATTACTTACTAGCTGTAAAAACTTGAACAAGTTATATAATCCAACTGTGACTCAGTGTTCTCAATGGTCACACAGAAGAGATAGTGCTTGTCACAGTGTAATTTATGAGAATTACAAAAAACAATATATAAAAAGTACTTAGGATATCTTTCTGGAAAATAACACAATAAAGGACAGTGATTATTGATGAAATATGTTCAAGTCAACAGGCAGATCAGAGATTTCTTAATATCATTTCTTGTGATTACCTTATAGCGCAGTTAGTTACTGAGCCATCTGAACATCTTTAGGTTTTCTGCTAAGTTTCTGGTTACTTACCCTAACATCCATTTGACCCTGCCTTCATAATGACCATAATCCAGATGTCTAGCTAGGTACATTGTGGTAGAAATAAAATACAACATTTTCAGGCTCCCTGGTAACAGGTGTAACCAAGTGGCCACAGAACTATGTTCTGGTCAATGAACATAAAATGAAATGGTGTATGTGCCTTCTAAGTAGTCTGCTTAGAGCAGCGCTTTTCAACCTGTGGGTCGCGATCCCTTTGTAACAATGAAAATACATTGCGGTATTAGGAAGGTTGAGAACCACTGGCTTAGAACAACCAACTAAACCAGCAAGGACTCCTTTTGCCTTTCTGCTCTTCATCTGCCTAGAGTTTAGATGTGAGAGCTGGAGCTCAAAGCAGCCAATTCTGGACCATAAGTCAATGAGCATGTTAGAGCAGTAAGACCGAGTGGCCTGGGTCCTTGAGATGCTGTAAATCTCCGTACCCTGCACTTCCTAATTCTAGGTCTAGATCTCCTGAGTGTGAGTGAGAGAAAAACCAATTGTCCTCACGGTGGATTTTTTAGTTACTTATTGCCAAACCTAACTCTAACTGCCACACATACTTGATTAGCTACAAAAAGCAACTACTTAAGGAAAAAATTTGTATGAAGAAACTATATCAAATTTACAGTTTCATCATAGATTTTTGTTTTCATCAAACAGTTCTAACTTACTAAACTGCCTGAGAGGACAATACAAGGACAATATATAGGGTAAAAATAAGTCAAGAAGGAAGAAAGCAGATCTTTGTCAAGGCAAAGCCTTGAAATTAATTCAAAATTGATATTTGTTTCAACATTTTGGCAACTTCAAGTCTAAAAATGAGGTCATGGTAATAGTTCACCATAAGTTACTAATAAGTGTTCATATTTTAGATGAGTAAATTGGCAAGCATGCTCAGAAAGTACTCTTTTACTAGAACAGTTTCCTATTAAGAGGCGCTTTATATGAAAGACCTCACATTTTTTGAAGAAGTATGAAAAAAAGACCCATTTGCAATCAGTTTACTTACCTTGTAGATAAAGAGCATAGTACTGGATATTAACAAAGATTCACTTTTAAAAACTAAAATATTATATCCCTTTTAGATGAGATAACTAGAATAGCAGTCCAGTGAAACAGGTAAGTCTCAATTTCTACAAAGAACCTATTGTGTCCCTTCTGGCTTTAAGGTAGTTGGATAACTTTTCAATGGGTGAAAAAATTCTACCTGAATAAATATTAATTAGTAGTTCAAAAGGCTTAGGTTATTCCTGAAAATACATACACAGTAACTTTGTTTAAATTAAAACATCACAACAGATGTAGGAAAGATAGTAGAAATTAATTCCCTTGAGGAAAGAAATATTCCAAATTGTTTATTATGGTGCCTACAGTAAACATCAGAATCATCTATTTCCCCTACCAATTCTAAGCTTCTTGAAGTCAAACACTATGTCTTAAAGGTCTACACATTTCCATGGCTCAACACCATATGTGACACATAGTCAATGTTCAATTATAATATTTAGTGAACAAATGCTATAAAATCCAACATTTCAATATTCTGTCTATGTTAAATTTCTCATCTACCCAGAATTCCAAACTATTTCTTTTAATTCTAGGCATAGAAAAAAATTGTTAGCAAGGCTGAAACTTTACTTCCAAAACCACCTATTTTCATGTGAACATAGGTCAGCACAGTAGCTCATGCCTGTAAACCCAGCACTCTGGGAAGCTGAAGCGGGTGGATTGCCTGAGCTCAAGAGTTCAAGACCACCCTGACCTAGAGAGAGACTCTGTCCCTAAAAATAGCCCTGGCATTGTGGCTGAGACAAAAGGATTGCTTGTGCCCAAGAGTTTGAGGTTGTTGTGAGCTATGACACCATGGCACTTCTACCTATGGCTGCAGAGTGAGACTCTGTCTTGAAAATTAAAAATTTAAAAAAAAATTTTAAAAAAGGCTCAGCATCTGTAGCTCAAGCAGCAAAGGCACCAGCCACATACACCAGAGCTGATGGGTTCGAATTCAGCCTGGGCCGGCCAAACAACTATGACAACTACAACCAAAAAACACCCAGGCATTGTGGCGGGCGCCTGCAGTCCCAGCTACTTGGGTGGCTGACACAAAAGAATTGTTAAGCCTAGGAGTTGGAGGTTGCTGTGATGCCACAGCACTCTACCCAGGGTGACAGCTTGAGGCTCTGTCTCAAAAAAAAATAAATAAATAAATAAAAAATAAAAGAACTAAGTCCCCCACTCAAGCTCTTTAACACAATATCCGTGAAAAGCACAGGTAATATACTTTATGTTTCATGGTGGTTTTTACACAAATTTTTCTTGTTGTTTACTGGTCTGTAATGCTCTAAGAGGAATGTGTTTAAGTAACTCCATAAAAAATACAGTATCTGAAAGTGACGTTTAAACTCCCAAGGCTGTTAAGCCTGTTAACCATCAACAGTACAGTGTTAACATATTTCAGATATAAAAATAGGCAGAAAGAATACGATGAACATCTATGTACCTATTATTCAACTTAAAAAAAAATCATAACAAAATATAGGTGGCGCTTGTGGCTCAGAGTAGGGCGCCAGCCCCATATAGAGGGTGGAGGGTTCAAACCCGGCCCCAGCCAAACTGCAACAAAAAAATAGCTGGGCGTTCTGCGGGTACCTATAGTCCCAGCTACTCGGGAGGCTGAGGCAAGAGAATTGCCTGCCCAAGAGCTGGAGGTTGCTGTGAGCTATAACGCCACAGCGCTCTACTGAGGGCAACAAAGTAAGACTCTGTCTTAAAAAAAAACAAAAAAAACCTTATGGTACAACTGATACTTCCCCATGCATTTCTTCCAAATTATATCCTCATTCTTCTCAAAGAAAACTCTAATTTCTTTTTTTTTTTTTTTTGGAGACAGAGTCTCACTATGTCACCCTCAGTAGAGTGCAGTGGCGTTACAGCTCACAGCAACCTCAAACTCTTGGGCTTAAGCGATTCTCTTGCCTCAGTTTCCCAAGTACTTAGGACTACAGGTGCCCACCACAATGCCAGGCTATTTTTTTTTTGTGGCAGTTGTCATTGTTTAGCAGGCCCGGCCGGGTTTGAAACCAAAAGCCTGTGTGTGTGGCTGGCACCCCATTCACTGGGCTAAGGGTGCCGCCAGAAAACCCTACTCAATTTAATTGGTGTCCTGTCATTCACATACAGTACTCTTAAATTTATCACACATATAAAGTATTATATTTCTAAACCCAATTAAGTCACATTTTTTTTTTTTAAACAGAATCTCAAGCTGTCGCCCTGGGTAGAGTGCAGTTGCATCACAGCTCACAGCAACCTCCAACTCTTGGGCTTAAGCGATTCTCCTGCCTCCGCCTCCCAAGTAGTTGGGACTACAGGCGCCCGCCACAATGCCCGGCTAACTTTTGGTTGCAGCCGTCATTGTTGTTTGGGGCGCCTGGGCTGGATTGGAACCCGCCAGCTCAGGTGTATGTGGCTGGCGCATTAGCCACTTGAGCCACAGGCACGGAGCCGAGTCACAATTTTTTAAAAAAAATTGATGGATTTGGTTTGCTAATATTCATTTAGGACTGATACAGCTATGTTAATAAGTAGCATTAGCTTACATATCGTTATCTTGTACAGTCATTATTTGATTTGAGTAAGAAGGTTACACTAGACTCATTACATAAGTTTCTCTTCTTTTCTTTTTAATTCTCTGGAAGATAGTTCAGAAGACCTTATCTGAAAATTGTTTAGACTTGTTTCTTGTTTGATGGATCTTAAATAACTAATTCAATTCTTTAAAGAATGCTCAGACAACTAAGGTCTTCGATTTTCTTAAGTCAGTTTTGGTACATTAAATTTGCCTGGGAAATTTTCCATTTCTTCTAAATTTACTGGAAGTACAATCCTTCATGGTGTTCTCGAGCCTCTTTTTATCCTCGTATCAAGTACTTACTCTGCCTTTCATCCCCCTCACCAATCTTGATGACAGGGTTTTCTACTTTGGTAAATTTCTTCAAAGAACAAACTATCAGCAATTGATCCTCTATTAATTTTTTTTTGCCTATGTCCATCATTTCATTCCTTCCAAATATTTATTCTATTCTTTTTCTAATTTCTTATATTGGAAGGAATTTAAGTTGAATGCTTAATATTTTTATTTATTTTTTTCCCTTTTTTCTTTACTTTCTTTTTTTTTCTTGAGACAGAGTTTTACTCTGTCGCCCTTGGTAGAGTGCTATCGCATCACAGCTCACAGCAACCTCTAACTCTTGGGCTTAAGCGATTCTCTTGCCTCAGCCTCCTGAGTAGCTGGGACTACAGGTGCCCGCCACAATGCCCGGCTATTTTTGCTGCAGTTGCCACTGCTATTTTAGCTGGCTGGGGCCGGGTTTGAACTGCCACCCTCGGTATATGGGGCTGGTGCCCTACCCACTGAGCCACAGGCGCCACCCATTTTTCTCTTTTCTTGTATGAACATTTCAGATAATTATAATCTATGTGTGACTAAAGTTGGATGTATAATGTTTTTCATTATCCGTTGGCTCCAACAATAGCTAAATCTCTATCACTATTTTTCGTGGGTTATTTGTTTATTTAAAAGTTTTTTGCCATTTAGAAATATACTTTTGATACTGGCAAATATCAAACTGTGGTGATGAAGGTGAGTAAACTAGCATTCTCTTGACACAAAAACTTTCTATAGGAGATAATTTGGCAGCATGTATCCAGATAATTTAAAATGTGCATGTATGTGAAACTCCAGTCAAGTGGTAAGAATCATCTTGAAAAATACTTGAACTGAGCAAACTATAAAGATTACACACTGCAATTTTGTTAAGTACAGAGACAACCTATATGTCCACCTAAAACAAATTGGTTAAATAAAGTACAGCACAGTCTTATATGTATAACAGACTACTATATAGATTTTTTTTTTGAGACAGAGTCTCACTATGTCACCCTTGTTAAGAGTGCCATGGTGTCATAGCTCACAGCAATCTCCAACTCTTGGGCTTAAGCAATTCTCTTGCCTCAGCCTCCCAAGTAGCTGAGACTATAGGTGCCCGCCACAACATCCAGCTATTTTTTATTGTAGTTGTCACTGTTGTTTAGCTGGCTCGGGCCAGGTCTGAACCCACCAGCCTGGGTGTATGTGGCTGGAGCCGTAACCATTGTGCTACAGGCGCCAAGCCTACTAAATAGATTTTATAAAAATCACAAAACTACATGGATGTAGACAGAGGTCCATAATGTTTGTTAGAGCTGAAAAAATATGCCTGATTATGAGTTCATTTTGGTTTATATCTCTACATCAGCATTTATATATTTGTAACTGCCAAAATGTTAACACCTATTTTATTCAGAAAGTTGGCATATCAGAGTGACTTTATTTTTTTCTTCTATTTTTCTGCAGAGTCTGGATTTTTTTAACAACAAATACATATTAGATTTACTGTAAGAAAAATAAAATTATTTCCATTTTGATTTAAATATAAATATCAAGAATTTGTCCACTGCCCAAGACCTAGTTTTAAGATATATTTTAGGTGTTTTGTCCTGTTTCTCAAGTAAATGCTGGTATGAGTTTGATTTGTCAAAAATCTCCTTCACAGAGGTTGTTGTACCTTGAGAAAATAGCATTTCTAGGTTTCTATTCCAATGCACCACAGAAGCTGAAGCAGCTTCTTTGCTCATTGATTTTCTTTTTTTTTTTTTTTTTTTTTTGGTTTTTGGCCAGGGCTGGGTTTGAACTCGCCACCTCTGGCATATGGGACCAGCGCCCTACTCCTTGAGCCACAGGTGCCGCCCTGCTCATTGATTTTCATGGACAGAAACATATCTGTCCTTTAGGTCCTCTGACCCAGTGGTATTCAAAACCATTTTTTTTTTAAATCATAGCTGTGTACATTGATGTGATCATGGGGCATCATTCACTAGCTTCACAGACCGTTTACCAAGTTTCATATATACCCTTGTTCAAAACCATTTCTGCAGCAAGCACAACATCAACCTTACATCATCACCTGGAAAACACTGCCACCTCCTGGCTTTTAAGAAAAATTATATCAAAGACTACTACATTTTAAATTTTCCTCAATAAACACTGTCATAAAAATAAAGCAAAGATAGCCATAAAACATAATTGAAAGCCAAAACAATTAAAACTAAACCTGAGATTACAGACAAGTAGCTACTTTAAACACATCCCAGTTAGTGCTGAGGATAGAGGGAAGGGCCTCAAAGGTTTAACCACAAAATTACTATCTGTGACTTGAGATAATTCATCTCTTTTCTAAAAGTAAGGCATACCATCCAAACTAATCTCATGTTCTTTATAATAGCAGATTAGGAAACAGACATTTTATGTCCTGGTTCTGACACATTACTTGGAAGTTTTTCAATATACACCTGTGGCCAAGATGGAGAAAACCTAACATTCTGCCTTTGGAAAGAGGAATGTTCTCTCACATATTTGATAGTGTAGCATAAATCTTACAAAAGAGGGCTTCTAACTCAGTGTTAACATTTAGCTATGTGGCAGTGGGTCAATCTCCTAACCTCTCTCTAATCTTCATTTTCTCTTCTATAAACTTATGATATCACCTGCATCTCCCAGGATGCTGTTAAAGATTAAATGTGATCATCTATGTCCAGCACACAGCATACACCGTATGTTTATTAAATGGTAGCTATTACTGTTTGGTGGATTCACAAATAATTGAATATTTTAAGCAAAGGGTATTATTTAATGAATTGCTACAAAACTGGAGAACAGATCCCGTTACAGATGGGAAAAAAATATATATCAAGAGGTCAGCACACTACAGCCAAGTGACCAGAACCTGCCTTGTAAAAGTTTTATTGGAATACAGCCACATTCATGTGTTTCTGTGATGACATGGCAAAGCTAAGAGGTTGCGACAAAGACAGAATGAACCACAAGCCTAAAATCTTTACTACCTGGCCATTTAAGAAAAAGTTTGGTGATTACTGGTCTAGTCCCAAGAGGCACTATCATCAAAATTGAATTTAACACTGATAAATGTAAAGCCCATATATTTTACTAAAATGAACAAAACGTCTGTTTAACTAAAGTCCTTAACTGGATCCTGGTTTGAACAAAACAGCATAAGAGACAGGTGAGGGAAATCTGAGTGATTTGAGTCGACTGGGATGGATCTGCATGATAGATGATATTAGGGGATAACTGTCAATTTTGTTAGTGAGAACAGAATGGTTATGTAGACAATGCTTATTTTTAAAGAGATGTATACTAAAATATTCAGGGGGAATGTCAGGTCTGTAATTACTAAAATATAGGTTATCTTTCACTATCTGAACTCAGTAACAAAAACATATGAATAAAGCTTCAGGTGACTACCTTGATATGTGGAATCTTGCCATAGGAACAAAACAAATTTGGATAATCTACTCTGAGATACAGCATAGACTTGGATAGTAGGTTTGAGAGTATTTTAGGACAAAAAATATATTACTCCTTCATCTTTTAGTATTTAAAATTGTTAAATCTAGGTGACAGGAATTACATCAAACTAAGAGACAACCTACAGAATAGAAAATATCTGCAAGCTACACATCTAGTAAGGGGTTAATATTCAGAATATACAAAAACTCTAAACAACTCTGCCAAAACCCAAAGAGCAAAGACCTTAGTAGACAATACCCCAAAGAAGACATACATGGATGGTTCCTGTGGCTCAAAGGAGTAGGGCGACGGCCCCAAATACCGGAGATGGCAGATTCAAACCCAGCCCCGGCCAAAAAAAAGGGAAGACATACAAATGGTCAACAGGCATATGAAAAAATGTTCAACATCACTAATCACCAGGAAAATGAAATCAAAACCACCTCACTCCAGTTAGAATGGTTTTATAAAAAAAAAAGAAAAAATGTTGGTGAGAAAGTAAACAGAACACTTAATACACTGTTGGTGGGACTATAAACTAGTATAGCCATTATGGAAAACAGTATAGAGGTTCCTCAAAAAATTAAAAACTACCGTATGATCCAGTAACCCCAGCCACTATGGAATACATATCCACAGGAAAGGAAATCAGTGTTTAAGAGATAGCTGCAGATACATCTACCTGAGTATCCAACAATGGATGAATGAATAAAGAAAATGTATCATTCAGCCTTAAAAGGGAATGATGTGCGACCCCATGAACCTGGAGGACATGTTAAGTGAAGGAAGCTTGACACAGAGAGATAAATTTCACATGATCGCACTCATATGTGGAGTCTAAAAAAGAAAAAGCTGATACCACAGAAGCAGAGAGGTTAGCAGAGGCGGGGCAGAGAGGATATGAGGAAGTTGGTCAACAGGTACAAAATTACAAGTAGACAGCTAGGTAAGAGGAGTGAGTTCTGGTATTGTATTACAGTCAGGATGACTATGGTTAGCAGCAAAGTATTACAAACAAGCTAGAAGAGAGGTGTTTTTTTTTTTTTAGAGACATAGTCTCATTTTGTCACCCTTGGTAGAGTGCTCTGGCGTCACAGCTCACAGCAACCTCCAGCTTTTCAGCTTAGGCGATTCTCTTGCCTCAGGCTCCCGACTACAGGTGCCCGCCAGAACGCCCGGCTATTTTTTTGTTGTTGCACTTTGACCGGGGGCCAGGTTCGAATCTGCCACCCTCACTATATGAGGCTGGCTCCGTACTCACTGAGCCACAGGCACCACCCAGAAGAGAGGTTTTTAAACTCTTCTCATTACAAAGAAATGATAAATGCACAGTGATATATACTACCTGATCTGATCACTGAATAGCATATGTATATATATCAAAACATAAAACTGTACCTCACAAGTACAATTAGCATGTGCCAATATAAAATTAAAAAAAATCTTAGTGATTGTTCATTACACTACTCTCCCTACATTCCTGTCTAAAAATTTCTGCAATAAGTTCTAAAAGCTGTTTAAGATACTTTCCTTCACAACAGGTTATAATAAGACAACATGGAGTTTTAAATTTATCGGACCATATTACTTAAAAAGAGAAATGCCACAAACTTACATAGGAGTGTCCAGACAAAAGGAAATAACCTCTGCTACTGAAACATCTAGAATAACCTGAACTTATTTACAGCAGGCACTGATATCCAGAGGTAAGTGGGTGGTATATAATAAAAAAACAGCTAGCTGGGTGAGGAAAATCTCAGGATATTTAGCACATGAAAGACAGTTGTTCTCAAAATATCTGAATTTAAAAAAGAAATGGACAAGAGTTAAAGTCACATGGAAGATGACCTCATGAAGACACACACACACACACACACACACACACAGCCACCTACGTACACTGCAAAGCAGTGAGCGCCACAGCAGGTAAGTATTTAAAAAGGGGGGAGGTTAAGAACAGCGTGGCAGCTTGCATCAGTAGTGCCAGCTACTTGGGAGGCTTAGGTGGGAGGATTGCTTGAGCCCAGGAGTTTGAGGCTGCAGTGAGCTATGATCTTGCACTTGAGCCTGGGCAACAGAATTATACACCAAATACACTGGGAATTATACACTAAAATTTCATTTTAATTCTAGAACTACTCTGTTAATTTAGAAAATTTATCATCACAATTCTGAACTTCCTAGTTTCCCTTCAACACTCATTTGTTGAATGTGAGGCAATAAAGAGAGAGAATTCATTACACTAATGGGTAACAGCACAGGCAGAAGAATGAAACTGAAAACTTTTACTTGTTTGGCAGAGTGACCTTTTATCATGAGGACATTGTTGTGCCTGGCCCAAGAGCTTATACTTCAGAAGCCAGTCCATAGGACTGACATTTTTGTAGTCCAGCCACATGGAGAGAATTTTATTACGAGTATGGCAGGCCACAAAAAACTATATTTTCCAAAGAAAAGGATGACATATACCGCAAAACATTTAACAAATGCTTAAGTAAAAGTGGAAGTATTTGATGTAGGAAATCATCATGATGGTAAGTTGAACAGAAAGTTAAATTATCTTCATCTCATTTGTCTCCACCTACTATCTATGAAACTCAATCTAAATATCAAGTCTGAAGGCTAGTAAGCTGGTAGCACTCATGTGAATAACTTGCATCAAAATCAATTGCTATGATTTTTAAAACCCTATATTGAGGCAGTAACAAAGATACTACTTAATTAACAACAACTCTGAGGTTGCTAGCAACTATTAAAATAAAGGTGGGAAGGAAAGATTTAAATAATGCTGATTTTTCTGAAGAAATGCTTATGGAAAGATAAATTCAGTGATTTACACTCTGATGGAAAACACTTATAGCTGAAAAAATGAATTATCTTGGGATGGAAGAATACATAATCTAATACCTGTCCCATCTTAATAATGCTTAAACTGTAGCCTATTTAAGAATTTTAGCATATAATAAAACATATCTAGAAATTAAGAAAACTTGGACGTTAAGATAGTAGGGAAGGATCCTAATGGAAGTTATGTGACAGTGGACTAGTTCTGAACTGCCCCACTCTCATTTGTAAAATACAAACAATACCATTTACTTCCTATGATTGTTTTCAGGAATTAATGAGTATCTCAGAAATTATAATATGCTCTATTAATTGCATGTTCTATTAGTCAACGATGACATTAATATTAATTTTCACTATTACAGTATTGTGGATTACAAAGGAAAATATATTTTACTGAATACAACTTTAAATTTGGGGATTCAAACTCAAAGATGAGAAATATGGCATATTAATTTCTTATTACATGAAAGCAAAATTTCTTTTGGATAGCTTTCTTAATCTTTCAAGTAAATGGTCTTAATACATAATTTTTAATGACCAGCATGCTATTTCCTGATTACATAAGAAATACTCAGTCACCCAGAATCTAATCACAGTGATAATTATTGTTTGTTCCTATCCTCATTTAGGCCCATATTGTTAGGGAGTTAAATACCTATCTTTACCTGTGCACATTAAACAAAATTTAGGTCATATACATATGCTATCTTATCTGCTTAGTAGAAGATTTTGTAAAAATCTATGACAACCTGAGATATGAAAAGGAGCTATACTGAATTAATTGATTTTCCTTGACACTAATGAGGCTGAATTTTCAAATACAGTCATATGCCACATAACAATGGGCTGGTCGATGACAAGACTGTATACAAGATGGTGGTCCTATTTGATTATAATACCGTATTTTTTACTGTACTTTTTCTATGTTTAGATACACAAATACATACCATTGTATTCCAACTGTAAGCAAAGCTGTAGGCACAGCTTTCAGTAAGGTACATGCCGTACAAGTTTGTAGCCTCTGATCAATAGCCCAGCTTAAGTGTGTAGTAGGTACGCTATACAATGTTCACCTAACAATACATTTCTCAGAATGCATCCCAGTCACTAAGCAATGCATGACTGTATTACTAACCATTTCCTCCAAGTCAACCATCTCATAGCCTTTGTTCACTTTCTTTCTAAGATTTGTTATTAACTTACAAAATCTCTTAGGTATAAAGAATATTAACCTTTTGACAACTTAATCCATTCCTTCTGCTGAAAATGATTTATCCTCACTTCTACACGTGGCTTACTCCAGCTTCCATGGCTCAGCATCACCTTCATTCAATCAATTTTATAACAATGAACTGGTAATCTAAATGGCCTCACCCTAGGGGATCTGTCAGTGAACACATCTGGTAGAGAAACAGCAGGTGTTCTCATCTCTGAGTTGAGTATGAACTGTCCAGACCTGAAGAAGGATCAGCATGACTAGAGTGGCAAAAGTCAAAGGAAAAATGGTGTAAGAGGCTAGAGATGCAGGGAGGGGTTGAATCATGCTAAAAATCTCCAATCTATCCCAAGAGCAATGGTGAGTTAAAAGAGATGGGAGGCCAAGGCAGGTTTCCTTGAAGCAAGGAGTTCAAGACTAGCCTAAGCAACATACCAAGACTCTGTCTCCACAAAAACTCAAAAAATAAGCCATGTGTGATGGTGTGCACGTATAGTCCCAGCTACTTGGGAGGCTGAGGCAGGAGGAACACTCTTGCACACAGAATTTGAGGTTGCAGTGAGCTACAATGATGCCATTGCTCTCTATCCCAGGTGACAGAGTGAGATCCTGTGTCAAAAAAAAAAAAAGAAAGAAAAGAAAAAAGAGGGAGAGACAGAAGAAATGACATCATGTATTTGCTGTCTAAAACTGTATTACCACAACCTCTGCAATGGGAAGAGGATTGGAAGAGAAGAATAGGTAAGGAAACCAAGTCAGGCTCTAATGCAGCCATCCAAGTGAGAGATCACAGTAGCGTGGATCAGTGGCAATACTGGTTGAAAATGAATAGTAGAGAAAAGAAATTTTTAGGAGAGAGCATGAACAGAGCTTTGTGATTGACATGGAGATGGACAAAAGGGAGAGGAAGGATTTTTCCAAGTTTGTGGCCTAAGATACTATTTACTAAAGTAGGAAGCAATGGAGGGAGGTAAAGTTTATAGGAGAGACCGAAGGAGGAGGGGTTAAAAATTCCATTTTGGACATTTTGAAGTGAAGGAACTTTTCAAACATCCAGGAGGAGATGAGGAGCGGATAGCTAAGAATCCATTGCTCAGGATAGGTCTAGCTTTAGATTGAAAATGAAAATTTGGAAATCTTAGTATAGAAGGGAATTAGTAATAAAATCATCATGGGTGAAAAAAAAAAAAAAATCAAAAAAACTAAGAAATCTGATCCCAGAGACTAAGCCAGAGTGCCCCTATTCTGAATCCCTTATTAGGCATATCTCTATCACAGCGGCTTTCCATACTATAGTGGAAGTATGGTAAAATATCTCCTATTTATATTTCTCCTTGGTAAATAATAAACTCAGAAGCATGATCAAGTCTTATTTATGTACCCCAGGCTGCGTATAGTTCCCAAAACGCTAAACACACATTTAGCAAAATTTAGAGCTTAACTATTAGCTTTAGGCTATTAAAAAACAATATTTATACACACATACACAGAACTCATAAGATTGCTTGGGTTAAGTCCAGACTGTGCCACTTAAACAGCCGTATGACTATGGGTAAGCTACTTAACATCTCTGTGCCTCAATATCCTCATCTGTAAGACACAGGAGACCACAGAACCCATCACAGGGTTAGGAAAATTAAGGGAAATGTCCCGTACAGCAGCCTGCACAGTAACTGCACACAGTAAGCACTCACAGTTTGCTCTTCTCATCGTTCCTATTCCTATCTTCTGTCTTCATACTGTACAATGGAGAAATGCTGAAAAGTGGAAAGGATTTCTAGGTATTCACTGCAGATCTCAAACTTTGTAACACAAAAACAGATCACGTTCTTTCAAGTTTAAAAGTACAGGTTAAAAAATAAAGGCCACAATTTTGATGTTATCTGTTAAGTGAAATTAATATTGAATAAAATTGAAATTTAACGGTGAATTAAAAAAATCTCTAACAATAACAAAACCATTTCAAACCAAAACAAGTGATGACTGTGGGTTTCTTTAAGAAGGGAAGCAGGAAAGGTGCTGAGGGAAATACAATATACAGGGAGAAAGGTGGACTAAAACTACTACATACGCAAAAGACATTTTGCTAAATTTTATTAATAGTTAGGTTCCTGCAAAAGCAGGAAATTAGAAGCATAACAGGTTTGGATATGCAACTGCAACAAAAGTTACGATGTTCAGGTCATTTAGTTTTCTTGGGTAGGGCTTACACATGTCCCTATTTCCCATAGTACGGACTAACACTGTAAAAACTGGGAACTGGGTGCAGTGGTTCATGCCTGTAATCCTAGCATTCTGAGAGGCCGAGGTGGGTGGAATGCCTGAGCTCATGGGTTCGAGACCAGCCTGAACCACAGTGAGACCACGTCTCTAAAAATAGCTGGGCGTTGTGGCGGCCGCCTGTAATCCCAGCTACTTGGGAGGCTGAGGCAAGAGAATTGCTTGGGCTCAAGAGTTTGAGGTTGCTGTGAGCTGTGATGCTACAACATTCTATTGAGGGTGATAAAGTGAGACTCTGTCTCGAAAAAAAAGAATAAGCATTTATACTTGCAAATACAAATAATCTTTAAAAAATGATGCTATTAGCATTAGTTTAATGGCTAACTTAGGCTCACAAATTATCGTCAGTTATTATGGGTAACTTAGGACAAATGCCAAGCTTCTCTGTAAAGAGATAAAACTTCCCAGTTTTTTGAGAGATAGAATCTCACTTTGTTGCCCTTGGTAGAGTATCATTGCATCTCAGCTCACAGCAACCTCCAACTCTTGGGCTCAAGCAATTCTGTTGCCTCAGCCTCTCAAGTAGCTGACTACAGGCGCCCGCCATAACATAACCCACCCCTACCTCACCTGGGCCTCCCAAAGTGCTAGGATTACAGGTTGAGCTACCATGCCCACCTATAAATGCTAATTCACTAGGTAGCTAAAATACCAAACAAACCTTCTTTTAGCTTTTGGTTGGTTGTTAGGGTTGGCATACACTTTAAGACCAAACTCCTCTGTATTCTGATTTTTTTCCCAAGGGTGTCAACATAGGGTTCAAACTTGAACGGCTGATAATTCACCAAGAATTTAATCAAGAGTAAGCACTGAAAGGGGAAAACAAAACAGGTCATTTCCTGATTTTAGAGTTTCCTTTTAACTGCTTAGCAGGCTAACCCTTCATACAAAATGCTCTAGCGTAGGCAGGGTGCCCGGAGCACAGTGGTTATGCGCCAGCCACGTACACTGAAGGTGGCCGGTTCAAACCTGGCCTGGGCTAGCTAACCAACAATGACAACTGCAAAAAAAAAAATTGCCGGGCATTGTAGTGGGCACCTATAGTCCCCAGCTACTTGGGAGGCTGAAGCAAGAAAATCGCTTAAGCCCAAGAGTTGGAGGTTGCTATGAGCTGTGACACCACAGCACTCTACCAAGGATATAGTGAGACTCTGTCTCAAAAAAAATATGCCCTAGTATAGACAATGTGTTTAAGGTCAATATCATCCACAAATGTCATTTTTAAAAAAGGAAAGTAAGATTTTATTATAAAATTAGCCACTTGGGAAAACACTATAGAGTTCAAACTTTTCTGGTTTAAAAAAATAGCAAAAATAGACATAAAACACACTTAAAAAAAAACAAACATGATCACAGGATGATCACATACACATCATTAAGAATTTCTTATTTTACTCAGAACTTGTCAGATCTGACTAACTGATTTAGGATTATGTCACTCAAAAAAGATAAATATGGAGAACTT